>NC_035435.2:98595476-99342150 GCF_002127325.2 Helianthus annuus | reverse complement strand
TTTCTAGAAAAACCATTTTGATTTAAACAAACTTAAGTGTTTTGAAATCATAATGGGAAAATAGTTTGTTGTAAGGGGAGTTCTGATTGTTTATGCCAAGTGGATGGCGATTTGAAGCTTGAAACAACAGTTGTCATTTCTTGTACAGTTTATTTTCAAAGTTTTCTTTAAAGTTTTTGAATTTTAGGGGGTGTAATTCAGAAAATCCAAAAACATTAGAAAATTTGAAAAATCCAAAAACATGATAAAATTCAAAACAAGTTTTGTTGTGAAAAGAGGAAATGGCAGTACATCAGTAGACTATCACAACACGCTAAAGAATTGTAAAGTCAAAGATGTGATAAACAATCTCACTGTGGATGTGCCAGTAGGTTTTTACACATTCAGTAGATTGTATTCGAGATATAAACATAAATTTCAAACTTGCTTACATAATGGGGAACATTTCTTGGATATATGGGTAACCCCCGAAATCTTGTTTGAAAGGTCCATTTTACTGAGATACTAGGTCTTTATACTCAGTGATATCTGGGGTATTATTCCGGGACTTCTGATTTTGCGGAAGCAATGGCCTAGTCCCCGTATAATACTTTGCATTTGCTTGAAATATAGCGCTACCCTCAGTACAAAAAATGATGAAACATTGAAAAATACTAATCATGTGCTGTTGAAGAAAAGATTCTCTAAAGGGAACACACCAAAAGACGAGCCGTCATCTCTCTGCTGAACGGAAGTTCTGACCTGAGCTCTCACAGTTTCGCATTTAACCCTTTAACAGATATCATCTAGGTATACTCACCTGTAAGACTGAATATTGGGATCTGGATACGGGAGTATATTCAAGTGGTGGGACACGCGAATAAGTTTAAGTTTCTAAAACACTAATCTCGTATCTCGAAACAGTCGAACTTTGTGTGAAATTTTAAGTGGACCAGTATACTGACACTCTAGGTGAATTGTTTAGAACTTAAAATGTCTAAAGCTTAACGGTGTTGGTGATTTGTCTCAAAAACTGATATGATTCTCTTACACAAACTCACAAAAATATTGTCTGTAAATAGTTCTTTACTGCATTTCATTAAAATCAAAAATTCAAAAAGATTTTGAGTGTGTTTTAGCATAAATTTTTGAAAAATACAAAAAGATTTTCGACAACTGATGTTGAAAGAGCTGATTTTCAAAATTCCAAGTGCTAAGCATGATGATCTATTTTGTGAGGAGGAGTTTGTGTTTTTAAATGATAATATCTTGAATAATTGTTTTCAAGTGGTTCATCAGATCTTAGCATTGTTCAAACATTCTAGATAAGTTTAAGGGGAAGTTTTGATGTATAAATTTGTCAAATGTTAAAATTTGTGAAATTTATTGTGAGGTAGAGGATGTGCAGGATAGTCTGGATTCTGAGTTTGAGTATAAAGCCAGTTCACGATCCTGATCTTGTGAAAGCTTCTAGCATTTCGAAAGGGGGAGTCTGAAGATACCTGAGTAGAATGTGAGCCAGATTAAGATCCTGGAACTGACGAACTTAAAGAATCAAGAGATCTGATCAAGAGAATTGGAGAGAAGAGATAGCAATCAGACTGATAAAGAGTGAAGGCGTTGAAGACTCGACACTTAAGATTCGTCAACATCCGAGGGGGAGTCTGTTGGTGAATACGTTTGTCGACTTCGTCTTGTATCGAGTCTTGCATTGTTCATGGCACGAAGATCGAGAAATCAAGTCAAACAGTTAATTCCGCTTGAAGCTGATAATTCCGCTTGAAGAGTCAACATGTAATTCCGAACGGAATTACAAGTTAATACCGTTTGAATATGTAATTTTGTTTCTATGTAATTCCGGTTGAGCATGTTTGGAGCGGAATTAGACTGGCTATATATATGTGTCATTTCGTTTCATATGAAACGGAATTAGCAAGGTTGTTTCCGAAGGCGAAGCTCTGTCGAAGTGTCTCAGTGTTGTAATTTGTTAGCAGATCAATAAACAAGACAGTTTAAGTGAATATCTTGCTGAATCACACACAATATATCTGTTTCCGCCTTTCATATTGTGTAGAACGCCTCTGAACGACTCGTTTCGGGTCCATAAATGACCCTACAGAAATGGACAAAATCCTTAAGTGAGGATATTGTCCATTTCATTGAGTAAAATCTTATTGACTTATCCTCAACTTCCATCCAATTTATAACGCCAAAACATACAAAAACATTATTGAAGTTTGTTGTCAATAAAGTTTAGCTGTATGAGGTGGACAACTGTCACACCCCCAAAATACCACTTGCGGAAACACCGCGGGGCGTGTGATGTACCAGGATCCAAGCCACCAATCACATTGAACTATAATATATATTTGAATAAAACTTTCATTCATTATCGTAAAGTGTTACAAAATATTAAATATAAACCATTGTATACAGCGGAAGCATAAATCACTTATTAAGCGTTTCATAAACCACGTGTTCAAAACCGTTAAATTTGTGTTGCGATTCCGTATATCTCGACCCATGACCACTCCAGCCTTCCAGACAGCAAGTTCCATGATATAAACCTACAGACCTGCAAGCATGCAGACAAGTGTGTCAGACGACGCTGGTGAGTTCAAAGTTTTGTTAACGCGTTTCGATACCAGATATGTGTATAAAACAGTTCAACAGTTCAATAATTTGATTTGATGTTGTTATTAACTCGATTACCGCATGTGGCGACTAGATGTGAATGCCCAACCCCAATGCCTCCAATTAGGCATTGGTCATGTTGCCAAGGTATCAAACAACCTTGAATAGATGTAAGGGGTCTTATATGTACACGATGTGAATGCCCAACCCCAATGCCTCTAACTAGGCATTGGTCATGAAGTCCAGGTAATTAGTTCACGCCCGTCCTTTCGGCCCGGTGTGAGGGTGCCAAACCTAATAGCGCTATCAACTAAATACCTCGTTGCTTCTTCAGCAACACGGTAGATGTATGGGGTCTTACATGATTTATACTGTGTTCAATAACCAACATCCCAAATAAACAATTTACCCAGTATTCCCTTTAGAAACGTTTACCAGATGTCCCAAACCACCGGGACGCATGCTTAGAAAAGTGCAGTGAACTCACCTTAGATTGCTCGGTATGTTATGTTATATTACTCGTTCCCCGTAGGTCACCCAAACCCTAGCGTGGTTACCAGTTATAATCAGTTCCACATTCATTAAACATGCCACGCTAATAGTGCTTTAACATTGAACAAGTGGTACAAATTGTAGCAACCAATCAGCATAATCCATGTCTTACAAAAGCATTTGTCATTTCACGTCACTTAAACTATTGCATGTATCTAATCATGAACATCATTAACACATAGTAACTCATTTATCACATAATTATCACATTACACATAACAAATTCTAACAAGTCTTAGCAGTTAATTACCCTACATACAATTTACCAACATTAAACACCTAACATGACTTTCTGTTCACAATGTACGGCCCAAGAAACATAACATAATTTATTAGTTTACTTATAACAGCCCACTTAATATGCACATATATTATCGGCCCACAAGGACTGTGTAATTGGACTCACTTTTTATGCGATTTGAGCTGAACTCGTGGCCTAGATGAGTCCTAGGCCCACTCGACCTGGCTTGATGTTGCAGCCCAATTCGTGAAAGAGAGAGGCCCAGTCAATGATTGTATGGGGCCTCTAATTATGCAACCAGTTGTGTTTACCCAGCCCACTAGTTTACGGCCCAGTAATTTTTAGCAAACACATTATCATGTTTCATAATCAGATCAGGCAGCCTTTTTATTCTATTTTTTTTCCACCTATTCAGTCGGTTACCAATGACTTTTAACATGAGGATCAATATTTCAATTAATTCAAACAACACCATTATTCTAACAATCATTGGTCCCCGTGTAATTCTAGGGTATAGGTTAAATACCATTCATACATCTGGATCGTCCATTAACAGCGAGTAGCAACCAACAACATTCAAATTGAGTCTATGCTTATTATCGACATTATCAGATTCACATGCATACACCATCGACATCATCAATCAATCATATAATCAACCAGTAAATTTCATAAGTTCATGCATAATATCACGTATAAGCATATGTTCATGTCATCATCAATACAACATATAGATGTAACCCTAATTATTACAATTAATCAACACATGAATAAACGCATAAATATAGCTGAGATATCTTGACTAACCCGCTGATGATTGAAACTACGCACAAGAGATGAGTTCCAAGAAAGGAAAATGGATTTCGTAGGGAGGGGCTGATCGACAACTTCAAGGGAGGGTGATTAGGGTTTGAGATCGTATGATTTGATAACATATAAATCCACCGCACAATTTTATTCATGTGCCTATGTATTTATTTGCTAGCCCCAAACTAGCCTGCCCACAACAACTTTACTCGGCCCACCATCATAGTAACCGGCCCCCAACTTGTTCTTGTTTGGGCTTATATATTTTCGGTACACTATAATGAATTTGTGAGTGTTTGATTAGAAGATAACTCATCTAATTATTTACGTGAACAAGTAAGTATGGACTCAAGATAGCCGGCCCATCCTCTAATCCATGATTGGGCCTAAGATTAATGTGTGTGCGAGCCGAAGGGTTTATAACAAGTGCGGCCCAATTGTACTCTAAGATCACGAAACAAAACGTTACTAGCCTTGGGAGTTTGGGTTGTCATATCATCCCCAACTTGAAAGAAATTTCGTCCCGAAATTTGACAATAAGCACAAGGAAGTGAAGTGATAAATCAAGATTGTTGCAGGTTTTCCTCAGGTGTCACATCATCCCCAACTTGAAATGGAATTTCGTCCCGAAATTCGCCAATGATATCAGAAGTTGATACAACCGTTTGAACAACTGAGGATACTAGAGCTTACTCCGGTTATTGCGCTCCCACCTGAACTCCTGTGTCCGGTCCACATCTTGAGTTCCAACGAACTCTCATGATTGGACATTGGACTATACTAACGAACCTTACCTCCTCGTTTATGTCTTTGATTGGCTCCTCGACAACTGCAACTTGCCTAATAAAGGCATCACAAATGTTTCATCAAGCACTGCCTTAGATTTGAGACATAAATGACATTGTGCACGTTACCCACTTCGTCGGGTAACTCGGGTTTGTGAGCCATGTCACCGATTCGTTCCAGAAATCCGAATGTCCCCACACATCGTAAACTAAGCTTGCCACGTTTCCTAAGGCGTACCGCACCCTCCCAGGGTGAGACTTCCAACATGATATGTTCGCCTGCAACGAGCTTCCAGTATTTCCTAAGTTATCAGGTTTCCTGACGATTACGCGTTGTCGCCACACGATTTCCAATCTAAACAATTTTCCCAATAGTTTCGAGTGCAAGTCCTAGACCCGTGATTAGGTTGTCACCCACCTCAGTCCAACAAAGAGACTAGAGTTACTGTCCATGCAATGCCTCAAACGGAGCTGTATGTATAGTAGAACAGTGTTAGAACTCACCCAAAGATAAAATGTCCTTCCAAATGTTTACTAAAGTCAATCACGCACATGCTCGCAGCGTGTCTTCGTGTGTCAGGAGGGTTCGGTACTCGGTCCGGTTGTCCTACAGTGATAAGTAATGCTCATGTCTAAACGTGTGCCAAGGGTGTTGTGTAGTGCCTATCATGAATCAGGTACATGTCGAAACCAAAGGTTACAGGAGTTGGCACATCGTGCCTAAAAGCCGCCTCTCTCATAGGAACATTCTCAGCTGTGAAGATTCACCAGTTTCCTTGATTGCAAGAAAACATGCTGGTAACGTGAGACAACCAACGATCACCCAGGTGATATTGTTTCTGTTTCATTTTCTAGGTAACCCAGTGACAAAATTCATGGCAGTCTGTTCTCATTCCCATTTGGGTGTTTCTGGTTGCTGATACTTCTCCTTGACTTTCCCTCAAGTCAAACATCATTCGCATACCTAGCTAGGTGGGCCTTCATGCCCGATCACCAGTACAAGGTTTATAAATCTTAAAGTCTCTCATCAAACCCAGACGACTAGAATATCGAGGCCGGTGTGCTTTGCTCAACACAAATTTCCTACAGTTACTGCATAATGAGATCCACATTCGTTCCATGAGGTAGCGAATATCGTCTGACCTGCCAAGGTGGCTTCTCCATGCCCCGTATGGGTTCAACTTGAAAATTCTCTTCCTTCAGTTCCCCAGTTTGAACATAACGAGTCGGATCAGGTAAGTTAGAGTTGGTAGTGAGCTGCAAAGCTCATGCACATTCAAGTTCCACAGTCGTAATCATCCAAAAGTTCCATCCAGCGATGCCATTAACCGATTTAGCTCTTCCGAAACCAGGGTACATGGGAGGCCCTTGTGATCGGTCTAAGTAGCGCATTCGGTACCGTCCAAGTAATGCCTCCAAGTAAATCCAAAGACCACGGTTTCCACCGCCGGTTGTGTGTCGTGCAGTTCCTCTTTGTAACTCCCTTAGGTAAGTCATCACTCTCTCGTGTTGCGTCGACGTGTAACTGGGACTCTGATTCAAAACATAATGATATACCACTGTATTACCCATGCCCTTGGGTAAAAATGAGGCTCAGTACCTTACTGAATTAGGATTCGAAAGCTGAAGAGACGTCCTCATGTTCTGTCTTTCACGAACACGGCACCCCGCTGTGCTAAAGGGATCTAAGCTATGCGGCCTTCGAAATTCCTGTGATAAATCAAGCGGAACCAAGAAATCGTTGTATCCTCGAAGGGCTTTTAGTGTCGATCAATTTCCAAAGAAAACGGGTCTTAGCGAGATTCACGTGCATTCCCACTTTGTTGATTACATTACCCAAAAGGTACCTCTCGAATTCAGAAGCTACGTTTATCAAGACTTCGCGTGATGTGGCTCCTCCATCAGGACCTCCCAAATAGGATAAAAAGTTGTCCATGTTGTTGCTTTCCCCCCGAAAAGGGTTCAAAATGTCACCCAATAGCACGGTCGGTTCACATGATCTATGAGGCTGCTGGTGTGATGATCGCTCTAAAGGTCTTGCAGTGCAAAGTTGTATGGCCGAATTGCGTCTGGTAAGCTTCTTTAAGAACTTTCTTCCCTTGAATTTCCATTTGATAATAATGCGCTCGCAATTTAACCCTCGAATGAAAGCTCGTCTCTTGTAACTAGTCGATCGGTTTTCGATACATGGCCGCGGCAAACGATTCTCAACTGTCGTCTCGACGGGTGTTCGATAATTGGTACGTACACACAAAAAGGCTTATCTTCACGGATATAACTGGGGCTTCCCAAAGTGAGAATTAGGTCCAACAAACTCTTGTGCAACAATTCTCGTAGTAGATTACACGGTTCTTGCAACCCTTCTGGTGTAAGGCGGTAAGAGTATGAGTATTCGGAGCTCCCTCTAATCGTGAGATCACTGAGTTTCTGACTAATAGTTGTGGTAGTAGACCTGAAAGCTCCTCCAATTGCACCTTGAGATGAGTCACAACAATCGGTGGGTCCTCGATCCTATCTTACTTAGTCTGATCATTAGATATAGTTGCTAATACAGTGAGGTCCTCCTTCCATAGGCGCTTTCGAGGCTGTCATTACTGACATGATACTAATCTTTTCTCCACTCTGGTACTTTAGAGCATATAGTGACGCTAAATTTCTTCTCACAGGGTACGTCCGGGCGATATGTCCTAATAACCCACCAACACTAACTATTGTGCCGTAACTACCAAGGATAGCAGAGGTAACACCGGTGTCGAATGTCTATCCCTTGCAATATCGAGTTTGCATCCCAACTAACATATGCGGTTTCTGCTGACCTGCCATCAGCCGGTTTCATAACAGGTTTGGTTTCAAGAAGCATCAGGGTTAAATGGAATCGAGCCGAAGCGATTTGCTATCCATCCAAACTACCATGTTGTTATTGTCCTGTCGTCGCCCACGTCAATCCTAAATACCCTTTCGCGAGCACCACTGCCGGTGTTATTGTTACAATCACACGGATTTCTACCATACTGTCATCGCTCCCTTGGTTGTTGTCGTCTTGAATTATCAACTGCCATTACATGCCGTAGGCACCTTCATTTCCATACTGTAAGCTACTATTACAAGTACCTTGATGTCACGATAGTTGTTGCTTCTAATGTTGTTGCTCGAAACAGAACTCTACAATCCTTTACCAACGATGTCCATCTCTTCATATTTCGTGCTAAGTTCCGGGGTGCTACTCGTTGTGTTGGAAGTTACACAGTCCACATCCTGGTCGATTGTCATCGTTTACGTTTCGATTGATTCATAAAAGTCGGCTCCCATAAGTTGCTGACTAGAATTACGGATTCGTTTGGAGTCAAATCGTTGATGTTCATTGTCAATAATTGGAGTCGTTCAAATGCTGAAGTCGGTAGAGTACTAAATTTACCCTTATGCCCATCGTTCTTACAAGTTGACTGGGTAAAACACGGTAGGTTTCCAGAGTGTTGCAGGTGTGACCGCCCTTCAGGGTCTGAGATGTGAGTATATTGAGTTCCAACAACAAAGAGGAGTGAGGGGGAAAGAAAAGGGGTATAAACCAATCATGGACGCTGCAACATCCACTCAGGGACGTTCGTACAAGCACCTAGCATTCTACTTAGTTCGCTAGGCGTTCAAAGGGACGTTCAAGTAATACTCGATAGCATTGCGATTTCAAAAGGATTCAAAGAGAGGTGAGAAAGTCACATTTGAGTAGGAGACGATCACTGTTATGACTCCTATTAGTTTGTTACGTTTCACACTGATCAATTAACAGAGCGGAACCCCTCCTTCACTTGTTAAGCCTCACTGGGACTCGCATGCACCCCACATTATTATTATGTGTGCACCCACAATAATATTGTGATTTGCATGCTTATCTCAGCTCCTCCAAACTCATGTCGAATGGTTCCCCCAACTCGAATAGTAAACAAAGAGCATCACATAACATAAGTCACGAATGGTTAGGGAATTACCACCCTATTAGTCATATAACACGTGCAAGGGATACGTAAGTTCATACTATCGTGTTTAACGTGCACTAGCATGCAATATCATATGTAAGTGTCCACTAGTTACATAGTACAATGAGTATACGAAAGACGAACCTTGCAATCTGGAGCTGAGTGTCATGATCGATTTTCGAAGGTGTTCGGTTATAGTCTGATTTTACAAAAACGTTTTAAAACCTAGTTCACTATAACCAGTGGCTCTGATACCAAACTGTCACACCCCCAAAATACCACTTGCGGAAACACCGCGGGGCGTGTGATGTACCAGGATCCAAGCCACCAATCACATTGAACTATAATATATATTTGAATAAAACTTTCATTCATTATCGTAAAGTGTTACAAAATATTAAATATAAACCATTGTATACAGCGGAAGCATAAATCACTTATTAAGCGTTTCATAAACCACGTGTTCAAAACCGTTAAATTTGTGTTGCGATTCCGTATATCTCGACCCATGACCACTCCAGCCTTCCAGACAGCAAGTTCCATGATATAAACCTACAGACCTGCAAGCATGCAGACAAGTGTGTCAGACGACGCTGGTGAGTTCAAAGTTTTGTTAACGCGTTTCGTTACCAGATATGTGTATAAAACAGTTCAACAGTTCAATAATTTGATTTGATGTTGTTATTAACTCGATTACCGCATGTGGCGACTAGATGTGAATGCCCAACCCCAATGCCTCCAATTAGGCATTGGTCATGTTGCCAAGGTATCAAACAACCTTGAATAGATGTAAGGGGTCTTATATGTACACGATGTGAATGCCCAACCCCAATGCCTCTAACTAGGCATTGGTCATGAAGTCCAGGTAATTAGTTCACGCCCATCCTTTCGGCCCGGTGTGAGGGTGCCAAACCTAATAGCGCTATCAACTAAATACCTCGTTGCTTCTTCAGCAACACGGTAGATGTATGGGGTCTTACATGATTTATACTGTGTTCAATAACCAACATCCCAAATAAACAGTTTACCCAGTATTCCCTTTAGAAACGTTTACCAGATGTCCCAAACCACCGGGACGCATGCTTAGAAAAGTGCAGTGAACTCATCTTAGATTGCTCGGTATGTTATGTTATATTACTCGTTCCCCGTAGGTCACCCAAACCCTAGCGTGGTTACCAGTTATAATCAGTTCCACATTCATTAAACATGCCACGCTAATAGTGCTTTAACATTGAACAAGTGGTACAAATTGTAGCAACCAATCAGCATAATCCATGTCTTACAAAAGCATTTGTCGTTTCACGTCACTTAAACTATTGCATGTATCTAATCATGAACATCATTAACACATAGTAACTCATTTATCACATAATTATCACATTACACATAACAAATTCTAACAAGTCTTAGCAGTTAATTACCCTACATACAATTTACCAACATTAAACACCTAACATGACTTTCTGTTCACAATGTACGGCCCAAGAAACATAACATAATTTATTAGTTTACTTATAACAGCCCACTTAATATGCACATATATTATCGGCCCACAAGGACTGTGTAATTGGACTCACTTTTTATGCGATTTGAGCTGAACTCGTGGCCTAGATGAGTCCTAGGCCCACTCGACCTGGCTTGATGTTGCAGCCCAATTCGTGAAAGAGAGAGGCCCAGTCAATGATTGTATGGGGCCTCTAATTATGCAACCAGTTGTGTTTACCCAGCCCACTAGTTTACGGCCCAGTAATTTTTAGCAAACACATTATCATGTTTCATAATCAGATCAGGCAGCCTTTTTATTCTATTTTTTTTCCACCTATTCAGTCGGTTACCAATGACTTTTAACATGAGGATCAATATTTCAATTAATTCAAACAACACCATTATTCTAACAATCATTGGTCCCCGTGTAATTCTAGGGTATAGGTTAAATACCATTCATACATCTGGATCGTCCATTAACAGCGAGTAGCACCCAACAACATTCAAATTGAGTCTATGCTTATTATCGACATTATCAGATTCACATGCATACACCATCGACATCATCAATCAATCATATAATCAACCAGTAAATTTCATAAGTTCATGCATAATATCACGTATAAGCATATGTTCATGTCATCATCAATACAACATATAGATGTAACCCTAATTATTACAATTAATCAACACATGAATAAACGCATAAATATAGCTGAGATATCTTGACTAACCCGCTGATGATTGAAACTACGCACAAGAGATGAGTTCCAAGAAAGGAAAATGGATTTCGTAGGGAGGGGCTGATCGACAACTTCAAGGGAGGGTGATTAGGGTTTGAGATCGTATGATTTGATAACATATAAATCCACCGCACAATTTTATTCATGTGCCTATGTATTTATTTGCTAGCCCCAAACTAGCCTGCCCACAACAACTTTACTCGGCCCACCATCATAGTAACCGGCCCCCAACTAGTTCTTGTTTGGGCTTATATATTTTCGGTACACTATAATGAATTTGTGAGTGTTTGATTAGAAGATAACTCATCTAATTATTTACGTGAACAAGTAAGTATGGACTCAAGATAGCCGGCCCATCCTCTAATCCATGATTGGGCCTAAGATTAATGTGTGTGCGAGCCGAAGGGTTTATAACAAGTGCGGCCCAATTGTACTCTAAGATCACGAAACAAAACGTTACTAGCCTTGGGAGTTTGGGTTGTCATATCATCCCCAACTTGAAAGAAATTTCGTCCCGAAATTTGACAATAAGCACAAGGAAGTGAAGTGATAAATCAAGATTGTTGCAGGTTTTCCTCAGGTGTCACATCATCCCCAACTTGAAATGGAATTTCGTCCCGAAATTCGCCAATGATATCAGAAGTTGATACAACCGTTTGAACAACTGAGGATACTAGAGCTTACTCCGGTTATTGCGCTCCCACCTGAACTCCTGTGTCCGGTCCACATCTTGAGTTCCAACGAACTCTCATGATTGGACATTGGACTATACTAACGAACCTTACCTCCTCGTTTATGTCTTTGATTGGCTCCTCGACAACTGCAACTTGCCTAATAAAGGCATCACAAATGTTTCATCAAGCACTGCCTTAGATTTGAGACATAAATGACATTGTGCACGTTACCCACTTCGTCGGGTAACTCGGGTTTGTGAGCCATGTCACCGATTCGTTCCAGAAATCCGAATGTCCCCACACATCGTAAACTAAGCTTGCCACGTTTCCTAAGGCGTACCGCACCCTCCCAGGGTGAGACTTCCAACATGATATGTTCGCCTGCAACGAGCTTCCAGTATTTCCTAAGTTATCAGGTTTCCTGACGATTACGCGTTGTCGCCACACGATTTCCAATCTAAACAATTTTCCCAATAGTTTCGAGTGCAAGTCCTAGACCCGTGATTAGGTTGTCACCCACCTCAGTCCAACAAAGAGACTAGAGTTACTGTCCATGCAATGCCTCAAACGGAGCTGTATGTATAGTAGAACAGTGTTAGAACTCACCCAAAGATAAAATGTCCTTCCAAATGTTTACTAAAGTCAATCACGCACATGCTCGCAGCGTGTCTTCGTGTGTCAGGAGGGTTCGGTACTCGGTCCGGTTGTCCTACAGTGATAAGTAATGCTCATGTCTAAACGTGTGCCAAGGGTGTTGTGTAGTGCCTATCAAGAATCAGGTACATGTCGAAACCAAAGGTTACAGGAGTTGGCACATCGTGCCTAAAAGCCGCCTCTCTCATAGGAACATTCTCAGCTGTGAAGATTCACCAGTTTCCTTGATTGCAAGAAAACATGTTGGTAACGTGAGACAACCAACGATCACCCAGGTGATATTGTTTCTGTTTCATGTTCTAGGTAACCCAGTGACAAAATTCATGGCAGTCTGTTCTCATTCCCATTTGGGTGTTTCTGGTTGCTGATACTTCTCCTTGACTTTCCCTCAAGTCAAACATCATTCGCATACCTAGCTAGGTGGGCCTTCATGCCCGATCACCAGTACAAGGTTTATAAATCTTAAAGTCTCTCATCAAACCCAGACGACTAGAATATCGAGGCCGGTGTGCTTTGCTCAACACAAATTTCCTACAGTTACTGCATAATGAGATCCACATTCGTTCCATGAGGTAGCGAATATCGTCTGACCTGCCAAGGTGGCTTCTCCATGCCCCGTATGGGTTCAACTTGAAAATTCTCTTCCTTCAGTTCCCCAGTTTGAACATAACGAGTCGGATCAGGTAAGTTAGAGTTGGTAGTGAGCTGCAAAGCTCATGCACATTCAAGTTCCACAGTCGTAATCATCCAAAAGTTCCATCCAGCGATGCCATTAACCGATTTAGCTCTTCCGAAACCAGGGTACATGGGAGGCCCTTGTGATCGGTCTAAGTAGCGCATTCGGTACCGTCCAAGTAATGCCTCCAAGTAAATCCAAAGATCACGGTTTCCACCGCCGGTTGTGTGTCGTGCAGTTCCTCTTTGTAACTCCCTTAGGTAAGTCATCACTCTCTCGTGTTGCGTCGACGTGTAACTGGGACTCTGATTCAAAACATAATGATATACCACTGTATTACCCATGCCCTTGGGTAAAAATGAGGCTCAGTACCTTACTGAATTAGGATTCGAAAGCTGAAGAGACGTCCTCATGTTCTGTCTTTCACGAACACGGCACCCCGCTGTGCTAAAGGGATCTAAGCTATGCGGCCTTCGAAATTCCTGTGATAAATCAAGCGGAACCAAGAAATCGTTGTATCCTCGAAGGGCTTTTAGTGTCGATCAATTTCCAAAGAAAACGGGTCTTAGCGAGATTCACGTGCATTCCCACTTTGTTGATTACATTACCCAAAAGGTACCTCTCGAATTCAGAAGCTACGTTTATCAAGACTTCGCGTGATGTGGCTCCTCCATCAGGACCTCCCAAATAGGATAAAAAGTTGTCCATGTTGTTGCTTTCCCCCCGAAAAGGGTTCAAAATGTCACCCAATAGCACGATCGGTTCACATGATCTATGAGGCTACTGGTGTGATGATCGCTCTAAAGGTCTTGGAGTGCAAAGTTGTATGGCCGAATTGCGTCTGGTAAGCTTCTTTAAGAACTTTCTTCCCTTGAATTTCCATTTGATAATAATGCGCTCGCAATTTAACCCTCGAATGAAAGCTCGTCTCTTGTAACTAGTCGATCGGTTTTCGATACATGGCCGCGGCAAACGATTCTCAACTGTCGTCTCGACGGGTGTTCGATAATTGGTACGTACACACAAAAAGGCTTATCTTCACGGATATAACTGGGGCTTCCCAAAGTGAGAATTAGGTCCAACAAACTCTTGTGCAACAATTCTCGTAGTAGATTACACGGTTCTTGCAACCCTTCTGGTGTAAGGCGGTAAGAGTATGAGTATTCGGAGCTCCCTCTAATCGTGAGATCACTGAGTTTCTGACTAATAGTTGTGGTAGTAGACCTGAAAGCTCCTCCAATTGCACCTTGAGATGAGTCACAACAATCGGTGGGTCCTCGATCCTATCTTACTTAGTCTGATCATTAGATATAGTTGCTAATACAGTGAGGTCCTCCTTCCATAGGCGCTTTCGAGGCTGTCATTACTGACATGATACTAATCTTTTCTCCACTCTGGTACTTTAGAGCATATAGTGACGCTAAATTTCTTCTCACAGGGTACGTCCGGGCGATATGTCCTAATAACCCACCAACACTAACTATTGTGCCGTAACTACCAAGGATAGCAGAGGTAACACCGGTGTCGAATGTCTGTCCCTTACAATATCGAGTTTGCATCCCAACTAACATATGCGGTTTCTGCTGACCTGCCATCAGCCGGTTTCATAACAGGTTTGGTTTCAAGAAGCATCAGGGTTAAATGGAATCGAGCCGAAGCGATTTGCTATCCATCCAAACTACCATGTTGTTATTGTCCTGTCGTCGCCCACGTCAATCCTAAATACCCTTTCGCGAGCACCACTGCCGGTGTTATTGTTACAATCACACGGATTTCTACCATACTGTCATCGCTCCCTTGGTTGTTGTCGTCTTGAATTATCAACTGCCATTACATGCCGTAGGCACCTTCATTTCCATACTGTAAGCTACTATTACAAGTACCTTGATGTCACGATAGTTGTTGCTTCTAATGTTGTTGCTCGAAACAGAACTCTACAATCCTTTACCAACGATGTCCATCTCTTCATATTTCGTGCTAAGTTCCGGGGTGCTACTCGTTGTGTTGGAAGTTACACAGTCCACATCCTGGTCGATTGTCATCGTTTACGTTTCGATTGATTCATAAAAGTCGGCTCCCATAAGTTGCTGACTAGAATTAAGGATTCGTTTGGAGTCAAATCGTTGATGTTCATTGTCAATAATTGAAGTCGTTCAAATGCTGAAGTCGTTCAAATGCTGAAGTCGTTCAAATGCTGAAGTCGGTAGGTTTCCAGAGTGTTGCAGGTGTGACCGCCCTTCAGGGTCTGAGATGTGAGTATATTGAGTTCCAACAACAAAGAGGAGTGAGGGGGAAAGAAAAGGGGTATAAACCAATCATGGACGCTGCAACATCCACTCAGGGACGTTCGTACAAGCACCTAGCATTCTACTTAGTTCGCTAGGCGTTCAAAGGGACGTTCAAGTAATACTCGATAGCATTGCGATTTCAAAAGGATTCAAAGAGAGGTGAGAAAGTCACATTTGAGTAGGAGACGATCACTGTTATGACTCCTATTAGTTTGTTACGTTTCACACTGATCAATTAACAGAGCGGAACCCCTCCTTCACTTGTTAAGCCTCACTGGGACTCGCATGCACCCCACATTATTATTATGTGTGCACCCACAATAATATTGTGATTTGCATGCTTATCTCAGCTCCTCCAAACTCATGTCGAATGGTTCCCCCAACTCGAATAGTAAACAAAGAGCATCACATAACATAAGTCACGAATGGTTAGGGAATTACCACCCTATTAGTCATATAACACGTGCAAGGGATACGTAAGTTCATACTATCGTGTTTAACGTGCACTAGCATGCAATATCATATGTAAGTGTCCACTAGTTACATAGTACAATGAGTATACGAAAGACGAACCTTGCAATCTGGAGCTGAGTGTCATGATCGATTTTCGAAGGTGTTCGGTTATAGTCTGGTTTTACAAAAACGTTTTAAAACCTAGTTCACTATAACCAGTGGCTCTGATACCAAACTGTCACACCCCCAAAATACCACTTGCGGAAACACCGCGGGGCGTGTGATGTACCAGGATCCAAGCCACCAATCACATTGAACTATAATATATATTTGAATAAAACTTTCATTCATTATCGTAAAGTGTTACAAAATATTAAATATAAACCATTGTATACAGCGGAAGCATAAATCACTTATTAAGCGTTTCATAAACCACGTGTTCAAAACCGTTAAATTTGTGTTGCGATTCCGTATATCTCGACCCATGACCACTCCAGCCTTCCAGACAGCAAGTTCCATGATATAAACCTACAGACCTGCAAGCATGCAGACAAGTGTGTCAGACGACGCTGGTGAGTTCAAAGTTTTGTTAACGCGTTTCGTTACCAGATATGTGTATAAAACAGTTCAACAGTTCAATAATTTGATTTGATGTTGTTATTAACTCGATTACCGCATGTGGCGACTAGATGTGAATGCCCAACCCCAATGC
Organism: Helianthus annuus; assembly: GCF_002127325.2. Lineage (NCBI taxonomy): Eukaryota > Viridiplantae > Streptophyta > Magnoliopsida > Asterales > Asteraceae > Helianthus > Helianthus annuus. Next base: position 99,325,496 of record NC_035435.2, on the reverse strand, counting down.
CTCCAATTAGGCATTGGTCATGTTGCCAAGGTATCAAACAACCTTGAATAGATGTAAGGGGTCTTATATGTACACGATGTGAATGCCCAACCCCAATGCCTCTAACTAGGCATTGGTCATGAAGTCCAGGTAATTAGTTCACGCCCATCCTTTCGGCCCGGTGTGAGGGTGCCAAACCTAATAGCGCTATCAACTAAATACCTCGTTGCTTCTTCAGCAACACGGTAGATGTATGGGGTCTTACATGATTTATACTGTGTTCAATAACCAACATCCCAAATAAACAGTTTACCCAGTATTCCCTTTAGAAACGTTTACCAGATGTCCCAAACCACCGGGACGCATGCTTAGAAAAGTGCAGTGAACTCATCTTAGATTGCTCGGTATGTTATGTTATATTACTCGTTCCCCGTAGGTCACCCAAACCCTAGCGTGGTTACCAGTTATAATCAGTTCCACATTCATTAAACATGCCACGCTAATAGTGCTTTAACATTGAACAAGTGGTACAAATTGTAGCAACCAATCAGCATAATCCATGTCTTACAAAAGCATTTGTCGTTTCACGTCACTTAAACTATTGCATGTATCTAATCATGAACATCATTAACACATAGTAACTCATTTATCACATAATTATCACATTACACATAACAAATTCTAACAAGTCTTAGCAGTTAATTACCCTACATACAATTTACCAACATTAAACACCTAACATGACTTTCTGTTCACAATGTACGGCCCAAGAAACATAACATAATTTATTAGTTTACTTATAACAGCCCACTTAATATGCACATATATTATCGGCCCACAAGGACTGTGTAATTGGACTCACTTTTTATGCGATTTGAGCTGAACTCGTGGCCTAGATGAGTCCTAGGCCCACTCGACCTGGCTTGATGTTGCAGCCCAATTCGTGAAAGAGAGAGGCCCAGTCAATGATTGTATGGGGCCTCTAATTATGCAACCAGTTGTGTTTACCCAGCCCACTAGTTTACGGCCCAGTAATTTTTAGCAAACACATTATCATGTTTCATAATCAGATCAGGCAGCCTTTTTATTCTATTTTTTTTCCCACCTATTCAGTCGGTTACCAATGACTTTTAACATGAGGATCAATATTTCAATTAATTCAAACAACACCATTATTCTAACAATCATTGGTCCCCGTGTAATTCTAGGGTATAGGTTAAATACCATTCATACATCTGGATCGTCCATTAACAGCGAGTAGCACCCAACAACATTCAAATTGAGTCTATGCTTATTATCGACATTATCAGATTCACATGCATACACCATCGACATCATCAATCAATCATATAATCAACCAGTAAATTTCATAAGTTCATGCATAATATCACGTATAAGCATATGTTCATGTCATCATCAATACAACATATAGATGTAACCCTAATTATTACAATTAATCAACACATGAATAAACGCATAAATATAGCTGAGATATCTTGACTAACCCGCTGATGATTGAAACTACGCACAAGAGATGAGTTCCAAGAAAGGAAAATGGATTTCGTAGGGAGGGGCTGATCGACAACTTCAAGGGAGGGTGATTAGGGTTTGAGATCGTATGATTTGATAACATATAAATCCACCGCACAATTTTATTCATGTGCCTATGTATTTATTTGCTAGCCCCAAACTAGCCTGCCCACAACAACTTTACTCGGCCCACCATCATAGTAACCGGCCCCCAACTAATTCTTGTTTGGGCTTATATATTTTCGGTACACTATAATGAATTTGTGAGTGTTTGATTAGAAGATAACTCATCTAATTATTTACGTGAACAAGTAAGTATGGACTCAAGATAGCCGGCCCATCCTCTAATCCATGATTGGGCCTAAGATTAATGTGTGTGCGAGCCGAAGGGTTTATAACAAGTGCGGCCCATTTGTACTCTAAGATCACGAAACAAAACGTTACTAGCCTTGGGAGTTTGGGTTGTCATAACAACATTGTCAGTTATCTTTCTTAACCGAGGATTAACAATGTTGTCCATCACATGCAACAAAACATTATTGATTTTAGCATGATCAAATTTTGAGGTTTAAGGTGATTTTATTTGGTGGCGTTCTTTTAATCGGTAAAACGCCAAAAAAGTTAAAAAATTAAACATCTTTCATTGGAAAATTCAAGATTGTTGGCTGAAAGGGTCTAAACTCAATAATATTTTGCTGCATGAGATGGACAAATCTTCAAGAAAAAGATGCTGATGTCAGACTTTGTGCTTCCAAACAGCAACACAAAAAACTACTTGAAAAACAAAAAACAAAATGAATCATACGAAAGTCGAACCAGCCAGTTAAGATGATTCAAAAAAGAAGAAAGAGACTGGTGACAGTGAAGAATTGGAAGATCAATTGTTTATATATTCTATTTTTTATTTTCTTTTTCAGTTGATTGTTATATAATAAAAACGTCATATATAATAAAAACGCCAAAACAGCCAAAAATGCTTGTTTAAACGCTATGATCCTGTAAAACGCCCCCAAAAACTCCCAAACTATAATAAAATTACCTTGAAAAAGTATTATAAAAAACCCAAAAATAAAAAAAGAATAAAAAGCAAACTTGAAAATGTAACTAGAAACAGTAATTACAAAACGGTAAAAATGAAGAGACGGAAATTTATTGATTAGAATCTAAAATGCCAAACTTGAAAGACGGGACGTGTTACAGACTTCAGAGAAAAAAGCTTATCAAAAACAATAATTACAAACAGTAACTGAAACGACGAATACTTTATTATAAAAATGCACCGCCTAACCTACACCGCAAAAAAAAATCCTATAAAATAATAACTCTCAGCAACTACCATTTAATCAAACCAAAAAAAAAACAAACAAACGCCAAAATACTACTAAATATCTCTCACTGTAAAACGCCAAAAAATTAAAAAAATCAAAGATGGCTAATATGCTATCTTGGATATTCAGTATTGTTCTTCGTGAAGTTTCAATGAATGGATTGTTAGCTGAGAGGAGTAACTCAGAAAGATTTTGCTGCATAAGATGGACAAATCTTCAAGAGAAAGATACTGATGACAGTCATATGTCATTTTATATTCTTTGTTCTTGAAGAAGGCTTGGATGAGGAGAAGCGATCAATGACACTGAAGAGTGAGATGATTATAAAGATGAAGATCAAGATGAAGAAAAAACGAAAAACCCACTCACACATCATAGATCTATGTACCCAAACATCCACAAAAAGCCACTTCAATAGACCAGCAGTCAAAAAAATCAAACCGATGGGTTTGTTAAGTTTTACATAAAACGTCATATATTTGGTGACAGTTCTTGTACTATTAAAGAAGAGAGAGGCTGATGACAGTGAAAATTGTGAAGAGAGATCCGATCATGATTTTTAATTTATTTTCTTCGCTTCTATTATTTTCCCTGTGGTTGCAATATATTCTTTCAATTGTAAACGCCAAGATACCACAAACGCCAAAATGTATATATAAAATAATAGAACAATGGGTCATCTAGTTTAAAACGCCTTGAAAAAACGCCATTCAGATAGATTTCATGACCCCCTGGGGTTCCAATGGCATACGATTTGAAAAACACCATAAACGCCAAAAATTTAATACAATGAAACCATTAAACGCCATTAATTATTGAATTTGGCTAACGCCAAAAATTTTAAACACCAAAAAATAAAACAATATTGGGAAAAGCGGAACTGAAAAAGCAGAAGATAAAAGGACAAAAAGCCCATTCGCCCTTCTCTATGCCGCGTGACACATGTTGGGCCAGGATGCGTTCTCACCGGTCTCACACTTTTGAGCATTTTCTCCCGAACCCGTTTCTCTCTCTCTCTCTCTCTCTATATATATATATAGGGAAAGAAAAAGCAACGAGCTTCCGTTCTTAATTTGAATGATTACCCGATCTAATTAGATGTTAAAAAAATATTAGTGCCCAATACGGGAAGGCTTTCTCCCAGGAATGTATATATATATATATATATATATATATATATATATATATATATATATATATTTTTAACGAGTGCTGATGAATAGTAACTTTATTTTTATAATAATATAGTTTTTATTATTTAATATATTATAATAATTTATTATTATATTTACCGTTAATAACATATTTTTCTTTTTTTTAAACATATATTTCCTTTACCTTTTTTTAATAATTGGTTTTTTTTCTTTTGTTGAACATATATTAATTTATCTATTAATTTGATACTTCTTTAATAATTTACACTAGGTTATATGCCCGTGAGCTTCATGGGTTATAGGTTATGTTAAAAAATCTATATCTATAAAAGTATTTTTTTATATGATTCTATATAGACATGTCGAGGGAGAGACGTAACCTGTGCTTGAGTAACAACAGTCAACTTTGATCATAGCTTCAACTCATTTGGGTTGCGAAATATATTCATATGTCATTTATTTTAAAATAAAATTAAAGATAAAACAATATGAAAATGATTTCGTCATCAAATAGACCCAACCGACAACATTATATATGTAACAAAAAAACAATAGCAAATAAAATTCAATTTAAAAGGGTATAAATATCACGCAATGAATTTTCGTTACATAATCCAAATGTATGATCTCAAGTGTGTTTATAGACCCGTGAGCTTCATGGGTTATGAGTTATGTTAAAAAAAAAACAGAAATTGAATCACTTATGGCATTACTTCACAATAAAATATCTTATTTAGTAGTGTTTGTCACACCCCAACCGATGGCGGAATCATCGGGGCGTGGCACTGAGCGAAACAGATTGTCCAGAAGTTTCCATAAGAACTACGTTTACCAATTATTTAAGCATCACGTCCCATACCATGACATAACAAGTAGCATAGTTATTACAGACAATAATCAAGACAAATAGTTCTGTTCCGACAACTCAGATTTCAAATAAAAATAAATTGTCTTTGTTTCTAGACTCTTTCCTAGCCTCGATTTCATAGCAAGCCAAGCATTTTAACATCTTAAGCACCTGCCACATACGTTAAAGTAAAAGTCAATACACATAGTGTAAAGGTGAGCATACAAGTTTAATAGATATAATAGAGTTCGAAATCGTTTACGCATAACCAGCACGTACAATGTGTGAAATGAAGCACGTAAGTTATCGACATGATCCTATCAATACCAATGACTGCACAAGGCAGTTCGTAATACATATTCACCACTGTGAACCATGTGTTTAATTGTCCTTAACAACCCCTGAGTGAACAGGTGCTGAGTCCAAACTATAGTACTATCGTTGCTAAGGCAGGTAGACAACAATCCATGTGTAAACATAACAAACAAGCATTCATTGAGTCACGTATAACATGCAGTAGCGGTTAGCGTTAAAGTATTGCGTAGTGTGTTCTATGTGATTTAGAATATGTAACGTATGTAACACCCAAAAGTGCATAAAGCAAAAAGGGTTCGAGTATACTCACAGCGATGATGGATTGAAGGGAGCGCTAGAGTGAGTTTAGCCTGATCAGAACGATAGCATAAATGATAAATGGCGCGTAAAACGGTGCAAAGTATCAATGGATCAGACGGTAATCCGATCGGATGGCAATCCGATCGGATGGCCAGTCGATCGGGTGACAATCCGTTCGGATGGTCATCCGATCGGGTGACCATGCGATTGGATTGTTACCTCGTTTGGGATGGATGTGTTTGTGTATGATGGTTTGTACTTTGAAGTTTTCGTTGTAGCATTTTGAAAACAGAGAAGTATCTCTACCCTTCAGGTCGGTTGATCGAACGGCGGTTTGATCGGACGACGATCCGATTAGTATGACGCTTTAGTGAGAACAAGTTCACATCAGTTTGTCACTCGATCGGATTGCAATCCGATTGGGTGGCAATCCGTTGGAACTGGAAATGCATTGAACATGTTGAAAATTCTTTAAGTGTTGAAGTTCTAAACATCACATGATTCGGGTGGTCGCTCGATCGGATGGCAATCCGATCGGACGGCAATCCATTCGATGTTTCAAACCTCCAAAGTTGAAATAGAAGTTAAGTGTGGGAACAAGGTGTAAGCCGATCGGGTGGTTGTCCGGTCGGGTGGCAATATGATCGGACGGCAATCCGTCCTAGTCTACCTGATCGTCTTTACACTTGGTTGTTTTGGATAGTTTTGCGGTTTTCTCGAGATGGTATGATAACGTGTCAAACAACAGAAACCTCGTCAAGACTTAGTGACCCGATCGGACAGGAATCACCCAGATCCGACCCGTTCACAGGTTCGTGACGGTTGTTCATGTTCAACCCGGAATCGGTAGTCTCTTGGATAGAATTCAGATCTTGGACCAACACATCAACAAGAAGGAGTAAAAGATCAGAACAAGCTCCGATTCTATCGGTTTGAGTGCATTGAGTGTAAAAGAGTTGAAAGAAAGTTAGAAACCATCTTTCAATCCCTTTCACCTTGAATATGTTCAGATTCATGAAAGATCTTTGTTTATTCATGTGGAAATCGTTCGGATCCAAGTTGTTCTTGGTGGATTGAAGCCAAAACATGAAGTTCATAAGAACCTTATGATGACATCATCCTAAAACACCTCAAATCTAGTGATTTCACGGTTAAAAGTTAAGATTCAAAAGAGAGAAAGGTGTAGCAGTGCGTGTAGATCAAGAAAGTAGAGGCTGAAGCGGGCTGGTCGAGTGAGAGGCTGTCACATCAAGTGATGTGATAGTTTAAGGGTATTTATAGGGTTTCCCAAAAAGGAAAGTGGGGAAAGTGGCTGGTCGATCGGGTGGCAGCCCGATCAGGTGGCAACTCGATCGAGTGGCGACTCGATCGGTTGGCCACTCGATCGGTCAGCCACTCGATTCGAGTGTTCGACGCGACGGGTTTTGATGTTTCGATTCGCGTGTTGGGTTTTGCGATGCGATAGAGTTTCTCATTAATCCCAACTACTATATCTAACATACAATCATCCTAAATATCTTGCATTTAGCGTTTGCGAATCGATTGCGATAGCGTTGCGATTGCGTTTTGATTAATTACCACAACATAACATAATAAATATGCACAAGTAACAAATAAGTAGCACACACACGTAAAACAATATCCAGAACGCATAATTCGAGTTGCAAATGTGATAGCGATGCGGTAAGCGATAAAGCATGCGACAAATAGCGATTAAACCTCGATTATTAATAAGTACTCCACATAATACAACTAATGCAATAAAATAAATAGATTATCTACAAGTCAAAGAAGTCAAAACAGTAGTTGAGCAAGGAGTGACAGATCGCAATTAGCAATCTTTTCTTCCTTTTACTTCAATCTTGACTTTGACTTTGACTTTCGAAACACGAAGTGTTACAGTGTTGACATAAACCATTTAATGAAAGACACATTCAAGTGCTAACGTAAATAAAATTACACTGAATTGAATTATCTTATTGAAATAAATAACTTAATGTGAACATCTATGCTTACAAAAGGGTTCAAGTATTGTGCACGTCAAATCAAGTTGGGGTGGCATCCCGTATGGCATCTTGAATACACCCGACATTTCACTTCCTAGAGCAGTGACCACACTCGGTGAAATATTCGAGAGTCTTGGGGTCACAAGTTAATACTTGAAATCATACAAACAAATTATGTTCATACTTTCACAGTCATTAATTAAATGCATAATATAGCATCAGAAACTATATTATAATTTTATGATTAACATCTTAATTAAAATCATAAAAAAAGTAATACATAATACATGTGTTATCTATAAAAGAGTTATACAGATTTAGTAATACTTAAACATGGGTAAATACTTCCTTGAGTCTATTGAAAAATTAAAACCAATCGTACATGGGTAAATAACAAATTCATGCATTAAAATACGAATTGGACCCCGTTTTAACTCAATTATATGTTTGATAGAAAACATGGCCCGAATCGATAGTATTGAGTAAATAAGTTGTAAAATCAAACACTCGACACTTGTATGAACTACTAATTAAGAAAAGAAGTCTTAAAAGAAACCTTACAGATACGTGAGCAGGACGTTGTCTAAAAAAATCAAGTGCATGGGATAGAATTGGCCTCTTTATTATCTAATTTTTATTTGACGCAAAACAAAACCCAAATTAACCGAGCCTCGACACTTCTATAAACTACTAATTAAAAAAGGGTTTAAAAAAAACTTACATATATGTGAATACAATCCTCTTTGAAAAAATCAAGTGCATGAGGATAATGAAGATCAACTGATTGAGATACATGTACATGTGACCCTACAAGAAAGAAATACTAATCAATTAATAATCACAAACAGATTCATTCACAAATAAATGGGTCAAAATTGCCACATCGAATATTTGTAAAACAATCTCCACGTACATCAACACAACGCTCCCGTAACTTATAAAGAGACAATGCGATATCTCTAAGTCGAGGTGCGGCCCATCCGGTGGTCCCCGAAAATAAAAATATATATAAATATTAATTAATAACCTAATACTCAACACAAGTAGGCCCCACTAAAACAATTACATGAACAAAGCAAACCAATAGGTCTAGCTTAAAATGATAACAATACACTTCCAATGCAAAAAATGGTCTGACCTGAGTATTATACGCATTGAAAAGTGGGCACACAAGCTACTTCTCTAAATTTTAACCATGGATGCATCGAGTAAACCCAAAATGACGTTTTCTTGAATAATTGTCGCAAATCACTTCGAGATATTACTTGTTCCTCAATAACGTGATCGGCTAGTGATAAGACCTGTAGTCGAGTTCCGCAAGAGTATTAGCAATACATAAAAAAAAAGGGATCAGCGAGACACCACAAGAGTACATACAAAATATAACTGGCATCATAACATTTATATATAAAAAGAGTACATACAGAATATAAGTGGCATCATAACATTTAGATATATTTTTTACATCACATAATATAATTGGCTCGACTATAGGTCCTATCACATACCTATTTTTACCGTCCAGATTTATATGTCCGAACCGGTTAAGTCAAACCACTTACGACAAAAATCTAGAACTTATTCATAACTTCATCAGGTGATCGTATAAAGATCTCTCATCTCTTTACATATCGAGCTTTTATCAAGTAAACGTTTAAACCATTCATAATTTTTCATCAATTTGGCTGTTTTTACATATCAGCCTCCTACAGACCCAATATGTAACCCAAAAGTGCATGAGGGGCCGCTTCAAGGCCCTGAGGCGTTTTCCAGACTGCCTCACACCTTAGGCACACTTTTAAAAACCAAGATAAAAATGCACGAGAAAGATAAAAACCTTTATAAGAGGGACACAAATTAAGCCCTCCTTTTTCCTTTGGAGAACCTATGACAAGTGCCCAGTACCTTTGATAACATGCATCATTCCCTGCCTAAAGTTGTGATTACGGATAAGATTAGCATGATAAACTAATAAATTATGTGACGTCAATCATCAGACATGTGGTTCGGTATACCTTAAATGAAAATTTTCTTCTATTGATGTCACTAAACGACCAATGCAGATGAGATATGCCCTCTTTTGATCAGCCCATTAGAATAATCCCGCATTCCCGCTTCATTCTCTATCAAGAAGATGGACCTAAGTAGCAGTCACATATTGAAAATAAGAAGAGGGATTTGACCCGCAATCACATAATTACCATTACAAAAATTACATTATGCTAGTAATACTCTTGAATAAAACCATTTAGACGACCTTATTCCTTATAGATACGCATTGAGTGACTCTGACCCGTTTGACCCGTTAAATACATGGCCGAAGAAAATGTGTAAGAAACCTCAATGTACCACATCTATAAAAATAAAAGTAGATAAATATTATTTTTTGAATGAAAAAGAAAAACATGAAAAGAATGCATAAATGGGCCAACTTACAGGAACGTAGGTAACATCTCCAATTGCAAAAATATTAGCAAAAACCCTGACCTATAAATTCTCATCAACCATTAATCGTTCATGATCATCCAAACAATGAACCATCTACTGATATTGTATTAGAATATTGGATTCTTTTCACAATCTGCAACTTCATCCGCGAGTTCCACAACAGTGGGCCCTCCTCCAACTATTAATATTGTATCAGAATATTGGATCTTTTCATAATATGCTAAAAAAATATATATATTTTTAACTCTAAAAAAGTCATTTAGTGTAAATTCTAATGTAGTCAAGCGTGGTAAAAATAAATATTCTTTTCAACCACAATAGAATACAACCCTGACTTTAGGTAAGTCTATGACTTGAGCATTATCAATTAAGGAGGTTGTATGAAGCAAAATTACCTCACGGTTTCATGCCAATTAATAATTAAGTAAACTGATTGCATGTATAACAACCACACATAAATTGCCCACTCCAAAGTAACATGAGGTTAAACAAATTTGAGAATCACATGTCTAAACTTGTGATTCCATTTCAAATTAATATATTATCGTGCTTGCTGTTTGTTTTCAAAGAGAATGTCTAGACATGTAGCTAACAGATAATGTATGACAAACTAAAAATCAAACTAATTAATTAAGCCCTTAAATAAATATAATTTAATGATTAAAATACTTATATACTGACTAAAATGGAGAGAGCTATACATGTAGCTACAAAATAAATAATAACTGAGAGAACCAAGAAGAATGTTTTGAAGAAATGGAAGTAAAGATGGTACTTCTACTTAGTTTTGTAAGAATATGATATATTAGAATCCAATTGAACTGGTGTGCTTGGATCCATAATTCTGAAAATTTGCAGAATCATTTTTCTTAAAAATGGATAATTCTTTATACATTTGATATCTTTTAGGTCTTTATTGATGGGTTGCTTTCATATGGGAAAGTCAAAACTGGCAAAAGCAAAGATGAAAGTTGCAAGATTTGTTGATTTGAAGGCATGATAAAGTGATTATACCTGCTACCAAAATTAGCATACAAACTGCAGATCATCTTGTCTTCATCAGCAGTGAATTGACCATGTTTAATATTGGGTCTCAGATAGTTTAGCCATCTCAATCTGCAACTCTTTCCTCATATTTTTTAGACCTGCAAATATAAATCCATCTTGAGTTATAAGAATTAAAACACAACCATCAGTGAAACACCACCCACAATATTACTTGAGTTGTCAGCAAATTCGGATTGAACCCTGAGTTTAGTTGGCGCCAGCATCACCTGTTCATCGGATCAAGTCATTAGGTCCTTTATATCTGTTTGTTCACCGGATCGAGTAATTTGGTCCTTTATATTTGTCGGAGAAACGAAACAGAACACTAATATGCATGAAGCCATCTTCGTTGCCATGAATTAAAACCAGCAAAATCACATTTGTTACCACTGCATGCCTTGCAATCGCCGTTAGAGTTCGGATTAAAACTTCTCTTCCCTCGCCAGTTATAGTTCTACGTTGTTAGATCCATGGTCTGTCTCCACGACCGCCATTCAATACACGGTCCGTTTTGAGTCGTGCCCTGAGCAAAATACCTTTTAGCTACAAAACTACAATATAAAATATATTGAATAAAGCAACCCAGAACCCTAATCATATAAATCTTCAAGATTTCCGCTACCTGTTCACCCCCCCCCCCCCCCCCCCCAAAAAAAAAAAAAGAAAAAGATACTTGTGTTCATCAGCAGCACAACCCATAATTTCACAAATCTTTCAAGATCACCAAATCACAATCACAAAACTTGCAAAACCAGTCCGCATGATCAACGAACTTAAAAAAACAAAATCAAGACTTTAACCAACCTGTATTCTGCTATGTCTCTCTCCACCCTCCAGATTTGAAGTGTGTGTCAAATGAAGATGGAAAGGAGAACCCACATGTAAAGGGAAAGATAGAAGGAGAACGTGATGCAATGCGTGACATCATCAAAATCATCAACCTTGACGATTGCCGGAAAATTATCAACCTCACCTGATACTACCACCTGCAAGAACAACATATGAACAGATTTTTATGTTTTGTAATTATGAAAACGTGTTTGTATGAATATATGATATCCCAATATATGTGTATATGTATGAATACATGAAATCCAACAGCCAACATTCCATATCTAAAAGACACAAGAACTTATTGAAATCCAGCACTTAATAATATCAACTATTGCTCATTATGATTCATATTTTTCAATAACTTCAAGCATGATATTAATAATATCAACCTCACCAATTTCTGCTGAAAAAATGTGAAACAAAACCAAATCAAGATTACCGATTTCTGTTGAAAAAGCATCAGACAATTCTTCTCTTGCCGGAACCGGAGCTTGCGACGTCAACCACAGTCGCCACCGTCGTTGTGTTTGCGGCGGAACCCTAAACGCCGCCGCCGTATCTCTTTCGTGCCTCTCTCTCTCTACCGTAATTTCTTTAGAGCCAATAAGCAAAAGAACACTCAAAAACTTACCCTTGAAACTCCTATCAAAACCCAGTTCATCACTGCCCCTTCATCCTTCTTTCGATTATGACAAAACCAATACCTCTCAGCCTCTTGTTCATTTGATTGTAGCCCCCTAAAAGTGATTTCAGCTCCAAAATCCTTCAAGATCTGACTAATTTTGCGTTTTAGAGCATTCACATACTGAGAATCAAAATTTGTGTGTGGGGTTTTTAAAATATAAAGAGTATAAAAAGTGGTGAGTTGAGGAGAGAGAAAATGTTATTGTTCATCTGATCTGTATATTTGGGGGACACTGTTCACCCACTATAATTTTTAATATATATTGAAAGTGGTTGTGAGTGAAGTACAGAGAAAAATGTAATGATGAAGGTATAAAAATATTATTTAATTGAAAAGGAGAGAGAAAAAATATTTGTTTCTACTGGATATATATTGATATAGGAGTTGTTTTTTAGTGGAATGTATATATATTTTTAGAGAGCTGGATATGAATGCTCTTAGGTCAGTAGATGAAAGAATAGTGAAAGAAAAGTTGATAATGAGAAAACAATGTAATGGGTGTCTTGGGATGAGTAATTGGGATGAGCAAAGGGAATTCAAAAATTGAATGCACAAAGGCCGCTCAAAAATTCGTTTGGCCGCCCAAAAGTCTATTGATAAAGGTATGTTTACAAAAAAAAAAAAAAATTAATGAGGGGGAGGCTTGTGAAGGTGACACGTGTTATGGCGATGTTTTGCTTTATTATAGAAGAGATTTATAACTTTTTTTTCTAAAAACTTAAGTACGTAGTTATGCTTGATTTCTTTCCCTAACATTCCGTTATGAGTTTTGTTAAAAACGAATTTGTACTCAAAATAAAGTATTTATTTGGTATCATAAAATGGTACGATGATAAACTAAATCGTTCTAATGGGTTGACTTTCTAAACAACATGCTTTATTTTCAAATCACATTTGTTTTACATTATCATTTGCTCGCTTTCATTGCAACGCGCGATATAAAAACTAGTTTACAAAACTATACACATATCTAATAAAAGCCTTATAGAAATTCAGCCTTTTTTTCGAAGACATAATATGAACTAAAACTGATCACGTGTAAAATAATTAGAAAATCAACATCCTGAAGCAAATTTTCGTAGACATAATATGAACTAAAACTGATCACGTGTAAAATAATTAGAAAATCAACATCCTGAAGCAAATACTAACATTATAAATTTTCTATCCATTCATTTTTTTTCTTAAGTCCAAAATTTCCATTAATATTATGATCTAAATTTGTATAGAGTGTGAGATCATTAATTTGTATTGAACTACTACATGATGTTAAAATATTACATTCATTTAGACCGTGGGTATGGTGGGGTGTGGGTTGGGGGCATGGTGCGACATGTGGAGTATGGGGCACCAAGACCAAAAGCCAATTTCAAAGGGGTATGGTGGGGCGTGACTGGGGTGGCATGAAAAAAAAAAGACAATTTCAAAGGGCTAGTGCTCTTGGCTAACGAGGTTCCGCCATGTCATGTTCGTAGCCCCGCCCAACACCCGGGCTGAAACCCCCGCCCAAGGGGCCACACCGAAACCCAAGCCCACCCGGGGTAGTGACGTGGGCGTTTGTACCCAACCCACGCCCCAACCCCGCCCGATACCCCATAGTCTTATTTTGAAAATAGCTTTATAGAATTTTGGTTTCACATGAACTAATACAGATTTAAAATTTTAAATTCACTTGTTTTTAAGTTTATACACAACGTATCATCGTTAATGTTATCTGTTATGCATTAGTAACATAGTTAAGATTGGTTAGTATATGGGGCAGATTAATTCACTAGTTTATTATAATTTAACGTTATTTTACTAATTTCGGGAAAATAACGTTAAAAGAGGGGGATGGTTAATCATGCATCATGTGATGACGTTGATAGCCGAAAGACAAGGGGGTACATGTACTAATCGGCGTTTGTCTCAATTGCTAGTGTTATGTGCCTTTTGTTCAAGGCTTGATGCAAAACTACTATCGAGCTGAGGGTCTCATTGGAAGCAGCTTCTCTATTCCCACGGGGTAGAGGTAAGATTGTCTATATCTTACCCTTCTCAGACCCTACCTTAAATTTGCTATTGGTAGGTATACTGAGTATGATGATGATGATCATACGGCTTTCACCTTGCGGTATAGATGCCCCTTCTATCCAAAGGGATATGGGTTCGATCAAAAATAAAATAAAATAGACAACAAAGAAGTTATGAAATCAAACTATATTATTATTATTATAGCAAGATAATGTCTCAAATTAAGACCATTTACACATTACCAATCGTATTTTTTCACCCAACCCTTTGGAAATGGATCGTTATCAGGGCTCACAAAGAATCCGTCCTCTTTCACTAGCCAATAACATTCTTCTGCCCCATAATGACGAAAACATTCTTTCCCGATTTTATTATCCCAGACGGTATAGTTTTGTTGGTGTGGTTGCCAATAAAATAACGTATACCAGTGACTACTTTTAGTAGCGTGCTCGCAGAACTCCCACGAAAAATATTCGTTAGGGTTCAAGTTGTGTGGTCCTAAATCGGCACCATCTTTGTCTGTAGGGTAGACTACAAGTGCGTCGCTTTGAAGGCCATTGGTGATACGCATATCCCAACTTAATTGAGGACAAATACCAATTGTTGTGTGGACCAAGGAAAGTGCAAACAAGAGCAAGCAAACGAGGTATGTTTTTGTACCATGAGCCATAGTTTGAATTAGATAACTAAAGCTAGGTAGGATTTAGTTGGTTGTTGTGAAAATGGCTGAGTTACATTCCTTTATATAGATGTAATTGGAAGTAGAATTATTATAATGAAATAAACGAATAGGAAATTATAACGTAGTAAATGTTTGATAATAAAACTGATAATATAATAGCAGTGGGGAAGCTTGAAAATTTCCACCAAGGCTCAGAAGTCACTGGACCTAAAAATTCTATATAAGTAAATTTTATTTTTATAAAACCGGGGGGTCGAAAACGTATATACCTAAAAAATTATATACGAAACGTACATATACAACACTATTGAGCGAAGAAAATCATGAGGGTCCCCCCCCCCCTCCCGCGGCCCCTTGAAAGCTACGACCCTGTATAATACTAATAAGTGTTTTGAAACGAAACCAGTATTCTCACTGTGAATGTTGTGCAATGAAATCAATATTCTCATAATCTAAGAATATATTATTGTAATATTGCTAGAATCCAAGATATATTTAATTTTGGTGACAACAAGCTCATAAATATACATGTTTTGTGCCATAACGTATTGACCAGGGCGTATAACTTCGTTTCTTGTCAATTTACTTTTCTCACAACAAATCACCTATGTGTATACGTATATATGCATATGTAATACAATATTACATATATGTAATATTACATTTGTAGTATTATGATATCTCTCTCACACATATATATATATAGGGGTGGGTTCGAGTTTCGCGGATAAAAATAATCTATTTCTTTTGCATAATTATAAACATATGTATAAGTCGTTCTCAGAAAAAAAATAAAAAACTTTAACAGACAATTAAAAATGTCATTTTCTACAATAATAATTTTTTTTTATATACTTGAGCAACTTCTACATTTGTGTTATATGTAAAAGGTTCCAAAATTTTAAGTAAAATAAAATTTTTAAATGTAGAAATGAGTTTTTTTAAAGAGGGCTTGTACAGATAAAACTCTAACCGGTTTCCATTGTTTTATAAAGAGTAAACTTCCGTTTTGCTCCCTGTGGTTTGATCACTTTAACGGTTTTGCCCCAAACCTTTAAAAATAGTCATTTTCCTCCAATAGTTTGCTATGGTTTTTCCATTTTGCTCTCCGCCTCTAACTCCATCCAAATTGTCTGTTTTTTCATTTTGCTCCCTGCAGGGAGCAAAATGGAAAAACCATAGTAAACTATTGGAGTAAAATGACTATTTTTAAAGGTTTGGGGCAAAACCGTTAAAGTGAACAAACCACAGGGAGCAAAACAGAAGTTTACTCTTTTATAAATTTATGGTTATACCCTTATAATAACATAAAATACACATGTTAAATGAAACTTTTCTATTGGTTTATAACTTATTTAATTCATACCAAAAAATCTCATTTGAACTATCCACTATATATATATTAGGAAGGTGTTCTCGCAATTTAGAGAGAAATACAGATACTACTGTATGGTTTGGTAGGTTTGGTTATTATCTTCAACTAAAGCCGAAACCGAAGTAACCCGTCAGTCTATTTTATTAACCAATTGGTTTTCGGTTAGGCAGTTCAGTTTATTTGTTAAGATTGGCGGTTTTTTATTTGATTCGTTTAACTTCAGTTATAGCCTAAACTAAACTTGGCCTAAAACTTTTGTTTATAAATACGTGAAATTGAGGTATGAATACATGCATTGAAAGTATAAATACATGAAATAGAAGTATAAAATATGAAATACATAGACCGGAGGTATAAGAGCTACAAATATATGAAAATACGAATGGTTCGGTTCAGTTAATTTTTGTTAAACGAGGGTACAAAAATATGGATAATCGGTTTTTTATTATTTCAGTTTCTTCTATTTCCAGTTCAATTTTAGTTAACAATTCAGTTATTGCTTACCCTGGACCAAAAGCTATTTAAAAATTTCAAGAAAATCTTTATTAAATAAATGTATAATCTATGATATATCAACTTACCAATTGAATTGTAAATAGAATTCATTTTAAACAATAAGGAATTCATCCGGTTTCTATCTTTAATATGGTTGAAACTTGAAACTTATTGGTCACTGTTGATACAACAAATACAAGACCAAGGCCTGTAGCGATATCTCTGGGGTAAAAGGGTTCAGGGGTTCGATTAGCCTAACGCAGGTTGTGGGGTCCCCTCACGTTTGCAAGACGTGGAGAGAGATTCACTAGTATTGTTTTTATCTTCCTTAGATCTTGGGCTGATTAGAAATCAGCCCAGAAAGCGATCGTTGGAGAAGATGAATTATTTAGTGTGAAGAAGAGAAGCAAGCATGAAGCTAGTTCTCAAGAGGGAGAAGGAGAATCAGAGAGTTAGAGTGACATCTGTTGATCCTGGAGTGAATGGCATGGTGGAAGGGCCTGCATTTTATAGGGGAAGGTGTTTCTCAAAGGAGAAACCCGTGACTAGTGAATCTGTGCTTGCAGTGAGGGGTTTGCCCATTTTGGGGGTTGAAGGGTTTGGACCTGCGGACAAAAGGGTGTGCTCTCCCACATGTTCTAGTTGCGGCTGGGCAAAAGGTTTCACACGTTAAGTGTTGATGTGACAGGTCACTGTGCTTGTCCTTTTTACTGTTCATGACCGTTGGACCATTTCCGAACCTTTTAACCTTTTAACCTTTTAAGCTGTTGTGTCTCTAATCAGTTTATTAATGTTTGAGCAACCCCCGTCATCAGCCCCCCAAGTCAGAGGTATTTGGGGTGTAAGCTCAAATGCTTCTGACTTTTGTACACGATTTTTATTGCTTAAAGGCTTTAAGGCTTGAAAGGTTATCAGGCGTCTAAGTTTTTTGGATTTGAATTTTGAAATGACAGTTAATGTGATGGATGGCAGTTTTTTGCCTTTTGCGTAATAATAACTGCCTATACTTCACTTTCTTTTTTCTTTTGATCGCCTCTCCTGGGTGCTAGCAAAGAACTGTATGTGAGTTATTCTTGTCTCACTAGATAGGAAGTTGAGGCTTTTTGTAAATAATGGGGGATCGATCTAAAGTTTAATCCGGTGGCTCTGGGTTTAGATAAAGCAATCGATCACTGTCTCGCTGGTTCTATTGCTGTCATTTCTAGTTTTCCAACTTGTGTCATCCGTTTTCGGTCTTTGCTCTAAATGTTTTAGAGTATTATCATGTGTCGTTTGGTCAGTTACGTCCTCAAGGTCTTGTTGGGACTTTACACTTTGAGGTTTTGTGATAGGGTATGGCCCATCGTTGATGTTTCTTCTGGTTGACCAAGAATGACAATTGGGTCACGTTTGAGACATCCCAAGTTGTTGTTTGTTTGACTTCCTCAATGGTTACTACCTTTTGTTCTTGGAAGGACCGATTTTTCTGGATTTTTGAGTCCATTGTTTCCTTCGAGCTTGTTGTGAGGCACTCTGATGATGTGTTAAACGATCTTGAGCCATTTGAGTCTGAACTGAATAATTGGTTGTTAAAAGTCGTTAGGAAGTGTCCTTCGAGGCTTCGTCCCTTTCCTGAACACTTTTTAGTGTTTGATGAGTGTGAGCACTTAGTGGGATAAGCCGGATCATGGCCCTGTGCTCATGAGGGATGATCAGGGTATGATGTTTTGCCTTATTCTTTATCAAGAGTGATGATACCTCTGATGTTGTGTTTGAGGATGCGGAGGCTACCCCTGGTGAAGATGTTGTTGCCAGAGGTGCTGAACACAGGCTTGAGGGTTCAGGTTATGTGAACGTTCCAAATGTCAAAGGCTTTACTAGGTTCGGTGCTTCCAAAGCTTTTATTCATTGTTTAACCCGACGTATGTTAAAGGTAGCTGACCATCCATCGGCCTCTGAGCCAGTGCAACTGCGTGATGTTATAGATGCTTCAAACGTTTGGACGTTGGGGTTGAGGAAAAAACACGAGGATTTGTCCTTGGTGATTAGTAAGGAGAGTAAAGCAGCGGGTAAGAAGCTTGTAAGCTTGAAGGGTTTCGGGAAAGATGGTGAAGGTTCCACCAATGTTAATCCCGAAGAGGTTTATGTGCCGGATTGGAAGGTCACAGTTGGTGACAGCTTCAAGTATTCATCCATTTGTGAGGATGTTCTTACCCATTTTGCTCCTCCTATTGTATGAGGTTTTTGCTCATCTATGGGTGACGACTTGATGATCTCGAAGGTGATGATGGGTGCTTGCAACCTTGTTGCCTTGCTTCTAGAGGGTGTATCCCGATTTCGCAAAAAGATGCAAGAATATGAAGTCTTTTCGAAAAAGAGGGATGAGATGAAAGCTTCAATGGTTGTTTTGAAAGAAGCCGAGGGCTATGCTGAGAAGGAGAAAGCATTGCTGTTTGAAGATTTGAGTAATTTTGTTCCCGCACAAGACTGATATGTTTGAGTTGGAAAAACGCTTGGAGGCTGACAAGGTTTAAGTCAGGATCGATAAGGCTGCCTTGGAGGTTCAGAAAAAAGAGCCTTCTTAGAGGAGAAAGAAGGGTTAAAGGCTTCATTTGCCAAGGAAACTGGTGATAATAAATGGCTCATTGAGGATGGATTCCAGCAAGTGGTTACTTATCTTCTCCATTCGTCAGAGTTCAAAAAAGTCTTGGGTGATGTGTACATCGAGCTTCTTGCTCATGGGAGACACCAAGGTTTGTTTGCTGGTTACAAATATTTGTGAACCTAGGAAGCCGTAGAAAAAATCTTCTCTTTTTCAACACAAAGCCTTCAAAGTATTATGGGAACAATTTTTAAGATAGAGCATTTGATTTACTCATATGTGGGTGAAGTCTCCGAGTGTTATGGTAAACCTTTGCCTGTTTTGTAGGAGCTAAAACTCCAGCGCCTTAATGAGGCTGTTTGTAACGAATTGTTGAAGTCCCTTTCGAAGAAACGTTCTTGCTCCGGAGATAGCGAAGAAACATGTTTTGAAGGTGGTAAGGGCTCAAAGGGTTCAAGCCTTGAAGCCTCCGAGACAACGGGTGTCATAGGGAGGAAAAAGAGGAAGGCTAAAAACTCCCAAGATGATGGGGTTTCGAATAAAGATAATGCAGCAAAGTCTATCATTTCTGATGCTGCCATACGAAGAAGAAACTTTAATTCATAGCTTTCTTAGCATGTCGAACAATGTTATGGGTTGTTTGCTTAAACATCTTTTTGTTTTAAAGGAACCGTCTAGATCCCTTGGCGGTTAAAGCCTTGAAGGCTTGTGGACAATGTTTTATGTTTGATGGCAAGTATGGCACTTGTTATCTTTAACTTATCTTGCTATGTTGTTCTATTTATTCCCTTGCGTTTTCGTTGGTTTTGCATGTTGTCTTTGTTTTGGGTGGTGCATCTTATGTTATTTATACCTTAAAGGGTTCAGTGCTGCAGTCACTTAGCCTTAGGATATTTTTAACAAGAAGATACAACCTCTATCCTATGTATGACATTTACTTAGAGCCTTTTTGGTTCGTAAGCCAATGTTGGGGCTTAAGGAACATTTGGTGTAGGCTGTTCAAACCCGTCTATGAGACATGTTTTTCAAGATTTTTATGAGTCTCATGGAGTTGTATTGATTTAGGAACTCACCCCTTATATAGGTCCATTCAACCCTTGAACCAATTGAGCGATATGGCCTGGGAGCTCATCCCCTTACATGGCCCTTGCCATGGAGTTTCTTGCTAGGTTCTCAACCTGATTATAGGATAGAAAGACAAATTTTGATTCATTGTTCATTCATTTCAAAGTACTTTGATTACTAGGGGAATAGAACAACTTTTTGGAACTATTTGTAACACGTTTTGGTTAAACATGGAACCTTTTAAGGTTTTTGGCATCCCAATGGTGGGGAAGCTTTTTGCCTTGCGGGCCTGCCAGCTTGTATGATCCCCCTTTGTAGGCTTTAAGGATAGTGTATGGCCCTTCCTACTTAGGGCCAAGCTTTCCTTGGCTTTCTTTCTTGCAGGCATCATTATTCGAAGCACAAGGTCCTCAGGCTTGAAGCGTTCATGCTTCACCCGTGCATTGTAATATAATTCCATGTTTTGCTTGTACCTTGCTTTTTGTATGGCTGCTTGATCACGAGCCTCTTCGAGGAGTTTCAAATTCAACATCGTCTCTTTCTTATTTGGCTTAAGGTCGATGTTAATTGTTCTTTGTGTTGTTGCTCCGATTTCAACTAGGATTACAGCCTCTGGTCCAAACACTAGGCTGTAGGGTATTTTCTTTGTGGCTCGTTTTCTCAGTTGTTTGAATTTCCAATAGCACATTGGGAAGCTATTCGAGCCAGTTGTTGTCGTATCTTCCTAATCGAGATTTAATCCCTTCAACAATGTTGTGGTTTATCCTATCAACCTAGCCATTGGATTGTGGGTAAGCTACCGAGCTGAATACTTGAGTTATTCTGAACTCCTTGCACCGGGAGCTAGAAGGTTTCTCGGCAAACTATTTCCCGTTATCCATGACTAGTACCCCTGGGAGCCCAAAACGATAGATTATGCTTTCGAAATCAATGACATGTTTCTCTGAGATTTTTGCCAATGGTTTTACTTCTGGTTACTTGGTGAAGTAATTCACGGTTACCAATAAGAGCTTGACTCCTCATTTGGCTAGTGGGGATGGACCAACAATGTCTATACCCCACTTGTGAAATGGCCAAGCCAAGGATATGGAAACGGGGTCATGTTTGGGGCTTTTGGGCACCAGAGTATGTAACTGACAAGTTTCACATTTTCGCAGTTGTTCGGAGGTATCTCGATGCATGGAAGGCCAAAAGTGTTCGAGGTTCATCAACTTTTACACTACCGATTTTGGGCCACAATGAGCTCCACATATCCCTTCGTGAACCTCTTTGATCAGATATTGGCTTTGTTTTGGGCCAACGCATCAAAGTAGTGGTGCAAGGTATCCTTTTTTGTAAAGGATATATCCTTGTAACACATACTGCCTTGACTTGATACGAACCCTTTCAGCCCTAGTCTGGTCATTAGGTAATTCACCGTTTTTTGGGAACTTTTCAATGGGAGTCATCCAATTTGGCCCTTCTTCAGTGATCACATCTTGAAACTCGTGTTTTTTGGATGGATGGTATTTTTAATACCTCAACTAGTATCTTCTTGGTGAGATGTGCAAACGTAAGAGATGCAGGCTTGCTTACTGTATCACCTCTCTTGTTTTGAGATCTTGGAATTTATTTTATGGCACATGTTTGAAATGTGTTAATCGATTCCTTTGATTTATTTTGGTACTTATTCATGTTGGGTTCTTTTTCTATGTAGATGTTATTGTCTAAGCTTGAGAGAGTCTGTGAGGACTTGAAGCTTTTGAACCTACTTTTCTATGGCTGTGTAGTTGTCACTTATTTGGTTTGAAACAAGCAACGAGTCTGTGAAGACTTGAAGCCTTTTGACACCCATATTTTTGCAAGCTTGAGCCCAGCAATCAATG
Organism: Helianthus annuus; assembly: GCF_002127325.2. Taxonomy (NCBI): domain Eukaryota; kingdom Viridiplantae; phylum Streptophyta; class Magnoliopsida; order Asterales; family Asteraceae; genus Helianthus; species Helianthus annuus. The sequence continues at coordinate 99,302,947 of NC_035435.2, read as the reverse complement.
CTTCATACTCAGCTTTGTTGTTTGTAGTCTGAAATTCAAGACGAAGGGCATAGGTGAATTCCCATTCATTAGGATCAATTAGAACTAGCCCTGCTCCTGACCCTTCAATGGTTGAAGCTTCGTCGGTAAAGAGCTTCCAGGTATGGAGGTCAGAGGGTTCAGTGGAGGTTGTATTGACTTCCGTTGTGACTTTTTTTAGGGACTTCTATGATGAACTCAGCTGAGACTTGGGCTTTGACAGCTTTTTTTTTCGGGACATAGGTATTTTTTAAGCACATTCTTAATAGGTTAGTCAGTGACCACTTGTATCGGGTGTGACTGAAAGTACCTTCGAAGCCTTCTAGCCGTTTGGAATAGGGCTAGAGCAAGTTTTTTCGAAGAAGAATATTTAATTTCTGCTAATTTTGAAGTTTTGAAAAAGTCAATGGGTATCTGAACTTTATTTCGTTCAATGATTAGAGTCGTACTTATGGTATTTTCAGCAATCGAAAGGTGGACAGAGACCGTTCCTCCTGTTTCCGGAGCTGAAATGGTTGGGAGTGAAGCCAAGTGTTGCTTCATTTGGTTGAAGGCTTCCTTTTGAGGTAAAACGCTTCAAAGCTATAAGCTTTCCATCGAAAGCCTTTCTTGTTAGCATATCCCTTGAGGGTTAGCTTTTATGCTTTGTTTCCCAATGATATGCCCTACAAACGAGCACTTGATTGGATTAAACCTCATGTTGATCTTTCTCGAGTTTTGGAAGGTTTCTTGTATGTTATCGAGCATTTGGTATTCCGTTTTGCTCTTGATCACCAAATCGTCAAAATAAGCTTTGATGTTTTTGCCGATTTGTCTGGCAAACGCTTTGTCAACCAGGCGTTGATAAGTGGCACATGTATTTATTAAACCAAAAGGCATTTTTTGATAGCAAGATATACCTTTATCAGTGTGAAATGCGGATTTATTCATCTTTTTTTATATTATTAGGATCTGATGGTAACCCTTTTAGGCGTCAAGAAAACACTTGAATGGTAAGCTTGTGAGCGAGTTACCCTTGAGGTCTATTTCGGGTAGCGGGTAGCAATCCTTTGGGCGTGCTTTGTTCAAGTCTTTAAAATCGATACACATTCTCCCAGACTTGTCGGGTTTTTGAACCATTACCGGATTGGCTACCCATGATTGATACTTGACCTCTCGAAGGATTCCGGCTAGAACAAGCTTTTCCATCTCTTGGTGTTATACAAGGCTTCTGTTAGGGGTTTGACTCCGTTTCTTTTGTATAATGGGCTTAACATCAGGTGGGATCCATAAGTCATGTTTCAACACTGCTACGTGGGATGCCGGTCATATCTTCGGGGCATCAAGCAAATACATAGTGCAAGAGCAGCTTTTCAAGGTATGAGAGGGTTTCATTGGAAAGGTTAGTGTTTACCCTTATCCCCTGTTGAGGATATTTTGGGTTTATGTCCAACCCTTGTATATCGTTTTCGTCCTTTCTTGAGCTTTCCCCTTCAACCACAAAAGCTTCTTGGGTAGGTTGAAGGGTTGTTATCCCTTTTTCAATGAGAAACTTCACAGCGCCTTGGCCAACTAAAACTGTCATTCCGAACACACTTTGCCATGGCCTTCCTATGACGATATTATAGTTGGAAGGGATATTGATCACCGCAAAAGTGAGTTGTTCGGTTCGTCCCTTTGTTCTTTCGCTGAACAAACGTTAGGGGTTATTTGGCCTAAAGGCTTGGTAGGTATGTCTGCGATACCTTCGATAGAGGATTCAGGCTGTTGAAGCTTTGAACGCTCATCGTCGCTGAGAGGGTTAAAGCGTTTCAAGCTTTTCATCAGCTGAGAGGGTTAAAGCATTTCTCAAGCATGATTTTGGAGGATTCAGACTGTTGAAGCTTTGAACGCTCATCGTCGCTGAGAGGGTTAAAGCGTTTCAAGCTTTTCATCAGTTGAGAGGGTTAAAGCTTTGTTTTCAAGGTCGACCATGTTCACTTCCTACTTTTATTCTTCAACCATTTTGTCCTTGACCCCTTTAACCAAGTGAGCCAGTTCGGAGTTGACGGCTTTTTCGATCCTCTTTTTGGGTTGGAAGTAATTATTGGTATGGTGACCTTTCTATTCGTGAAACTCACAATACTGGCTTGATTATTCCAATCTTTTGTTTTTTGGAAAAGGTTGAGGAGGGCGGAAGCGGTGTTTTACCTCTTCGGTTGCCAAGATCTCTTATGTAGCCTTGGTTAAGGCTGTAAAGTTTATGGTTTTTTCTTGGCTTGGAGGGTTCAGGCCTTCTGGAATCCGAACCTTTGAACCGTTTGTCATAAGAGCCATACTGGAAGCTCTAGTTAAGGGTTTATTTTTTTTTATTCATTTTTGTTCTTTGATGTCTATAACTTATTCTCCTCGAATGTGGGCCTCAGCCCTTTTGAGTGTTTCTTCAAGGGTTTTGGACAGGCATTTATTAAAGTCTCTTGTGAGCCATTTGAAATTTATAGCATTCATGAACCCTGTAACCCTAATCTTTTCATTGGCGTAAGTTAAACCTTCCTTCTGGTACATTTCGATGAAGTCTCTGAGACTTTCATCGTCATGTTGTTATGGGAAACCTTTGCTAAAATCGTCAAAGGTCTGAATGCTTTGTTCAGGAAGGTCATTAAACCATATGCGTGGAGACCCTTCAAGGGTTCGTATGAACATGAGACAACATCCAAGGTTGGGCCATTTTTCAATTCTTGTTGCCCCGACGAAGGTTTGGAGGTGGTTTTCAGCACCATAATAGTATCTTTATCTGGGTTTGAAACTCGTACTCAACAATTTGTTTGGGAGAAGCAAGGCAAGTTGTTGGGCTTGTAAGGTTTTGAGAGGTATTTTACTTCCCTTGAAGCTGGGTTACCGCTTAGGTACCCTGGTGAGTGGTTGGCACTTGGTTGATGAAATTAAGGTTAAAGCCTTGAAGGCTTTCTGTGTCATCATCCACTTTTTACGTGTTGCAAAGGAAATTTTTTCCATCATCCGTGTCATCAGCTAGGGCATAAGGTTAAAGCCTTAAAGGCTTTCTGATGGTACTCATAAAAGATGTCATCATCTGTGTCATAAGGTTAAAGCCTTAAAGGCTTACTGTATAAGGCATTCCCATGGATGTGTTCATGACCATACCACGAGCCGAAGGCAGGGTGGCCATGACTTGTTTTCACGAAGTAGCAATGGGAGGGGGAACACTTGAAGTTGGTGACTTACCATAATTGATCAAGAGTGGTTTTATGCCCCATAGGTGCACCGGTTGTAACGGGTTGGTAGGTAAATAAGGGAAAAGCGGTTGGACTTGGCCTCCCAAAAGCTTAAAGGCTTGAGTGGTTGGTCTATCACACTAGGACCAACTTCAAGGTAAGATGTGGCTGAACGTGAGTTGCTAAAAGGAAGAGATGGAGGGCCAGGTGATAATGAGGGTTTAGACTCCTCATAATTTAGTCTTATTCTCACCCTTTTTCCCTTTCTAAGCTCACATGCTAGTTGAGAAAAAATCTCTCATGTAAGAAATTTCTAGCTACTCCCTCAAGTGTTAGATCTATACATTCCGGTGTATGCATTGCATCGATTTGAGTAGGTGCAACCCCTGACCGAGATGGGGTTGGTGTTTGAAAAGAAGTGAACTTCCGGGAACATATCCCGGTGGAGTACATCCGGGAGTAGAAAGATGTGTAGATAGGACCGGTGAGATCCGACCCGAATTTGGTGTTAAATCGGTGTTGTTAGGCACCTGATTTACCTGACCGAGAGACTCGCTTTCAGACATGATGTAAAGAGAAAATGGAGCTACACAACTGGTCTTTAAGATAAAGTAAGCGGCGTAGCCCCACGGTGGGTGCCAACTTGTTGATACAACAAATACAAGACCAAGGCCTGTAGCGATATCTCTGGGGTAAAAGGGTTCAGGGGTTCGATTAGCCTAACGCAGGTTGTGGGGTCCTCCACGTTTGCAAGACGTGGAGAGAGATTCACTAGTATTGTTTTTATCTTCCTTAGATCTTGAGCTGATTAGAAATCAGCCCAGAAAGCGATCATTGGAGAAGATGAATTATTTAGTGTGAAGAAGAGAAGCAAGTATGAAGCTAGTTCTCAAGAGGGAGAAGGAGAATCAGAGAGTTAGAGTGACATCTGCTGATCCTGGAGTGAATGGCATGGTGGAATGGTCTGCATTTTATAGGGGAAGGTGTTTCTCAAAGGAGAAACCCGTGACTAGTGAATCTGTGCTTGCAGTGAGGGGTTTGCCCATTTTGGGGGTTGAAGGGTTTGGACCTGCGGACAAAAGGGTGTGCTCTCCCCACATGTTCTGGTTGCGGCTGGGCAGAAGGTTTCACACGTTAAGTGTTGATGTGACAGGACACTGTGCTTGTCCTTTTTACTGTTCATGACCGTTGGACCATTTCCGAACCTTTTAACCTTTTAACCTTTTAAGCTGTTGTGTCTCTAATCAGTTTATTAAGGTTTGAGCTACCCCCGTCATCAGTCACCTTCTTTGTATCAACACGCATTTGGTAAGATTTCTATTTTTGGGGTTTTGCAAGTATAATGGTAGCTTCTCTCACCTCATCCTAACCTTCACATAGGTTTGGATTCATACATTTGACTCCTAAGGTCCTTATAAGATGACATTTCAAACCAAAACTAAATATTTACACTCTCAACCCAAGAATCCTAACATTTACTTAGGTTTGGATTCATACATTAGACTCTTAAGGTCCCCTTATAAGATGACATTTATCAACATAACTAAATATTTACACTCTCAACCCAAGAATCCAATATATTTGACATTTTGATCCCAATTATGAAAGGATAAAATGAATAACCATTGCCGCACCATCATTGGTTATATGCCATTGGATTAAATATTCTAGTATGTAAATTAAAAAACTAAGGATGTGACAAATTTTTTAGAGTTAATTACACAAATGGGTCATGTGGTTTATACTTAGTTTCGCCTTTAGGTACTAACTTTTTTTAACAGGTTTAGGTTTTATGGTTTCAACTTTGTAACACCTTTGGGTACTAACACCAAAATTATCAATGTAATGACTAAAATACCCTTCCATTCTTTTAATTTTATCAATGTAACACCTTTGAGTACTAACACCTAATTTTTTTTAAGTTTAAATCAATTTTACAAAATCAATTTTTTTTATTTTCATCTTTTTATTAAATCTCTTAATTAACATAAAATCTATTTATTTTTTATATGTAAATATTATATATAATTTTTTAAGAAATGATAAATAATTTAGAACGATAGAAGTTGCTCAAAATCTTAAATAATTAAAGAGTAAACTTCCGTTTTGCTCCCTGTGGTTTGGTCATTTTAACGGTTTTGCTCCAATAGTTTAAAAATAGCCATTTTCCTCCCTGATCTTTCGAGTTTGTCGCCAGTTTGCTCCCTAATCTTTTGAGTTTGTCGCCAGTTTCCTCCCTGATGGAGTTAGAGGCCGGGAGCAAAATGAAGATAAGTTAGAAAAATCAGGGAGGAAAATGGCTATTTTTAAACTATTGGAGCAAAACCGTTAAAATGATCAAACCACAGGGAGCAAAACAGAAGTTTACTCATAATTAAAAATTCAATAGGTATAATAATAGTTGGTAATGTGCAAATAAATTATTATGAAGATATTAGGTTAAAACTCTGTGTATTATACTTGTTTAATGTATAAAATTAAGTTTTATTTTTTGTAATTTTAAATATTAAATAATATAAAACCAATAACAACAATAATAAAATACTGTATCTCATTGGAACTAAAGTGTTTCCTAAGCACATAGATACACAAATAAAATAGAGACGTCACGGTTTAATCACACCGTCTCAAAATGTGCCAAGTAATTGATCGTGACAAACAAATTAGATTAGATTATACATTTTTAGATTTTACTACAAAATATATTAAATTCCTTGTAGTTATTTTTAAACAGTTTTTCTCGATTATGCTACATATCTTGATATATTAATTTAACTAATTTTCAGATATTATATTCATGTGTTTTCAAGATTGTTACGTATTTTAATAGATACTTATTATATCATTTGTTTCGTTATTTAATTTATATTTTAAAGAGCTTTTATATATTCATAATATTAGTAAGATATTTATCTAGTATTATTTAGTAATATTATTAATAAAAAAATGGAGCGGACATTTTCTGACTTTTTCAATTTATATTTATAAATAAAAAAATAAAAAATAAATAGATTTTATGTTAATTAAAAGATATAATAAAAAAGATGAAAATAAAAAAATAGATTTTGTAAAATTGATTTAAACTTAAATAAAATTAGGTGTTAGTGCCCAAAGTGTTACATTGATAAAATTAAAAAGAATGGAAGGGTATTTTAGTCATTATATTGATAAATTTGACCCATAACGAGTTGTCCATGGCTTATATTTTATCCATAACGCGTGATACAAGGTCCATCACGGACCGCCCCCGGTGGCCTTAGTAATATATTATTCATATTAGTAATATGTTGTACTTGAATTGTATGTGAATATTCAACTTTTCTTCATACAAAACATGTACAACATAACAAATTTAGAAGTTCAATCAGAGGAGGAAGATTTTGAAACAATCCTGATTAAGGATATTGATGCAAAGGGTTATTTGGTTATAAACAATGCTTTTGATTTTAAAGTAAAGAAAAGAAAAGAAAAGACGTAGTCATGGATTTTAAGGCTTCAGAAAAAAAACATCTAATGGTGTAATCAAACATGTTTGTGATACTCCTGATGTTGCAAATGATTTCTACAATCGTTAAGCGTGTTTCTATGAATTTGGAATACGTATTTGTTCGAATATATAAAATAAGACAACAAATGAGCCTAACCAAAATAAATATGTATGCAACAAAGAGGATTCTAAAGTTTTGAAGCCTTGTAATTCTAGATAACATGTTAAGAAACGTTATAGGGATTTAAGGAAAATGATGGGAAATAATTAGTAGGATAGTTTAACGACTCACCTAATCATGAGCTAACTATTACTCTAACCAGAGTAATAAAACATAGGTCAATGTGAGCTTCACCGCTCAATTGTTTGAAAATCTCTGATGTTAGAACTTAGTCAATCTGGGTTTTGATGTCTGTCGTTATGGACATGCAAAAACCGAAATAAACTAGTCGCTAGAGTAAGTCGGATATCGAACCAGAGGAGGATTGTGGAAAGTGTGTAATGTTAAGTATTTATTAACAACTATAAAAAAAATAAACTGATGATTGTTTGATTTGTGGATTAACTAAAAATTACAAACTGAATGTGAGATTTAAATCAATAGAAAGAACAATGGTTCCTCCAGATTTCAGGTTTTATAGCTAGATTCAATTATGTGTTTAATCGAAACACTCAGATAGACATAAGTGTTTAACCTAATTAACCAGTTGTGATAACCAACGACTAAGTACTCCGGTCAATACATAACGGGAGGGTATCGAATGATTATCAATTACAATTACAAACCCTAACCCCATGTCAAATATATCCCAATTACTAGAACTCTCGGGAACTGAATGCCTAGAAATTAAGGTTTAAATAAATGCAATTGTTTACAACCAATAAATCAAATCAAAGGTGAAAAGCATCGAATGCTTAGATCACCGAGTTAAACGATTGTCACAAACACATAAAATTATCCAACTTACAAAAACCCTCCATCAGGAAGAAACCATAAAAGACTAGCAACTCATTAGGGTGGGATGATCTTCACAGCCGATCTCTATCTTCGTGCCCCTTTTTTCTGCTGCCGTCGAAGATATGATGATTATGTTAACTTTATTTCTCCCAACAAAAACCTCCTAGTCTGCCGTCCAAGAGTCGGCCCACACCAGTCCATATATCAGCCCACTATCACTATTGTTATGATGATGTGTGATGATGAAAAGTCAAGTCCCTCCAGTCTCTTCACATGTGCCGCTCAAATCCAACCCATGTGCGGCCCAATCATATTGATGATGATGTGATAACTTCACAAGAATATTAATGATGATGATTATTGGCCCCTTCCTAGAAGTGCACATGATGCTCGTATCTGACGGTTGCCCCCTTCAATATTTTCTTTTGATAATGATATCTATATCATAATAATCATAAAACCACAACTCTCAATATGGTCCCAAGAAGTCAACGTGATAAGACTTGAGGATTCCAAATTCTTTTTAATTCCTTACTTAAAACAATTCCATCCACTCTTCTTCGTAAGCTACGTTCGCAACCGTAACCTACGGTTGAAACATTCTGTTTCTTTTTATTTCCAGTCGTCGCACATGTTGGTTCTCATATTGCACATGCATGTTACTTTTAATTAGTTGTCCACAGGTCCCTAGACTTCAATATTTTGCATTTCTTTTCACATTTGAGCTATCTCCTGACCTGAACAATTCCCATTTAAAGTGATTTCTCTTTAATAATCACCCGTGCTTGTTCAGTTTCACCACTAAGCTCTCTAATTTCGCCGTGTTATGCGTTTAACCTGCGAAATCATAAACACTCGTAGTTATCACATTCGAAACACATAACCGCATAAAACGCATTAAATCACACAAGATAACATACTTAAGGTTCATGTTTCACACCCTCCATCACATCCCCACACTTAACCTTGATTGTCCTCAAGCAACCATCACAAACATTATTCACCTTATTAACAAATCTCCATTAAATCCCTTACCGAATCAACAGTTTAAGGTCCCAAGTCATACCCGTCCCATAGACTGACACAATCGAGATTGACAATCTGACAGATAAGTGATACGCATTTAAAACAATTTAAGACTTGCCTAACTAAAACTAACATGCTTTTGATACTACACACATGCCACACGCCCCTCGCAATGATCACTCCTCTCGGCTTAATCAAGACTAGCATGTAATGTGCTAGGATATATTTCACTCAAAACCAAATATGCTACCTTGTAATTATAAGCTTGTATAGCAATCATACCTCCACTGTATCAAATAACGTAGCACATATCAAAAGGACTTTCGGGTTTTGGGTTAAGGGTAAAGGTAAGGAAATATTTTTGGTTTTTTTTATATTTAATGGCGAACACAAATGAACATACCAAACCATAACAACTTATTCACAATGACACTAACACTTGGGTGATTTTCGACCCATTTATTTAACACGAACATAACAATGATTTTTTTTTTTCTTTTTGCTTTCTTTTTTTTTTCTTTTTTTTTTTCAACAAACATCTAACATGTACTTGTCATTCATGGTTGGTAAGCAAACGGGTCAAACAAGGTGTATCAAACGAAGGGTATAAGGCTCAACATGGTTAACTAAGGTGGGATGGATAAACAATCAACATACGAAACAATGAAGTGATCCTAATGCCTTTATCATCTATGTGTATACGCTAAAGCACAGGCTCGGCACGTATCAAACCACACAAGTTCTAACACAAAGCAACATATGGCCTACATTCAACAAATGACAGTTATTGCAATTTAAACTAACAATCTAGTAGGCTCAAGTATCTCACACAATGAAAGGAATAAGGGTTGCCGACATATAGCATGTGTAATTCCTAAAGCATGTTACCCCTAGTTAGGCATCTCTTTTTAATTCTTCTCTAAAACTTGTCAGAAATACTCTCATGAAACTTAAAGGGACAACCATGACTAGGGATCTATGTTAGTTTAATATCAGCAAGAAACCCCTTAGTGATTGAAAATGTTGGTTTTCATGTAGTTCAAGCATACTCGAGAAACAAAAATTTTCAAAATTTTTCAACTTTTAGCACAATTCAAGCATTTAAGATCAACAATTATACCAACCCTCTCTTGAGTTCCCGCATCCCCACACTTGGGATACATTGTCCCCAATGTATGGTGCAATTTATAGTCATAACCCGAGAGATACCACCTAACAAACCATGAACGGCTAACAACTAGACGACTCGACACATAACACCACTCCAAACACAAAAATTTCACACCACCAATTACACGAAAATAAATAAAACACAAGATAGATAAACACATGCACCTGATCAGAAACAAGTGAGTGTCTGTGGCGGTGTAGCTGCTTCGAACTAACCTGACATACGCCCCTCATGGATTCCTTGAGATCTCACCGGGGATGTTACCAAACATCCCCACACTTGATTCATTGCATCCGTGAAGATGGAACCGTATAAACCTGTCAAAACACAAACACACCCAAACAAAACAAAAGAACAAATACAATACAATACAATACTCTACATCCTCGGGCTGCCTCCCGAGAGCGCTAAGTTTAAAGGTCTTCAGCCAGACCGTACCTGATATGCGCTACGGTGGTCTCAATGCACACTTACCCAAAACATTTCCAACGAATGCCCGGAAATTTACATGCCATCTCCATAAGCTCGTCGATATAATTGGCATGTTTAGAAAGCATACGCGGGTTTCGCTGATCCACTTCACGAGATATACACCGATGTCTTGTCGCTTCACCCTTTTCATCTTCTTCCTCGAACCCTCTTCCCCACACTTGTTAATTGGAATGATTGATATGGGAAGAGGTTCGGTACACACATTCATCTCATCAGACTGCTCTGCCTCATTATCCTCACACACCATCTGATCCACCAGTGACTCTTCATCAGATAAAGGATTCATTGGTGTGGTATTATCCTCCACAACCTCCTCCTTCATGTGAGAATAATCTCTAATATCAACAGGTAATGGTGAGAGACGCTCTTCTATTTCTATCTTCATTTTTAACTTCTGACACTTGGAAACTAGGCAGCTGATTCGATCTTCATCGGAAAGGTTGGGTGCTAATAAATATTGCTCGAGTTTGGACAAACTCGCTTCCAACATAGCAAGCTTTTTCTCCTCCTCGGTCTGATAAGCATACACACCCTCGGGCTCAGGATATTCCTCGGGATGATACTGTCGGTATCCCTGATACGGTGTTGAGATGTACGCATCCATCATTTTTTTATTCCAATACTCTGGATTTTCCAAATACACCGCGCACACATCCTCATCATAAGAAGTATGACAACGACCGCAACAGAAACATCGTCCATCCGTCCTTGGCTCATAATAAGCATCCTCATCCCGATCCCATCCATCAGAGTAATAACCATCCTCCACCGTTGTATCAGAGTCATAGAAATACGGTGGAGGGGAAGGATTATCATAGCAAGGCATCGGTGGTTCTGCCAATTTCGCTCTTTCCCGTCTAAATCGGGCCTCGTGGCAACCGATACACGGGTGAAGTGGTTCCCTACACAAAATGCATCTAGAAGAGCCGCATAATATTGTAAGATCTTTCATCCTGCACAAACACAAAAACACAAGCACCACGCATAAATCTGAACAAAACGAAACAAAACAAAACTGACACTATTTTTGGATTTTTATTTTTTATTTTTTTTTATCTTTTTTAAACTAAAACTTAACACTAAACACTTTGCGCATGCCTCCCCGGCAACGGCGCCATTTTGATGTCTGTCGTTATGGACATGCAAAAACCAAAATAAACTAGTAGCTAGAGTAAGTCGGATATCGAACCAGAGGAGGATTGTGGAAAGTGTGTAATGTTAAGTATTTATTAACAACTATAAAAAAAATAAACTGATGATTGTTTGATTTGTGGATTAACTAAAAATTACAAACTAAATGTGAGATTTAAATCAATAGAATGAACAATGGTTCCTCCAGATTTCAGGTTTTATAGCTAGATTCAATTATGTGTTTAATCGAAACACTCACATAGACATAAGTGTTTAACCTAATTAACCAGTTGTGATAACCAACGACTAAGTACTCCGGTCAATACATAACGGGAGGTTATCGAATGATTATCAATTACAATTACAAACCCTAACCCCATGTCAAATATATCCCAATTACTAGAACTCTCGGGAACTGAATGCCTAGAAATTAATGTTTAAATAAATGCAATTGTTTACAACCAATAAATCAAATCAAAGGTGAAAAGCATCGAATGCTTAGATCACCGAGTTAAACGATTGTCACAAACACATAAAATTATCCAACTTACAAAAACCCTCCATCAGGAGGAAACCATAAAAGACTAGCCGCTCATTAGGGTGGGATGATCTTCACAGCCGATCTCTATCTTCGTGCCCCTTTTTTCTGCTGCCGTCGAAGATATGATGATTATGTTACCTTTATTTCTCCCAACAAAAACCTCCTAGTCTGCCGTCCAAGAGTCGGCCCACAACAATCCATATATCAGCCCACTATCACTATTGTTATGATGATGTGTGATGATGAAAAGTCAAGTCCCTCCAGTCTCTTCACATGTGCCGCTCAAATCCAACCCATGTGCGGCCCAATCATATTGATGATGATGTGATAACTTCACAAGAATATTAATGATGATGATTATTGGCCCCTTCCTAGAAGTGCACGTGATGCTCGTATCTGACGGTTGCCCCCTTCAATATTTTCTTTTGATAATGATATCTATATCATAATAATCATAAAACCACAACTCCCAATACGGTCCCAAGAAGTCAACGTGATAAGACTTGAGGATTCCAAATTCTTTTTAATTCCTTACTTAAAACAATTCCATCCACTCTTCTTCGTAAGCTACGTTCGCAACCGTAACCTACGGTTGAAACATTCTGTTTCTTTTTATTTCCAGCCGTCGCACATTTTGGTTCTCATATTGCACATGCATGTTACTTTCAATTAGTTGTCCACAGGTCCCTAGACTTCAATATTTTGCATTTCTTTGCACATTTGAGCTATCTCCTGACCTGAACAATTCCCATTTAATGTGATTTCTCTTTAATAATCACCCGTGCTTGTTCAGTTTCACCACTAAGCTCTCTAATTTCGCCGTATTATGCGTTTAACCTGCGAAATCATAAACACTCGTAGTTATCACATTCGAAACACATAACCGCATAAAACGCATTAAATCACACAAGATAACATACTTAAGGTTCATGTTTCACACCCTCCATCAGGTTGTAACATTATCAAACCAGGAAGATCATAAATACATAACCAATAAATTTAAAATTCCATTTGCTCCATTTGTTGGGATGAATCATAACGACCAGTCCATACGTTTTGGTGGTGCACTATTAGAGAATGAGAAACAATATAATTTTGAATGGTTATATCAAATTTCTTAAATTGCATGTTTAGTAAGTATCCAATCGGCAATAGTGATTGATCAAGTAGAAGGTACCCGTAATGATATGAAAGATTTTTTCCAAAAACTAGACATGGTTTTTGTTTAATGCATATTAAGAGACATGAGATCAAACATCTCCGACCACTTACAGTTTGTTATAGTGATTTCAAGAGTCATACATGCACTATGTATTTAGTAATATAGTCGAAGAATATGAAACTTGTTGGTAACTATTATATGGTTAATTAGTTTGATAACAAAGATGTATAACCAACACAAATATGAGGCTAAAGCCTTCTTGAAAGATTGTTTTTTTTTGTTGGCATGACATCATGTGAAAAAAGTGAGAGCATCCATTCTTTTCGTATGGATATTTGAATTTAAAGACCATTTTGAATGAGTTTGTAATACAATATGATAAAGCTTTTGAGAATCGAAGAGGGCCCTGAAGAAGATGAAGAGTTCAAGACCATGAACTCAAAGCCGGTTCTTTCTTCTATAAATTTGATAGATGCAAAAGCACGTTCATGTTACACTAGAAAGCTCTTTGATGTATTCATAGAAAGAATGGACCAAAGCTATCTTCCAAAGCAAGAGTTTATAAAAAAAATATATAAGGGTGGACAACTCGTTATTGATAAAATAAGCTTGAGAATTGTTAACTTTCGACTCTCATATAAGATAGACATCACATGTTCATGTGCGAAAGTTTGAAATATATGGGATATTATATAATCATACTAGGTTAGAATCTCGTGTATTACACGGGTTGAATAAATGTAATTTTATATATTAAATAACAAAAAAGTTATATCTTTATGAACCCCGTATATTGTACGGGTTAAATAAATGTAATTTTATATATCAAATAATAAAAAAAGTTATATCTTTGAAAATCATATATTACACAGATTAAATAAATGTAATTTTGTATACCAAATACTAAAAACGTCATATCTTTTAAAAACTTGTGTATAAACGGGTTGAATAAATCTACCTAATAATAAAAAATTACATCGTTAAAAACTCCGTATATTACACGTGTTGAATAGATCTAAAAAGAGTTATATAGGGCTGCAAACGAACCAAACGAACACGAACAAGACCTTGTTCGTGTTCGTTTGTTAAGAAATATATGTGTTCACGAACTGTTCACGAACACTTATCGAACGAGATTTTATGTTCGTGTTCGTTTATTAAGGAAATGAACTTGTTCGTGTTCGTTTGTGTTTGTTTATTAATTTTAGACAACAGACAAAAACAAACGTTGACGAACACAAATGAGCACAAAATAATGTTCATGAACATAAATAGAAACAGACGAACACAAACAATCGTTCATAAACAGAATATATAATATACTGACACTTATTAGATATTTAATTTGTCAGAATTTCGAAGTATTTACATAAATACAAAAAATTAAAAACACTAATGAACTATCGAACACAAAAAAACACGTTACCAAACGTTCACGAACATAAACGAACGAACACAACCTCTGTTCATGTTTGTTCATTTAACTAAACGGACGAAATTTCTTGTTCGTGTTCGTTTGTTTAATAAATGAACAAACACAAACAAACTTCCCGTCGAACGGTTCACGAACTGTTCGCCGAACGTTTGGTTCGTTTGCAGCCCTAGAGTTATATCTTTAACAACCATGTTTATACACAGACTAAATAAATGTAATTTTGTATATTAAATACTAAAAATGTCATATCTTTAAAAAACTCATGTATAGTCATGTTGAAAAATCTAGCAAATAATAAAAAAATTATATCTTTAAAAACTTCGTGTATTACACGGGTTATATAAATGTAACTTTGTATAGTAAATAATAAAAAATTTTATATTTATAGTAATTAATAAAAAAAATTATATTTTTAAAAACCCCGCGTTTTACACGAGTTGAATAAATATAATTTTGTATACCAAATAATAAAAAAAATATTGTTTTAATAAATTAGGATAACATTTAATATTAATTTGTTATTTATATATTTAATATAAGATAAGTAGGAAAGAGAGGTATTTGTTTTAAAAATATATTAAATTAACAATTTAGATTTAAGGATAATATTTTATTAAAGTACGATAAGATTTAATATTATTTATTTATTTATTTATTTATTTAATATAAAATAAGTGTAGATTTGAATATATATTCAATGAATGACACGTGTCCAAAACTTGGTTTCTTTTATTATAGTAGATAGATAGATATTATACGTGTTTCATGTTTGAACCCTTTCTAGTTAGTATATTTAACACAGGTGGACATTTAATGCTAGGAATAAGTTGGAGAATCACACTATTGAGCTCGTAGTCATACATAGTTGAGATGAAGTGAGTGTTCAATCAGTGTGATCTGTTGATCTCACTTCAAGAAATTAAAATTTGTAATTAGCATAAAATACATAAATGCATTTGAGGAAACAATAATTATATCAATTATTATATATATATATATATATATATATATATATATATATATATATATATATATATATATATATATATATATATATATATATTTGAACGGCAAATTTTGGATCACTGACGGACCACTGGAGTATCATCGTGCAACCAGCGGAACCACCCGATCATATCCATCTCCACTAGGCATAATGCCTATACACCAATTGTGACAACCCGAGCTTTAAGGTTAGTGCTTTCGGTTTTGCGTTTTCCCCTTCCTGTTTTATCAATCTGTTAACCGTGACTTTGTTAAACGTACAAAATATGTTGTAGTGTGTGCGTGTGTGTAATGGGCCGCAGTGCATGTTTGGGCTCGGTTAGTGTATAATAAATAAAACACATACCCAACTTATTGGGCAGCCCAACTTAAGAGGCTCAAGCCATCCCGGTTACTGTGTCGCCCAAAACCAAACCCTTTACCAAACCTCTTTGTTATTTAAGATCGTGCATTACTTGTTGTTTACCAATATCTCTAAACAAACCCTACTTTCCCCTACAAAACATGCACGGCAGTGGAACACACCCCTTCCCCCTCGTGAGATATCACCCTATTATCAAAGATCTTGGTTAGTGACTCCATACTATGCTAATTAATATTATTTGATTGTTCTTTATGTGTTGATGTTTAGCGAAAGTATATATGATAATGATGATCCTGCCATGAAAGTGATATGCGAGTTGAAGTATGTATGTTAATTAGGGTGCACTTGATAGTAATGATTGGTTTGATATGAGTGTATTGTGAGTTTATCAAATCTTTGTTCCATGATTCATGCAAATCGATGAGGCTGGGGGGTGTTATTGGGCCGTGTTAATTGCGGAATTGATAGCTCATGTTGGTTTGATAAGATACTGATATGGTACAATGATGTTAAGACTCGAAAAATTACATTATCTAGATATGTTTATAACACGCAATTAGAGAGGTTATGTGATGGATATTGTTGTTATTCGCATGTGTTATACTGACCATTACGTCTGTATATGTTGGAATCCACTATAGTCAAATATGTATGATTTCATTCAAGGTCATGATTTAATTATATTAGATATCATGCACTGATTATAGTTTAAAAAAAGGGATGTTTGCATGTGATCTAGATAATTATATCCTAGGTAAACAATTGGAGCATGACATCACATGGGTTGTTCATGTGATAGATACACTAATGAGCATGGGGAATAGGGTTGCATGGGGTAATGATTAGAGGATGTCAGTACACAATTCCTTAGGTATGTAATCTGCCCATGTGATCATGTTTTAGTTCATTTATCAACTTAGGAAATTAATAAACATTACATGTAATGGTTTGGTCAAAATAATACTTGTGGTTTGAAGTCTTTCGTTGGACGGTTATTAGCCGAATAAAGATTTAAATGTTAATATGTCAACAATTTTTAATTGGACCTCACTTTAACACATGCAGTTATAATTAAATCAACTAGGGCCACTGTGTATAAATCCAATTAAACCTATTGTGATTGGGCCACCATTTTAGAAAACATATACCTTTATTTAACACAAGGGCCGACACCCTTTTAATGGACTGATGATACATGATTTTAATTGGACCTCATATGACCGACAATTCCATTTAGTGTTTCATTGACATTTGAATAGTGTAACCACATGGGGGCTTTTAAGATTTATTAACAAACTATAAATTTGGTTTCTATCATGTTAGTTGAATAATAATATTTTGTTGGCCGTTAAAAAAAAGATTTATTAACAAACTGTAAGTTGTCGGATCACTTTTTCCAAACTCTATCTGTTATATGTTAATAATGTTACCTGGGATGAGAAACATGATTCGATTTGTGTGAGTAGCTAATACATAAGTTATTTGCTATTATGTGATATGCATGATACGTGTTGTACACTGACTCTGTGATGAATGCAAACTGTATAATATGTATGACTTGGTTGTTATGAATAGTACATGTAACTGTTAACACTTTGTGGAACATACATGAGAATTGTGGAATGGTATGAACTTGAATAACTGTTACGTTGTTCGAATGCACACTATGATCGTAAATTATACATGAACCATGCGAGTAAAAACTAATCACTTAAACATGAACATCATAGGCTTTGACTGATTATGTGTGAACAAGTAACTAATCCTACCGAGCAAACCAAGGTGAGTTCACTACACTTTTCTAAGCATGCGTCCCGGTGGTTTGGGACATCTGGTAAACGTTTCTGAAGGGAATACTGGGTAAACTGTTTAATTGGGATGTTGGTTATTGAACACAGTATAAATCATGTAAGACCCCATACATCTACCGTGTTGCTGAAGAAGCAACGAGGTATTTAGTTGATAGCGCTATTAGGTTTGGCACCCTCACACCGGGCCGAAAGGACGGGCGTGAACTAATTACCTGGACTTCATGACCAATGCCTAGTTAGAGGCATTGGGGTTGGGCATTCTCATCGTGTACATATAAGACCCCTTACATCTATTCAAGGTTGTTTGATACCTTGACCTCATGACCAATGCCTAAATGGAGGCATTGGGGTTGGGCATTCACATCTAGTCGCCACATACGGTAATCGAGTTAATAACAACATCAAATCAAATCATCGAATCTGTGAATTGTTTTAATCTGGTAACTGGTATCTAAACGCGTTAACAAAACTTTGAACTCACCAGCGTCGTCTGACACACTTGTCTGCATGCTTGCAGGTTTGTAGGTTTATATCGTTGGGACTTTCTGTCTGGGATGCTGGAGTGGTCATGGGTCGAGATACATGGGATCTCAATACAAGCTTAATGGTTTATGTACACATGGTTCACGAAATACTTAACAAATGAGTTTTGCTTCCGCTGTATACAACGAATGATATGTAATGTTCGTAACACTTTATGTTTATGAATGAAAGTTTTATTCAATTATAATTACGAGTTCAACGTGATTGGTGGCTTGGATCCTGGTACGTCACACGCCCCGCAGTGTTTTCCGCAAGTGGTATTTTGGGGGTGTGACAGTTTGGTATCAGAGCCACTGGTTATAGTGAACTTGGTTTTAAAACGTTTTCATAGAACCAGACTATAACCGAACAGTTTCGAAACCGACCATGACACTCAGCTCCAGATAGCAAGGTTCGTCTCTCGTTTACTCATTGCCCAGCATAACTAGTGAACACTTACATATGATATTGCATGTAATTGCACGTTCAACGCAATCGTATGAATTCATGTACTACTTGCACGTGTTATGTGACTGATAGGATGGTATTTCCCCTAAACATTCATGACTGACGTTTCGTAATGCTCTTTGTTGCTACTTGAGTTTGAGGAACCATTTAACATGAGTTAGGATGAACTGAGATAAGCATGCAAATCACAATATTATTGTGGGTGCACACATAATAATAGTGTGGGGTGCATGCGAGTCCCAGTGAGGCTTAACAAGTGAAAAAGGGGTTCCGTTCTGTTATTAAATCGATGTAAAACACAACAGTCTAAAATAGATATAGCAGTGATTGTCTCTCACTTGATCGTGACCTTTTCACTCCACTCTAAATCCTTACGAATCTCGATGCTATCGAGTATTACCTGAACACCCATCTAAACGCCTAGCAAACTGTGTAGAATGTTAGGTGCTTGTACGAACGTCCCTGAGATGGATGCCTCCGCGTGAAACGATTGGTCTATACCTTCCTCACCTATCTTTGTTTGTTAGAATCTAGCGCGTTAACGTCTTAGACCCTGAAGTGCGATCACTTCTGCAAACGCTCTGGAAACATACCATGTATTACTCAGTCAACTCGCAAGAATGATGGGGAAGAAGATGAGCGTAATACCTTACCAACCTTCGTATTGGACGACCCTGATTACCAGCAACGGACATCAGCAGTTTGACGCAAATCGAATCTTTAACCCTGGTAAGCGACTTATGGGAGTCGACTCTTACAAATCAACTGAGACATAAGCGGTGACAACTGATTACAGTGTGGAGTGTGTGACTACCAGCACAGTGATTAGCTCTTTAGGGCGTGGCACCGAATGTAGAAAGATGGACTTGGTTGGTGAAAGTTCGTAGGGTTCCATTTCAAGCAACCACATTAGAGGCAACAGTCATGGCAACACCAGGGTACTTATAATAGTGGCCTACAGTATGGAAATGAAGGTGCCTACGGCATGGATTGGCCGTTGATAATTCAAAACGACAACAACCAAGGGAACGATGACAGTATTGGGAATCCGTGTGATCGTAACAACAACACCGATAGTGGTGCTTGTGGAAGGGCATTTAGGATTGGCGTAGGCGACGCCAGGCATAATAACAACATGGTAGCTTGCATGGGTAGCTAACCGCTTCATCTCGATTCCGTTTAACCCTGATGCTTCTCGAAACCAAACCTGTTATGGAACCGGCTGATGGCAAGTTAATTAAAGCCTTATATGTTCTTTGGGATACAAGCTCGACCTTGTGGGACAAGTGTTCGACATCGACCTACCTTTTTACTATCCTTGACGGTCTCGACGCAGTAGTAATGTAGATTGGTTATCTCGATATCGCGTAAATATACCTTGAGGGAAGGAAATTTTGCGTCACTTTATACTTCGAAGTGTCAGAGGGGTGTAAGGGTTAGCGTCATATGAGCAATGAAAGCCCAGAAGTGTCTACGAAGGGATTACCCCGCAACGTTAGCAACTGTTACTGATGTTAAGGCTAAGGAAAAGAGGATCAAGGATCCACCAATTGTTCGTGATTCCCCTCGGCGTGCTACACGAGGAGCTTTCGGACTTGCTTCCACAACTGTTAGGCAGAATCTCAGTTTGACCTCACGCCAGGGGAAACCCTGCTTACTTGTACTCGTACCGTCTTGCGCCACGATGGGTTGCAAGAATTGTCTAATCAACTTCAGGAACTATTGGACAGGAGTTTGTAGGACCCAGTTTTTCGCTTTGGGGAGCCCTAGTTATATCCGTGAGGATAAGCCTTTTTGTATGTGTACTGATTATCCAGAACTCAGCACGGCGACAGTCAAGAACTGTTTGCCTCCACCATTGTAATGACAACCTGTTGACTAGTTACGAGGGACAAGCTTCCATTCAAGGATTGATCTACGAACAAGCTATTATCAGATAGAAGTCCAAAGGAAGGACGTTCCGGGAATGGCATATCAAACGCAATACGGCCAGTGCGATCTTGTACACCGTAACCATTGGGTTAATCAACACACCAGCAGTTTTATGGACCACATGAATTGATCGTGTTTATCGTCGACGTTCTGGATTATTTCCAGGAGAAAGGGACATCATGGACGACACCTGTATCTTATCTTAGAGCTCCTGAGGGAGGAGTCCTTACGTGTGAAGCCTTGTTTAAGGTAACATCCAGATTCAAGAGATGCATTTTGATCATGTAACCAACGAAGTGGGGGTACGCGTGGGTCGTGCAAGGACCCATTTTGTTAGAAGCTGATTGACACCAAAGATTCCTTCGGGGTCACAACAATTTCTTGGTTTCGGTGGATGCTGTTGTAGATTCAGCAGAGGATATTCGAAGATCGCGCAGCTTAACTCCCTTAAGCACAGCAGGGTGCTGTGTTCGTGGGAGACAAAACAGGAGAGCGTCTTTTAAACTTTCGAATCCCAACTCTGCAATGCACTGAGCATCGTCTTCTCCCAAGGGTGCAAGGGATCTACTGGTATACCTTAAGGGTTCGAATCAGAGTCCCAGCTACACATTGATGCAACACGTGAAAGTGATGGCTTACGTAGTGGATTTACAAGAAGAGTCACACGAGACCTAACCTGCGGTGGAACCCATGGTCTTTGGATTTGAGTTGGAGGCATTACATGGACGGTACCAAACGCACTACTTAGACCGATCACAAGGGCCTCCCGTGTACCTTTGTTTCAAAGAGAGCTAAACAGATGATGGCATCGCTGGATGGAACCTTTGAATGACTATGACTATGGAACCTAAACGTGTATGAGTTTGCAGCTCACCATCGACTCTAGCCTACACGATCAGATTTTCCCTGTTCAACCCGAAGTACTGAAGGAAGAAATTTTCGAGCTGGGTCCATGTGGGGCATGGAAGAGAAACTTTTGGCAAGTCGTACGATATTCGCTACCTCATGGAACGAATGTGGATCTCATTATACAGCAACTGTAGGGAATTTGTGTTGAGCAAAGCACACCGGCCTCAATATTCTAGTCGTCTGGGTTTTGATGAGGGATATTAGGATCTATAAACCTTATACTGATGATCGGGCATGAAGGCCCACCTGGCAACGTATGTGGATGATGTTTAACTTGTGGGAACGTCGAGGTGGGGTATCAGCAACCAGCAACACCCGTATGGAAATGGGAACAGGCTGTCATAGATTTTGTCGTTAGTCTACTCACAACTCGAAACAGAAACGTTATCACCTGGGTGATCACTGATGGACTCAAGTTACCAGCACACTCTTTTGCAATCAAGAAAACTGACGAGTCTTTACAGTTGCGAATGTTCCTCTAAGACAGGCGGCTTTTAGGCACGAGGTGCCAACTCCTGTTACCTTTGAACTTGATCTATGCATGATTTATGTCAGGCAATACGCAACACCCTTGGCTCACATCAGGACCAGAGCATTGCTTATCGCCGTTGGGCAAAGGAACAGAGAAAACGAACTCTCCTGGCACTCGAAGACATGCTGCGAGCATGTGTGAGACTGGCTTTGGTGCAAACTGGAAGGACTCTTACCTATGGTTGAGTACTACTGCGGCAATTAACATTTTGGTAACCAGACCGCTCTGTCGTGGCATACCAACCTCCTTGTTGGACTGGGATGGTTGACAACTTAATTACTGGTCCAGGACTGGTACTCGAAACTCTTGGGAAGGTTGTTTGGATCGGGAGTCGATTGGCAGCAGCGCGTGACCGTTAGGACAGCTGATAAACTTGGGAAACGCTGGAAGATCGCGATACGCGATCGTATCATGTTGAAAGTCTCACCCTGGGAGGGTGTGGAATGCTTGGGAAGCACGACGAGCTTAACTGACGTCACGATGGGCCATTCAATGGTTTGGGAAAGCTGGTGAATTTCGGGACGAAATTCCTCTTCAAGTTGGGGATGATGTGGCATCCAACTGAGGCATCCAACTGATCTCGCAATCCTGTTTTACAATTTGGTTTACGTGGTGTATGTGCAGTTATCTGGATGCTTAGTGATTGCGTGTAATGCTTGATTGTTATTTGTGATTATTATTTGTGTAGTATTACATATAGTTTAATTAGAGTTTCTTTCGCTTCACTCTTCTGTGCTTACTTGTCAAATTTCGGGACGAAATTTCTTTCAAGTTGGGGATGATGTGACAACCCGAGCTTTAAGGTTAGTGCTTTCGGTTTTGCGTTTTCCCCTTCCTGTTTTATCAATCTGTTAACCGTCACTTTGTTAAACGTACAAAATATGTTGTAGTGTGTGCGTGTGTGTAATGGGCCGCAGTGCATGTTTGGGCTCGGTTAGTGTATAATAAATAAAACACATACCCAACTTATTGGGCAGCCCAACTTAAGAGGCTCAAGCCATCCCGGTTACTGTGTCGCCCAAAACCAAACCCTTTACCAAACCTCTTTGTTATTTAAGATCGTGCATTACTTGTTGTTTACCAATATCTCTAAACAAACCCTACTTTCCCCTACAAAACATGCACGGCAGTGGAACACACCCCTTCCCCCTCGTGAGATATCACCCTATTATCAAAGATCTTGGTTAGTGACTCCATACTATGCTAATTAATATTATTTGATTGTTCTTTATGTGTTGATGTTTAGCGAAAGTATATATGATAATGATGATCCTGCCATGAAAGTGATATGCGAGTTGAAGTATGTATGTTAATTAGGGTGCACTTGATAGTAATGATTGGTTTGATATGAGTGTATTGTGAGTTTATCAAATCTTTGTTCCATGATTCATGCAAATCGATGAGGCTGGGGGGTGTTATTGGGCCGTGTTAATTGCGGAATTGATAGCTCATGTTGGTTTGATAAGATATTGATATGATACAATGATGTTAAGACTCGAAAAATTACATTATCTAGATATGTTTATAACACGCAATTAGAGAGGTTATGTGATGGATATTGTTGTTATTCGCATGTGTTATGCTGACCATTACGTCTGTATATGTTGGAATCCACTATAGTCAAATATGTATGATTTCATTTAAGGTCATGATTTAATTATATTAGATATCATGCACTGATTATAGTTTAAAAAAAAGGGATGTTTGCATGTGATCTAGATAATTATATCCTAGGTAAACAATTGGAGCATGACATCACATGGGTTGTTCATGTGATAGATACACTAATGAGCATGGGGAATAGGGTTGCATGGGGTAATGATTAGAGGATGTCAGTACACAATTCCTTAGGTATGTAATCTGCCCATGTGATCATGTTTTAGTTCATTTATCAACTTAGGAAATTAATAAACATTACATATAATGGTTTGGTCAAAATAATACTTGTGGTTTGAAGTCTTTCATTGGACGGTTATTAGCCGAATAAAGATTTAAATGTTAATATGTCAACAATTTTTAATTGGACCTCACTTTAACACATGCAGTTATAATTAAATCAACTAGGGCCACTGTGTATAAATCCAATTAAACCTATTGTGATTGGGCCACCATTTTAGAAAACATATACCTTTATTTAACACAAGGGCCGACACCCTTTTAATGGACTGATGATACATGATTTTAATTGGACCTCATATGACCGACAATTCCATTTAGTGTTTCATTGACATTTGAATAGTGTAACCACATGGGGGCTTTTAAGATTTATTAACAAACTATAAATTTGGTTTCTATCATGTTAGTTGAATAATAATATTTTGTTGGCCGTTAAAAAAAAAGATTTATTAACAAACTGTAAGTTGTCGGATCACTTTTTCCAAACTCTATCTGTTATATGTTAATAATGTTACCTGGGATGAGAAACATGATTCGATTTGTGTGAGTAGCTAATACATAAGTTATTTGCTATTATGTGATATGCATGATACGTGTTGTACACTGACTCTGTGATGAATGCAAACTGTATAATATGTATGACTTGGTTGTTATGAATAGTACATGTAACTGTTAACACTTTGTGGAACATACATGAGAATTGTGGAATGGTATGAACTTGAATAACTGTTACGTTGTTCGAATGCACACTATGATCGTAAATTATACATGAACCATGCGAGTAAAAACTAATCACTTAAACATGAACATCATAGGCTTTGACTGATTATGTGTGAACAAGTAACTAATCCTACCGAGCAAACCAAGGTGAGTTCACTGCACTTTTCTAAGCATGCGTCCCGGTGGTTTGGGACATCTGGTAAACGTTTCTGAAGGGAATACTGGGTAAACTGTTTAATTGGGATGTTGGTTATTGAACACAGTATAAATTATGTAAGACCCCATACATCTACCGTGTTGCTGAAGAAGCAACGAGGTATTTAGTTGATAGCGCTATTAGGTTTGGCACCCTCACACCGGGCCGAAAGGACGGGCGTGAACTAATTACCTAGACTTCATGACCAATGCCTAGTTAGAGGCATTGGGGTTGGGCATTCTCATCGTGTACATATAAGACCCCTTACATCTATTCAAGGTTGTTTGATACCTTGACCTCATGACCAATGCCTAAATGGAGGCATTGGGGTTGGGCATTCACATCTAGTCGCCACATACGGTAATCGAGTTAATAACAACATCAAATCAAATCATCGAATCTGTGAATCGTTTTAATCTGGTAACTGGTATCTAAACGCGTTAACAAAACTTTGAACTCACCAGCGTCGTCTGACACACTTGTCTGCATGCTTGCAGGTTTGTAGGTTTATATCGTTGGGACTTGCTGTCTGGGATGCTGGAGTGGTCATGGGTCGAGATACATGGGATCTCAATACAAGCTTAATGGTTTATGTACACATGGTTCACGAAATACTTAACAAATGAGTTTTGCTTCCGCTGTATACAACGAATGATATGTAATGTTCGTAACACTTTATGTTTATGAATGAAAGTTTTATTCAATTATAATTACGAGTTCAATGTGATTGGTGGCTTGGATCCTGGTACGTCACACGCCCCGCAGTGTTTTCCGCTAGTGGTATTTTGGGGGTGTGACACCAATTCAGGAGGAAACCCAATAAATATGGGAAAACTCCCTTTGTGGGAATCGAACCCAGGTCCTATTGGTCCCAAAGCCTTATCCCACCTCCAAAATACCACTAGGCTATAAAGCCATGGATCATTTTGATTTTATAATGACGGCAAATTTTATCAATAACGAGTTGTCCACCCTTATATTTTTTTATAAACTCATGCTTTGGAAGATAGCTTTGGTCCATTCTTTCTATGAATACATCTGTCACGGCCCCCGACCCGGTTTGACCCGTTTCAGGAGCCGCGGGACAGGAATCCCGTGGTATTTAATTTAGGCGACAGCGGAAGTCTTTTTAAAACAGGATCTTTTAATAATTCAAACTGCCCGTTTTATAGCTGAGGGATAAATCCCATACTTTACAATAATATGATTTCTCCGGGAAATCTTTTATTTTCAAAACATGCTTCTTTTATTTATTTACACTGAGCCACTTTTCTAAGCTGGGAGTGCTTCACGGCACTTCTCTTTCTTTGCTACAACATATCACCTGAAACATGTTTGAAAAAGGTTTTGTCAGCGGGGAAATACTGAGTGAATCATTCATTTTACTGAAACGACACATTTGTTATAAATTACAGTATCAAGAGCGATTACAATGTTTCTGATATCAAACCAACTACCCACAGTACTTGTCACTCGAACATCCATCGGTAGCCCCTTTGCCCGATGGTGTCTGTGCCTATGGTCATATCACTCATTGGCTAACTCGTTGTCCAATAGTGACGGTTATCAAGTAATGTATACAAAACCCCACATACCGGCTGTAAATTGGGTGATTACATAGACTTAATCCCTGTAATTATAACTTTGAAAATAATTTGGAGTTTTGTAAAACAGTTGATAAAAAGAGAATGACTCACATTGCAGATTTACGAGCAGAGTATAAGCTTTACTGATTAGCCTTCTAACCTAATTTAAATAACAATGCACACACAAACGGGATTAGTAACTAATTCAGCAGTTACGTCAATTCACGAGATTAAACCCTCACAACTATTATCAAGTGCGATACTTAACAATTCAATGGATTCACAAAGAATGACAGAGCATAGTCCGAATTCGAACAGCACTCAAACATTCAAGTCGAAATCACAATGAATAACAAAGTATAAGCTCAATTTGAGCAGCACTCGGACAATCATTGGATAGTTATAATCGATCGGACGTTGAATCGTAATAGCGATCGAGTTATTACCCTGATTGCGGCAGCACCTCATGATCGTGTGTGTGTTTATTGTACGGTAACTATGATAATTCGACGTACACAGAAGGTATAAACGTCGTTTCAACTCCTTAGTGCAAGTCCCAAGGTCGGCTATTTATAGTAATTTTTTGGGTTTCCCTTACGGACCGTATGCCCGACCCCTTACGGGCCGTAAGCTAAGCAGTCTAATTCATAGGCTGCCTAGACTCGGGACTAGCCTTGGTGATTCAAAAAATCCAGCCAATCAGATCTTTGCAACGTTTTATTTAGATAACTATTCAACTAAGGTTTGCCCCCCTCAAGTTTTAGGGACCCTGATCTTGATTCTGATTATTCTGAAAATTTTAGGGTTAATGCATAATTACGTGGGTGTCTCAATTAGGGTTTTCTTATTGACTAATTATTGTCCTAATTATTGATTTTAGTGGCAGTTGTTACATCCTACCCACCTTGAGAAAAATCTCGTCCTCGAGATTTACTGAAATAGATGAGGGTACTTTCGCTTCATTTCTGATTCCAGTTCCCAAGTGTATTCTGGTCCTCTCTTGGATTCCCATTTGACTTTCACTAGCACTAGTCGTTTGTGTTTGAGAAACTTGATCTTCCGATCTTCTGTTTGTAGGGGTTTCTCTACGAGTTTCAGCTTTTCATTTACCTCTATATCTTGAAGAGGTACTACCAGGGATTCGTCTGATAAACATTTCTTGAGATTGGATATATGAAACACATCATGTACTCCAGCTAATTCTTCTGGTAGTTGTAAACGATAAGCTACTGGTCCTATTCGTTGGATCACTGGGAATGGTCCAACATATCTGGGACTCAGTTTTCCTTTCTTACCAAATCGTACTACCCCTTTCCAAGGAGATACTTTCAAAAGTACTTTGTCTCTGACTTGAAATTCTAACGGCTTGCGGCGATTGTCCGCATAGCTTTTCTGGCGATCTCTGGCTGTCTTTAATCTGTCCTTGATTTGCGTTATTTTGTCAGTGGTTTCTTGCACAATCTCTGGACCTGATAACTAACTTTCTCCTATCTCTGCCGAACAAACGGGAGTTCTGCACTTGCGTCCATACAGTGCTTCGAATGGAGCAGCTTCGATGCTTGAATGATAACTATTGTTATAGGAGAATTCAATTAATGGTAAATGGCTATCCCAATTACCACCAAAATCAATTACACCTGCTCGGAGCATGTCTTCTAGGGTTTGTATCGTCCTTTCACTTTGTCCGTCCGTTTGAGGATGATATGCAGTACTTAAATTAAGTCGAGTTCCCATTGCCTCCTGGAAACTTGTCCAGAAACGGGAAGTGAAACGACTATCTCTATCCGATACAATGGAGAGTGGGACTCCATGTAAGGATACTACTTCATCTACATACAACTTGGCTAACCTTTCCATGCTAAAGGTTTCCTTTATTGGCAGAAAATGAGCTGATTTGGTTAATCGATCCACAATTACCCAAATAGCATCATTACCTTTTCTGGTTTTGGGTAACTTAGTAACAAAGTCCATTGTTATGAGTTCCCATTTCCATACAGGCATTTCTAGCTGTTGTAGTAGTCCTGAAGGTTTCTAATGTTCGGCTTTAACTTGTGAACAGGTTAGACACTTAGATACGTATTCGGCTATATCCTTTTTCATTCCTATCCACCAAAAATTATTTCTTAAATCTTGGTACATCTTATTGTTTCCTGGATGTACAGTATACCTAGATTTATGTGCTTCTTCTAAAATCTTATTTCTTAATTCTCCTTGTTTAGGTACCCAAATTCGTTTCTTGTGGAATCTCCAAATTCCATCCTTTCCTTGTTCTAGTTCCTTTAGGTAACCTTTCATTCCTTCGGCATCGCTTTTGATTGCCGTTTCCTGAATTTTCTTCAATTGTTCCATTAAATCTAATTGTAGATTTAATCTAAGAGCACGGACTCGTCTTTGTTTTTCATGATACTTACGACTTAAGGCGTCTGCGACTACATTCGCTTTTCCTTCGTGATATTGAATATCACAGTCGTAATCACTTAGGATTTCCATCCACCTTCTTTGCCTCATGTTTAACTCTTTTTGCCCAAATATATACCTTAAACTCTTATGATCCGTATAGATGGTAAACTTACTTCCATACAAATAATGTCTCCAAATTTTAAGGGCAAAAATTATGGCTCCTAATTCTAGGTCATGAGTCGTGTAATTTTCCTCGTGCTTTTTCAATTGCCTAGAGGCATACGCAATTACCTTTTTGCGTTGCATCAACACACATCCGTATCCTAATTTTGAAGCATCACAGTAGACTTCAAAGTCTTCTGTTCCTTCGGGTAAAGCTAAAATTGGAGCATTTGTTAATTGGTGTTTTAGAATCTTAAAAGCTTCTTCTTGTCTAGGTCCCCATTCAAACTTAACGGCTTTACAGGTCAGCTTAGTTAAAGGTACAGCTATCCTAGAGAAGTTCTTAATAAATCGTCTATAGTATCCAGCTAAGCCTAGAAAACTTCTAACTTCCATAGCCGTTCGTGGAGCTTTCCAATTTGTGATTGCTCCTATTTTAGCAGGATCTACGTGAATTCCTTCGTGATTCACCATATGACCTAAAAAATTGTACTTCCTGCAGCCAGAATTCACACTTAGAGAATTTGGCATAAAGCTTTTCCTTTCTTAACAAAGTTAAGAGTGCATGCAGGTGCTCACAATGTTCCTCATGACTTTTAGAATAAATAAGTATATCATCAATGAACACGATTACAAATTTATCCAAGTATGGTTTACAGATCCTATTCATCATGTCCATAAATGCAGCTGGAGCATTTGTTAATCCGAAGGGCATGACTGTAAACTCATAATGACCATACCTAGTTCTGAAAGCAGTTTTAGGTATGTCCTCCTCTTGTACTTTCAACTGGTGATATCCAGATCTTAAGTCTATCTTAGAGAAATACCTAGCTCCTTGCAGTTGATCAAAAAGATCATCAATCCTAGGTAGTGGGTATCGATTCTTAATTGTAGCCTTATTCAATTCCCTATAATCGATACACATTCTCATCGACCCGTCTTTCTTTTTCACAAACAACACTGGTGCACCCCAAGGGGATGAACTAGGTTGTATAAATCCTTTGCTTAGTAATTCATCTAATTGCTTTTTCAATTCTAGCATTTCAGTAGGTGCTAATCGATAAGGTGCCTTAGCTATTGGTGTAGTGCCTGGAATTAGATGAATTCTAAACTCTATTTCCCTATCAGGTGGTAACCCAGGTAATTCTTCTGGAAAGACATCTGGGTATTCTGAAACTATAGGGATGTCCTGGAGTTCCTTACTTTTAGTGTTAATGATTACAGAAATCATATACACCATTTCTTGTTTCCTTGAATAACTAGCCAATTTCATTACTGAAATAAATTTTAGTGGCTTTCGAGGTCTATCTCCTGTAATTAGAATTACTTCTCCTGTGGGGGTACGGATTTCTACGGAATTCTTATCACAAAGGATTCGAGCATGGTTGGTTATTAACCAATCCATTCCTAACACCACATCGAATCCGGCTAATTTCATAGGTAATAGGTTTGCAGAAAACTTATGACCTAACAATTCTATCTTTCCTTCTTGCAAAACCTTGTCTATGTTGACAGAATTTCCATCTGCCGTTTCAACAGTAAAGATCTGCCTAAGGGTAGTTAGAGGTAAGTTAAGAGCTTGGCAGAATGAAGTATTAATAAAACTTTGGTTTGCACCAGAGTCAAATAATACTTTTGCATAGACGTTATGTACTAAGAACGTACCCGCTATCACGTTTGGAATGAGTTCGGCTTCTTGAGTGGTCAGCTGGAATGCGCGAGCATTCCTCTTGGTTGTCCCTTCAGTTGGTTTGCCTTTGTTATCTGCTGGTTTAACCAATTTAGGGCAGTCGGGTTTGAAATGTCCTGCTTCTCCGCAGTTATAACAGACCCTGGTCTTTCTCCTACAATCTTCCTCACGATGTCCTATCATCTTGCAAAAATTGCAGGTCACGTTGCATTTTCCAAAATGTTTCTTTCTACAATTTCTGCAGAAAGGAGGTGACGATAATTGCCCTGTTCCTCTTTTCTTAGTATTGCCCATACGAAATCCTTGGGTAATCTTCTGGGCCAATTCCTTCTTTCGATCTTCTTCCCTTGTGCGTACTAGTTCATCGGTTAAGGTATTTGCTAACTCCACAGCATCGTCAATAGTGTGTGGTCTTGTGGCCTTAACGATGTTACGGATTTCTCCGATTAATCCCCAAATATAACGGGAAATGAGTACCGGTTCTGGCGAAGCCAGGGAAGGTACCACTCTCGCATATTCGAAGAATGTCGAAGTATATCCTCGACAGTCTACTCCTATCATACGATGGCTCAGGAACTTGTTGGCCAGTTGTTCCTTTTCGTATTCGGGACAGAATTTTCTTTCTACAAGACTCTTAAATTCATTGCATAAGCCACCTTTCTTCCTTTTGCTTATAGCACTGTGTTCCACCATTCTAGCGCCCCTTCTTTGAATAGATTCGAAGCATACATCACTTGATCTTCTTCAGCACATTTACTTATTGCAATTACTGCTTCGGTTTTCTCTAACCATCGCAATGTTGCAGTTGCCCCTTCATTACCTGCAATTTCTGCGGGTTTATAGGCAAGAAATTCTTTGTAAGTGCAACCAGGTGTTGCAGCTTTCATTCTTTTTGGGAGTGGGGCCTGTTGCGGATCATAACCGTCATGATTGCCGCCTCCATTTATGCTGTTACTGCCATTATCTTCCGGAGTACGTTTACTAGGAATTAATGGTTGTGGTTCGACAGGTTTTTGAACAGCAGCCACAATTTCTGGAATAGCATTGGCTATCCCTTGAGCAATAAAGTGCTCAATATCTTGTCTAGTTATATATTGATCTTCCTGATTTTGCTCAGACTGATTTACTTCATTAATTGGTTCACTATTAGCGTTTTCCATCTGCTAATTAGTAGGAATTATTAGTGTCTAATTATTGATAATAAAATCACAGATAAACACATAAATCATTATAACATGCAAGCATAGCCAAAATTGTCGATGCCTCAACTTTTGTTTTGTTTTATATATTATACCTGCTTCAATACACACTGTTTATCTTACATTGTTTTATTGCCCATTTTATAGAGTCAATTTTACTATATTAGTTATTATACAAACAAACTTCTCCAAACCCCTCCTATCTTTCGGTTCACTGGCAGTTTCAGTAACGACGCTCCCTCTCGTCGTACTTCCAGCAGATTTGTTCCCCCATTTCCCGGATCCTATTCCCGGTGCCTATCAGTTCTTCACCAAACTGACGCAGTTCAGCTAAATTTTCATAGCTCATTGGCGGATTAGGGATAGGTTCTGGATCAAATTGTGGGAGAAAACTATAGGGACTATTGACTATATTTTGGAATTGCCAGTCATTGGTCCACCATTCCTCCATTTGGCCTAATGGTCGTGTGTGGACTAGTGGGTCTGGAATAGCTGGTTCTAGGTTTATTGGGAATTGGGCTGTAACGGGGTAAGAGAAGAGATTATCGTTGATAGGCTCTAGTATATCACAATTATCCAGTAGGCGGTCTATTTCGTCCTGGAATGTGATTTCTTCAGGCTGTTTAGTGCTTTCTCCGATCTCTATTCCCTTTTGCTTTAGGTCTATCCCTATTTCTGTCCTGCTGGTTTGGAACTTTCTCCGGTTTCTATTTCTTTACCCTTGCTCACACTTACAGGATTTTATATTTTAGGGAGTCTCCTAGGTTTCCTTCTGCGCACTTTTCGCCATCCTACATATCTTCTCCTTTTTTTAGGTTTTGCTTTTTCCAGCGGTGGGGCTTGGAATTCCAGAGGTTCCTCTATGTCAGCAATGTAACCAGTGAAGTTGTGGGAGACTTCAATTGGCACAGGATAGAGGTTGAGGTTCTGAAACGCCTCGGATAGCTCACTCATGCTGTGTAACATATATGCAAAATGCATAAAATGTTAAGTTAAAACTTTGGAACAAAGCTTAACAAATAAACATTTTTATTGCACATTAATTTGTATAACATAACAGGAAGGAGAACACACTCAGATTTATTTATTTATTTACTGGGAAGTGTTGTTACTAAACTTAGGGTTTTAAAGATTTGCATGTTCTGCTACAGTAGCTAGCATATACAGGTTTGCCCATTTTTCATCTAAATTGTCTAATTCCTGGACTTCTGGATTAAACCTCACTCTCTTAGCTTGGGGTTTCTTTTTCTCTTGACCCTTTCTAAGAATTGAATTCCTTTTCTCCAGGGTAAGAGGGTTTTCATAATTTGCCTTACGAACAAAGATTCCTTCTTCTAAATTGGTGGGAGATTTGGAGGAAGAGGTTCCTGGTTCTTTAGGTGTACTATCTAATTTGTGGTAGATAGCAGAAATCTTTTGTTTACCCATACTGTAATTTTAACAATTAGTCAGTTAATGCACACATATTCACAGAATGGCAATTAGAATTTTCCTAAGTACTTAAAACAGTGAGCTTAATCAGTAAGCTTAAGACAGTGGCTCTGATAGCACCTTTTCCTGTCACGGCCCCCGACCCGGTTTGACCCGTTTCAGGAGCCGCGTGACAGGAATCCCGTGGTATTTAATTTAGGCGACAGCGGAAGTCTTTTTAAAACAGGATCTTTTAATAATTCAAACTGCCCGTTTTATAGCTGAGGGATAAATCCCATAATTTACAATAATATGATTTCTCCGGGAAATCTTTTATTTTCAAAACATGCTTCTTTTATTTATTTACACTGAGCCACTTTTCTAAGCTGGGAGTGCTTCACGGCACTTCTCTTTCTTTGCTCACAACATATCACCTGAAACATGTTTGAAAAAGGTTTTGTCAGCGGGGAAATACTAAGTGAATCATTCATTTTACTGAGACGACACATTTGTTATAAATTACAGTATCAAGAGCGATTACAATGTTTCTGATATCAAACCAACTACCCACAGTACTTGTCACTCGAACATCCATCGGTAGCCCCTTTGCCCGATGGTGTCTGTGACTATGGTCATATCACTCATTGGCTAACTCGTTGTCCAATAGTGACGGTTATCAAGTAATGTATACAAAACCCCACATACCGGCTGTAAATTGGGTGATTACATAGACTTAATCCCTGTAATTATAACTTTGAAAATAATTTGGAGTTTTATAAAACAGTTGATAAAAAGAGAATGACTTACATTGCAGATTTACGAGCAGAGTATAAGCTTTACTGATTAGCCTTCTAACCTAATTTAAATAACAATGCACACACAAACGGGATTTGTAACTAATTCAGCAGTTACGTCAATTCACGAGATTAAACCCTCACAACTGTTATCAAGTGCGATACTTAACAATTCAATGGATTCACAACGAATGACAGAGCATAGTCCGAATTCGAACAGCACTCAAACATTCAAGTCGAAATCACAATGAATAACAAAGTATAAGCTCAATTTGAGCAGCACTCGGACAATCGTTGGATAGTTATAATCGATCGGACGTTGAATCGTAATAGCGATCGAGTTATTACCTTGATTGCGGCAGCACCTCGTGATCGTGTGTGTGTTTATTGTACGGTAACTATGATAATTCGACGTACACAGAAGGTATAAACGTCGTTTCAACTCCTCAGTGCAAGTCCCAAGGTCGGCTATTTATAGTAGTTTTTTGGGTTTCCCTTACGGACCGTATGCCCGACCCCTTACGGTTCGTAAGCTAAGCAGTCTAATTCATAGGCTGCCTAGACTCGGGACTAGCCTTGGTGATTCAAAAAATCCAGCCAATCAGATCTTTGCAACGTTTTATTTAGATAACTATTCAACTAGGGTTTGCCCCCCTCAAGTTTTAGGGGCCCTGATCCTGATTCTGATTATTCTGAAAATTTTAGGGTTAATGCATAATTACTTGGGTGTCTGAATTAGGGTTTTCTTATTGACTAATTATTGTCCTAATTATTGATTTTAGTGGCAGTTGTTACAACATCAAAGAGCTTTCTAGTGTAACATGAACGTGCTTTTGCATCTATCAAATTTATAGAAGAAAGAACCGGCTTTGAGTTCATGGTCTTGAACTCTTCATCTTCTTTAGGGCCCTCTTCGATTCTCAAAAGCTTTATCATATTGTATTACAAACTCATTCAACATGGTCTTTAAATTCAAATATCCATACGAAAAGAATGGATGCTCTCACTTCTTTCATATGATGTCATGCCAACAAAAAAAAACAATCTTTCAAGAAGGCTTTAGCCTCATATTTGTGTTGGTTATACATCTTTGTTACCAAACTAACTAGTTTAATACCCGTCCGTTGGACGGGTTACGCTAAGATAACAAACAAAGACAATGTATATTCAGGGGCGGATCTAGCTAACAAGGGACGGGTTCACACGAACCCACTCGGTTTTGAATTTTTAGTAGAAAGGTATATAAAAAATATAGGATGAACCCATAAATAAAATGTGGTATGAACCCAATCACAAAATTGTAAATGGCTCATTGGTTAAATCTCCCTTCTTCTGAACAACAGGTTCCAGTTCGATTCATGCAACATGGGTATTAAATTCTGTTTCTTTTTTTTAATGCTGAAACCCAAAGTAGGATTTTATATACCATCGAGTGAGTTTTTAAGTTTCCTTTTCTAATGCTGAAAGCCAAATTAGAGATTTATATACCATCGCACGAGCCATTAATTAACCATCCAAGTCTGCTTAACTAGATTAGGGAGAAATATTAGCGAGTGCAATGGAGGAAGGTCCAATCTTACAGTGAATTATATTATCATATTGCCTACAAAAGTTGGTGGCTCATAAGAAGTCTCGGCTGAAAATGGAAAACGGATCATAATTTAAAAAGGAAAAGAGTTGGGAGGACATGTGTTGTCAAGATAATATACACAGAAGTTCCCATGCTCATGGCCAAGCTTACAAGTTACATAGATGAATGGATTGTGACCCGCGAAGCGATATTGGTTAAGAGGAGTCGATAGTTCTTTGGCTTGTTCCAACGTAAACATCAGTCGATAGTTTTCTTTATTATCATATAGAATTTTATTATGTGATGAACCTTATCCGACCCGAATTGTCAAACCGACCAGAATTTTTTTATGTCTGGTCCTTTGAAATTGGATCATCTAAAAATAGTGAACCCACCGAAAAAAATTCCTGGATCCGCCACTGTGTATATTGATGGTGTTTCGGTTTGCTTCTCCTTTTTCCTCTTTTCCATCTCCTATTTATTGAAGGGCAATAATAATTTGGGATGTGTATTTCTCGTCATTATCATAATCAGTTAGTTAGCTAGAATACACTTAATGAAGTAAAAAAAATAGTCTTGAATCTCAAAAGCTAATGATAGTAACTCATTAATTATCACAATAAAATGATTACCAGATGACTTAAGAATTTCATTAACTTATCAGAAGGCAATCCACTCATACAAAATGTACTTCAGAATGATCATTGATGAATGCTACTATCTACTTCCCACCTTGTTTATCTTTCGGTGTCATAAATGTAACCCATGAGCCTACCAGGAAATAATAATGTTCTAAAAGAGTCTCCTACTGCAAAAATTTGTGGTTTGTCCATAATGTCCTTGGGAGCGTGTGTGACCTGCACCAAACACATGCATTCCATTTAAAACTCCACTAAAAAAAAACTACATCAAAAACCATATATTGTAGGGTGTTTTCAAGTGCAACCATCACATTATTTCAATAGTGATACTAATGATACAAATGTAAATGAAAAAGTAAATAAAAAATAACATCACCAAGTGAGTTGTAAATTTCTTAGATATGGGTAGTTGTCATGTATGTCTAACACTAATACAAGCTAAAACAACTTTTGACTTGTGGAACCATATCTCAAGTTTAAAATCATGTATGAAACCATGACTAAATTAATGAAATTTTATTTGAAGCCACGTGTAGAGCCGTTAGGCATATCTAAGAAATTTACAGCTATAGTATCACTACTGAAATTATATTTGAAGCAACGTCCAAACCCGTTAAAACTATACCTGGCAAAACGGGTGAGCGGATCGGACAACATAAAAGGCCAAGACGGTTTTTGACTAAAATGGGTATAAATAAAATACAACTACAGGTCAAAACGACGCGAATTTGTTTTAAAAAATGGTCAATTTGGTTCAGGTAAGAATGGCTTGTGCCCGAAAATACAACTATACCATCAAAGTCTTACATTCCCCATAGATTAGGAAGTGGGCCTTTTATAAGCACACCAATTAAAACATGTATATTAATAGTGGTTACAGAAGCCCACTATGAAAGTTTATTATACACAAAAAAACATTATTGGGCTCATGACAATAGCGCGCTATGTAGCGAAGGGAATTGATGGCGCTATATACGATTTAGCGATAAATAGCAAGATTTTTTATAATTTTATTTAAAATATTTTTTGTATAAAATATTTCTTAAATTTTCTTCTAGTGTATCGCTAAACATGAAAATGCGCCTGGTATTTCATCGCTATTGTCTGCTATCTCTGTTGACAACCATGGGCAGAGAGCATATCAGAAAAAAACATATTACTACAATATTTAAAAGATTTTTGCATCTTGAGTTCTTGATACATTTTGGCGACTTCGACCCATTTCCAATTTGAAAAAAAAATAGATTTTACCCATTTGACTCGGTAGCCAAGGTACACCGATATATTTTTAATATAACTAAGAAAACATATTACTACTATATTCATAATGTTTTATGCATATTAATATATTTTGGACAACTTCAACCCATTTCCGGTTTGATAAAAAATAAAAGATTTTATCCATTTGCCTCGTTAGCCGAGGTACGGCGCATATATTTTTAATATAACCAAGAAAACAATATTA
Source organism: Helianthus annuus (assembly GCF_002127325.2). Taxonomy (NCBI): domain Eukaryota; kingdom Viridiplantae; phylum Streptophyta; class Magnoliopsida; order Asterales; family Asteraceae; genus Helianthus; species Helianthus annuus. Next base: position 99,265,063 of record NC_035435.2, on the reverse strand, counting down.
CTACTATACCCAGAAAAATTTATTCATATAACTACTATACCCAGAAAAATAGACACATGTACAGGTACAATATTAATAAAAAGTTAACAGAGCCACATCACATCACTGGTTTAAAATTTAAACAGAGAATCTAAACGCAATTGTGAAAACATAATCAATGTAAACAAAAGCAAATAGAACATACCTGTCCGTGATAAGCACGAACCCATTTTGACCCATTACCAATAATCACGAATAGAAAGCTTGAGGTATTGAAAGAAAGTCAATCATGAAGAAAGATGATGAAATAGAAGCAGGCCAACCTGCCTGAATTGTTGAAATCTTTGCCACAAAGAGTCAGATTTGCCTCACCCCCCTTTTGAGATGCTGCTGCATTCTGAATAACAACACAATGAACGATGATAATATAATTAATGGTACGTAACTAACTTTACCAAATACATGGGAAATAGCTAAACTAACATACATTATTTATGTAATGGGGGAAAAAGAAAAATACAACAGCTCAATACGGGCGTAAACAATGGGTGAAACCGGGTCATCCAAGCTAGTTTAAAGTGGCTACAACTGGGTTAACACCATCAACAACTATAGTTTTTCGCTACTATCATTACCGACACCACCCGTGAGTCCGTTTGGAAATTTGTACTTTTTTTAAACGGCCTAGTTTGACCCCCCCCCCCCCCCCCCCGTTTGTGAGGACATCAAAAGTGAAAGAAGTATAATAGCCATAAACTTACAGGATCACTTCACTTCTGAAGAAGACCAATGAGTTTTCTATTAAAACAAACCACCTTTTCTTCCAAGATGTCCACTCAATCCCTGCATTAATGGTTGGTTTGAGACACAAGAAACAAAGCATGTAAAATGAAAATTTAAAAAAATGTAGTAAAATAAACATATAACAGACTTAAGACACAGTAAATTGAAAAATTATTAACCAAAGAATGACCGAAGAATACACCTTTTGATGACAAAAATAAGGGACCACTCTTGTAAACCTACAAACCATATAGAAAGACAACTGAGATTTCAAAGATTTAACAACCTACAAGCAAATCTTGGAAGTGGTCATGTAAACAGAATAAGCCATATAACATTTCATTTATTTATTTTATTTTGTGGATTGTACGGATACCTAAAAGTAACATATTGTACTAATTAATACCATCTTTAACATTTTAAAACTTAATTATTTATATATTAAAAACCAGTGGAAGCAGCCAGGCTGGTTTAACTTGTCATATCCCGTGGCCCCTGCCTCAAGGTACACAATAACATTTCAAATCTTAAAAAAGTACCTTGTTGGTGTTCAAATACCCAAAGCCAGGTGTTTTTAGATAAAAGAATCATATACCTCTAGGTAGCTATAAAAGCCTTTGCAACTAATAACAATACCCTGATGTTATCGCTACACCTCTAGCCATTCCATAACATATAGATTAGAGAAACTATCAAAATAAGACCTGCACATAATATATAAAAAGTCATCCATATGAAACTATCAAAATAATAAAAAGGCTTGAAATAAGCATTTTGATACGTATTCTTTAATAGTATGTGATAATAATCAAAGCGTACCTGATGACACGGAGGCTTTGTATGCTCAGAAACACCAGTTTTGTATCAATTGTTTCTATACGTAGTTCCAAACAGGTTAGGGCAATCAGGCAAAATAGTTCATCCTCGATCTCAAATGGTCAAAATTAAAGTGCAAGTGTTTAAAGTATGATAATTCATTCCTACATACGAGTAATAATTACATCATAGGGTCCTCCATAAAAAAGCTCGTATATCTTCCTCCAGGCTGCTCTCGCCCCCTTCCATATTCAACAAATGGTTCAGATTCCCTTATGGAATATCCACTGGTCCATGTTACAGTCATCTGCGAATAATGTCAGAAATTTATTATATAATGAATCAAAAATAAAATAACAAAAACGACATTATGCTACTTTTACTTATAAATGATTCATATTATGCATATAATTTCTTCTTTTTTCGGCACCAGTTTACAACTATTAGTATCAGAAAAGAGTTTGAATACTTACTACATTCCACAGCTTCCCTTGAGCAAGGCGGGGCTAATTTAGTGGCTTCGGGTTTGCAAAAGCAATCATATTTGATACAGTGATTAGCTTCGGCTGTCAACATTCAGTAAATTTGGTATAGAGAATAGTATCAATCAATGACAAAATCAATGCAATTTCACATAGCATTTGAATAGGTATAAATATGAGTGAAAAATAGAAACCTTCGATAATCCGCCTGTAAATAGTGCAAAATAGAAACATTCAGTAAATTTGTTCATTCTTCCTGATCCAATGACGCAACAATCGTCGACTTCAACACAGACCTGCACATTTAGATCTAAGATTATGTGTTTATCAAATTCATTATAAGATTAAAATGCAGTTGTTTCTCACCCCCTACAACGATGGTGGCGATGGATGTTAGGCATCCATAGGAGAGTGGTGGCAGTTGGTCAGCGGCTCACTTCAGTGGTAGCGATGGTGGCGGTGGACACGAGTGGCCGGCGACTCACTTCACATTTAATAAAGTGAACCCTAATTTTTCCAATTTGGGTGTAAACAATTAGATGCTTCTATGCCTTTTGGGTTAGGGATGCAAATCAACAATTGATTGTTGATTTGGATTTGGTTGGGGGAGAGACGGCCAGAGAAAATTCGATTGTTGCTTTGGGTTTTCTTGGTGAGAGAGGAGCAGAGAATTCGAGAGGATGGTGAATAATGGATTGGAGAGGATGTGTGGTGATAGTTTTATACACAGTAGCAGACAAACGTGGGAGAAGTTAGGGAGAGACAACCGCTGTAAACTGGCGAAAAATAGGTAACCGGCAAAGAGAGAAGTTAGGGGAGCGTAGATTCAGGGACGTGAGAGAGAACCAATACTTAAAATGGTTAAAGGTGACATTTAGGTGGTTGAGTTATGGAGATAGTGGGTAGCAAAAGATGGAGGTAACCACTAGATACAAAAACTGACCATAACCTCTTAGAACCGCCACAAAAGCGGTTATTTTAGTGAGTTTAAACGGCCCAGATTTCATCTCAGCAAGATCTAAGGGTGGATATCGATTTGGAAGGTGGTTAGACTTAATGGGTTTAATATATGTATATAATTAACCATATAATAGTTACCAACAAGTTTCATATTCTTCGACTATATTACTAAATACATAGTGCATGTATGACTCTTGAAATCACTATAACAAACTGTAAGTGGTCGGAGATGTTTGATCTCATGTCTCTTAATATGCATTAAACAAAAACCATGTCTAGTTTTTGGAAAAAATCTTTCATATCATTACGAGTACCTTCTACTTGATCAATCACTATTGCCGATTGGATACTTACTAAACATGCAATTTAAGAAATTTGATATAACCATTCAAAATTATATTGTTTCTCATTCTCTAATAGTGCACTACCAAAACGTATGGACTGGCCGTTATGATTCATCCCAACAAATGGAGCAAATGGAATTTCAAATTTATTGGTTATGTTTTTTTTTTTTTTTTTTGAAAATTATACTTCATTAAAACAACCTCCGACCCAAAAGGGCAAAAGGCCAAACAAACAAACGAGCCCCCGACCCAAACGGGCAAAGGACAAAGAATTTACAACATTAACAGAGGGTATTTACACCATTCCGTCCACCTAATGTAATTACATGTAGATCTATTTTTAACCCAAGCATAACCTCTAGATTTTACCTCCCCAATGATATCTTGCGGACTACAACTTTTCTGATTAAAAACCACATCATTCCTTTCTTTCCAAATGCACCAGCACACTATCATAGCCAACCCGTACATGATCTTCTCCTCCTTCTTACTGCACTTAACGAATTTGTGGATTTCTTACTGCATTTATTGGTTATGTATTTATGATCTTCCTGGTTTGATAATGTTACAACACAGATTGACCAAGTTCCAACATCAGAGATTTTCAAACAATTGAGTGGTGAAGCTCACATTAACCTATGTTTTATTACTTTGGTTAGAGTAATAGTTAGATCATGATTATGTGAGTCGCTAAACTATCCTACTAATTATTTCCCATCATTTTCTGACGAGGTGTGACCCGCGTCGCTCACCCGACCCGGTTACAACCTTTTATATTTACATAAATACCCAGAATTATTCTAGAACCTTCCATATCTATAAGGAAGGTGCATAACTAAATCTCCCACTTTTCGGGAAGATCATGTAAATCTCCACCTTATCGGAGCACATCCTAAAATAAGGGAAACCCTAATTGAGAACCTATAAATAAAGACAAATACGTAAGGTACGATCATCTAATTCCCATACACTTTTCCCTTCATATACTTCTCCAAAAGAACGAATACTTATTCTCACGCCGGAGGGTGGTTACAGGAATAACCCCATTCCTGTAACGAGTCCTAACGGTGTTTCTGTTTTGCAGCCACACGTTCGGGTCATTGATCGTTGAAGTTTCCAGAGTTGTTAAGGTCAGTGTTTCTTCATTGGCGCCATCCGTGGGACCAAGCAAGAACAACAAAGAGCTTCATGGCAAGTGATCAGAACATGGCTGGTCAAAGAGCGACGAATGATAATCTGACGCTAGGGGCGGGAGGCGTAACCGCCCCAGTATCATCACCGGCCGTTACCAGATCGTTAGATTTGGAGTTCGAGGCGGAGGGGCCACCACCAGGGTTTGGTAACGTTACCACCGTCTCTTCCCAGGCCGTGGTTACAAACCCTTACTTTTACATGCCCTCACAAACACAACCCGGAAGGGTGGAGGGAGCAGGCAGCGGCACCTCAGCCCCAGGGGCTGCTATTTCTTCACAGACTTCGCGTCTTTTCTCCACCCCAGTCATCACCTCGGCGAGTCCTAGCATCTTAGCACCTGGAACCAACACTCCCCAATACTACCAACCGTTGATCTCCAGCCCAATGCCACCGTTGTATTCAGCCGCACTCACGGCAGCATTGTCCACCCCGCCTCATCAGCCGGTCATCATGCCAACGGGAGTAATGAATGCCCCTGTCACGCCAGGCAATCAGATGTATTTCCCGGGATATTGCTACGCGCCCCCTTTCGGGTACTTACCCTCATACGGGGGAACAGCCTATCCCCCTCAGGGAATGACACAAGGGATGTCACAGTCGCCCTACGCGGCTTACATGCCGCCGTGGTGGAACTTTCCGAGTCCACAACCAATGTATACTCAGGCGTCAACTGAACCCGTACACGACAGGGAAAACGCGGTCCGACCCCGGTTTACTCCTTTTGAAAACTCCGGTCCAGGAACAGGTCCCGCCCCGGGTGCAAACAACCCACCGGCACAAACAGTGAACTTAGAAGAGGACGAGTTAACCAAGCCATACAAGCCAGTAGATGCAACATTCCGATCTAAATTTACACGCCGTATCGCCGAAGCCCCTATTAAGGAAAAACCAAAGATGCCCCAAACAGTCGGCAAGTACGACGGCCTCACCGACCCGGATGATCACCTTAATCTATTTAAGAGTGCGGGTGAGGTGGCTTGTTGGCCCATGCCCCTTTGGTGCAAAATGTTCGTACAAACCTTAGTAGGAGCAGCGCGAGTATGGTGGGACAGCTTACCCACAGGCGAGATAGACAGTTTCGAGGATCTGGAATCAAAGTTTATCCTACAGTTCAGTCAACAGCGCCGACATACGAAAGATAGGAATGAATTACTCCATATCCGTCGTCGAGACAACGAAACGGTAGAGAATTTTATCATCAGGTTCAATAAAGAAAGCCTGGCGATACCAGGTGTCACTAACGATTTGGCATGCGGAGCTTTCCTCCAGGGGGTTAATGATGACGAATTACTAAGAACGTTGCATGGAAGGGACGGGGTACCCCCGACCATAGACGAGATACTGCGGATTGCCAAAGTATACGTTATACAAGAAAAAGCGGTAGCGGCCAGCCACGCGGCTAACAGAAAGAAAGAAGCCTTGAAGAACCAAGAAGAAAAAGACAATCGGGGGTCTAAAAGTAAACACAGGGGAGACCGATATCAGCGGAACGACAGAGACTCGCGTTACGATAAGCATCGGAGCTCATACTCAAGAAATGAAACGTCAAAACCCCGTTCTGAATATCCCAATCTAAGCAAGACCCCGGCAGAAATTCTGGCCTCGGAAAACCTCAGGCTCAACCCACCAAAGCCGCTGAAAGATAACCCGAACAAGGATACGAGCAAGTACTGCGAATACCACAAGGGAAGTGGACACGACACCAACGATTGTTTCCAGCTTAAAAAACAAATCGAGTACTTCGTAAAGTCAGGAAAGTTGGCACATCTGGTGCGAGATATCAAGCAGGGTCCGCCGGTGGTCAAGGAGGAAAATGACAAGGCGGCAGGAAAAAGGCCGCGAGAGTTAAACATGGTCCATGCTGGTATAGGAAGAGGGGCTAAACGGAGTTTCTCCACCCTCGAGCCTTGGATGTTGGCAACAATGACCATCGAACCACGAATGGAAGATTTGCATCTTACCACGGACGCCCTGATCGTTTCCGCGGCAGTAGGAGATTACCGAATGAGGCGAATTTTGGTTGACACCGGAAGCTCAGAGGATATCATATACGAGCACTGTTTCGATAGAATGCAACCGGAGGATAAAAAGCTGCTCGAATCGGTACATGCTCCCATTAAGGGTTTTACAGGGGAAAAGGTGGATCCCATTGGTCAAATCACCTTCCCGGTAACCTTCGGGCAAGCACCCAAGGAAAGAACAATACTACTAACTTTCCTCGTGGTCCGCGCCGAGTCATATCACAATGTAATCATCGGAAGGTTCACTTTGGGGAAGTTAGACGCCATAGTCTCCACGGCAAGAGGTTTTATGAAGTTCCCAACACCGCAAGGTATTGCCACGGTGTTTCGAGATAGAGTTGGAGAAGTATTGGACACCAAACGATGCCGTCAAGGCCCCGCAGGGGTTACAGGGCCAGAGAGGTGGGTACTGAGCACACGCCACCCGGATCAAATGGTCACCATCGGCGATACTCTGTCCCCAGAGGTAAAGAGCAATTTGAAACAATTGCTAAAAAGAAACGTAGACATATTCGCTTTCGAGCACGCCGATATGACCGGAGTCCCTCGCGATAAAGCAGAACATAAGCTCTCCACGCTCCCAGGCATTAAGCCAGTCGCCCAGGGTAAACGCAGTATGGCCCCGGATCGCCGGGCAGCGGTCGTTAAGGAAGTACGCAAGTTAGTGGAAGCTGGAATCCTCAGAGAAACACAGTATCATACCTGGGTGTCTAACCCGGTCATGGTTAAAAAGCCAGATGGCACATGGCGGATGTGCATTGACTTCAAGGATCTGAACAAGGCGTGCCCGAAAGACGCATACCCGTTGCCGGAAATTGATTTAAAAGTTGACTCCCTGGTACCGTATCGATACAAGTGTTTTCTAGACGCATATAAGGGATACCACCAGATCAAGATGGCCAAAGAAGACGAAGAAAAAACAGCCTTTCACACCGACGTCGGCATTTTTTGTTACACCAAAATGCCTTTTGGGCTACGGAATGCGGGAGCCACCTACCAGCGCCTCATGGATAAGGTTTTCGAAACACAGATCGGGCGGAACTTGGAAGTTTACGTAGACGACCTGGTCATAAAAAGCAGCGAAGAGAAACAAATGTTGGCAGACATAGAAGAAACTTTCCAGCGGCTCAGAAAGCATAACATAAAGTTAAACCCAAAGAAGTGCTCTTTTGGGGTTGAAGAGGGAAAATTTCTGGGGGTAGTAGTTACCCACAACGGCTTTAAAGCCAACCCAGAAAAAATAACCGCCATATCGCGGATGCCATCCCCCCGAACGTTGAAGGAAGCTCAAGCCCTAAATGGACGACTGGTAGCAATCAACAGGTTCCTTGCAAGGCACGCTGAAAAATCACTGCCGTTTATAAAAACGCTGAAAGATTGCCTCGACAAAAAGAATTTTAAATGGACGGCAGAAGCGGAACGAGCTTTGCAGGAAATGAAGCGGTTCATAGAAAAACTACCCACGTTGACCGCGCCCAGACACGGCGAAGTGCTAAAAATGTATCTGGCGGCGGCCCACACAGCGGTAAGCGCGGTGCTCATGGTTGAACGAGAAGGGAAACAAACACCCATATACTACATAAGCCGGGTGTTGGCGGGGCCTGAAACGCGTTACCCTACACTGGAAAAGCTGGTATTAGCATTAGTACACGCCACCAGGCGATTAAGAAGATACTTCCAGGCACACCGCGTACAGATCTTAACTAATTACCCGCTACAGCAGATCCTGCACAAACCTGAGGTCTCGGGTCGGTTGGCTAAATGGGCTATCGAGTTGGGAGCCCTGGATATCGAATATCAGAAACGCACAGCAGTCAAGGGACAAGTTATCGCCGATTTCTTAGCCGAAATACCAGAAGGAGAGGTAGTCACGGACCCGGTTGTCCAAGACATACCAGAAACGAGCACAGCGAGGCAGACTTGGAAGTTGTACACAGATGGATCGTCTAGTGGTAAAGGGTCTGGGGCAGGTTTGATGCTGATAAGTCCGGACCAAATCAGGCTAATGTACGCCTTACGTTTTGATTTCGAGTGCTCCAATAACGAGGCGGAATACGAGGCGCTACTGGCTGGTCTACGAATGGCAAAATCCATGGGTGCAGCCAGGGTCGACGCATACGTCGACTCACTGCTGGTCAACAATCAAGTCAACGAAACATATGAAGCAAAAGACGAGGCAATGGCGAGATATCTGGCAAAAACCAAAGAGCTCATGAACTCTTTCGATAAAGTCACGCTCAACCACGTGCACAGAGGGAAAAATCAGATAGCAGACGCCTTAAGCAAACTTGCCACCTCCGGCATGGAAAAGGAAGTCAAGGTTGAGACATTACAGACACCTTCAATTGAACCGCGTAGCGTCTCCGCTGTCACAATGGAAGAACCCTGTTGGTATACCCCGATCCTGCTTTTTCTCAAAACCGGCGAACTGCCTCCCGCCAAGGGCGAGGCACGAAAGATTCAAACGAAAGCACTGCAGTACGAGGTCAGCGATGGTGTCCTGTATCGAAAATCTTACCTGGGTCCCCTCCTACGATGCGTCTCCCCGGTTGAAGCGAAATACCTCATCAGTGAAATACATGAGGGTATATGCGGTATACACGCGGGTCCTCGAGCAGTGGTCGCTAAAATTCATAGCGCGGGGTATTACTGGCCCGGGATGCATGAAGACGCCGTCAGAGAACTGAGAAGATGCCTCAGCTGCCAAAAATTTGCCCCTCAAACAATTCGGCCCAAAAATAGTCTAGTACCGGTGACATCGGCTTGGCCTTTTCAGAAATGGGCTGTAGATATTGTGGGACCTTTCCCGCCCGCTCCCGGGAAATTAAAATACTTAATCGTGGCGGTGGACTACTTCACCAAGTGGGTGGAAGCAAAACCCTTGGCTAAGATAACGGCAGAAAACGCCAAAAAGTTTCTCTGGGAACACATTGTATGCAGGTTTGGCCTACCGCTCTACCTGGTAAGTGACAATGGGACGCAGTTCACGGATAGAATTTTTCAAGAATGGTGTGCCGATCTCCACATTCAGCAGATCTTCACGTCGGTAGCACACCCACAGGGTAATGGGCAGGTAGAGCGGACGAACAGAAGTTTGTTAGAAGGTATCAAAAAACGGCTGGGACACGAGGGAAGCTCGTGGGTGGAGGAGTTGCCACACGTCCTTTGGGCGCATCGAACAATGCCCAAGACCAGCAACAACGAAACACCATTTAGCCTTACCTATGGAATGGAGGCTATGATACCTGCTGAGGTAGGGTTACCATCGTTACGCCGTCTCGAAGTAAAAGATAACAATGACCAATCGCTGAGAGAGGGCCTAGATTTATTGGAAGAGAGGCGTGAGGCGGCCGCCATTAGCGAGGCACGTTACAAAAAAGCACTGGAAAAGTATTACAATAAGCGGGTGTCTAAATTAAGTTTCAAGGTGGGCGATTACGTCATGCGCGACAACGAAGCAAGTCGAGCGGAACCAACGGGAAAACTAGGCCCCAACTGGGAAGGTCCCTATGTCATCCAGGAAGACTTGGGCAAAGGAGCCTATCGCCTGTCCCGACTAGATGGCACGCCGGTCCCGCGCAGTTGGAACATCGCACAGCTGAAGAAATGCTATTTGTAATGCCTTGCTCCTAACAGCAAGAGTCAATTACCTTTTCCAGTTCGCATTTGTAACCCATCATGGGATTTTTACTCTTCGTTTATTTTTTAATGCAAGTTTAATAAAGATGCAAGTTCATCTATTACAAAAATTACCATCGCACAATGAATGCATTATCCGGTAGAAACAAAAACAACACCCTTAAACACGAAATATTTTTCATTATAAGTCATAGGGTAACTACAACAAGCGCTTACGGCGGGTATCTTGGTAATAGATACATAAACCGCCTCAAAAAGCAGATAGGCATCATTACATATACATAGCCTATCTCAAAAAATCAAAAACCAAGTACTTGTCCCTGTTTTTAATAAAAACCAAACATAAGGGAACCAAAATACAGAACATGTTCATAAAACACCTATTGATGAAAGATGGGTGCCGTCACCACTGCAGGGGTAGGCACCCCCACATCATCATCGTCTTCCACCACCACCACAGGGTTGACGGCCAAGGGAGCAGTTGAGCCACCAACCATTCGGAACATCAAGCCAGAGGCATCCGTCGGCTGCCCCTTCGTCCGACCACCGGACTGACGTTGGTAGGTCAGACGATATCGCCGTTCAGGGTCCACCTGGATCAAGTCAGTCAACACATCAGCCGATAGCTGCATTCTGGGATCCTCTGGTTGAGGGTCCGGGATAACAAGGCTTTGACATGCTCGGTTGGCACGAACCGGAGCAGCATTTGGGATTGGTCGTCTGCTCCTAAGCATTGATCTTGTTACCGGATGCTGTAACATCAAAAGGCCATCAGCAGCGTCAAGCACCCGAAAGATCTCGGAAAGCCTTTGCCGGTATCGTTTTCTTTCCATGGCACAAACATAAACAAGAATGGAAACGAAGGGTGAATTTATAGCAGTAGTTAACAAGTTTTGACAGTGATGACATCAGGTATATTAATTAAAAGTAATCATCACACATCACAGAGTCATATTTTCAACGACGGCGGTGTCAGAAATCATGACATTTGCATTAATTTGGCTGTCAAATCAAAACGGATAATGGGCACTAAACCCAATTTAAACAGTATCAGCAAGAGTACACAACGAGCAAAACAAATGAATAACGGAATGGTCAGTCTTCTTCGGACTCGTCCGCAGGGTCCAGCATCAGACGTAGCGAGTCTATTCCATCTTCATTAACTTTATCCATCAGATCGCCATAGCAAGGTAGAGGTTCGGTGTACGCAGCTTCAAGAGCCTTCGCCATATCAGCCTGTAACTTATTTTTGAGGGTTTGGAAGTCCGGCGGGACTCTTTCCGCTTGCTGGTAGTCCATGTAGCCCTTAAGTACACCATCATGATGACCAGCTTGGTAGGCAGCGGCGGAAAGACGGTCAATCAGGCTAGTAAAGTGGGACGACTCACGCAGAAATTCGAACGCCCCCACTAGCCCATTAGTTATCAACCAATTCCTGTCTCCCCGCATAGCCGCTAGCTGGTTGGTCAAATCATCGATCTCTGCATGGGATTGTGCCAGCGCATCCTCCACCTCCCTTAACTTTGAAGACGACGATGCAGCAAGCTTATTGTTTTGGGTGACAAGGGAATCACAATGATCTTGCATCTCCTTGAATTTTGCCTCACGCTCCTCCAACTCTCCCTGCATCAGTCGGATCTTGGTATGACAGGTCTCTACTTCGGTTGTCAAATCCTGGTACCGCTCCTGAACCTGGGACACAAAATCAGTGTCAACACGAAATTTTTCCAATTGGGCCGATAACTCGTGTCTCACCTTCTGAGCCTCTGCCACAGCCTTGCGTTCCAACTCCTCTTGTACATTTTTCGCTTGAGCCAAAACCCTATCTTTTTCCGCCATATCGCGGGCCCATAAGATCCTTTCCTCAGCGAGATGTTCAGTTACCCTCCGCAAATCCTCCTCGGCCTTATTCTTCTCTGACAGAAATCGGGCCTCTTTCAACCCAGCGGTCTGCAGTTGACTTTCGAGGCGATGCTTGTCATCCCTCAGTTCTTGGATAATGACCCGGGCCTCATGAAGTTGGGTGTTATCACGCACCCACCGGCGCCGTATCTCTACCAACCGGCGAGGTAGGGTCACAGAATCTGATATAGACGAATTCATCAAATCCTCATTGTTTAACCCCTCAACATACGCCGCTTCAGCGGGGGGGTACGCCCTCTCAACCCAATGTTGGACAACTGGAGGAAAGATAAGTCAGGAAGATTCAGCAATCTTCCATTGAGGCTGGTAACGTTTATCCTGGGCATGAGGATCCCAACAAACGGTAGGTATAAACAAATCATCAATCAAGCGGGCACCATCGTCAGCAATGCCGCTGCTCGACGCACGATTATCGCCTCCACCCACGCTAGTTGCCTCATGCGCGGTCGACGCGGCAGCAGCATTGGTGTCAAAACCAGCAAACATGTCCTTGGGCGATTCAGGAAGGGTTGTGTCAAAACCACCTGATCGAAGCGAGGGCAGCGGCTCGGAAGTTACGGCTATGGATACCGTAGAACTAGGAATGGGCATGATGCAGCTCACAGCGGGAGCGAATGACGCTGAAACTTGTGGACTCGTAGGCATGCTGGTACTACCAGTACAAGACGCCGCCATAGTCGAAACAACAGTGGATGGCACACCCCCGGATGATATTCCCGCAAAGGTACCTGCACCACAAGACCAGACGGACGCTATCAGCAGGGACACTAGTATGCCATATGGTTATTTAAAATAAAATACCTGGTGAAATTGCACATGCGGCTTGCACCGCCTGAAACGCGCTCAGCGTAGGTGCCACAAAGATTTTCCTCTTTTTCGAAGCACGGCCGGGACTGGTCAGGTCGGAAGCTAAGGAAACTTCACGACTCGCGTTGGGCGTCTCTTCCATCACGGGCACGCTGACAGTGGTTGCTGCAGGTTTTCTCCCAGACAGCTTTAGCCGAATAGGTTTCTTCTCTGATGATGCTGAAGTAGCGGCCGCCATACCCGACAAGGGAGCGATATACTCCAAGGGATCCGTTGGCATCGCCGGTAGAAGAAATTGTTCCAGATGCACTTTCAACACATCTGGTTCCCCTTCATCAAGTCTCCGGTCGTTGGGTTTCAACGCCAGGTGACGTGGTGGATCAACAAAGTCAAACATCCCCCACTCCCCTGCGCAAAATACGTGATTTAATTAATACCGGATTTAAAAATATGTTAACCAGGTGTGGTAATGTAAACATACCTCCATCTTCCCGTTGGAATGAGGGATAACGCCTTATATCCGGCCATAACAGGCTCATACCGGCCATCACTAGCGCCCCTTCTGGAATAATAGTGCACTCAAAGGGGCGGCCACACAGTTTTACATACAGCGCATTTGACGCGTACGAATCTGCAGGGGGAGCATCATCCTTCACTTTATCCTTCGGTCCTTTATCTTGCCAATGCATTTCCCCGGGAATAGCACTGGCATCCAGGTAGAAGAATTTTTTCTTCCAATCCTTGTCTCTAGAACTTGTAGGGATCTCCCTCAGACATGATACTTCGGTATCCCGCCGATCAAAGGTAAAGAAAGGGGATTTCCACACAAGTACGAAGAAAGCCCTAAAGACGATCAGTTCTGGGATGTGACCAAGAGCTACGCAGGCATACTCAAATTGTCGAAGTTTCACAAGGCCAAGAGGATGTATTTGAGAAATGTGGATGCGGTAGAAATCAAGCACCAATTTCAAAAATTTGGTGATGGGTAACCGGAAGTTGCAAAACTTGAAAAAATCACTAAACAAAGTGATTTTACCTGCTTTCAGGGGAAAGGCGGTGTCGGTTTTTGACGGCAACACAGGATTCCATTCAGCCCTAATGCCATAATCATGGACCAAATTGTTGAAAGACATCACGCCCCATTTGCACAGTAGTACGTCCATGGAAGCGGCGGAAGAGGATTCGGTCGTTTTTGAAGCCATTGAATAGAGAAGATGGTGATAGAGTAATTTGGGGGTGATTTCTTGAACATCCGTTTAAGGCATCGTCTTTTATAAGATACGAAAACTTTTCAAATTCAAAAATGTGTACGAATCGACGCACGTGTCAATCACGGGAAAAGACAGCTGTCATTGACGAGATGACCCAACTGTCACATCCGCTATTTTCGCCGTCATTTCCAAAGGTCGTCACACAAATCATTACGAGTTTCCCCTTTTTCTTTTTCTCTTAGTCCGACCTAATGGACTCCCTCCATGAGCTCGGACTGGGGGGACATGACGAGGTGTGACCCGCGTCGCTCACCCGACCCGGTTACAACCTTTTATATTTACATAAATACCCAGAATTATTCTAGAACCTTCCATATCTATAAGGAAGGTGCATAACTAAATCTCCCACTTTTCGGGAAGATCATGTAAATCTCCACCTTATCGGAGCACATCCTAAAATAAGGGAAACCCTAATTGAGAACCTATAAATAAAGACAAATACGTAAGGTACGATCATCTAATTCCCATACACTTTTCCCTTCATATACTTCTCCAAAAGAACGAATACTTATTCTCACGCCGGAGGGTGGTTACAGGAATAACCCCATTCCTGTAACGAGTCCTAACGGTGTTTCTGTTTTGCAGCCACACGTTCGGGTCATTGATCGTTGAAGTTTCCAGAGTTGTTAAGGTCAGTGTTTCTTCATTTTCCTTAAATCCCTATAACGTTTCTTAACATGTCATCTAGAATTACAAGGCTTCAAATCTTTAGAATCCTCTTTGTTGCATACATATTTATTTTGGTTAGGCTCATTTGTTGTCTTATTTTATAAATTCGAACAAATACGTATTCCAAATTCATAGAAACACGCTTAACGATTGTAGAAATCATTTGCAACATCAGGAGTATCACAAACATGTTTGATTACACCATTAGATGTTTTTTTCTGAAGCCATAAAATCCATGACTACGTCTTTTCTTTTCTTTTCTTTTCTTTACTTTAAAATCAAAAGCATTGTTTATAACCAAATAACCCTTTACATCAATATCCTTAATCAGGATTGTTTCAAAATCTTCCTCCTCTGATTGAACTTCTAAATTTGTTATGTTGTACATGTTTTGTATGAAGAAAAGTTGAATATTCACATACAATTCAAGTACAACATATTACTAATATGAATAATATATTACTAAGATCACCGGGGGCGGTCCGTGATGGACCTTGTATCACGCGTTGAATAATCACGCACACCGCCGCCACTCCCCTCATCACGCGTTGAAACTATAACTCGTTGAAACCATAACGCGTGAAAATCGAAAAAGGAACGTTAGAATTGGACCGTTGGGGGGGGGGGTTTGAACGTTGGGTTATTTTTATTTTTGAAAGTTTATATAAAATCTATCAAACCCAATACATTTCATATCAAAATTTATGAAATTCACTTCAAAAAATCATACAATTCTTGATTTGATTTCAAAAATAATTTTACAAGAAACATGGAAGGTTCAAGCAAGAGAGGTGGGGGTTCGAAAAAAAGAGGTTCGGGTACGAAGAAAAATCCCGTAAGACCAAGGTTCGCGCGAATCTTGACGAGCCGACGCGCTTTAGGTTGCAAGACGAACCCGACCAAGTCCCACCCTTTCAAACCCAACAATATCCACCCTTTCAAACCCAATAATATCCACCCTTTCAATCGCAAACGTATCAAAACCAACCGTTCGTTCCACCGCTTCAACCTCACCAATTTCAACCCCAAACGTATCAAACCCAACCCCACCAACTCGACCCACTACTAGAAACCAACACCGTCATCCATCATTTTGCAAACGCGTATCGTGAACCACAACAAAGTCTTGACGACGATGAAGATGATGATTACGTTCAAGAACAACAAGAAGAAGAGGAAGAGGAAGAAGAAGAAGAAAATGATGACGTTCAAGAAATTGTCCCAACCGTCCGACAACATTGGACGAGCGAGGAGGAGGTGTCCTTGGTGAAGGCGTACTTGCACATCTCGGAGAGCAAGAAACATGCCAACGAGCAAAGAAACGATACGTTCTGGAGACGGGTCATTAATCATTTTAGCCGACTTCCCGGTGCAAAGCAACGAAACATGGACCAAATGACATCGAAATGGACGGATTTGAATAGGAAAATTAGTAAGTTCAACGCTTGTTTCATTCAAAAGGTATGTTTTTTTATAAAGTTTAAATCTTTTTTTAAACTCTTATTTAAAAAAAACAGTTTTTTTTTATAATAAATACCGAAAACGGTTTTTTTTAAACAGAAACACTTTTTTAAAAAAATACATAAAACTGTTATTTTTTAAAAAAAGAAACTGTTTTTTAAATATAACAGAAAACAATTATTTTTTTAAATAAACAGAAACAGTTTATTAAAAAAAAACAGAAACAGTTTTTTAAAAAAAACAGAAAACAGTTTAAAAAAAAACAGAAAACAATTTGGTTAAAAAAACCAAAAAACAGTATTTTTTTTATAAAAAATAGAAAACAGATTTTTTTAAAAAAAAAATACAGAAAACTGTTTTTTTTTAAGTTGAACGCGAGCAGGCCTATATGGGACACTTGAAAACGGTTGAAAGACAAAATGATTTAAAAATCTTGTGTGAAAAGCACGCACATCTCGACGAACCGTTTAAGTCAATTGTAATTCAACAAAAGCACAAGATTTGCGCAAAGTGGGGTTGGGAGATGCCACCCGTTTAGTTTTTTTTTCCAATGTTTAGTTGTTTTTTATTTTGCTATGTAATTTATTTTTTAATTTTAATGAAATTTATAATTTTGTGTTTTATTGTTAATTTCTAATTTTAAAATAAAAATTATAAAAATTTGGGAGTGATAGAATTCTATCACTAGTGACCATCCCCACTACAATTCTATCACTAGTGATAGAATATTGTGTGATGACATGGCATGAGTTGATTGAATATTGGGAGTGATAGAATTCTATCACTAGTGACCACCCTCCTCCCCTAATACGAATAAACTACAAAGATGTCGCAAACGTTTTCGATACATTATTGAAGATGCAAGTGATTTCCACAATCGATGTGCTTTTTTACATGGATTTGGAATACGTATTTGTTCGACTTATATAAACAAGACAACAAATGAGTCTTATCGAAATAAATATGTATGCAAAAAAGAGGGTTTTAAAGTTGAATCCTGATAATTCTAGAGGAGGTGTTGAAAAACATTGTAGGCATTCAAGGACAATGATAGAAAATAGTTGGTGGATATTTTAACGATTCTTAGAATTTTGAGCTAACTATTACTCTAAATGAAGTAATGAAACACTCGTCTCATGGGAAGTTTCACCACTTAATGGTTTGCAAATATTTAGTTGGAACTTGGTCAATATGGTTGAAGCCTTGTTAGATCAGGATGGTCATTAATACCTCAAAAGGTTCACAGAATAATAATGTTAATCAACACAGTGTGTCGATATTTTAGCCATGGTTGCAGAAGTCGCTAGGCGCTCCCTAATCGGTCGACCGGGGAGTTGAGAGTACTCGGTCTAGGCGGAGAGTACCCGGACATGTTAAATTATAAAGACATTACTTTTTGGAGATTAAATATATGTCAAATAACATAAATTTACTAATATTTATAACAAAATATGTGAAAATGTCACACCCCAACCGATGGCGGAAACATCAGAGCGAGACGAAATAGATTGCAAGAGACTTCATAAGACTATTTGTGACGATATTTAATTCAACCGATTTCATTTCATAGATATATTGTCAAAACATTACAAGAATTCAAATAACAACATTGTTCAAACATGATAATAACAAAATTGATACAACACTTTAAACCTAAACGTCTAAGTGGGTATCTAGGCATCTTTGCTAGTCCGTTTTCATAGCATCATCAATCCTCAACCTGTAACATGTTTAAAATACAATTCAATGCAAAAGCAAAGGCGAGTATACAAGTTTATGAATAAGTATAAGTATAAAGTTTAAAAAACGAATCCACATGGCAACTTTGTTTACACAAGATCAACCTAACATGGCATGCAATATTTTTAGCCAATCCTCTGTTTACGCAAGAAGTTTAGTTAATTCGACATGACCATAAGTTTAAGGGGGGCGGTGCGTTACTCCTATAGCGCTATACATGTCAAATGAAGGCTCGTGAAAGCTAATGACTAAAACATATCACATAAGTATGGTCCACGTAAGCATCAAGTATCATAACATAGTATTCATGTATAAGGATTGTTTTGTGCATTGCATAAAGAATAAGTTTAAGTGTAGTTTAATAGTTAAACATGTTACACCCCAAAAAGTGATAAACGTAAAGAGGGGAATTCGAGTATACTCACATTGATTGCGTGGCGATTACTGTATAGAATAACGCACGAATAAAGAAATCCAAGAGAACGGACAAAGCGATTATCCTAAGGATTTTAAAATGGCACATAACTAACTTGTTAATAAAATCTTAACATTTTTGGTTTATAATCCAACTATTTAGACATTTTAATGTTATAAAGAAATTACTAATTATAAGTTTAGGGATTTTATTGTAAAGGAAAAATGAATTAAAAAGGTTAATTTTTAATGATTTTAACCAAAGGAAAAATAAAGAGAAAAGAAAATAAAACCCAAAAATACTAGCCCAAAACTGTCCCAAACGAGGGACGAACCCGTGACCTTCTAACCTGGTTAGATTATAGATTCTAATTGTTTTATACTGTTATTTGAACCTTTCATATGTTAGTTTTATAAATATAATAAAAAGAGTTGTTTTTGCGTTTTTATTTCTTTTAAACAACCATTAACATCGTCATATCCAATTGAACTGTTTCTGATGGTTTTTTTTTTTTTTTTTTGAACAGATGTAATGAAAGGTTGCAATATCAACTCTCATACCCATATTGAAATTATATGGAGATAAGCTAGTTGAATTAGATGATCATTTTTAATTGATTGAGAACACTTGTTAACAGTAAGCCTTAAAACGACGGATACGAATCGAAAGGTTAAACAAACGGGTAAAGGGATAAACCGAAAGCGAAGAATGTGGTTCCCGTTGTGGACTTCCGACTCGACTCTGGTGACGTCTCGAACTCCGGCATCGTACTCGTGTTCTCCGACGGCTTCGATCTTACGAGGCTCTGGCGTGGGGTTGTAGAGATGGTTCTTTGTGAGTGAATAAGAGGTGTGTCAAGAGCAGTTTTGTGGGGATGTTAGAGTCTCCCCTACTTTAGGAGATTTCGTCCTCGAAATCTAAGAGAAAGACTTTTGAAAAGATGACATCTAAAGATCCAAAAGAGAGAATAGATGAGACTTGATCATAAAAAAAATTAGAAATACGGAAATACGAGGCGTCACAGTCTCCCCTCCTTTAGGAAATTTCGTCCCGAAATTTATTCAAGAGGAAGACCTTAAGAAGGATGGAAGGATAGGTTTTGTTAAAAGGGGTTTGTTTGACTAAATTGAGTTAAAGCGTTAAGCATAAGTATAACGTGCTGGTGTGCGCATAGGCAAATGAGTTTAAGCAATTTTGAATAACTCAAATGAAGAGGTATCTTTAAAATATGATATCCAAGGAGTAAAATTTTCGTATAAGGTGGTAAGCATTTCGATGGAAAGTGTGGCCGCGCTGTAAATTGCAAGAAATCCCTTGTTTGTAAGAAATTAGTTATTTACGAGGAACGAGAATATTAGGTATTTTAAGTAAAATTATTTTGGGAGGTAACGGCCAATTAAGTATGTTTGCACATAAATAAGGAATAGAAAGATAACTTTAACCAAGTGGTATCTTAAACTTCGAATGTGTAAACGAATTTGTTCGTAACGAGACTTGTATGATGGACAACTGATAACGAGGAATAACGGAGGTAGGAGAGGGAATGATTGATCTATTAAACGAATACAAGTATAAGAATGGCATGTGTATTGGAGAAACGAAAACGATGCGTTAAGAATGAGGTCTCGTCGTGGATAATTGGTTATCGCGCGCTTAGCAATGCATTTGTGAGAGGTTAAAGTTTGGATTGGGTCTAAAAAAAGGTCTACAAAACACTGAATTTCTCATGGCACGTTTTACGAGAGTTTGGTGACATGGTGAAAACACTTATATATAGGAAGTACCAGCGGCGTATCCACCATGTTTTGACCACATTACGTCCGTTTCGTATTCGGTGTCATGTTATGTTCCGTTCCGTGTCTTACCATACACAGTAGTACATTCTATGGTTATCATGCGCTTATCACTATAATCCCGTGTGCACCCGCGATTATATTGATTGTCGCGTGATCCACATAGCTTGTACTAATCGCGTATGAATTAAGGTATACATAAATTCGAAAATAAGAATGAGTTTGTATAAGAATGTAGTATATAAGCAAGTCCATGTTTAAGTATGTACGGGACCCACATAAGCAAATCCCTCGGATTCCGCTCGCGTACGAGTACGAATGTATGAATCATGAGTATGAATGTAAGCATGCGTATGAATATAAATAATAGTATAAGTATGAATAATTATGTTGGTATGAACATGAAACATATGAGTATGAACATGAAAAAGTCAATCAGTATGAACGTAAGTAGGTATAGGTAATGACAATTGTGTGTATGAAATAAATCGAATACAACGAATTTGAGCGTGTAAAAAAAGATCAAGAAGTTGTGGGTATGTAAAACGATTGATACATGAAGTTGTCGTGTGATATTGACTAAAAGGTGTACGATGGTATGCGTGTATAGTTGTTTAAGCGAAACGTTGAGTTTATCAAATCGAAATGGATTGAGTTTGACTAGTAATGTAGACTCTAGTTTGTAAATGTAAAAAGAAACTATACTCTAGTTTGTAATATAGGGTACTTATTGGTTATACATAACGTATTTTGTAAGGGATGGAAATGCTACTTTGTTTTAAAAGAAGGTTTACGTAAGTTGAAGGTTGTCGGTCCCCATGAGATCTTCTTGCCCACGTGTTTAGAAATTTAAATGACGTATTGAGTAGTGTATAAAAGTTCGTTGTAAATAATAAGTTCGTATTATTTCAAAGGATCTTGCATTAAAATATGAAATTTGAAATTTGAAATTTGGAGGTTCTTGTGAAAGCTTTGATTCTTGAAAGAAGTTTAGTAATGAACTTAGTGTTCATTGGAAAGAGTTTTTAACAAAATGATTTGTTGGTTTTGAAAAGAGTTTGTGGTAAAATGATCTTATAATATCTATAAGATCTTATCAATATATGAGAAAGTTGGCTTGATTTACGACTGAGAATAAAAGTCTTTAGTATAATGACGTAACGTGAGCGCGTTTTAGTGATAAGGTTAAATATGAAGTTCATGGGCAAGCGATCCATTAGACCGATTAAGTTGATAGGTAGCATTTCGCAAGGTGTTGAAATTCAGGTGATAAAACGTTTTAAGGCATGATTAGGAATTTTCGTGTATATGGTTTACGTGAAATAGGTTATGAAATAAAAAAATACGTCTGATAAAATAATAAATTTTGAAATTCGCGTAAGTAGGGATTTTGACGAATGATAAACGATTTAGGTGTAAACTATGGTTGTATGTATGGTGAAGTCCTTTTTAAAAGAAAATTTTGGTAACAATCACCTAGGTAAGGGAATCACCCCTAACTCGTTCGGTGAGGTCGTTTTAAGAAAAGGAGTGGAGCCAATCGTCAAGGTAAGGAAATCACTCCTATCTCGATGATATGTCTCCATTTTGGTGTTACAAAGAATGTAAACAAAACTGAGTGATGTTTTGAAATCATGGATATGTATAAATATATGAAAAGATCTAGTATGATATGCGTGTGAGAAAAAAAATGATCTCGAAAATAAATTTGAACTTGAAACGAGAGAATTGTGTCATATAAAAGCGATGATAGTAAAGCGTAGGTTGGGTTAAAACTTGGATTGTTCCAAAACGGAACTTTGACTAAACCAAAGTGGTCGAAAAGTCTTTTGAATTTGAGGAGCATGCTTTGGCCTACTAGGTGGAATACTCTCGCCGACAAGTCGGTTAACGGTATTTACCCTTCCGGTTACTACATGCCCCAAATCAGTCGAAATTTCAAGACTTGGCGGGATTTATGAAAAATCAAGGAGCGGAAATAGTCGACAAGGTGCGGGTTTCACCCCTAACTTGACGATTTCGTACCCAAATTGAAATTCGACACTTTGACGAGGGTCCACTAGAATTTGAAATTTGAATTTCTCCATCATGGTGAAGATTTCACTCCTAACTTTATGGTGAATTTCATGTAAAAGAAAAGTAGATAGACTGAGAGTTGTTCACCAAATTGTGGGTTTCACGCCTATTTTGGTGAAGTCGTCTCGTTTGTGTATTACGAGTGTTTGTGAATTTAGAATAGTCGAGTAAAATGCATGAGGAAAAGCGTATGTTGAAGATTAAGCAAACAAGTATAAACATGTCAAGAATGACACATAACGATAAAAATGACATATATGTTTAAAAGGCTCAAAAAGAACAAATCAGAAACACATAAAGTGGCATGTGTGTAGTTTCAAATAAAACATAAGAATAAGGCTCTAAACTATAGACTAGGTAAAAGCATTCCTACTTTTCCTAATTCCCTATAGTTATGGCTCTGATACCAATCTGTCACACCCCAACCGATGGCGGAAACATCGGAGCGAGACGAAATAGATTGCAAGAGACTTCATAACACTATTTGTGACGATATTTAATTCAACCGATTTCATTTCATAGATAAATTGTCAAAACATTACAAGAATTCAAATAACAACATTGTTCAAACATGATAATAACAAAATTGATACAACACTTTAAACCTAAACGTCTAAGTGGGTATCTAGGCATCTTTGCTAGTCCGTTTTCATAGCATCATCAATCCTCAACATGTAACATGTTTAAAATACAATTCAATGCAAAAGCAAAGACGAGTATACAAGTTTATGAATAAGTATAAGTATAAAGTTTAAAAAACGAATCCACATGGCAACTTTGTTTATACAAGATCAACCTAACATGGCATGCAATATTTCTAGCCAATCCTCTGTTTACGCAAGAAGTTTAGTTAATTCGACATGACCACAAGTTTAAGGGGGGCGGTGCGTTACTCCTATAGCGCTATACATGTCAAATGAAGGCTCGTGAAAGCTAATGACTAAAACATATCACATAAGTATGGTCTACGTAAGCATCAAGTATCATAACATAGTATTCATGTATAAGGATTGTTTTGTGCATTGCATAAAGAATAAGTTTAAGTGTAGTTTAATAGTTAAACATGTTACACCCCAAAAAGTGGTAAACGTAAAGAGGGGAATTCGATTATACTCACATTGATTGCGTGGCGATTTCTGTATAGAATAACGCACGAGTAAAGAAACATAAGAGAACGGACAAAGCGATTATCCTACGGATTTTAAAATGGCACATAACTAACTTGTTAATAAAATCTTAACATTTTTGGTTTATAATCCAACTATTTAGACATTTTAATGTTATAAAGAAATTACTAATTATAAGTTTAGGGATTTTATTGTAAAGGAAAAATGAATTAAAAAGGTTAATTTTTAATGATTTTAACCAAAGGAAAAATAAAGAGAAAAGAAAAAAAACCCAAAAATACTAGCCCAAAACTGTCCCAAACGAGGGACGAACCCGTGACCTTGTCTAACCTGGTTAGATTATAGATTCTAATTGTTTTATACTGTTATTTGAACCTTTCATATGTTAGTTTTATAAATATAATAAAAAGAGTTGTTTTTACGTTTTTATTTCTTTTAAACAACCATTATCATCGTCATATCCAATTGAACTGTTTCTGATGGTTTTTTTTTTTTTGAACAGATGTAATAAAAGGTTGCAATACCAACTCTCATACCCATATTGAAATTAGTTGAATTAGATGATCATTTTTAATTGATTGAGAAGACTTGTTAACAGTAAGCCTTAAAACGACGGATACGAATCGAAAGGTTAAACAAACGGGTAAAGGGATATACCGAAAGCGAAGAATGTGGTTCCCGTTGTGGACTTCCGACTCGACTCTGGCGACGTCTCGAACTCCGGCATCGTACTTGTTGAGACAACAAAATATAGACCGAAGATAGTAGCAAGGGTGGTTAGGCAGAAGGGTTAAAGGGTTTAACTTTGCCTAACGCAGGTCGTGGGGTCCCCCCACGTTTGCAAGACGTGGAAGGAGGTTCACTAGTTTATGTTTCTTGTTTGAAGATCCAATTCTGAAGTGTTGTTCAGAAAAGGATTGAGGAACATAAAGAATAAGTGTAATGTGAATGTGAGTGAGGGACACTTGAGTGAAGTAAGTGTACGATGTGAAGGACCAGAGTTTGAGGGAACAAATCTGATCTGAGATGTCTTTGTTTAATGAATGAAGTGTCATTATATAGGAGAAGACATCTCCCGAAGAAGTATTCATTTGACTAGTGAACCAGCTTGTAGTGAGGGGCTTACTCTTTCGGGGGTTGAAGCCTTTTGACCCCTGGATAATAGCATGTACTCTGTGGACCTGCATTGCTTTTACGGCTGTGGTTGGTGAGACTGTTTGGGGATGTGACTTGTTTACTGTTCCCGTGTTACTTTACTCCATCTCCTCAGCTTTTTCAACCATTGAACCTTTTAACCTTTTGGGCGTTTACATACTTGGTCATTTTATTTGGTCTCGGGCTACCCCCGTCATCAGCCCCCCAAGTCAGAGGTTTTTGGGAGTAGCTCAAAGACTTCTAACTTTTTAAGCATTTATTTTATTCCCTGAAGGTTTCAAGGGTTCAATGCTTGAAGGTTTGGAGGGTTGTCGACAGTTAATGTTTGAATTTTGAATATCTGACAACTGATTTGATTGATGTGCAACAGTTCGTACGGTGGCGGTTTTGCAGGGTGCACTGTTTTACATTATTGCCCCTATATTAACTTATTACCTTATATTTTCTCATTTGCCTTTTCATTATTCCATCAAGTTTTCTCTGCAACTCTTCCCCTTTTCTTCAAGGTTAGTACCGGTTTCCTTTGTTTCATTTTTTCATATTTTCTTTGCAAAAAATGGGTGCCCTTAAGGATTTAGCAAAATCCTTTTCCCGATTAACCCAAGAGGAAGTAGAGTTGTTTTGTAAGGAATACGGTATTGGGACTGAGTTTAAACCTACTGCCCCTGCGTGTGATGCCTCGATTGACAAATGTCCGACTGGTTTCGTCGCTCTTTATTGTCGTCATTTCGAGTTTTCAAACCTTTGTTATCCATTTTCTGCGTTTGTTTTGAAATTGTTGGAATATTACCGGGTTTCTTTCGGTCAGATTCATCCGAAGGGCATGGCTAGGGTTTTACATTTTGAGGTTTTGTGCCGTGCCCTCGGATATGATCCTTCATTATTGCTTTTTCGACGTTTTTTCCGTTTGGCCAAAAATGGCGATTGGTTTACTTTTGAAGCATCCAAGGTTGATTCCGGCCTTATTTCATCTATGGTTACCACACTTGGGACTTGGAAGAATCGTTTTTTCTGGGTTTCCGATACTATTGTTCCATTTAAAATGGTGTGGCGACACCCGGATGCTGTTCTCAATGAACCGGAACCCCTTGCATCTGACTTGAATGATGCTTTTCTGAAAGCCATTCGTGAATGCCCTTCAAGGGTTCGTCCCTTTCCTGAGCATTTGCTAGTTTTATTAGGGGTTAGTAAGTTATGGGAAAAAGCTAATCGGGATCCGGTTCTGATGAGAGATGGCACGGGTATGCATTTTCTTTTCCACCTTTCTTGTATTTTTCTTAATTTGTGTCTCATGTTCTGTCTGCTTGTTGCTTGCACTTATGTCTGCCTTGGATTTCATTAAAAGTGATGACACTTCGGATGTGGTTTTTGGGGATGTTCCTGTTATTCCAGATGAGAATGTTGTGGTTAAAGGTGCTGAACAAAGGTTTGAAGGTGCTGGGTATGTTAGTGTTTTGAATGTTAAGGGTTTTTCTAAACCTCTTGTCCCCAAGGCTTCAACCCGGCGATCTACTCGTCGTTTGAAAGGTGCTCCTCAATCCAATTCTACTGAACCGGTGGAATTGAGTGATGATGTCGAAGAGTCTGGGGATCAAGGTGTTGAAGCGGGTTTTGAAAGGGAGAAGAAGTTAGTTGTTCATGGCAAAAAGGGTTCGGCCAAGAAGGTTGCTGCTACACCTGTTCAGGGTTCTTCGAGTATGGATGTTGAAGGGTTGGATCCGGATGCGGTTTATGTGCCATGTTGGTCGGTGAAAGTCGATGATAGCTTTAAAGATGCTGTTGTTTGTGAAGAGGCCTTGAGTCATATTGCTCCCCCTTCGGTTCACAAGACTATCTCCGAAATGGATGATGATGTGATGTTGTCTCGTATGATTCTCAGTACTTGCAACCTTGCTGCCATGCTTCCTCAGGGCGTTGCCCGTTTTCGTCAGAGGATGTAAGAGTATGAGGAGTTTTCCAAGAAGAAAGATAAGATGAAGTCTTCGATGGCAGCGATAAAGAAGGAGATAAGCAGCTTTGCTGAGGAGGAGGAAGCTTGGTCGAAGAAGGTTGAAGGCTTGTCAAGGCAGCATGAGATTGAGATGATCGACTTTAAGAAGAGTTTTGAGGCTGATCGGTTGAAGCTAAAGGCAGACAGGGGGGCTTTATCTGTTGCTCAGAAAGCCTTTGATGAAGAGAAGGAGATCCTGAAGGCTTCGGTTTCTCGTGCAACTAGTGATAACCAGTGGTTGATTGAGCAGGGCTTTCAACAGGTTGTCACCTACCTGCTTCATTTTTCCGAGTTTAACTCCGCTCTTGGTGATGTTTATACAAAGTTGCTTAATTTGGGAAAACACCAAGGTCTCATTGCTGGTTACAAGTTGCATGAAGCTGGGCATTCTCTGGAAAAGTCCCCCTTATTTCGTCCCGACGCTTCTAATGTTTTCAAAAGCTCAGTTGAACAGATGGAGAGGCTAACCTATCCTTATGTTCATCAGGTTTCCTCTTGCTTTGGTAAGCCTTTGTCTGTTTTACAGGATTTGAAACCGGAGGGTCTAAATGAAAAAGTTTGCACTGAGGTCTTGGGCTCACTTTCGAAGAAAAGATCTTATTCCGGAGATAGTGATGATACCCTCTCGAGTGTGCCAGATGCTTCGAAGGATGTTGGTTTGGAGACCTCAGCGGTTGGTGGTGATGGTGGTGCAAAGGTTAAGAAGCCCAAGAAAGCTAAGAAGGCCAAAGCTGAAGGTTCTGGTGTCTCCAAGCCTTCTGCCATCTGATGATTATTCGTAGCTTTCTTAGCAAAACAATTTATGGTTTGTAATGTTATTTTGAACAATATTAGGTTTCCAGGAACCCTTAAGGTTCCTGTTGGTGGTGTGTTGGGCCTGTATGGTCATTTGAACAATAGTTTAACTTGCAAGTTACTAGAACTTGCTGTAACTTTTATTTGAAAGTCTTTCATGACTTTCTTTACTATGGTATGATGGTTAATTATATTACTTGTGTTGTGTTTTTATGCCTGCTTTGCTGAGTTTGTTTGGTAGGCTTTAACCCTTCAAGCATTTGGCTAATCGTAGGTGGGTTGGAGCCTTCAACGTTTCAAGCTTGTCACGTGGGTAGCTTGGAGCCTTGATAGCTTTTGATTTGGTTTGTATATTTTGCCGACGGATTTTTGCTTGTATTTTTCCTTGGATAATTTTCTCTCTTTTAACATTGTCTTTGTTGAATTTGCGTTGTCTTTATGTTTTTTACACCTTAAAGGGGTCAGTGCTGCAGACACTTAGCCTTGGTATTTTTTAACAAAAAGACATAGCACCTATCCTCTTTATTATTTCTTTGTGATTTATTCGACTTCGTAAGCCTGTTTGTTGGTTATATTTCTAAGGCTTAAGGAACGATTGGTGTAGGTTGTTCAGACCTGTCTATGAGACAATTTTGCTTTGGCTTAATAAGTCTCATGGAGTTGTATTGATTTAGGAACTCACCCCTTATATAGGTTCATTCAACCCTTGAACCTATTGAGCGATGTGGCCTGGGAGCTCATCCCCTTACATGGCCCTTGCCATGGAGTTTTTTGCTAGGTTCTCAACCTGATATTAGGATAGAAAGACAAGTTTGATAAAACAACTTCATTCATTCAAGCAGTACTTGCTTTTTTACAAAAGGTTTTCATAGTGTTGTTCGAGGTACATTTTGATACAAACCAAACTTTTCTGTCTAAACATGAAATCTTCTCAGGGTTTTGCCGTTCTAATGCCTTGGAAGCCTTTTGCCTTCTGAATCTGCTAGCTTGTAGGATCCACCCTTGTGTGCTTCGAGGATGGTGTATGGACCTTCCCATTTTGGGCACAACTTTCCTTGATTTTCCTTTTTGCTAGCTTCATTGTTTCTGAGGACTAGGTCCCCTGGCTTGAATCGTTCATTCTTAACCTTCTTGTTGTAGTAGGCTTCCATTTTCTGCTTATATTTGGCTTCTTGGATTGCGGCTTGATCTCGGGCTTCCTCTAGGAGTTGTAAATTCAACATGGTCTCTTGTTGGTTCGTTTCGGGATCCATGTTGACGATTCGTTGGGTTACAACTCCTATTTCAGCAGGGATTACAGCCTCGGATCCAAATACCAAACTATAAGGTGTTTTCTTGTGGCTTGTTTTTTCGGTTGTTCTAATTGCCCATAGAACACTAGGCAATTCTTCGAGCCAATTGCTTTCATATCTTCCTAATCTTGTCTTGATGCCTTCCACTATGCTTCGATTTGCCCTTTCAACCTGGCCATTTAATTGCGGGTAAGCCACTGAGCTGAAGATCTGGTTGATCCTGTACTCTTTACACCAAAGGCTGAAAGGCTTTTCAGCAAATTGTTTTCCATTGTCGGTGACAATCACTCCCGGCAACCCATAGCGGCAGATGATGTTTTCCCAAACGAAGTCGATGACCTGTTTCCCTGTGATCTTTGCGAGGGGTTTAACCTCGGGCCATTTGGTAAAATAGTCTATTGCTACTAGCAGGAATTTTACTCCTCCTTTGCTTGGAGGGAATGGTCCAACAATGTCCATTCCCCACTTATGGAATGGTCATGCTGAGGTTATTGGGACAAGATCATGTTTGGGACTTTTTGGGATTGGAGCATGAATCTTACAAGCATCGCATTTCTTCAATTGCTCGGTGGTGTCACGATGCATCTAGGGCCAGAAATATCCAAGGTTCATGAGTTTTGCAACCACCAACCTATCTCCAAAATGGGCTCCACACACACCTTCGTGAATTTCTTTGATCAAATACTTACTTTGCTCGGGACCAACACATCTTAGCAAGGGGGCAAGGTAACCCTTTTTGTAGAGGGTTTCTCCTTGCAACACATATTGTCTTGCTTTGATTTTAACCCTTTCGGCTTCTACTTGATCATCGGGTAGTTCACCATTTCGAAGGAATTTTTTGATGGGAGTCATCCAGTTTGGATCTTCCTCGGTGATCACATCTTGGACCTCTACTTCATCGATCGATGGAGCCTTCAACACTTCAACCAACACCTTCTTGGTGAGGTGGGCAAAGGTGAGGGATGCTAGCTTACTTAAGGCATCAGCCTTTTTGTTTTGGGACCTTGGAATTTGTTTGATACTACATGCTTGGAAGGTGTTCATCAATTCCTTGGATTTTTCTTTATATCTTCTCATATTGGGTTCTTTAGCAACGTAGCTATCGTTGACTTGGCTTGAGACTAGTAATGAATCTGTGAACACTTCGAGCTTTTGGACTTTCATTTCTTTGGCCAGCCTTAAGCCGGCGATCAGTGCCTCGTATTCAGCCTCATTATTGGTGGTCTGAAAATCAAAACGAAGAGCATATGTGAATTCTAACCCTTCAGGGTTGATTAGAACTAACCCAGCCCCTGACCCTTCAACGCTTGAAGCTCCGTCGGTAAATAGCTTCCAAGCCTCAAGGTTGGAGGGTTAGTGGTTGTAGTGTTTACTTCGTCAATTGTTTGGTTTGGGACTTCCACAAGGAAGTCGGCCAGGACTTGGGCTTTAATGGCTTTTCGTGGGACATAGGTGATGTTGTGCTCACCTAGTTCCACTGCCCATTTTGCTAACCTTCCTGAGTTCTCAGGTTTTTCGAGCACATTTTTAATAGGTTGGCCAGTGACCACTTGTATAAGATGTGCTTGAAAATACCTCCTAAGCCTTCTAGCTGTTTGAACTAGGGCTAGGGCAAGTTTTTCAAGGGGAGGATATTTGGTCTCAGCTAATTTTAAAGTTTTGCTGAAGAAGTAAACGGGTACCTGAGCCGCGTTTCGTTTGATTGTGAGGACTGCACTTCTGGCCTCTTCAGCAACTGATAGATAGACTGAGATCAACTCTCCCGTTTCTGGGGCTGCAATGTCTGGCAAGGAGGCCAGGTGTTGTTTCATCTGGTTGAATGCTTCCTCGGCCTCATCGGTCCATTTGAAATCCTTCTTATCAGAACAATTTTTAAGTGTTTTGTAGAAGGGTAGGGATCTTTCAGCCAGCTTGGAAGTGAAATGCTTCAGGGCAGCAAGTTTCCCGTTTAAGCTTTTAACCTCTGTTTTGGTTTTTGGTGGCTTGGCTTCGAGGACGGCTTTTACTTCATTTGGGTTGGCCTTGATGCTTTGTTTTCCGACAATGTGACCCAGGAATTTTCCTTCTTCGAATCCAAACGAGCACTTTTCAGGGTTAAGTTTCATGTTAACCTTTCTGAGATTTTTGAAAGTTTCTTGGATGTCGTCAAGCATTTGATACTCCGTCTTGCTTTTGATTACCAAGTCATCGACATAGGCTTCCATGTTTTTGCCAATTTGGCTTGCAAAAGCTTTGTCCACCAGACGTTGGTAGGTTGCTCCGGCGTTCTTTAGCCCAAAAGGCATCTTCTTGTAACAGAAGATTCCTTTATCAGTGTGGAACGCCGTCTTTTCTTCATCTTCCTCTTTCATGAGTATTTGGTGATACTCTTTGTAAGCATCAAGAAAGCATTTGAAAGGGTAACCGGTGAGCGAGTCAACCTTAAGGTCAATTTCTGGTAGTGGATAGCAGTCCTTAGGACAAGCTTTGTTGAGATCTTTGAAGTCTATGCACATTCTCCAGGAGTTATCTGGTTTCTTGACCATAACCGGGTTTGAAACCCATGATTGGTACTTGACTTCTCAGAGAATACCAGCAGATACGAGCTTCTCAACCTCCTGACAAGCAGCCAGGCTTCTTTCTGGTGCTAAGCTTCTTTTCTTTTGGACCACAGGTTTGACATCGGGAGGTATCCTCAACTCATGTTCAGCAATGCTTCGGGGGATTCCTGTCATATCTTCCGGACACCAAGCAAAGATATCGCTGTAATGTGTTAACAACTTTTCCAAATAAGAGAGAGTTTCTTGTGAAAGGTTTGGGTTGACCCTTATTCTTTGTTCAGGGTACTTAGGATTTATGATAAGCCTTTGCTTGTCTTCTTCACTTCTGGGACTTTCACCTTCGACCATGTAGGCCTCTTGGGAGGGTTGAAGGGTTGCTACCCCCCTTTCGGTTGGGAATTTTGCCGTGCCATGCCCAACGGACACTGCCATAAAGAAGGCACATTGCCCCGGCCTTCCTACGATTACATCATAGTTTGAAGGTATGTTGAGAACCACGAAGGTAAGTGGCTGAATTCTTTTCTTCTGGCCTTCGCTGAAGCAAACATCTAGTGTCAGTTGCCCTAAAGGCTTGAGGGGTATATCAGCAATGCCTTTTATGGAGGTTCCAGAGGGTTAAAGCCTTGAGCGTTCTTCATTGCTTAAGCGGTTGAAAAATTTCTCGAACATGATTTCAGTGGCTGCCCCAGTGTCTATGTATGCCCTATGTGTTTCCAACGTTCCAATGGTAGCTTCCACGACGAGAGGGCTTGAAAGAGGGTCTTTTTCTGTTGGGGGAAAGCAAACACATTGAAGCTCCCAAGCTTCCAACCGCTGCCTCTTATGAGGAACCTTTTCATCAGAGTTTACCATATTGACTTCCTTTCCCTTGCCTTCAGCCATCTTGTCTCGAACCCCTTTTACCAAATGGGCGAGTTCACCTGACTTAACAGCCTCTTCAATTCTTTTCTTTAGTTGGAAGCAATCGTTGGTGTGGTGACCCTTTTCTTCATGAAACTCACAGAACTGTGTGGAGTTCTCATTTTTCCTACTTTTGGGGAGAGGCCTGGGAGGCCTAAAGTTCTGTTTGACTTCCTCTGTTGCCAGGATTTCTTGAGCGGTCTTTGTGAGGGGTGTGAAACTCATGCCTTTTTCCCTGGTTGGAGGGTTCCGGCCTTCAGACCTTCGATGGTCTGAACCCTTTTGCCGTCTGTCATAGGAGTTGTGATTCCCTCTTTTTCTGACCGGGCTATTACTTCGCCAGCTAGACCTTCTTTTCCTCTGTTCCTTGATGTCAACTGCTTCCTCTCCCCGAATGTGGGCTTCTGCTCTTTCGAGGGCCTCCTCCAAGGTCTTAGGCAGGGACTTGTTGAAATCTCTTGTGAGGTATTTCGAGGTGATAGCGTTCATGAAACCGGCTACCCTCATTTTTTCGTCTGCCCCTACATAGGTTAGACCTTCCTTTTTGTATCGTTCAATAAACTCACAAAGACTTTCATTGTCTCGTTGTTTTATTTGAAAAATGACGGTTGCATCTTTGACATATCGTCTCTGCTGGGAGAAGTTGGCCAAAAAACCCTTGCTAAGGTCGTCAAAGCTTCGAATGCTTCGAGTAGGTAAATCGTTGAACCAGATCCTGGCAGATCCGATAAGGGTTTGCATGAACATTAAACAGCATTCAGCGTTTGACCATTTTTCTATCCTTGCTGCACCGGTAAAGATCTGAAGATGGTCCTCTGGGTCTTCAGACCCGTCGTACGTTCTGATGTGGGACGACATCTTGATCTTTGTTTGAAAATCGTAATCGGCTATTTGCTGTGAGAAGCATGAAAGGTTACTCGGCTTGTAGGGTTTAGCCAAGTCTTCTTCGACCCTTGTACCCATATTATTATTACCATTGTTGTTCCCTTGAGTGGCTAGCACTTGATTGATGAAGTGTTGCCATGGGAAACTGGCCATCATCTGGGTCATCATCTGGGATATAGGGTTGAAACCTTGGAGGCTTCCGGATGTGATCGGGCAGCTAACTCCAAAGGGGGTGCTCATTACCGCACTTCGTGCCAATGGAAGCACTGACAGGGCTTGTTCCCACGAAGTGGAGGTAGAGGCTGGAAAGCTTGATACTGGGGAATGTAGGAGCTGATCCAAAGTCAGCTCATGGCCCAGAGGAGCACCACTTGTAACTGGTTGGGATGAAAAGAGGGGAAATGCTGTAGGATTTGTCATGGTGGATAAATATGGAACGGGGTTTGAAGGATTACTGGGGCCAGCCTCATTCCTGGTTGTAAAAGGTGGAATGGGAGGTCCGGGAGACAGTGTTGGTTCAGGTTCATCGTAGTCTAGACGAATCCTTACTCCCTTGTCTTTTTCTTTGTTCACATACTGGTTGAGGAGGGTCCTCAACTCAAGAAAATTATTAGCAACTCCTTCGGGGGTTAGTTCAATACGTGTGGGGGTGTCCGTAACACCCACGTTAGGGGAAGGAACTCCAGATCTAGAAGGAGTTGGAGTGTTAAAGGTGAGAAACTCGGGTGTGCTCCCCGGAGTTGAAAAAGAAGTTAGGATAACCACATGGGCTTGACTACTACCCGGAGTTGAAGTGTTTGGTACCTGGTTCACTTCACCTGGGGATCCACTTTCAGACATGACAACTTTGAGAGAGAAGAGCTACACTACTAGGTCTTTTTGAGGAGAAATAGCGGCGTAGCCCCACGGTGGGCGCCAACTTGTTGAGACAACAAAATATAGACCGAATATAGTAGCAAGGGTGGTTAGGCAGAAGGGTTAAAGGGTTTAACCTTGCCTAACGCAGGTCGTGGGGTCCCCCCACATTTGCAAGACGTGGAAGGAGGTTCACTAGTTTATGTTTCTTGTTTGAAGATCCAATTCTGAAGTGTTGTTCAGAAAAGGATTGAGGAACAGAAAGAATAAGTGTAATGTGAATGTGAGTGAGGGACACTTGAGTGAAGTAAGTGTGCGATGTGAAGGACCAGAGTTTGAGGGAACAAATCTGATCTGAGATGTCTTTGTTTAATGAATGAAGTGTCATTATATAGGAGAAGACATCTCCCGAAGAAGTATTCATTTGACTAGTGAACCAGCTTGTAGTGAGGGGCTTACCCTTTTGGGGGTTGAAGCCTTTTGACCCCTGGATAATAGCATGTACTCTGTGGACCTGCATTGCTTTTACGGCTGTGGTTGGTGAGACTGTTTGGGGATGTGACTTGTTCACTGTTCCCGTGTTACTTTACTCCATCTCCTCAGCTTTTTCAACCATTGAACCTTTTAACCTTTTGGACGTTTACATACTTGGTCATTTTATTTGGTCTCGGGCTACCCCCGTCATCAGTACTCGTGTTCTCCGACGGCTTCGATCTTACGAGGCTCTGGCGTCGGGTTGTAGAGATGGTTCTTTGTGAGTGAATAAGAGGTGTGTCAAGAGCAGTTGTGTGGGGATAAAAATGGTGGTGAAGGCTTCGGCTTTATAAGGTTAGCACGACTCGTAAACTTGGCAACGATCTTTGATTGATTTGTACGTGTGCTAAAAAGAGACTAGGTTCAAGATTGATTCGAAAAAAGGAAATGCGGAATCAACTCCAATCATCGAGAAATCAGCGAGACAACGTATGAAAACATGGCTGTACGCGTATGAGTTTGGCGGCAACTATTTTTAAAAGGAAAGGTCACGCGAGGAAACGTATAAGTTTTCAACGTTTCCTAAACTAAATGATTTCAAGGCCTTGTTCGAGTGGTTGTTGTGTTGTCTGTTGAATCAGGCGAACACGGGTTCGAAACCCGCGGTCAACAGTTTTTGTTTCTTTTTGTTTTAAAGTTTTCAATAATTACAACCAGCCCCCTTCACAATACTTAACTGCACTAACATGAAATCTAACGGAACTAACTAGATTGTTTATAGAATAAAAGAATAACACTTTTAAATTATAAAATTAGTTAACTTAATTAATTAACCAATAAATTATTAAACATCCATACTTATAACGAATTAAACTTAGGATAAAAGTTTTAAAACGATTAACCATTTCGCGAACTTTCGAGTTTCCAGGATTAGGATCTGAATCTTAAAACAAGTCCGATTTCTTGAAACCCGTTTTGACGGATGTTAGAGTCTCCCCTACTTTAGGAGATTTCGTCCTCGAAATCTAAGAGAAAGACTTTTGAAAAGATGACATCTAAAGATCCAAAAGAGAGAATAGATGAGACTTGATCATAAAAAAATTAGAAATACGGAAATACGAGGCGTCACAGTCTCCCCTCCTTTAGGAAATTTCGTCCCGAAATTTATTCAAGAGGAAGACCTTAAGAAGGATGGAAGGATAGGTTTTGTTAAAAGGGGTTTGTTTGACTAAATTGAGTTAAAGCGTTAAGCATAAGTATAACGTGCTGGTGTGCGCATAGGCAAATGAGTTTAAGCAATTTTGAATAACTCAAATGAAGAGGTATCTTTAAAATATGATATCCAAGGAGTAAAATTTTCGTATAAGGTGGTAAGCATTTCGATGGAAAGTGTGGCCGCGCTGTAAATTGTAAGAAATCCCTTGTTTGTAAGAATTAGTTATTTACGAGGAACGAGAATATTAGGTATTTTAAGTAAAATTATTTTGGGAGGTAATGGCCAATTAAGTATGTTTGCACATAAATAAGGAATAGAAAGATAACTTTAACTAAGTGGTATCTTAAACTTCGAATGTGTAAACGAATTTGTTCGTAACGAGACTTGTATGATGGACAACGGATAACGGGGAATAACGGAGGTAGGAGAGGGAATGATTGATCTATTAAACGAATACAATGTAAGAATGGCACGTGTATTGGAGAAACGAAAACGATGCGCTAAGAATGAGGTCTCGTCGTGGATAATTGGTTATCGCGCGCTTAGCAATGCATTTGTGAGATGTTAAAGTTTGTATTAGGTCTAAAAAAAGGTCTACAAAACACTGAATTTCTCATGGCACGTTTTACGAGAGTTTGGTGACATGGTGAAAACACTTATATATAGGAAGTACCAGCGGCGTATCCACCATATTTTGACCACATTACGTCCGTTTCGTATTCGGTGTCATGTTACGTTCCGTGTCTTACCATACACAGTAGTACATTCTATGGTTATAATGCGATAGGCATAGAAATTATGTTACGTTCGGTGTCATGTTACGTTCCGTGTCTTACCATACACAGAGAAAATGATATTCAATCCTTAATATGATAGGCATAGAAATTATGTTTTATTATTATTTAAGTCAAACTATGCCCGAGTTGACCTACTAGATCCAATTCTGGCCAAGGTTGACCGCGTTTGACCGACTCCGAGTAATTAGGCGGAGTTGAAGAAAGTCGCCTCGGCAGCCTTCCTTGTAGCGACTACTCGGGGAGTACTCGGCCTTGGAAACTGATGACGGGGGTAGCCCAAGAACAAATAAAAATGACTTAAATACATGAATGCTTAAAAGGTTAAATGGTTCAAAGGTTGAAAACCTGGGGAGTTAAGATAAAGCAATGCGGGAACAGTAAAATGTCACATCTTCGGATTGCTTCACCAACTCACCAGCCGCAAAAGTAACACGGATCCGCAGAATACACTCTTTTATCCACAGGTCAAAAGTCTTCGACCCCCGAAAGGGTAAGTCCCCCACTGCAAGCATGTTCACTAGTCAACACATTCCTCTTTGGGCTAAGACTCTCCCTATAAAAATGACACTTCATTAAGTGTGCAAGACATTCCCAGGCCAGCTCTGATTCTTGAAATCTCTGGTCATTCTCTTCGAGTACTTGCTCCATGCAAGTCACTTTCTTTCACATTCAACACACACATTCTTTTTGCTCATACATCCGAATCTGAACACACTTCAGAGGAGGATCTTTAGCAAACAACAAAACCAATCCAGTGAACTTCTCTCCACGTCTTGCAAACGTGGGGGGACCCCACGACCTGCGTTAGGCAAAGTTGAACCCTTTAACCCTTTTGCCTAACCAGCCCAGCTACTATCCTTGGTCTATTATTTGTTGCACCAACAAGTTGGCGCCCACCGTGGGGCTACGCCACTATTTTACTTCAAAAGACCTAGTAGTGTAGTTCCATTCTCTTGAAATTACCATGTCAGAAAGTGAATCCCCGGGAGAAGTGAATCAGGTTCCAAACACTTCTACCCCAGGTACTAGCCAAGCTCATATGGCTATACCAACTTCTTTCTCGACACCAGGAAGCACTCCTGAGTTTCTCACTTTCAGCACTCCAACTCCGTCCAGATCAGGGGTCCTTTCCCCTAATATCGGTGTCTCTAGCACCCCATCACATGTCGAGCTTACCCCTGAAGGGGTTGTCAACAATTTCCTTGAGTTGAGGTCTTTCCTCAACCAATATGTGAGTAGGGAAAGGGACAAGGGAGTGAGGATCCGTTTAGACTATGATGAGCCGGAGCCAACACTATCTCTTGTACCCCCCATTCCTCCTTTTGCAAACTCACAACCTTTGGTGTCTAGGGATGAGGCTGGTCCTAGTAATCCTCCTCCGAACCCTAACCCATATTTGTCCGCAAGGCCGAATCCTACAGCATATCCTCTCTTCTCGTCCCAACCAGCTACAAATGGTGCTCCTTTGGGCCATGAGCTGACCCTTGACCAGCTCCTACAGTCCCCAGTAACGAGTCTTCCACCTTCAACAACAACTTCATAGGAACAAGCCTTTTCCGTGCTCCCCTTGGCACGAAGTGCTGTTATGAGCACTCCCTTGGGAGTTAGTTGCCCAGTTGCACCTGGAAGCCTTCAAGGCTTCAACCTTATGCCCCAGATGATGGCCAGCTTCCCATGGCAGCACTTTATTAATCAGGTGCTGGCCACTCAAGGGAACAATAGCAACAACAACAACGAGGGTGCAAGGGTTGAAGAAGATTTGGCCAAGCCTTATAAGCCGAGTAACCTCCCATGCTTTTCACAGCAAATAGCCGATTATGATTTTCAAGCGAAGATTAAGATGTCATCCCACATCAAAACATGTGATGGGACTGAAGATCCTGAAGACCATCTCCAGATCTTTACTGGTGCTGCAAGAATTGAGAAATGGTCAAATGCTGAATGTTGTTTAATGTTCATGCAAACCCTTGTCGGATTAGCCAGAATCTGGTTCAATGATTTACCTGCTCGAAGCGTTCGAAGCTTCGATGACCTCAGAAAGGGGTTCCTGGCCAATTTCTCCCAACATAGGCGGTACGTTAAAGATGCTACAGTAATCTTTCAGATCAAACAAAGGGATGATAAAAGCCTTCGAGAGTTCATAGAAAGATACAAGAAGGAAGGTCTAATATATGTGGGGGCAGACGAAAAGATGAGGGTGGCCGGTTTTATGAACGCCATTACATCCAAATATCTCACAAGAGACTTCAACAAATCCCTGCCCAAGACCTTGGAAGAAGCTCTCGAAAGGGTTGAAGCCCACATCCGGGGAGAGGAAGCAGTAGACATTAAAGAGCAAAGGAAAAGAGGATTCAGTTGGCGAGGCAGCAGCCCAGCTAGAAAAAGGGGGAACTTTAACTCCTATGACAGAAGCCAAAAGGGTTCAGACCATCGAATGTCTGAAGCCCGGAACCCTTCCAGCAGGGAGAAAGGCATAAGTTTCACACCCCTCACCAAGACTCCTCAAGAAATCCTCGCAACAGAAGAAGTTAAGCAAAACTTTCGGCCTCCTAGGCCTCTCCCCAAAAGCAGAAAGAACGAAAACTCCACACAATACTGTGAATTTCATGAAGAAAAGGGGCACCACACCAATGATTGCTTCCAGCTTAAGAAA
Source organism: Helianthus annuus (assembly GCF_002127325.2). Taxonomy (NCBI): domain Eukaryota; kingdom Viridiplantae; phylum Streptophyta; class Magnoliopsida; order Asterales; family Asteraceae; genus Helianthus; species Helianthus annuus. The sequence continues at coordinate 99,226,011 of NC_035435.2, read as the reverse complement.
AGGATTGAAGAAGCTATTAAGTCCGGGGAACTTGCTCACTTGGTGAAGGGAGTAAGGGACAAAATAGCTGAAGGAAAGGGCAAGGAAGTCAATATGGTGGATTTTGATAGAAGGGTTCCACACAAGAGGCAACGGTTGGAAGCTTAGGAGCTTCAGTATGTTTGCTTTCCTCCAACAGAGAAAGACCCTCTTTCAAACCTTCTTGTGGTTGAGGCTACTGTGGGAACATTACAAACAAGCAAAGCATACGTAGACACTGGTGCTGCCACCAAAATCATGTTTGAAAAGTTCTTCAACCGTTCGAGCAATGAAGAACGTTCAAGGCTTCAACCCTCTGGGACCTCCATAAAAGGTATTGCCGATATACCCCTTAAGCCTCTAGGGCAACTGACACTTGATGTTCATTTTAACGAAGGTCAGAAGGAGAGAGTCCAACCACTAACCTTTGTGGTTATCAATATACCTTCAAACTATGATGTAATCATTGGAAGGCCAGGGCAGTGTGCATTCTATGTGGTTGTGTCTGTTGGCCATGGCACTGTCAAATTTCCCACCGAGAGAGGGAATGGCAACCTTTCAACCTTCTCAGGAGGCCTACATGGTTGAAGGTGAAAGTTCCAAAAGTGAAGAAGACGAGCAAAGGCTAATCATAAATCCTAAGTACCCTGAGCAGAGGATAAGGGTCAATCCAAGCCTTTCACAAGAAACCCTCTCATATCTTGAAAAGTTGTTAACACATTACAGTGATGTCTTTGCTTGGTGCCCAGAAGATATGACAGGCATCCCTCGAAGCATTGTTGAACATGAGTTGAGAATACCACCCGATATCAAGCCTGTTGTCCAAAAGAAACGAAGTCTAGCACCTGAAAGAAGCCTGGCGGCATGCCAAGAGGTTGAAAAGCTTGTGTCAGCCGGCATTCTCCGAGAAATCAAGTATCAATCCTGGGTTGCAAACCCGGTCATGGTTCGAAAGCCAGACAATTCCTAGAGAATGTGCATAGACTTCAACGATCTTAATAAGGCTTGTCCCAAAGATTGTTACCCATTACCAAAAATTGATCTCAAGGTTGACTCCCTCACCGGTTAACCTTTCAAGTGTTTTCTTGATGCTTACAAGGGTTACCATAAAATCCTCATGAAGAAAGAAGATGAAGAGAAGACCGCGTTCCACACAGACAAAGGGATCTTTTGTTACCAAAAGATGCCTTTTGGCCTTAAAAACGCTGGAGCAACCTACCAATGCCTAGTTGACAAGGCCTTTGCAAGTCAAATTGGTAGAAACATGGAGGCATATGTCGACGACTTGGTGATCAAAAGCAAAACGGAATATCAAATGCTCGATGACATCCAAGAAACATTCAAGAACCTAAGGAAGGTCAACATGAAACTCAACCCCGAGAAATGCTCATTTGGGTTTGAGGAAGGAAAGTTCCTGGGGCATATTGTGGGAAAACAAAGCATTAAAGCCAATCCAAACAAGGTGAAAGCTGTTCTTGAAACCAAACTACCGAGAAGCAAGAAGGAGGTTGAAAGCTTAAACGGGAAGCTTGCAGCCTTGAAGCGTTTTACCTCAAAATTGGCTGAAAGGTCTTTACCCTTTTTCAAAACGCTCAAGGGTTGCTCCGATAAAAAGGACTTCAAATGGACTGAGGAGGCCGAAGAAGCCTTCAACCAAATGAAGCAACACCTAGCTTCCCTACCTGACATTGCAGCCCCAGAAACAGGAGAATTAATCTCGGTATACCTTTTAGTTGCTGAAGAAGCAATAAGTGCGGTCCTCACCATTGAACGAGACAAGGTTCAGGTACCCGTTTATTTCTTCAGCAAAACTCTAAAATTGGCTGAAATCAAATATCCTCCCCTGGAAAAACTTGCCCTAGCCCTAGTTCAAACAGCTAGAAGGCTTCGAAGGTATTTCCAAGCACACCCTATACAAGTGGTCACTGACCAACCTATTAAGAGTGTGCTTGAAAAACAGAAAACTCGAGACGATTAGCCAAATGGGCAGTGGAACTAGGCGAACATAATATCACCTACGTCCTAAGAAAAGCCATCAAAGCCCAAGTCTTGGCTGATTTCATTGTAGAAGTCCCAAAGCAAACAATCACTGAAGTGAACACCGCTGCCACTGAACCCTCAGACCTTGAAGCCTGGAAGCTTTTTACCGATGGGGCTTCAAGTGTTGAAGGGTCAGGGGCTGGGCTCATTCTGATCAACCCAGAAGGGTTAGAATTCACATATGCTCTTCGCTTTGATTTTCAGACCACCAACAACGAAGCTGAATACGAAGCACTGATAGCTGGCTTAAGACTAGATAAAGAAATGAAAGTCCAAAAGCTTGAAGTGTTCACAGACTCGTTGCTGGTATCCAGCCAAGTGAATGATAGCTACATTGCAAAGGAGCCCAACATGAAAAGGTTCAAAAAAAATCAAAAGAATTGATGAACACCTTCCAAACATGTACCATCAAGCAAATTCCCAGGTCTCAAAACAAGAAGGCGGATGCCTTGAGTAAACTCGCATCTCTCACTTTTGCCCACCTTACCAAAAAGGTACTGGTAGAAGTATTAAAGGCTCCATCAATTGATGAGTTGGAGGTTCAAGACGTAATCACCGAAGAAGATCCAAATTGGATGACTCCAATCAAGAAATTCCTTAAAAATGGTGAATTGCCCGCTGATCAAACAGAGGCTGAAAGGGTTAAAATCAAGGCAAGGCAGTACGTACTGCAAGGTGAAATCCTCTACAAAAAGGGTTACCTCGCACCCTTGCTAAGATACGTTGGTCCCGAGCAAAGCAGGTATTTGGTTAAAGAGGTTCATGAAGGTATATGCGGAGCTCATTTTGGAGCTAGATCGGTGGTTGCAAAACTAATGAACCTTGGGTATTTCTGGCCCTCAATGCACCGAGACACCACTGAGCAACTAAGGAAGTGTGATGCCTGCCAAATTCATGCTCTAGTCCCGAAAAGTCCCAAACATGATCTAGTCCCAATAACCTCAGCATGGCCATTCTATAAATGGGGGATGGACATTGTCGGTCCATTTTCCCCAAGCAAAGGTGGAGTAAAATTCTTGTTGGTGGCCATAGATTATTTCACCAAGTGGCCTGAGGTTAAACCACTTGCAAAAATCACGGGCAAACAAATCATTGACTTTGTTTGGGAAAACATTATTTGCCGTTATGGATTGCCGGGAGTACTCGTCACAGACAATGGAAAGCAATTTGCTGAGAAGCCTTTTAGCGTTTGGTGCAAAGAATTCAGAATCAATCAGGTTTCCAGCTCAGTGGCATACCCGCATTCAAACGGTCAAGTTGAGAGGACGAGTCGAAGCATAGTGGAAGGTATCAAAACCAGATTAGGAAGGTATGAAAGCAATTGGCTTGAAGAATTGCCAAGTGTTCTATGGGCCATAAGAACAACCGAAAAAACAAGCCACAAAACAACACCCTACAGCTTGGTATTTGGGTCCGAAGCTGTGATTCCAGCTGAAGTAGGAGTTGTAACACAACGAATTGTCAACATGGTTCCCGAAACAAACCAAAAAGAGACCATGTTGAACTTACAACTCCTAGAAGAAGCACGAGACCAAGCTGGAATTCAAGAGGCCAAGTATAAACAACGAATGGAAGCCTACTATAACAAGAGAGTCAAGAATGAACGCTTCAAGCCAGGAGACCTGGTGCTTAGAAACAATGAAGCTAGCAAAAAAGAGAACCAAGGAAAGCTTGGCCCAAAATGGGAGGGCCCGTATACCATCCTTGAAGCACATAAGGGTGGATCTTACAAGCTAGCAGACTCAGAAGGTAAAAGGCTTCCAAGACACTGGAATGGAAAAACCTTGAAAAGGTTCCATGTCTAAATGGGAAAGATTGGTTTGTATTTCACAAGTTGTATTTCAAGAGTGGCACTATGAATACCTTTTGTAAAACCAATATCTCTTGAATGAATGAAGTTGTTTTATCAAATTTGTCTTTCTATCCTAAGATCAGGTTGAGAACCTAGCAAAAAACTCCATGGCAAGGGCCATGTAAGGGGATGAGCTCCCAGGCCGCATCGCTCAATAGGTTCAAGGGTTGAATGAACCTATATAAGGGGTGAGTTCCTAAATCAATACAACTCCATGAGACTTATTATTGAAAACAAAGTTGCCTAATAGACGGGTTTGAACAGCCTACACCAAATGTTCCTTAAGCCTTAGAAAAATAATCAACAAACAGGCTTACGAAATCAAATAAAAACAAGAAAATAAATAGGATAGGTGCTATGTCTTCTTGTTAAAAATCCAAGGCTAAGTGACTGCAGCACTGAACCCTTTAAGGTATAAAAAACATAAAGGCAACACAAACTTGACAAAGACAAAGCTACAAGAAAAAGAAATAACCTAAGGAATAATGCAACAACTTAAATGAAAAGTTATAAAACTCAAATATACAAACCAAGCCAAGTCACAAAACTAAGAAGCCTTAAAGGCTTCAAGCTATATATGTGACAACCAGAAGCCTTAAAGGCTTCAACCTAAATACGGGATAGCCAGAAAGCTTGAAGGCTTGAAGCCAACCAAGCTGCCTTAACAAAATAGGCACAAGCATAAAAAACACAACACAAAGCAAATAGTTAAACATAATAGCATAGCAAAGAAAGCCTTGACAGACTTCCAAATATCCAAATTAAGTTAAAAGCAAGCCCTAGCGACTTGCAAGCTGAGAAATTGTTCAAACGGCCATAAAGGCCTAACCATAACCACATAACAAGAACCTTAAGGGGTCCTGTGAAACCTAGAATTGTTTAAGTTAGTGTTACAAACCACAAATTGTTTTTCAAGGTGCTAAGAAAGCTATGAATGTCCATCAAGCATCATTAGGAGGCTTGGAAGCCCCGGAACTCTCACCTTTAACCTTCTTTGCTTTCTTTGACTTCTTAGCTTTCACACCACCATCACCACCCACTGCTGAAGCCTCCAAGCTTGCATCCTTCGAAGCATCAGGACCGCCTGAAAGGGTGTCATCACTATCTCCCGAGTAAGATCGCTTTCTTGAAAGGGAACCCAGGACTTCAGCACAGACTTTTTCATTAAGGCCCTCCGGTTTTAGCTCATGCAAGACAGTAAGAGGCTTACCAAAACAAGTAGAAACTTGGTTGACATACGGGTAAGTCAGCCTCTCCATCTGTTCAACAGAAATCTTGAAGACCTTAGAAGCTTCAGGACGAAATAGGGAAGACTTTTCCAAAGGATGCCCGGATTCATGGAGCTTGTAACCAGCGATGAGACCTTGATGTTTCCCCAAGTTGAGCAATTTAGTGTAAACCTCACCAAGAGCGGAATTGAACTCATTAGAGTGAAGTAGGTAAATAACAACTTGCTGGAAACCTCGCTCAATTAACCATTGGTTATCACTGGTAGCTTGAGCAACCAAAGCTTTCAAGCCTTCCTTCTCTTCATCAAAGGCTTTCTGTTGAACAGACAAATCCTCCCTATCAGCCTTTAGCTTCAACCGATCGGCCTCAAAGCTTTTCTTAAAATCACCCAATTCAATCTCATGCCTTCTGGTCAACTCACCAACCTTTTTGACCCAGGCCTCTTCCTTCTCAGCAAACCCACCTATCTCTTTCTTCATTGAAGCCATTGAAGATTTCATTTTCTCTTTCTTCCTAGAAATTCTTCATACTCATGCATTCTTTTACGAAAACGAGCAACTCCCTGAGGAAGCATGGCAGCAAGGTTGCAAGTACTCAAAATCATGCGGGACAGCATCATGTCATCATCCATCTCAGCAATGGTGTCATGAACTGAAGGAGGAGCAATATGGCTTAACACATCTTCACAAACAACAGCATCCTTAAAACTATCATCAACCTTCACTGACCAACCAGGCACATAAACCTCATCTGGATCAAACCCTTCAACGTCCCTGCTCGAAGACCCTTGAACAGGAGTAGCCATAACCTTCTTTGCCGGGGTCTTCTTCTTCCCATGAACAACCAACTTCTTTTCCTTCTCAGCACCCACTTCAACACCTTAATCTTCAGAAGCCTCAATATCATCACTCAACTCCACCGGTTCAGTAGAAGTGGATTGAGGAGCACCCTTGAGTAAACGGCGAGTAGATCGACGGGTTGAAGCCTTGGGAGCAACAGGTTTAGAAAAACCCTTAACATTAGAGACATTGACATACCCAGTACCCTCAAACCTTTGCTCAGCACCTTTAACTACAACATTTTCATCAGGGACAACTGGGACGTCCTCAAACGCAACATCAGAAGTATTGTCACTTTTGATGAAATCAAGTGCAGGCACGACTGCAAATAACCACAAAACAAAAAGCACATAAGACATAAATTAAGAAAACACAAAAGGAGCAAAAAAGAAAAATGCCTACCCGTGCCATTCCTCATTAGCACCGGATCCCGATTGGCCTTTTCTCACAATTTACTAACCCCTAACAGAACTAGCAAATGTTCAGGGAAGGGACGAACCCTTGAAGGGCACTCCCGAATGGCTTTAAGAAAAGCGTCATTCAAATCGGATAAAGAGTTTATGGGCTTACAGACTCTTATATATAATTTGGGAACGTTGTTGTGTTTGATTTAACATGCAGGATCAGTGAATTTAAAAATGTCATTTGCTCCATTTGTTTGGATTAATCATCACGGCCAACATACTTTTTGGCCAACATACTTTTTGTTGGTGCACTATTGGAGAATGAGAATTGATATAATTTTTTATGATTATTTCAAAATTTCTTAAAGTGAATGTTTAATAAGTATCATTTGACAATAGCTACTGCCTACTGATAAGGATAAAGCAATTGACAATGCAATCAAAAGAGTTTTTCCAAAAACTCTACATCAGTTTTGTTTTTGTTTATGATATTATAGACATGAGATTGAACATCTCTGACCACTTAGAGTTTGTTATTGTGATTTTCAAGAGTCATACAAGCAGTGGGTAAAGAGTAATACAACTAAAGAATTTGAAATGCCGACATTAAAGTGGTAGTTGAATAACAAAGATGTAAAACAAACACAAATCTTGAGCTAAAGCTTTCTTGAATGATTGTTCTATTTTACTATTTTTTATCGGCATGATATCAATTGGAATAAGCAAGAGCATTCATTCTTTTATATGTGAACTCAAAGACCATGTTGAAAGAGTTTGTAATCTAGTATGATAAAGTTGTTCAAAATTAAACAGTTGTCGAAGAAGACGAAGGCTTCAAGACCATGAACTTCAAGCCAATTCTTTCTTTTATGAGAGACAAAAGCAAGTTCATGTTGCACTAGAAAGCTCTTTGATGTATTCAAGATAGAATGGGCCTAAGCTACCTTCAAGCTAAGCGTGACGAGACAATAAGCAAGAGTTTACGAAGAAATTAAATATAAAGTTGGACAAACCCGTACTGATAAAGTATGATCAAGAATTGTTAACTTTCGAGTATCATCATATAAGATTTATATGTAGAAGTCACACATTCATGTGAAATGTTTGAAACAGTTGGAATGAATACCTTTTTGACATGGCAGGTCACAAAGATCAGATTGATCCGATGAGTTCTGAGCCATCTTCCTCCGGTGCTAGTCAAACTTTTTGGATAGATATTCATTGAGTTGAACTAATAAAAAGGATTTGCATGTTGTTGATTAATCTACCTAAAGTCATGATGTTGATCTGATTTTCTGGGTGGAGTTACGCTTGCTTTATCCATCCATGCATCCTTGAGCGACACATAGGATTAGGTGGAGCAATTTTTGGATGGACAAGAGCATACTCTTGTACAAAGGCGAAATCATTCAAGATTATACCTTATTATTTTTTTAACCCTCTCTAATGCATTGACTTATACACCATGCTTTATTGACTTGTACACCACTTTTATTTATAAAATTATTTTAATATTAGTAATTCAGTAAAATAACAAAAATATGAAATGTTTTAATTTTAAATATATTATACATTTAGTTTTTTTACACTATTTTTATTTTTTATACAATATTTTAGCTTATATAAATTATTATGCTTAACAACATATTTGTAAATAGTTTCATTTGATATGAGAAATAATTGTAAAAAATGGCGATAACATGGAAATATGAAGATTTGTAAGGTTCCTTGTAGGGGTGTAAAGAAGATGGTGTTTTCGGTCTTAACAGATTGACATAATGTTACTTTCTCAGTAATTTGGATTTAGAGTTTGATAATGTTAAAAGTAGGTGTTACATTTGTTTAGGTGGTACTTGTTTGAGTTTATTGGGCCATGTTGTCATGTTGGTGTTCTTTGTTTATAGTCTATTGTCTTTTGCTTTTTTAGCCCATAGTTTCTTTTATCACCTTTGGGTTTTTCTTCTTTTGGGTATATGTCGGAAAACTGTCCATTTTAGTTTTTACCCCCATAAATGTCTTTTTTTTACCAAAAAAAAAATGAATATCTATTTAATCATTTTTTCTAAGTTATAACTTCAATAGAAATATTCTAGGCGTAATTATCAAGTAATAATATTAATATTAACTTTGTTTGATTTTCTATATTTATATAATATAAATTAGAAACCACTTTGTGTAAGAGCATTCCCATCCAATCCATCATATGTAGTGTGTGGGGTTGTTAAAATGTAAAGAGTATAAAAAGTGGTTGTGAGTGGAGGAGAGAGAAAATATTACTGTTCATCTGTATATTTGAGGGGACACTGTTCACCCACTATAATTTTTTAATATATATTAAAAGTGGTTGTGAGTGAAGAGAGAGAAAAATGTAATATATATTGAAAAGGAGATAGAAAAAGTATTTGTTTTTAGTGGAAATATATTGATATAGGAGTTGTTTTTTTTGTGAAACGTATGTATATTTTTAGTGGATTGGATGTGAATGCTCTAATAGCCTTAGACTGGAGGATATGGAGAGTCTCATCCTCAAGGGGATGGGCCTCCACGTCACCGCCACGTAGGAGGGGCTTGAAGGGGATGGACCTAGGGGGTGGGGGATGAACCCCTTTATATATATGTATGTATGTATAGATGTGTGTGTGTGTGAGGAGAGAGGAGAGAGGCCCGTCGTGAACGTCGAGTGGGAGACAGTTGGGACTAGCCGAGCCTGAGGGGGGTAGTGTGGGGGACCGGCGCCGGGCCATGCCGGGCCTAAGCCGACCCCCATACCCTTTAGTCTAATAGGTTGTTGTATTATAAGCTTTAGTGGTTTTATCTGCATGATGTTGTTGTACATTTTGTTTAAACAGTTGTACTTTCATATTTGCTTCTTCTGTTTGACATGCTTCCCTTTGCGCGTCACGCAGCCTTTTTGTTTTGCAAATAATTTACCCGTGTCTGTGTATAAGGGTGGAAGGGGTGCTTCCCACGTGGGAAGTGGTAACCTCTCCACCTCAGCCAATCAACTTATGCCATCTTAACTCATCTATTTACTCTCTATTTTGCACTCAAACACTAGGGGTACTCCCCACTTCGGGAGTCCTTTTCGTTTTTTTTTCTTTCTAGAAATTATGGAATAAAAATAAATAAAACATATATTAAACAAAATAAATTACATTTAATTAAAAAAGACATTACATAAAATTCAAATAAAAAAATACACTAAAATAAAAACAAGACAATACATTAAAATAAAATAAATAAAATGACATTAAAACAAAAAAAAGACATTTTAAAACTAAAACCAATTTAATTATTCGTCGTCGGAATCCACCAAAAGGTAGGGTAAATCTATTTCTCCAAGATGCTCCATGAGATCATATTTTAGTCTCCAATGCGTAACTTTATCAATGGGCTTGTTAAAAACAGTATCATCAAAAACCAGCTCGACTGGATGATCCCGAATGTGTACCGGTGCTATCGCATTTTCGTCGTCTTTTAGAATCATGTTATGTATAATAATGCACGTGTATATGACATGCCTAATCTTTTTTACACTCATAGCACGCATTGGTCGATTAAGTATACCCCACTTTGACTTTAAAACACCAAAATCACGTTCCACGTCTTTTCTTGCCGCCTCGTGTTGCCTCTTAAACTTCTTTCCGTTCGGAATGTGAGGATATGGAAATGATTTCACAAACACGGACCAAGTAGGGTAGATTCCATTGGTAAGATAATATCCACGCTTGTACAAGTGGTTGTTCACGTAAAATGGGCATTTTGGGGCGGTTCCATTTCTTTGAGTAAGAAATAACGGAGATTGTTGGAGCACATTGATGTCATTTTGTGAACCTGATGGACCATAAAAAGCATGCCAAATCCATAAATCTTGAGAGGCCACCGCTTCGAGCATAACTGTCGGGTACCTGTGATACCCTCTCATATATTGGCCCCACAACTTTGTTGGATACATTCTCCAAACAAAATGTGTACAATCAAGGCTACCCAACATCCCAGGAAAGTGATGTTTCTCCTCATGAGCTTGGTACAAAAGCGCAACGTCGTGGCTTGTTGGTCTACGTAAGAACTCAGAAGCGTATAAATTTATATAATATTAAAGACAAAGGTCGGTGGAAGACCTTTGTCTTTAAGTCCTTAACTTTTACAAAAATCATATTTAGCCCCTATATATTTATTTTCTTTCGATATTCATATATTACAATTGTAATTCCTATACTTTTACTTTTTAACCCCTATACTTTTAGTTCTTTCAATTCACTTTCAAACTAGGTAACTTAAGCATTCACTTTTAACTTTTGGTAATTGACAAATTTGATCTGCCAACTTTTTTTACTTAATAACTTAACGTCTCATTTATTTGAATTGCTTTTACGACTTTAGACCATATTGTCACACATTAATATACTTTTTTTTGATCAATGTCTAACCATATTATATGATTTTACACGATTGTCTAAAATATTGTTACATCTTTACACCGCAATGACGTTAATTTCACGAACGTACCGTGTGTAACAAGGTCAAAAACGTGTAATGTCACGTGCGGGCATCACATGTTAATTTCATCATTGTACATTGTAACCACAATGCTTATATAGGTTACACTGAATTTGATCGGATACATCAAACACGTGTTTTATGTGGTTAACGCATCACATAACATGTCGTCAGCTATAAACAACTAAGGTGCCGCCGACTTAACGCGTTGTGTATTGCAGTTTTAACGTACATGTCGTTTTAAAATTCACGTTTCAACGTAAATGACTCACGTTTTGACATAAACTTTTTTTTCAAGCGAGTCTGGTAAAAAAATCATACGTTTTCTACTTATTTTGTGTACGTTCGTAAACTGTATTTGAAAGCAAGTCGGGTCAAGTATACTGTGACAACCCTCAAAATCCCATGTATTCCGTACAATTCATTAATGATAATTAAAGTGCTTGACGACTGTGTGGAAATATTTAACTGCTCTCTGATTTCTGTGTTATATTCACATGTGCGCGTTAACATACTAGTAGTATGCAGAAAACCTGACTAAATAGTCCTGAATATTTTCCTATGTGTTAGGAATTAATTGGGTTACAAAAATATATGTATAAGACGCCTTACGGAATAATTAAACACTTAACGGAACAGTATCCGACCGAACTACTTGACATTACCCGGGACACCAAATATTTGTCAAACACATTATTTAATTATTGTTGGCTAGTCATGATCCCCGTTGGTCATAACACCCACTAAAACCTTATAACTAATATATTACATCAAGTTACTTACTTCTAACTTATCATTGCATTCTAGTCACAAATTTTGCAAATAAACCCCCCCCCCCCATTTAACCGAATTTTGTTGGTCTCCATGGACCCACACAATCATCCACCATTACCTCATATATTTTGGATAGATATTGTGGGATTGATTACTTGTTGAACTAGGCATATTATTTGGATAGATATTGTGGGATTGGTTACTTGTTGAACTAGGCATATTATTTGGATAGATATTGTGGGATTGGTAACTTGTTGAACTAGGCATATTATTTGGATAGATATTGTGGGATTGGTTAGTTGTTGAACTAGGCATATTATTTGAAAGAGGATTATATTTACAAGATCATTCATTTCATCTCTTACAACACTCAACCCTCACCTCACTCTCTCTCTCTCTCTCTCCTTTCGGTTCCACCACAACCGAATCCACTCCCCACCCTTTTCATCTTCATCTTCTTCCATTACAAATCCATTCAAAGCTTACAAGGTGAATCTATGGAGGTGGCAACTTGAAGGACGTTCTAAGGAGCTTGTTCTAGTCTTTTTCACCATCATATTCTCAATAGATTCTACCCTAGCTATAAGCTAGTAGTAAGCTCTCGTTTAACCCTTGATTATCTTACTTTTATGGCTAATATTTGTAGAATGATGTTTATTTCACAAGAACACTAAAAAGGGTTTAACCAAGAAGATGAAACATGATGCACTTGTGTTAGTATGAAGTTGTTTTGATATGTACTGAGTATTTGCTGATTTACTTGTTGATATTGATGTGGGATGTTGTTACGATCACTAAATATGATTAACGGGATCAACCGAACACAAACTAGTAAGCTAGAGACTAAAAACAACAATCTGTCCATACTTTATAGCCAACTTCAGTTGGTTGTAAACAGGTTATAAACTTAACGAAAGACCGATATTTTGAATCTAAAATATGTTATTATGAAATACGGTTCTAATGGCACCGGAATCGTAATTTTTGGACTCCGTTTACTATTTTTAAAGTGTTAATTTGTAACAGCAACTTAAGCTGAATTTTGACAGCAATAAATGGGTGTCATACTTTCAGTCATAACCTGAGTTTTGTGATGAACCGGACCATGAAATTTGTACAGTAGATGACAACCGATGCATATGTAATTACCCCACTGGAATTTCGTAAATCGGACACTCGATGAATTTTTTAATAAATTGTTCCGTGGACTGTGGTCAGAAATACACAAATCTGAGTTCAGTCCGGAACATGAATTTTTATAAAATATTGGTAATTAACCGCACCCCGATATTTTTACACAATAAAATATGGAACGTTTAAGACATCCTGTAAAAATATGGGAATTTTTGGAATAATTTAACTATTTTATTAAAATGTCCGAAAACAGCCGGTTTTGAATATAAATGCTGAATTGAGATAAGTTGTGAGTTGCGTGTCTAAATGTCGAGTATGCTATCCGTGAATGATCTAACATGTTATATATGTTATGTGCATTATCGTATGTTTGATTTTGAGTAGGGAATGGAGGGGAAACTTAGATGGGCATAAACCGTTAAAACGATGCATGTTGTGTGATAGATACGTGTAGGAACTTTGTGTTCTATTTGAAAGCCACTAAATGACTAACTGGTAATTATATTAGGACGCGATTGACCGACCTCGACTGTTAGCTATATTTGAGAATCTAACCGAGCAAACCAAGGTGAGTTCACACACTTTCTAAGGCATGGGATTCCCGGTGGTTTGGGAATGGGTTAAAGAATTAAAACAAAACCTACATATCCTCCTTGGGTAGGATATGTACGGCCATCCTCCTTGGGTAGGATGCCAATATTATTCCTGCGTATTCTCCTTGGGTAGAACTACGTACGTTCGTCCTCCTTGGGTAGGACAACAACCTTAATAACTTACTAGACAAAACTCTATCATAAGTCCCTCATTTTATATCGACTTAATCGCCGAGGCCAATGGCGAGCGGGTCATTAGTTAATAGCGCTATTAGGTTTAACAAACCTCACACCGTGCCAGTCGGATGGGTGTGACAGATTGGTATCAGAGCCATTGGTGAACTTGGTTTTAAAAAGGGAAAAGTTTTTGATAAAACCAAACTATAACCGGTACAGTGCTCAACGATCCACAACGACGCTTCGCTCCACGTGCAAGACTCGACACCATAGGTGGTATGATTTATGTTATATTGTCGGTTAGATAGTTTACACTGTGCATTAGTTAACGTGATAATTGCTATTTGAACCTTGTGTGCTTACTCTCTTATGTCGCCCCACACTTACGCACGTTGCGATACCTTTCTTACCTGTGTTCCCCTCGATGTGAAGATCATGAGTGGGCATCTCAACATGACCCAGGGTCAGCTGACGACCTTGATTAACGAACGGATTGCTGAAGCCTTAGCAACCCAATCAGGGAGTCAACCCATGCACACCCAATCCACATGGGCACCTTCAGGGCGTTCTTGGAGTGTAAACCTCCCACTTTCGATGGCACTGGAGGGACAATCGACCTTCTACACTGGATCCGAAGAATCGAATATACGTTCGAAGAAAGTGAAAGTCCTGCTGGCAAACGAGTAGAGTACGCTACTGTCATGTTGCAAGGGAAAGCGTATTCTTGGTGGAACGCACAAGTTCAGATGCTCGGTTTGCCAGACGCGAATGCCACCCTCTGGAGCGACTTCAAGGATTGGATTAAGGAAGAATTCTGCCACCTGGACGACATTCTGGAACTGGAAATAGAGTATTATGGTTTGAAGATGGAAGGATCAGAAATTGAGGCGTACACAAAGAGGCCCAATGACTTGGCTGCCTTATGTCCTAACATGTCACAACCCATATCTAGGCGAATCAAGCTATACCTCAGAGGCTTAGTCCCGGAAATCCAAGGGTCTGTGAGTGCGGCCAACCTTCCCATAATCCAGCAAGTCGTTCATTTGGCGCACCAACTCACCGATCAGGCGGTGGAAGAGGGCAAGTTGCCCAAGCGTAGCTCTTCCAATGCAAATGCTCTAATGAGTAACAAGTATATTTGGGGTGAGTACCAAGGTGAGGGTCCTAGCTCTATACGATGGGAACCGCACAGGAAACTCGGGCTGAACTACCAAAATCAGGGGGGATACCTAGGGAATAAACCGAGATGCCGCAAGTGCCAACGGCACCACAGCGGGTCATGTGCGGAATCGTGTTGTCATCGGTACAAGAAGTTGGGACATATGGCTAGAGACTGTAGGAGCCCATATCCTGCAAACCGGAACCAACGGCAACACCATCAGGGTAATGAGAGATGTTACCAGTGCGGTGCTGAGAGTCACTTCAAGAGGAACTGTCCGCAGATGAGACAGAATCATGAAAACAGCGGCAACCAGGGCAACGGGAACAATAACAGAGACAATAAGGATAACCGCAGGACTAGTAAGCATGAGCTTCTGAATGGACAAGAGGAAGAAGGAAACAACCTCAACGTTGTGGCAGGTAAGTTCTATTTTAGTTAATTCGGGTACAGATATGTGTCCCTAAGAGTCAGTCAGGTGCTTAAGCGTACCCCATTACCCTTAAAACATCAAACATGTTATAGAACTAGCTAATGGTGAAAGTCTTAAGGGCACACACGTAGTTAAGGGTTGTAACCCCGTCTTAGCTGGTCAGACCCTCTTTATCGACCTCATTCCTATGGTTCTAGGTAGTTTTGACGTTGTCATTGGGATGGATTGGTTATCTCGACACCAAGCGGAGATTATTTGCAAGGAGAAAACCGTCCGTATCCCTCGTTCTGATAAAGAACCCCTCGTGATTTGTGGCGACAAGAGTGGTGCTGTTGTAGGCATCCTCTCTTTCCTTCAGGCCCAGAAGTGTTTGCGAAAGGGGCACACCGCTATTCTAACCCTCGTCTCTGATACATCCGTGGGAGAAAAGAAGATTGAAGACATTCCTATTGTACGCGACTTTCCAGAGGTATTTCCTGAGGAATTACCTGGTCTTCTGCCTCATCACCAAGTCGAGTTTCAAATTAAGCTAGCTCCTAGAGCAGCACCAGCAGCTCGAGCACCACATCGTCTAGCTCCATCAGAACTCGAAGAACTATTTACGCAACTACAAGAACTCTTGGAAAAGGGATTCATACATCCTAGCTCTTCGCCTTGGGGAGCTCCAGTGTTATTCATGAAGAAGAAAGACGGTACCTTCAGAATGTGTATTGACTAATCGTGAACTTAACAAGGTGACCATGAAGAACCGTTATCCTCTCCCACGCATTGATGACCTATTCGACCAGTTGCAAGGGTCGAGTTTCTACTCCAAGATTGATTTGAGATCGGGATACCATCAGCTGAGAGTCCGAGATGAGGACGTCTCCAAAACAGCATTCAGAACTCGTTACGGCCATTACGAGTTTCTGGTTATGCCATTCGGGCTGACGAATGCACCAGCGGTCTTCATGGATCTCATGAACCGAGTGTGCAAGCCTTACCTGGATAAGTTCGTTATTGTGTTCATCGACGATATCCTGATCTATTCTAAGAGTCAGGAGGAACACAAGCAACATCTGAGGCTTATTCTGGAACTTCTTCGAAAACAGCAGTTGTATGCCAAGTTTTCGAAATGTGACTTCTGGCTTTGCGAAGTTCACTTTCTAGGCCATGTGGTAAACAAGGGTGGGATTCATGTTGATCCATCCAAGGTTGACTCGATCAAGAACTGGCCTGCACCCCACACACCAACAGAAATCCGCCAATTCTTGGGTTTGGCAGGATATTACAGAAGGTTTATCAAAGATTTCTCCAAGATTGCACAACCTCTCACTTCACTGACTCAGAAAGGTGTCACCTATCGTCGGGGTAATGCACAGGAGTCCGCATTTCAGCACTTAAAAGATAGACTTTGTAGCGCACCTATCCTCTCATTGCCCAAAGGCATAGGTGATTTTGTGGTTTACTGCGACGCTTCCATCCAAGGACTTGGTTGTGTGTTGATGCAACGTGACAAGGTCATTGCCTACGCATCGCGCTAACTTAAGGTTCACGAAAGGAACTACACTACGCACGACCTGGAATTGGGAGCAGTTGTGTTCGCGCTTAAGATATGGAGATATTACCTGTACGGTACCAAGTGCACCATTTACACCGATCACAGGAGACTCGAGCATATCTTCAAGCAAAAGGAATTGAATATGCGACAACGCCGACGGGTAGAGCTCTTGAATGATTACGAATGCGCAATCAACTATCATCCGGGCAAAGCCAATGTTGTGGTCGATGCTCTCAGCCGAAAGGATACTATACCTAAGCGTGTACGTGCGTTACATCTTACCATCCAATCCAACCTTCCCGCTCAGATTCGCAATGCTCAGGTCGAAGCATTGAAGGCAGAGAACATCAGGGCTGAGTCCTTACGAGGATCGAGGCAACGACTAGAACAAAAAGAAAACGACGCCTACTATGTTAACGGACGCATCTGGGTTCCGCCGTATGGAGACTTACGCGAGCTTGTGATGGATGAAGCACATAAGTCTCGTTATTCAATACATCCTGGTTCGGATAAGATATACCACGATCTAAAGACTACATACTGGTGGCCTGGTATGAAAGCCAGCATAGCGACCTACGTCAGTAAATGCTTGACTTGTGCTAGAGTCAAGGTCGAATACCAGAAACCATCAGGCCCACTTCAACAACCAGAGATCCCAAAATGGAAATGGGAGCAAATATCCATGGATTTCGTTACTGGCCTGCCCAGATCTCAACGCGGAAATGATACCATTTGGGTGATCGTGGATCGACTGACCAAGTCTGCACATTTTCTGCCTATCAAAGAAACGGATAAGGTTTCTACTCTAGCAGACATCTACTTAAAAGAAGTGGTATCAAGGCACGGAGTGCCGACCTCCATCATTTCTGATTGTGACGCTCGTTTTACCTCTGAAGTGTGGCAAGCTATGCATAAGTCTTTTGGCTCACGTTTAGATATGAGCACCGCTTATCATCCACAGACAGATGGGCAATCTGAACGCACCATCCAGACTTTTGAATACATGCTTAGGGCATGTGTAATCGATTTTGGTAACGGCTGGGAAAAGCATCTCCTGTTAGTGGAGTTTTCATATAACAACAGCTACCACACCAGCATCCAGGCCGCTCCATTCGAGGCATTGTATGGATGGAAGTGCCGATCACCTCTTTGTTGGGCAGGAGTTGGTGACAGTCAAATCACTGGTCCAGAACTCGTAGTAGATACAACAGAAAATATTGCTCAGATACGACAGCGAATGGCGGCAGCTCGTGACCGTCAGAAAAGCTATGCCGATAAGCGAAGAAAACCACTCGAGTTCCAGGTTGGGGATCGAGTGCTGCTCAAGGTCTCACCTTGGAAAGGTGTAGTCCGATTTGGCAAACGGGGCAAGCTCAACCCGCGTTATGTCGGACCGTTCGAGATCATTGAGAGAATTGGCAAAGTCGCTTACACGCTGAACCTACCTGAAGAACTCAGTGGAGTTCACAACGTATTCCACGTGTCGAATCTGAAGAAGTGTCTGTCAGATGAGACCCTCATAGTTCCTCTCAAAGAGCTCACAATCGACGACAAGCTGCGATTCGTTGAGGAACCAGTAGAGATTACGGATCAAGACGTTAAGATTCTCAAGCACACCAGAATACCTCTCGTTCGAGTTCGTTGGAATGCTCGTCGTGGCCCAGAGTATACCTGGGAACGAGAAGACCAAATGAAACTCAAGTATCCCCAGCTGTATAAGAAAAGTGCAACCACTACTGAGGCTGAAGCTACTGCAGAATTTCGGGACGGAATTCCAAATCAACGGGGGGATGATGTGACACCCCAGGAAAACCAGGAAACCAATGCAACATAACTAGCTTCCTCAGTAACCACGTGCTAAATTTCGGGACGAAATTTTCTTAACAAGGGGAGAATGTGACAACCCTCAAAATCCCATGTATTCCGTACAATTCATTAATGATAATTAAAGTGCTTGACGACTGTGTGGAAATATTTAACTGCTCTCTGATTTCTGTGTTATATTCACATGTGCGTGTTAACATACTAGTAGTATGCAGAAAACCTGACTAAATGGTCCTGAATATTTTCCTATGTGTTAGGAATTAATTGGGTTACAAAAATATATGTATAAGACGCCTTACGGAATAATTAAACACTTAACGGAACAGTATCCGACCGAACTACTGGACATTACCCGGGACACCAAATATTTGTCAAACACATTATTTAATTATTGTTGGCTAGTCATGATCCCCGTTGGTCATAACACCCACTAAAACCTTATAACTAATATATTACATCAAGTTACTTACTTCTAACTTATCATTGCATTCTAGTCACAAATTTTGCAAATAACCCCCCCCCCCCCATTTAACCGAATTTTGTTGGTCTCCATGGACCCACACAATCATCCACCATTACCTCATATATTTTGGATAGATATTGTGGGATTGATTACTTGTTGAACTAGGCATATTATTTGGATAGATATTGTGGGATTGGTTACTTGTTGAACTAGGCATATTATTTGGATAGATATTGTGGGATTGGTTACTTGTTGAACTAGGCATATTATTTGGATAGATATTGTGGGATTGGTTAGTTGTTGAACTAGGCATATTATTTGAAAGAGGATTATATTTACAAGATCATTCATTTCATCTCTTACAACACTCAACCCTCACCTCACTCTCTCTCTCTCTCTCTCTCATTTCGGTTCCACCACAACCGAATCCACTCCCCACCCTTTTCATCTTCATCTTCTTCCATTACAAATCCATTCAAAGCTTACAAGGTGAATCTATGGAGGTGGCAACTTGAAGGACGTTCTAAGGAGCTTGTTCTAGTCTTTTTCACCATCATATTCTCAATAGATTCTACCCTAGCTATAAGCTAGTAGTAAGCTCTCGTTTAACCCTTGATTATCTTACTTTTATGGCTAATATTTGTAGAATGATGTTTATTTCACAAGAACACTAAAAAGGGTTTAACCAAGAAGATGAAACATGATGCACTTGTGTTAGTATGAAGTTGTTTTGATATGTACTGAGTATTTGCTGATTTACTTGTTGATGTTGATGTGGGATGTTGTTACGATCACTAAATATGATTAACGGGATCAACCGAACACAAACTAGTAAGCTAGAGACTAAAAACAACAATCTGTCCATACTTTACACCCAACTTCAGTTGGCTGTAAACAGGTCATAAACTTAACGAAAAACCGATATTTTGAATCTAAAATATGTTATTATGAAATACGGTTCTAATGGCACTGGAATCGTAATTTTTGGACTCCGTTTACTATTTTTAAAGTGTTAATTTGTAACAGCAACTTAAGCTGAATTTTGACAGCAATAAATGGGTGTCATACTTTCAGTCATAACCTGAGTTTTGTGATGAATCGGACCATGAAATTTGTACAGTAGATGACAACCGATGCATATGTAATTACCCCACTGGAATTTCGTAAATCGGACACTCGATGAATTTTTAATAAATTGTTCCGTGGACTGTGGTCAGAAATACACAAATCTGAGTTCAGTCCGGAACATGAATTTTTATAAAATATTGGTAACTAACCGCACCCCGATATTTTTACACAATAAAATATGGAACGTTTAAGACATCCTGTAAAAATATGGGAATTTTTGGAATAATTTAACTATTTTATTAAAATGTCCGAAAACAGCCGGTTTTGAATATAAATGCTGAGTTGAGATAAGTTGTGACTTGCGTGTCTAAATGTCGAGTATGCTATCCGTGAATGATCTAACATGTTATATATGTTATGTGCATTATCGTATGTTTGATTTTGAGTAGGGAATGGAGGGGAAACTTAGATGGGCATAAACCGTTAAAACGATGCATGTTGTGTGATAGATACGTGTAGGAACTTTGTGTTCTATTTGAAAGCCACTAAATGACTAACCGGTAATTATATTAGGACGCGATTGACCGACCTCGACGGTTAGCTATATTTGAGAATCTAACCGAGCAAACCAAGGTAAGTTCACACACTTTCTAAGGCATGGGATTCCCGGTGGTTTGGGAATGGGTTAAAGAATTAAAACAAAACCTACATATCCTCCTTGGGTAGGATATGTACGGCCATCCTCCTTGGGTAGGATGCCAATATTATTCCTGCG
The DNA here is from genome assembly GCF_002127325.2 of Helianthus annuus. Taxonomy (NCBI): domain Eukaryota; kingdom Viridiplantae; phylum Streptophyta; class Magnoliopsida; order Asterales; family Asteraceae; genus Helianthus; species Helianthus annuus. Next base: position 99,205,188 of record NC_035435.2, on the reverse strand, counting down.
TATTCTCCTTGGGTAGAACTACGTACGTTCGTCCTCCTTGGGTAGGACAACAACCTTAAAAACTTACTAGACAAAACTCTATCATAAGTCCCTCATTTTATATCGACTTAATCGCCGAGGCCAATGGCGAGCGGGTCATTAGTTAATAACGCTATTAGGTTTAACAAACCTCACACCGTGCCAGTCGGACGGGCGTGTACTAATGGACTATGGCCAACCATCAGTGATGATAGACACTGATGTAGGGCACAACTTACTTGCGTAGTAGTCGATACCATACGGTCTAGTAGTTCACATGGGGAAGCCCCCACTAATCATGGAAATGGTTTGGGTAATAAAGAATGAACTGGTTAATCTTACTTTCAATTACGGGGTAACCCCCACGGCAATTACGCCAACGAAAGACAAACCACGTTTTCAGAAACAACTTAAAACTAAACAACTACACGTGAACTCACTCAACTTTGTTGTTGACTCGTTGTTACATGCCTTACTGGTCGTTAAATGCTTGGAGCTTGCACGAGGAAGGAGTCGTTGTGGGATACGGACTGTCATGTTCCGTAATAAACACTTAATCCTTATGAACTTATTAAATCTACGTTTTGGATTTTAAACTTATGGACTATGAACTTATATTTTGGTATCACGTATTATGCTTCCGCTGTTTAATTTAAAACTTGGTTAACTGGCTTTTGGTCACCAATTATATTGTGGTTGGTTTTATTTACTTAAATACGTTGTTCAATATGATTGGTGGCTCGATCCTGGTCACGTCACGCCTCCAAGCGGTGATACTCCGCATGGTGGATTTTAGGGGTGTGACATATACTACGTTTCCATTCGATGGCGATGTAATTTTTTAAGTAAAGAGTCGGGTCAAAAATACAGTACTTTAACTTTCGACGCCACCGCAACGCGCAGCTGGTCAAAATCCTAGTTACATACCGTTTCGCAAAAATATTCTAGACACTCACGGGAAGTCCTTTCGGCCATATTTAAATACTCGTCGTTCTCGTCTGGAGGGTTACCGGTTGCAAGTTGTTTAATTGTCGATATAACTTTTTTGCAACGGTGTAGAACTCTTCTTCATTCTCCCATCCACGCCCTCTTGAAACCAAGGGTTATTTGCTTGCACGTCACCCACAATTTTTAAAACCAATCTTTTTGACATACGAAACCTATGACAAAAAACTTCTTAATTGAATTTGGGTTCCTCGAGAAAATAATCTGCCATAAGGGTTTTGTGGCCTTTCTCTCGATCACGACGGAAAACTTCTTAATTGAATTGATTAAATTCTTTAAAAATTATAGAGAAGTGGAGTTCTCTAAGGTGCCTAATGAAGCTAGAGAAATTGCAAATGAACTAGGTGTTAATGAGGAAATCCGTAAAAAACGTGTGATGTATAAGAAAAAACAATTTGATGAATCGTCAAGTGTAGAAGAAGTAACATTTTCACCCGAGGAGGATTTTAGAGTAAATTATTTTTTATGTATTGTTGATTAAGCTATTTTTTCACTTGAAACAAGATTTGATCAATATCAAAAATTCGAAAAAATATTTAGGTTTTTGTTTCCTAAAAAGTTAGAAGACTCTTGATGAAGCCAAGGTTAAGGGGTGTTGTTATTGCCTTCCAGACGCATTGAATTATGAAGGAGAGTCCGATATTGATGCTAAGGAATTGTAAACAGAGTTAAAGTTGATTGATATATTTTTACCGAGACACGTTGACACCCCTTTTGATATTTTAGACCATATCTTCCAATGCAAATACTACTTATCCTAATGCTATAAATGCATATAAAGTGTTGTTGACAATTCTGGTAACCGTGGCATCGGCATAAAGAAGTTTCTCAAAGTTGAAGTTGTTGAAGACCTATTTACGTTCTACAATGTCACAAGAAAGGCTAAACGGGTTGGCAACAATATCTATTGAAAATGAAATATTAGATACTATGGACTACAAGGAGTTGATCGAGAGCTTTGCTTCAAAAAACGCTAAGAGAACCACACTATTCGCTTAGTAAGTAGGTTCGATACTTCGATCGTTTTTGCTACACTATTTTTGTTAATTTGCTTTATCTATTTCATAACAATTATCGTTGTATTATGGGTTTTAGTTTTTATATATTTGATTGAATGATTGATAAGTTTATATTATATGAAGATTTGTGGATAAGGTCTATTTTTTTTTATCTCGCACATGATTAAAAAATTGTTTTTGATTTTTGAAGACACCTGACCCAAATGTTTTAAGTTTCAAATTTAGTTATCGGGTTCGAGTACGATTGAGATCCTTATTTCCAATACACATGATAAGGGACGAAAAGTGTTAGTGAACAAATTGAGGAGGGACAAATAGTGTAATCTAACCAACGTTTTAAAAACCGGTTTTTAAATCAAACCGGATTAGGCTAAAAGATGGTTCAACCGGTTGAACCAGGTTGTACCGAACGGTTCAACCGGGTTGACTAGCCAACTCTATAATTTCATAAATTACATCAACTCAAAAGTTAATCCAAAAATGCATGATTACATATTAAAAGATGATTCAAAGGTAAATCCATAATAAAAAATAATCCAAAAGATAATAAAAAATCATTCAATTTTCCAACAAGCTCTTTTAAATGAAAGTGTACGATATGTTTAAGTCATTTGAGTGTTGAATACATCAACTATTTTCGTTTCATACAATACCGGTATTACTTTTCAAACCGATATACCAGATTTTACCGCCGGTACAAACCTTATGCGGTTTCACTTATTTATCGAGGTGTTTCGTATCGAATTTACATCTGGAAACGGTAATACCGGTATAACCGGCCGGTATTTATCAGTTTTTAAAACATTGAATCTAACCTTTAACAAGAATAATAAATAATAAAGATGATGTTGAGAGGCCACATGTCTGTCCAAAAATCCTATGAAACCTGATAACAACACTCATCGAATCATTGTTTCTTTCTTACTTTATATTTTCTATAATTGGTGAAGATCTGTGATCTGAAGCTACGATCTATTCCCTCGTTGCATACTCAATCTCTAAGGTGCGTTCACTCTCTCTATCTTCAACCCCTTGAGCATCAATTGTTAAATGTAATACATACATGTTGTGTGATGTTTATTAGCTGAGTTAACCTTGTTATTTAGATAGTTTGGTAGACTGTTGTGGTTTAGGAATTAACAGATTTAGATAATGATGATTGATGAATTTTGATTTGTGAATTGAGGGTCAGTCAGATGTATGATACATCATGTGAAAACAAGTTATCTTTGTTGATTGAATATATATGAGATTCATTTATCTAAGATTAGGGGATTTTTGTCGGATTTGGATTAATTAGGTGAACGTACAAAGTTAGAATTCGAGTTTAACTTATTTCAAAAGGAAGTTTCACTAAACTATTTGTGGCGTGGTGGTAAGCGTCCGTTAAGGCAGGGCTGTCTCCGAAAATCACAAAAAAAAAAGTTTGGCCCTGTACGAGATAAAAAATTTAGGGCCCTATTCGTTAATCCGTTATGTTTGTTTATTGATTTAGGCCAAGTCAATAATCCATTATACACTAAAACAGTTGGGCTTCTAAATTTGATTGGCAAAAACAATTGGGCTTCTATACAGCTGGGATTTAACGTTTTGGGTTTATAAATCCAGGCCCTATAAGTTTTTTTTGTTTAAAAACATACAGATTTTTTTAAATATAAATAAAAAAAATTTATAAATTTTTTCGGGCCGTATTTCGATTTGGACCCAGAGCAGTCACCCACCCGGCACTTGCTCTGGGCCGGCCCTGCGTTAAGGTCTCAGATTTGAATCATGTCTCCACTGGTTTCCTGCCTTAACTTCTTGAAGGCTACCCGCCCAGCACAACCTGCAATTTGCCTGATCCCGATCTTGTTGGTTAACAGGGTATTGGCGGGCACCCGTGAGTGTTGCGGTAAAGGTTCTCTTTTTAAAAAAAAAAATCATGTTAGAAAAACATGATCTCTATATTTTGATTTAGTCAGTAAATGTTTCTTGAACATCTGAAACTCTTTATCCGTTTTAAGGCTAAAAAGATGTGTTAATAACTTAATACCAAAACTAATGCATCGTGATCTCTATGTATTGAATAGTTGGTATATGTTTTTTAGAATAATCTGAAACTTTTATCTGTTTATTATTGACTTGTTATGCAACTGGTCAACTTCTTGATCTTAATACAGTAGTTCTGCCTACTAATAAGTTCTAAAATAAAATATGGCATTTACTACAGATAACACGATATGGCGTTGGTTACAACTGCGGAAGTTTGTGACGCAAACCCACAACTCCTTGTAAGCGGTGAACTTCGAGCACTGCAGCCGGTTTTCCAGATATACGGTAGGCGCCAGGTGTTCTCAGGTCCAGTTGTCACCCTCAAAGTTTTCGAAGACAATGTTTTGGTGCGGGAATTTCTTGAGGAGAAGGGTAATGGGCGGGTCCTGGTGGTAGATGGTGGTGGAAGCAAGCGGTGCGCCATACTTGGTGGCAATCCGGTAGTGCAAGCTCAGAATAACGGGTGGGCAGGTATTGTGGTCAACGGGTGCATAAGAGACGTTGACGAGATCAACAGTTGTGACATTGGGGTTCGTGCACTTGCTTCTCATCCCGTGAAAGCTAACAAGAAAGGGATCGGGGAAAAGCATGTTCCGGTTACACTTGCCGGGACGAGAATCTTGGACGGTGAATATCTTTACGCGGATACTGACGGGATACTGATCTCTAAAACGGAATTATCGGTTTGAACTTCATCTTTCCACTAGGTAAGGTGTTATTTATTTGATGAAATGTCTTCTATAAATGTTCCACATTTGTGTACTAAATATTGTTGACTTTTGAGACTACCTTAAAGAGTATGTTGTCAAGGGACCATATGGGATTTGGGTGGGTCGGATGAGTTGGGTAACGGGTCAAAACAGTCAACTTTCTTGGCAAGATTTTGAACTTTTAAACACAATTGTCAAATGTGATTTCAAAACTCATATTGTTTTTAATAAAGTTGATTTAGTGGTTTTATGTTCGGCTTGTTTGACCCATTTGGCCCGTTTTCTTTCAAGCTACTTTTTGTTCTACATGTTTTGACTGATTAGAGATGAACGTAACCACAATCGACTAAAGGATCTAAGTTTTAACCGGTTTTGACCTTGCTATTCACAAGATGAGTTAATTTAGATGGTATAATCATATATGGCAACCATATGTTATGATGTTTTGTTTTTGTATTGATCGTTGGATGCATAAGATTCGTATGAAATGACTAAATCAAACAAGCCCCAAGAACAAAATCGACATACTGGGCCGATCATGAAAACAAGAAAGACTTAAACATAGTAACGGCTGATTAATCTTAACCAGTCAACTACCAAGAACTGATCGCTAGCGCCAGATTCCAACTAGATAGATGCAACTCTTAGCAAAGTTTACATTTACGCCAGAGGCTTTGCGAATAATACCAAACGTTATTCATTGATATATTACAAATTCACAATAACCAAACGTTGTGCACTTCATTCTGATTGACCCCATGGGTGGATAAAATGCCTTAACACAACACAAGCTGTGTTTTCAGAACCGAACTGAACTGGATGGCTTACGGTTCAGCCATCGGATCAGATATAAGAACTGGGAGATACAACCCAAATTCAAATATTTAAAATTTACGGCATGTTTATGAGTTGCGTCAAATATTTATATAATTTGCATGTTAACTCCTATTTGTACCCTTGTCTCTCTCGCCTCCTATAAATTTGATAGCACAAAAATACTTTGACCCGGTTTGACATCAGTTTGGTTAGAGCATTCAGATTCAGATTCATGCCATCAAATTATGTGTGTAGAGTTTTTATAATATGAAGAGTATAAAAAGTGATTGTGAGGAGGAGAGAGAAAATGTTACTATTTATTTGTATACTAGGTTATTCCCCGGGTAGATACCCGGGTAGGAAAATTTAAATTACAATCAAAAGCAACAATAATATACGGGTTCAATAGTCATCAACACACCCTTAAATCTTTTTATGAATATAAAAATGAAAATATTAGAAATTTTTGTCAACTCTAGACCACAACATGCTAAACCATATCCATTGTGACCTCATTAATAAAAGCATTTATAATATGTACCTTTGTTACATTAAGAGTTAGTTTCCCATTAACTTCTACAATCCATTAAAGAGCATATACACTATATCATGTACTGAACTCCCGTGAGAGACGGCCTGCAATAATTTATATTCAAAAAGAGAATACATAAAGACAATCACTAACACATCATCAAAGTTATTAAGGTAAAGAAACAATAATCCTAGTAAATATAGTATAGATCTATAAAATAAAACCACATTATGCAAAATCATAAACCTCTATAAGTAACGGCTTGAAGACCCATGTAATTCAATAAGTTGTTTAGTTATATACCTTTTCACAAGGCTAAAAAGAAACGATCAAGTATCAGGTTACAGTTTAAACAAACCAAATTGGTGCATCAAGATTTTTGTACTCTTTATATTATAGCATCACATTTTGACAAAAACATATACCTGAAGTGCAGTTTTGTCATTATCTTGATTAACCAATGTTAGTATCTTGAAAAACTTGAGTAATTTGTGTGATCCCCACAAGATTATTTGGACACTAGATGGTAAGAACCTCAATGAGAGCTAGCAAATCTGCAAAAAAAAAAAAAAAAAAAGAAAGCCCACTTTGGTGACCATAGAGGTTTTAAATGCCCTACACCCGCTTCTAGTCTTCTTTCTCTTATAAGGTAGATCATGAAGTGCCGATGTTGACAGCGTTAGATCATGGAGAAGCATTTAGGACAGTTTTATTATGCAAGTACAGCACTACAGCTACTAACTTAAGAAAATAAGTAGTAGAAAGATCATTTGGTTGGTGGAAATTAGTTTAATAACTTGAGCAGGACTTTGTTTCAGTTGTACATATTGTCATTGGTTCAAAGTGAATTATAAATCCTAAATGACATTCTTACCCCAACACCACCCAGTCTGAGTGAACAAATATACCGCTGATTTGTCATATTACACAATATGTAAGTTGCAGCATAAGAAAACTTTGATTACTCGTATATTATATAGCCAAGTTTTCAAATTACACCCATTTGATCCATTGGGGATAAGATATAACCTAATGCCACCCATTTGACATGATCCATCTATAGCTAAGTTTACTAAATGTACCCGTTTGATTCGTTAGAGATAAACTGTAACCAAAGGCCACCCATTTTTAGGTAAAGAAGTACAAAAATCCCACCTTTAACTTGATCAAATCACCAAAGAAGTGGAAACTAAATCCTACATGCTTAGAAAGAATGGAAGTACCTGTTGAGATGCAGAATTGGATATTCTCGAATGAACGAACTGCACCAACCTTAATACCTGAATAAGAGTTGACTTTCATAACTAAAAATATCCACTAACACAAATAAGAAAAAACATATCTATTATCACTAACCTTTCTACTTAATCACATTATGTCAAAATTCACTACACAGAAATACAACTATCTTAAATGATTTTGACATGGGTACACTTTTTATATGAAAAATACATTAACATTTTCTTTGATGATCATAAATGGGATTTTGTAAAAAAACTTAACCGGGTCGGGTCACAACACACTAACAGTTCAACTGAAACGGTTCGCGTCGAAACGGTTCGGCTCGAAACGGTTCGGCTCGAAACGGTTCAGCTCGAAAGGGTTCTCGTCGAAACGGTTCAGCTCGAAACGGTACGGGTCGAAACGGTTCGCGTCGAAACGGTACGGGTCGAAACGGTTCCGCTCGAAACGGTTCGCGCCGAAACGGATTTTTTGGATTTTTTAGAATTTTTATGATTTTTTAGAATTATTTGGAATTTTTTTGATTTTTTGGAATTGGATCAAAATGGCAATTGAAAACATTTAAAATGAAAATCCCTAAAATACCCCTGGTTAAAGATGGAGTTTTTGGATGGAGTTAGTGTATGTGATCAAAATGGCAACAAAAGGGAAAAGTCAGGGACCCAGAGGCAAAAAAAATATTTGGACTAAAATAACAAATTTGGACAAAACTCAGGGACTAAAATAGTAAAATGGCAATTTACTCTTTTATAAATAATGATACGTTTAAACAGTTTCACATGGATTCCGAGGGTTGATAATTATAATAGCAACTCAACAAATAATTCAACATCAAGTTCAAACTCCCAACTGTTCTCAGCGGCATCAAACGTTAATTTTGATATGTTGACCCGTTTACTAAATTAAAACAACAATTTTGACTTGTTTACTAAAAATATAATAAAACGATATAGAAGAAGGCAACCAATTCTTAATCATTTCCCTGTAAACAAAAATTACATATTGGTGTTGGGATAGATCGTTCAAATTGGTTACCGGGTCGGAACAACTTCGGGCCAACTCTATAGTTAATGTGGGTTCAAACGGGCCAGGCCAGCCGGCCGTTGACACCTTATTGTTAATAAACTTGTTAAATAAGAATGGTAAAAACTACATTTCTAAATAATGACTGAAATTTCTAATAAAGCGATTTGTAATGAATAATACCAATTAGAAAATAAGGTTTCTCAACTTCAACTATTTTCGAAATGTTATTGCAAATTTATTTTATTTCAACGTTAATTTAAGGGGACTTTCAAACCCTTTTATTTGCTTGAGGTCCGTATAAATGTGGCATCCCATAATTATATACTAAACTTTTTACCAGAAAAAGATTTACCTGCTATATGTCAGTTTGTGAGCAAACTTGTGAACTCAAATACATAAATAATTGAGGCAACATGTAAAAAATCATTTGTTGTTGGTTTCTTTTCTAACATATCCAATTGGTAAATTAAAACTTTAGACCATTTAGAAACAGTCAAAAGTTTAAGTAATTTATCTAATCGTAAGTAATAAAAGGTAACCATTTCATTGCTAATGCATGCCTATTAGTAGTTTTCAACAATTGACCTAAACCTATAGCTATAGACAGGAGAAAATTCAAAAATGCAGGTAGTAGCAATCATAGCATAACTAATAATTTCTGACAAAAAATCAACAATAAATGAAAGGGTTGAAATCAATAACTGTATGGCTTACCGAGGGGATAATGACTATTGAAGTTCGCTTAAATCCAAGTCGAACAGGATAACTGACGTTGCGAGACATACAAACTGCACTTGAAAAGACTGCATCTGAAATTAACAAAATTTATAAAGTGAAAGTCAAAATTTAAAAACAGATTTTACTCGTATTCCTACTTCTCTATCGTAATTCCAGTTTGATTACACAGATTTTTCAGCCATTTATGATGACCCTATGTATGACTATAATATGATCTAGAGGCTGAATGTATTAAAAGTACACTTAGGCTAGAGTTTGGCTCATTCGACCCAGTTTCTATTTTAGTTAATCACTAATGCTAATCAACTAATTATAAATTTTGCCCATGGCTTTATAGCTTAGTGCATCTTGGGGGTGGGATAAGACTTTTGGACTAATAGGTCCTGGGTTTGATTCCCACAAAGAGGGTTTTCACATATTTATTGGGTTTCCTCCTGAATTGGTGTATAGACATTATGCCTAGTGGAGATGGATATGATCGGGTGGTTCCACTGGTGGCACGATGATACTCCAGTGGTCCGTCAGTGATCCAAATTTGTCGTTCAAAAAAAACTAATTATAAATTTTTAAAATCTCGAGCATATTTAATATCAAAAATTTAACCCCACGAGTGTAAATTATTCAATAAGTACTAACTTTAGCCAAAAAGCTGAACCGATTGAAAACAAAACAATTACATGTGGTTGGAAATATGAGTAATGTTATTTTCAATTCAAATGAAAGTTATCTAATACTGTCATATCAACCATAGTGCATATGTCAAGAGTTTTAATCTTTTTCTCATATATACTATAGCTTATTTATTGTAATCTTTTCTTTTTACTGCAAGTTTCCAATATCGCCATCAGATACCATCATCTAAAAAATATTTAAGAGACTGTAACGATTAACGAAATAAAAAAACTTGGCTTTTTCGACAGTCCATATACAAAACAATCAACAGTGTTTTATGCGAGAATCGATGAACATAAATCACAATATCAAACAAAACAACAACAAACGGAACGTAAATCATTCAGTCAACCAAAACCACAACAAACTGACCATAAATAAACATATCTAAATTGAAAAAAAAAAACAGTAATCAGAGATTGCTAACCTGATTGCGTCTGGATCGTAGAATAGTCAAGAAGGAAGATGATTTTGATAGCTAGGGTTTAGGAAATACGCGTGGGCTGTGAAGATTCCAACGTACCTGTGTATAGCAACCAGGAAGAAACCACTTAATTTGCATCATTAAACAACCAAAACGTTAATTCTGATAATTTACCAGTATTAAGAAACACCACCAAATGAACAATATTAGTTCGCCTCACAAATTAATGCCTCATTTCATGACGAAATCGCCTACTTTTTTAATACTTGCAAAAAATTATTCATACAGATAACATGAACAAACAAAGTAGGTGAATACCTTCATTGTGATAGTTTAGCAAGTTCTTCAATACATAGTTAGCCCTATGCAGTTAATATCGGTGATATCTCGGTGATATATCGGTTCGGAGCCGAAAGTCTATACTCCGTGACCTTGAACCAGAGTCACTAAAATCTTCAACTTCATTACAATTAAAAAAAACTAACATAATCAAGAATCAGATTAAAGTTGGTTGAAGGAATCATACCTGTGATTGAAAGGAATCATACCTATAATCACAACCGGTTATCAAAAAGTGAAATCAATATAGATACAACCCCTATTAACTAAACAGATTTGGGTACCTGATTATTGAACCATTTGATGAGAATATGATTGATCCAGAAGAGCGAGATGAAGGAGGCTAGGGTTTAGAAAGAAGCGTCCTTTGATTTGGGTCAGAATAGCCGTGTTGAATGAAACGAATGAAGGATTCACGATGCTCAGATGGAATTTATTAGGAAAGACATGTGAGGAGATGATCATTGGAATGGAGATGGAGAATGGAGATGGAGATGGAGATGGAGGCTCTCGTTTTGGAAAAGAAACGCACGTACAAATAAAGTCGGGTCATAACAATAGGAAACGGATCCCGCCTCAACCCGTATACAAAAATCTTTCACCCGACTTTTTGGAGCCAAAACCAATTTGTAGAATGCATAAGGTTATGCCACATCATTTTCCAAGCCCTCATAACATGACACATAAGCCCTTATTTATCATGTTTATATATATATATATAGATTTGAGAGTACACTGTTCACCCACTATAATTTTTTAATATATTTTGAAAGTGGTTGTGAGTGGAGGAGAGAGAAAAGATAATGATAAAGGTATAAAAAATATTATTTAATTGAAAAAGAGAGAAAATGTAGTGTTTTTTTAGTGTAATTTAGGGTGAAAATATGATGGAATTGATGTGAATGCTCTTAAACCCGGTTCTTGAAAAGCCACCCTTTTTGTTGTGATCCAGTGTAACGCCCAACGTCCCCAAACTTTAGACTTTTGTCAGATTTAGCCCCTGAACTTTATCTATTTGGCAAGTCTAGCCCCTCTACTATTTTTATGTGTGATACTTGATAACTTGGAATGCCTAAATCCACGGGTGGAATGTCTATATCTTTGGAATGTCAATATCTATATGCTTGGAATGCCTAATTCTATATTTGAAATGTCTAAATCTATGTTCGAATGTCTAATTCTATGATGGAATGCCTAAATCTATGTTTGGAATGTCTACACCTATTTGGTGCTTGACTCTTTAGACTCGTGAAACTTGATTCTTGGTTGAACGAGAGACTGGAGCCTTGTCACTGGCGGAATCTATTAATCTTGGAACTTTTGGTGTTTATACTATAATCTAGCTAATACTATTACTCAATAAAACGCAACGCTTAATCTAACTCGCAAAACGAAGACGGGAACGCGATAATGATTGGATTAGCCAAGTGGCAATCCGATCGGATGAGCACCCGATCGGATGACCACCCAATCGGGCGACCACTCGACCGGGCCACCATCCGATCCATGCTGCACCGCCTCAATTCCCCTCCACACTATAAATAGGCCTGTCACATCACTTTATTCCCCGATGTGACAACCCTGTTCGGCTAGACGCACGCACACTACAATTCTTCAATTCGTTGGTGATTTCGGTACGTTTTAGGCTAGATCCTTGTACTTTCTTGATCTACACTTCATTCTCTACGTGATTCTCCTTTGAAATCACACGTTTCACCGTGAAATATCTCAGATCTGAGTTCTTGAGGGTGATGTCATCATGGTGGTTAGTACAAACTGCTATATGACGTCATTTCTGGCAAAGATCTAGCTTGGATCTAAGGAATTTCATATGCTTTTACACTAAATCTAAGTTAAATCCACACTTTTCCATATAAGACCTAAGTTTCTTCATCTGTTCTTCAATCTTTCACTTTAAATGGTGAGATCCGGTTCTGAACGGACTATAGACTCGATTATTACTCTAGAGTCGACTTAAAGATGGATTTCTACCAGAGAATGACGGCCGAAATATGGATTTTGACATAAACTTTATTGCGGACAGTAACTGGTCGGATTGGGGTGGTTCCCACCCGATCAGAACAGCTGTGCGACGATGAGTTTACCATTTGTCTCAATACGTACCATGCCTATCGTTAACTTAGAAAATTTTACAAAATGGTAAAAGAAACAAGGTCCGCCCGATCGAGCGACAGCCCGATCGGACAACCATTCGATCAGGTGACATTTGTCTCGTAGCCTTGAAACTTTGAAACCTCCCAACACTTAGAAACTTTTTCTGACATTTGAAACTTGAAACTTGGAACCCTAGATCGAGTGGCAACCCGATCGGATAGCCATCCGATCGAGCAGCCACCCGATCAGAGGAACCAAGGTACCGAACACTTGGATCGGGTGGCAACCCGATCGGATAGCCATCCGATCGGGCAGCCATCCTATCCCCCTCACCTTGTGAATTTTAGTGGCAACCCTCCGATGGGCAGCCGTCTGTTCCTCTCACACTTGTCACCCAGTCGACTGGCAATCCGATCGGATTGTCATCCGATCGGACAACCATCCGATCCAGTGACTGCTTCCGACAGTTTACGCAATCTCGTTATTCTGCCCGACTCTTATCTATTGTAATCTAATCAGGCTAATCCTAAAAGAGCTCCCTTTGATCCAATAACAGTCTATACTGTTAAGCAATCACTGTGAGTATACTCGATCCCTTTTTACTTTAAGCTTTTGGGATGAAACATGTATTCTATAAACTACGATACTTGAGACTTTGCAAACTAAACTCTATCCTACGTGTATGTGAGAACTTGTGCATTCTAGTATTCTATTTTGTGCTATTCACAAGATGAGTTAATTTACAAGATGAGTTAATTTAGATGGTATATCATATATGGCAACCATATGATGTTTTGTTTTTGTTTTTGTATTGATCGTTGGTTGCATACGATCCGTATGAAATGACTAAATCAAACAAGCCCCAAGAACAAAATCGACGCACTGGGCCGATCATGAAAACAAGAAAGACTTAAACATAGTAAAGGCTGATTAATCTCAACCAGTCAACTACCAAGAACTGATCGCTAGCGCCAGATTCCAACTAGATAGATGCAACTCTTAGCAAAGTTTACAATTACGCCAGAGGCTTTGCGAATAAGACCATTCCTTGAAATCAATGCATCATCATTCATCGATATATTACAAATTTACAATAACCCAACATTGTGCACTTCATTCCGATCGACCCCGTGGGTGGATAAAATGCCTCAACACAACACAAGCTGTGTTTTCAGAACCGAACTAAACTGGATATATATATATATATATATATATATATATATATATATATATATATATATATATATATATATAATTTGCATGTTAACTCCTATTTGTACCCTTGTGTAACACCTCGAAATTTTGTGTCCAATAATGTGTTAACACGTGTCATGAGTTTACACGTGGCATTAGATATTAAATAAAGGACTAAAGTTGACAAACCTTGAAAGTATGTAAATTCGAGGGTTATAAATGTCAACAAAGGGTAAATATACTGTATAGTAACCCTAAACGATGCTCGTACCTTCAAACGAATAAATCATGGATCGTACGGAAGCGAAACGCGGAAGAAAGTGAGAGATTACAAGCTGCAACGGTTAACTGTGTCAACATGTTTAATTATACCTCTGAGTGACCCTTTGACAAACCCGAAGCTTTATAAACAGTAAAATACGCTCACTAGAATGTACTATATAAATTTCGCGAAGTTCCGTTTTAAAACGAGAAAGTTATGATCAAATACGTACGAGAGGGGTGAAAAGCGTCAACAATGAAAGTTAAGGCTTTCCGGATAGTAATTAAACTAACCAGGGACTTAACAGTACGGGTAAAAGGCACGAGGCCCTTAATTGTAATTAAACGAGGGCCAAATCGCAAAGTTACCCCTTCAAACCCGAAAGGTCAGGTTATTAATTACAAAGATTCGGTTAATCATTACAAAAGATTTAAAAATCTTTGAAAACAGCCCTTACGGACCGCAAGGGTCCTGCCTTACGGACCGTAAGGGGGTGAAAGGGTAAAACATTTTCCGCCATAGGCTTACGGACCGCAAGGCCCAAGCCATACGGTCCGTAAGCGATGCCCAGCGACAGAAAGTTGGCTGTTGGCTGTTTAAAGTGGTAGAACATTAATGTATGGGTTTCCCAGAGGTATGGGCGACCCCTAATCACTCCCTAGCACTATAGGACATATGTTGATGATCAAGGAGCATGGGTAGACTTGTTTGTCAATAATCTAAGGCCTTAGGAGCACTATATAAAGGCCTCATTGCACAACAAAGTTCCTCACACCTTCTCTTGCATCTCTGATCATCTCTGGAGCTCAATACTTCATTCTAAGCTTCACATTTCGTGCATAGAGTTTCTGTAAGTTTGTTTAACCCTTTGTGGTTTAGTTTTTGCTTATTTTAGCTTAAAAGTCAATCTGTCGTAACTAACGGTTGACTTAACGGTTAATCACAAATGGTCCAGTGATTTACCGAATCAAAGATGGTTATGTGTTGGTATTTATGTGGGTAATAAACCCCTAAAAGGGTTCCCCCTGATCACCACTCTAACTAGCTCAAATGTCGAGTCAAACGTGCTTAGAAAAAGTTAACAGAAAGCTATTTTTGCGATTTTACATGTAATCTGTAATGTAGACGGTGTGCAACCTGTTTGAACACTCATAAAACACGATAATAAGTATATTAACACGTCTAACCTTGTTTGATCCGGCCATTTGCTATATTGACCCGGTTCGGAGCCGAATATCGCAAAAGTTTGACTTTTGCTTTGACTTCAGTTCTGACCCGTTAAAGTTCGATTTAGATATGCCTTAGGACTCTCTTAGGACCAGGTTACAAGGTGGTATAAACCTCTGTGACCGGTTCGTTGTTTGTCCAAGTCTTTTACACTTTCCGTTAAATGCTTAAAAGTTGACCGTAACGCCCTTATCAAAATAAAACGAGTATTTCGGACACGTGAAGGGACCATAACCTTGGTTACTGAATTCTAAGCATGTCCCTAAAATTTCACATTAATCCGAGGTCTAGAATAGGAGTTATGCTAAATAGCGCAATTAAAGAAAACTTTTGTAATAAACGGCGCAATTAGCATAACGCCTATCTAAACCAAGATTTTGTCACCAAACCTTTACTCACTGTTGTAAAATAATATTTTGGGAATTTTAAAGATTTTTAATTATTTTTAACCTGCTCATAATCTGCGGTTATGGCTACGGTTCGGTAAATACCGAATATACCCTTTTCGGCCAAAACTTGAGTTCTACAAGGTCTTTTGACCCGATTCCAGTTGCTACTGATTTTAAATAATAAATAAGGTATTTTGGACTTTATAAACTGTTCGGGGAAACTCAGATTTCCTGTAGAACTCTAAAAACCTCTTTTTAATCTTTAAAAAGACCGAAATACCCCTACGGGGCATAATATCAACTTAAACTCGTTACGGGCATTATGGAAGGTATCCTACTGATACCACAACCTCTTTAAAGCATATTGACTTAGGAAAACAGTGTAGGATTCTTACGGTTACCCGTTGCGCCTTTTGCGCGCACGGTTCGGCTTATGTAACTAGTTTACATAAATTAGCTGATACGGGCCAAACCATATTGTTTTGACCCCAAAATCCCGAGTGTGAATATTAAACCCATATAAAACAAGCCTTCAAATTTGTTGGGTCGGAATCACATTCCATTCCCGGTTTTCGCCTTTCACGCGATTAAACCGTATCTATCCTTTGAAACTAACCGGTCTAGGCTACGGCTAATATAAAGACCCGTTAGGATTCTAATAGGTTATTTTAAAACCTTCGTTCCAGAATAGGAGCCCAGTAAAAGATATCTGTGATTTAATCAATTAAGGACTATACTTGCAAAGGTAAATACTTTTAACTTATTTTCCGTATTACGGGCTTGGGGTACGGTATCTAAAATACCGCTTGGTCGGACAATTGACCCCAACTCATTTGTAG
The DNA here is from genome assembly GCF_002127325.2 of Helianthus annuus. NCBI lineage: Eukaryota > Viridiplantae > Streptophyta > Magnoliopsida > Asterales > Asteraceae > Helianthus > Helianthus annuus. The sequence continues at coordinate 99,188,590 of NC_035435.2, read as the reverse complement.
TTGGGTATTATCAATGTGACCCGTTTAAAAACTTGTTTTGTTGGCTTAACGCCTTTGGGGGATTAATGACCATGTCCCGGATATCCTTGGCATCATTTTACGAAATGGCCACGACCTCGACATCCGGGTGTAGGCGTACACCCGGTATTGTGTCTATATTAATTAAAGGTGTAACCGTTGGTTTACCCACCACGGTTTTACGCCATGTGGTGTGTCTATTAAATTTTAACCCGACACGACCCGGGCGACCGAACGCATAACGAGCATGTAATTCTTTACAAGATTTAATTATAAATTATCCCAAGTTATAAAAGAGTTTGTGCCTTGTGCATTCAAATCAATTTTAATAAAAATTTTACAAAAGTGTCGGTTGAATGTATTTACCAGTGTAAACTGACGTATTTTTCCAAAAAGATTAACTGCAGGTACTAAACGTAATCGGCTGGCTATAGCTCCTTAGCATCTTAAAGAGTCTCGCAAGCTTTTGATGCCTTGTCTGTTGAACAATACTTTTTATTATTTTGATCCCCCTGTGGATACCATTCGACTATTTGTGATACATTCGATATTACAATCAATGGTTGAATTATATTTATCTTTATGCTTCCGCTGTGCATTCATATAATTGTGTGGTTTGACTATATTGTTGCCAACCATGTCACGGTAATCCCCCACCGGGCCCACCGGTGATACACGTGGAAAATGGGGTGTGACAGGTTGGTATCAGAGCCAACATTGAGTGAATTAAACACTATCCTAATGTGTTTAATCTCAGTGACACAATTGCACATACTTGAGTCTAGACAAGAACATAGGACAAATTCGAATTTGTTATTCCAGTTTGTCTTTTTATTATTATTAGTATTTAAAGTTTTAAAAGCAGGAAATATGGCACCTGTTATTTTCCGAGGAAGGGGAAGAAGAGGCAGAGGAACGATCGTTACTCACCATGATCACTGACGGGTGGTCCTTTGGACAACCCTTAAGTGTGTTAAAACATGAAATAATTCTCCATTTAGCCGTGTAATTATCTTGAATTAGATAACTACGATGCTTATGTTTCAGGTGCAAATTAAGAGACAAGAGATGGATAAAAGGCAGCTTATGGATGCTTTGGTGAAAACGGGTCGAGAGAAGAACACAAGACAAAACAAAGAAGTGAAGGCAGCTTGGTACCGTAAATTACGGTACTACCGTAATTTACGGTGGCCCATTTTTTCATATATGTTGCACCGTAACTCAGTTTCACCTCACCGTAACAGTTTGATGTCCACCGTAAATTACGGTGGAGCCGTAATTTACGGTGGAGCCTGAACGTGAAAAGTGTAACTGCCACAATATACTCGTTTTTGGGTGTGTCTTTTGGTATTATCTCATCATTGACGGTTCTTGGAGACTTGGGAGGCGAATTTGGAGTATTTGCTTGCTTTGTGAACAATTCTAAACATTCGGTTTGTGTTTTTAATTCGTATGAACACTAGATTAATGTTGATGATGATTCACCGAGCCATGTCCGGCTAAACTCTTCGGTGATCATCCTAGGTGAATGTTTCTAAGACTTTTGTGTGTTAATTTCTGCATTTCTAGAATGATATTTTGCGTTGCTTGAATGTCATGGTGTATGTTTGATTGTTTGTAGTGCGTTAATCTATATCACAATTTCTAGTCTTGATCGTACGTTCTTGGTGCCGTTGGCAACCGAGATATCACGGGAAGGGTTGGGGTTGGTTATTGGTTAATAGGTCATCGGGAAACAACCTCGCATTATCTAATCCGAGTACTTTGTTCCCTTTTATCACTTCAATCACACATACACGAGTTATGTCTATGTAACTCTTTCTAGTGAAATTGCACACAATTGTTTAAAGAAACTGAAACCTAGGGTGATCATTGTTCTCTCCTAATTGCTTACAACCTACTTTGATTTGAATTAGTTCTTAATTTAGTTTTCCAAAACAACAATCCACAATCTTGAATTTTAATTTTCTGCAAGTTAGTTTAATTTTAGTATAAATACAAAGCTACACAATCAACACATTTTCCACATACTCCCTGAGTTCGATACCCTACTACCGCTAACTACAGTTGTTTAGGGATTAAATTTGCGTGACCCACGACATCACGTCAAATTTTGGCGCCGTTGCCGGGGAGTAGTGCGCAACGTGTGTTAATTTCATAGTTTTGTTTGTTATTTTCGGGTTTACGCTGGTTGTGTTTAGTGTGCAGGTACTTCAGGTGTATGCATACTAGAGGCTCTCAAAGGTCATCACCGCTATCGTTTGATCCGGAAATTGAAAGAACGCTAAGACAAAACCGAGTTTTAGTGCGAGAAAACAAAATTATTGGTTCACCTACTTCACCCATTACACCGAGAAACATCATGGCTGATTCTCAGATTCCACTTACAACCAGTCAAACAACCTCATCCTTTATACCTACTTCCACCCAACCATCACCAAACACTACATTACCTAATACCACCGCTGGATTTACACCAACCAATTCCACTCAACCAATCACCACTCAAAATGAGCCTACCATCACTTACGATCCATCCACCACAATCCCACCATTATCTCACTTCTTTCCCCCAACTACGGGTCAATCATCATCTACCTTCACAATTGCACCCAATTCAACTATTGTGCATACTACCCCATCCTTTAGACCACAACAATCGGGTTTTCAGTATTCAAACATTCCATTTGGGCAAACCTCGGGAATGCAAGGGGGTGATTATGATGAGGGATTCGAAGACTTTGAGGGGTATGAAGATGATGGGTACGGTTATGGAGATTATGGTGATCAAGGGGATTTTGGGTATGTTCAAAGTCAATCTCAAGGGATGGCGAGTGTTGGTGGAATGCAACATCAACAACTTATACCACAACATATTCGGCCAAGACCACAAGGGCCACCAATGCCACAACCGATTCCATTGCAACAGGTCCGGCCACAACATGTACACCAACAACCATTTCAAAGACCGCCTCAGCGCCCACCGATGCGACCACAACAGTTTCAACAACCGATCGCACCACAGGGGCAAGTACCAAGACCGAATGGGCCGATTATTCCGAGAGGTAGGTATGGTGTGCCACGAAGACATCTTAGAGAACAAGCAAGGGGAATAGAGGCACATTTCAGGCCAATCATTACTCAAAACCCCTCACCGGTGGTTATCCCTCACAACAACCAAGGGAGAACTTTTGAAGTAAGAACAAACTCGTTGCAAAGTTTACCGAAGTATAAAGGGTTAGCAACGGAGGAGCCGTATTTCCATCTAGAGGCCTATGACTCAATTTGCAATACTTTTGGGAGTCAAGGTTTTTCGGCCGATGAAGTCAAGTTAGTCTTATTTCAGTTTTCTTTGGAGGATAAGGCAAAGAAGTGGTTCTACACTTTGCCTTCGGCATCAATATATACATGGGGGGAGATGCAACAAACCTTTTTGGATGAATTCTATACCGCCCAAAAGACTAATGATGCGCGGAAGGGGTTGAGAAGCTTTCAACAACAACACGGTGAGATGTTCCATGAGGCGTTTGAGCGTTTTAACATGATGATTAAAAACTGCCCTCATCATGGGATTGAGTTATGGGAGTTAATGAACGCTTTTCATGAGGGGTTAAGTGCCGAAGATGCACGGGATTTAATGTCTATCACCGGAGGGACATTTGGAACGAATTATGAGAATGAAGATTGGGAGTTTTTGGAGAGTATGGCAACTACATCAAAAAGGAAAGCCCAAGCTTCGAGGAGAGCCCGACCGACAACTAACCGACCACAAGTGCATGCCATAGATGAAGGTAATGTTCAAACTACTAATCAAATTTATGATGTGTGTGCTTTGTGTAATGAAATAGGTCACGCGGCTGAAAATTGCCAAGGAATGTTGGAAGGGCAATATGAGGAAGTTCATGCGGTCCAAGGTCAAGGCCAAGGAGGAGGTGGTAGGAACTACAACAACATGAATTCTAATACCTACCACCCCGGGTTGAGGAATCACCCGAATTTTAGATATGGGAACCCGTCAAATCAAGCGAACCCAAATTTTCAAGGTAGCCAAGGTAATTTTGGTTCACGGCCATCTTATAATAACCAAGGTGGGTACCGGGGCGGAAATAATCAAGGGTATCAAAAACAATACCAAACGGGTCAAGATCAAAGGGGATCTTCGGGTGGAAATGAGGTGATGGAGATGCTTAAAAGCATGCAATTGGAAATGCAAAAGCGAAATCAACTTGATGAAGTGCGGATGCAAAAAGATGAGGTTCGCGATAAAAGCATCCAGTCACTAACGACTCAAATGGGGCAATTAGCAACCGATGTGGCGGAACTAAAGAAAGGTAAGGGTCAACTTCCAAGCGACACAAAGGTAAACCCTTCACACGGTTCGTCACGAGGTAATGTTAATATTAACCATGTTAGTGTGTTAAGAAGTGGTAAAGAGTTTAAGGCCAATTTGTCACCCGAATTGGTCGAGGGGGTGGTTGAGGACATCACGGGAATGGAAAGTGATGATGAACCTTCACCGGTTAAACCAAAAGAAATAACAACTATTAAAAAACCGGGGTTGGGTGAAAGTGAAAAGAATGAAAGTGAAAAGATTGAGGGTGAACCGAGTCAAGTTCCATTCCCATCGGCTTTACTTGACCCGGGAAAGAAAAATGTTATTGTGTCAAGGGGTCCTCAAAAAGAGGAAATGTGGGATATGTTCAAACAAGTTAAAATAAATCTCCCACTTCTTGATGCAATAAAACAAGTTCCCGCTTATGCAAAATTTTTAAAAGAATTATGCACACAAAAGAGGCAAAACAAGAAAAAAGTGCCTAAGCGGGTAGATTTGACCGGGCAAGTAAGTGCGGTGTTGAATGGGGAGCTTCCTCCTAAGCTCCAAGATCCAGGCACGCCATTGATTAATGTACAAGTTGGTAATTTTCAAATGGCTAAGGCGTTGCTAGATCTTGGAGCCGGAGTTAGCATTTTACCGGGGGGATTATACGACCAATATGACTTTGGTCCATTAGCACGGGTAGAGACGACGGTTGTTTTGGCCGATTTGTCTCATAAGTTGCCCCGGGGTATGGTTCAAAATGTTATTGTTAAAATTGATGAGTTTTACTACCCGGTGGACTTCTTAGTTTTGGACTACTCATCGGCGGACCCTAAACAACAACAAAACATAATTTTGGGTCGGCCATTTTTGAGCACCGCACATGCTATTATCGATTGTAGATTTGGTACGGTTGATATGGCATTCGGAAATCGAAAAATGCGTTTGAATGTTTTCACTAACAATTCTAATGCTAACGGTGCTGATGAGTGTTTTATGGCAGACATAGTAGATGGATGCAACCCGCATGAGTATGAGGAGGATGGTTTGGATATTTGCCTGTGTGACTTTTCTGAACAGGTACATGCTTATGCACTACGGGTTGAAGAGGAGGCACAAGATGTTATGGCGATGAAAGAAGGTAGACCACCATGGACCCATCAATTCGAGGGTCTACCGGTGGAAATCGATTCGGGTACAAAACCATCGTTGGAGGAACCACCAAAGTTAGAGCTCAAGGACTTGCCCGGCCACTTGAAGTATGTATTTTTAGGGGATAATGACACTTTGCCGGTCATTATTGCCTCTAATTTGGAAGTGGCACAAGAGCAAGCCTTGATGGAGGTGTTAAAAGCAAACAAGGGTGCTATTGGATGGACGATTGCCGATCTTAAAGGAATTAGTCCATCTATCGTCATGCACAAAATTATCACAACCGAGGATGTCAAACCGACACGAGAAGCTCAAAGGCGGTTGAACCCGAACCTAAGGGAGGTAGTAAAAAAGGAGGTAATTAAATGGTTGGATGCGGGAATTATCTATCCAATTTCGGATAGTGCTTGGGTGAGTCCCACCCAAGTTGTGCCTAAGAAGGCCGGCATTCAAGTAGTCAAGGACGAAAGTGGTGAACAAATTGCCACCCGACCGGTTACCGGATGGCGGGTGTGTATTGACTACAGAAAACTGAATGCCGCCACTTCTAAGGACCATTTCCCGCTACCTTTTATTGACCAAATTATTGAAAAATTGTCGGGTCAAAAATATTATTGCTTCTTAGATGGGTATTCGGGTTATAATCAAATTGCTATACACCCGGATGACCAACACAAGACCACCTTCACATGCCCATATGGCACCTTTGCCTTTAGGCGAATGCCGTTTGGGTTGTGTAATGCTCCGGCAACTTTCCAACGATGTATGATGAGTATTTTCTCGGACATGGTTGGAGAGTCGCTCGAAGTGTTCATGGATGATTTTTCCATTTTTGGCACCACTTTTGATGCTTGTCTCAACGAATTGCAAAAGGTTTTAAAAAGGTGCGTTGAGAAAAATTTGGTGCTAAGTTGGGAGAAAAGTCACTTCATGGTGCAAGAGGGCATTGTGTTGGGACATGTGATTTCGGAAAGGGGGATGGAGGTGGATAAGGCAAAGATACGGGTAATTTCATCATTGCCACCTCCTAAAAATGTTAAGGGTGTACGGTCATTCTTGGGACACGCGGGTTTTTATCGACGTTTCATTAAGGGTTTTAGTGTTATCACCAAACCCTTATGCAATTTGTTATTAAAAGATGTCCCGTTTGACTTTACTAATGAATGTATGCAAGCGTTTACTGTTTTGAAGGAACATTTGGTCAAGGCGCCTATCTTGCAACCACCTGATTGGTCAAAGCCGTTCGAGATAATGTGTGATGCAAGCGATACCACTATTGGTGCTGTTTTGGGTCAACGGGTTGACAAGAAGCCGGTGGTTATTTACTATGCAAGCAAAACTTTATCCGAAGCGCAACTTAATTACACCACAACCGAGAAGGAGTTACTAGCGGTGGTGTATGCTTTGGATAAGTTTCGCTCGTATATTTGGGGAAGCAAGGTAGTGGTTTACTCGGATCATAGTGCGGTTCGGTACTTGATGGAGAAAAAGGATGCAAAGCCGCGGTTGATTCGGTGGGTCTTATTGTTACAAGAGTTTGATCTTGAGATCCGAGACAAAAAGGGATGTGAGAATGTTGTCGCGGATCATTTGTCCCGAATCCCGTTGGAAGGTGTAGATGATGCAAGTGAAATCAATGAACGGTTCCCCGATGAACAATTGTTGGCCGTTTCTACTTATGTTGCCCCTTGGTATGCTCATTATGTTAACTATTTGGCCAAGGGTGCGATTCCAAATCATTGGACTAAGAAGAGACGACAACAGTTTTCTAGTCAAGTGAAGCAATATATATGGGACGAACCCGACTTGTTCAAAATCGGGGCTGATCAAGTGATAAGAAGATGTGTTCCCGAAACTGAAGTTTTAGAGATATTGACCCATGCTCATTCATCCGCATGTGGGGGCCATTTTAGTGGGAATAAGACAGGCTATCGGGTGTTATCGAGTGGGTTTTATTGGCCCACGATTTTCAAGGATGCTCGTGAGTATGCCCGAAATTGCATCAATTGTCAAAGAATGGGAAGCATTTCGAAACGTGATGAAATGCCGTTGCAACCAATTTTGGTAGTGGAGGTATTTGATGTTTGGGGAATAGACTTCATGGGTCCTTTCCCAAACTCAAATGGGTTTTTATACATATTGGTTGCGGTTGATTATGTGTCGAAATGGATTGAAGCTATTGCCACAAGGACCAACGATCATTCCGTTGTATGTAAGTTTGTGCAATCCAACATTTTTTCTCGTTTCGGTGTACCTCGGGTGATAATAAGTGATGGTGGTTCACATTTTAAAAATTTCAATTTTGGAAAGTTGTTGAAGAGATATAGTGTGAATCACCGTGTGGCTACACCGTACCACCCACAAACAAGTGGTCAAGTGGAGGTATCTAACCGGCAAATCAAAGAAATTCTAATGAAAACGGTTAGAACGGATAGGAAAGATTGGTCAAGCAAGCTTGATGATGCATTGTGGGCATATCGCACGGCTTTCAAAACCCCACTTGATACCACTCCGTATCGAATGGTTTACGGGAAAGGATGTCATTTGCCTATGGAGTTGGCACATAGGGCATATTGGGCAATTAAAACAGTGAATGCGGACTATGATGAAGCGGGTCGGGCGAGGAAGCTTCAACTGAATGAAATTGAAGAGATAAGGGACCAAGCATATGAGTGTGCATCCGCATACAAAGACAAACTGAAAAAGGTTCATGATGCGAAGATAAAGAAGAAGAACTTTGAAGTGGGTCAAAAAGTGTGGTTATACAATTCAAGGTTGAAAATGTTCGCGGGGAAACTAAAGAGCAAGTGGATGGGCCCTTATGTTGTCCGACGAGTGGGAAGGTTCGGAGATGTTGACATTCAAGACGAGCGAACATTGAAACAACAAACGGTGAACGGTCACAGGTTAAAGCCGTATTTGGATGGCAATGACATCAACAACTTGGAGCTTGACAAAGCGGGCTACATCCTACGCCCGGTTGAGGAGGAACAATCGTAAGAGGCCCAGGTTTGGTGATAGTGTACATAGTAGTTTTGTTTTGTTTTGTTTGTATAGTTGCATAATTGCCATAGTTCCTCGAAGTCCGTGTTCGAAACAAGTGTGGGGAAGTTCGGGTCGCGAATTGCTCTTACATCGTGTTGAGGACAACACGGGATTTTTGAGGGGGTAGGGTGATTTTTCCAAGTTTTTGAAATAATTAAAAAACATAAAAAAATCGAAAAATTTTAAAAATTTAAAAAAATTGGTCATATAAACTTCAAAGTTTTGCCAAAATGGAGATGCCCAGTGTCCACCGTAAATTACGGTGGAGCCGTAATTTACGGTGGTGGTTAAAAAATTTTGGAGTTTTATGGTGTAAACCTCCTGTTTTACGGTGAAAAGGGAAGCCCAGAGTTTACCGTAAATTACGGTAATGCCGTAATTTACGGTGGTGAAAAAATTGGGTGAGGTTTACGGTGGAAACAGTCTGAATTACGGTGCATTTTTGTCATCCAGGTCTCACCGTAATTTACGGTGAGACCGTAAATTACGGTACGCAGCAAATGTGTTTCCGTCGGTTCAGTTCCGTGTTTATAAAAAAAAAAAATATAAAAAACCCGAAAATAAACAATCATATTCACGTGCATTATACCCTAACCACTCATTCATTCTTCACCTTTCCACTTTTTCTTCTCCAAAGACCCCACAAACTTCATAGTTCTTCTTCCACCTTCTTCTCTTCATAAAATCCTCAATCTTTGCCCAAATCAAGTGGAGTTTTGGTCTAAATTGGCTAAATTTTCACGAGCTTCGTGATTGTGAGGAGGAATTTCAGAGAAAACGTGGTTTTGGGGTCGAAGTTTGAAACCCTAGGTTGAGATAATTTGGGGGTTTTTGGATTTTTAGTTTCACAAGCATCCTCTCATCTTGAAACAAGGTATGAACACTTACTTTACTATATTATGGAGATGCATTGTGAAAAACAAGGTGATTTAGGTTATATGTTCTTGCTCACTTGCTTGTTGCTAGGATATGAGTATGGAATTGTTATTGAACATGGTTGATGGTTGTAGATGTAGGAATATGGTTAAAGTAGTGAACTTTTGGGATGTTCTACATTGTAGAGACACCATGCCCAATTTTTGAAAATTCTTGATATATTTTGGGTTCACTAAAATCTACAACCATGGCAACAAGCAAGTGTGGGGATGATTTGTGAAGAGAATGTTAATTTTTGTGTTGTTTTGTTGTTTCTTCATGTGTGTAGGAAATGGCAAAGACAAAGGAAAAGCCGGGGTCAAGTTCATCCTCATCAAGAGGCAAGGGCAAGGAGAAGGAGCAGCCATCGAAGAAGAGGCAATATCAGGGTAGGGTTAGTGAAAGCGAAAGCGAGGAAGAAGAAGAGATGCAGTTAGACCCAAGAGATAAACCGGTGTGGAATTCGGGGTCGTTGGATGACCAACCCGAAATTTGGCAGCCAACTCTGTATAACGACTGCATGAACAAGTTAAAGAATAAAGCGGCCGCATTCATCTGTGAAAGAGATGTTGATGAGCCTCAGTTGGGCCAGTTCGGGGTGTATGACAAGTTCCGTGCTTTGGGTTGGGAAGGAGCACTCAAGTGTTGGGATAAGGATAAGAGCAATTTGTTTTTGACTGAGATTCAGGAGTGGATGGCAACGCTTAAATGTCACAACTTCCACAGGCCATCACAAATGAAGTTGGTTGGGACGGTACATGGGGTACCAGTTGAAATGTCATTCGATACGTTGAAGAAGTTGGGAAAATATGATAGCCTTCCAACTAGGGAGTACATGATTCCCACGCTTGATGATTTATTGCTCAAACCCGAGAAGCACGTGACATGGAACAGTATGTTGGCTGATTTGTTTTTGCCCGGTAGGTATGGTGGCGTGTTATACCGAAAAAATCTGAAGATAGAAGCCAAGCTCTTGCATACGATCTGTTTACTTAATGTCATCCCAAGGAGAGGGGATAAAGAACAGGTGAGGTTTCCAGAGATACCTGTTCTGTATTCATTGATGCACGGGTCCCCACGGTTTCCAATACGCTACCTGATTATGCACCATTTGTGGATATGCCGGAACAAATACGGGAGAGACATTGTCCCGTACTGTCGCATCATAACGGGCTTAATGAAACAGCAGAAGGCACTCACATCTGAAGACCGCGGTTTAACGAAAAGGCACTTGCCTTTTACTTTGGATAGGTTGGGAAACGTTTGGACATACACTTCGTCTGAACGTTATCACAAGCTGAAATCGGAGGGTCAACGGTGGAGGGCGTTGAAATTAGGTGCAAGGGAGTTGTTACCGGGAGAACCGGATGAACCTGAAAGCGATGAAGAGTTAATTCCGAGTGGGGATGATGATTACGCAGACGAGCCAACGGGTGGTGCAAATGTTGGTTTTGGGGCTTTTCATGGTGGTCATGGTGGCACATTTTACGACTATGCGCAGCAACCATATGAGCCGGGGTGGGCTTATAGTGGTTCAATGCAGGAGGTGATCGAGAGCCAACGCCCGCCGGCGGCCATCTTTGATACTTGGTCGGGTTCGGAGAGGTCGTTATTTGATCAAGGCACGCGGAATAGCGCTAGTATTGAGCGGGCGCTTAAACATAGCTTCGACCGCAATGAATTATGGCACCGGACCCACGCATATTCGCAGGAGGTGGAAATGAATAACCGATATCACGATGATCAGATGAGGCGGATGCATGCGGATTGGCATGCCGGAAGGCCGGTGGCTGAGGATCCACAACATGTGGATTATGCCTCATTGCCACCGTATGATGGCAGCGTTTCGTATCCGACTCCACAACTCCACCATTCTCAGTGGCTTGATCCAAGACGGCAAGAGGGACCACAACAACAAGAGGGAAGCAGTAGCGGCTTGTTCGGGTTTGGAGAATGGAGCGATATGATGTCATCCATTTTTGGGCCCCCAGGACCGCGTTATTATTGATCAGGTGGTATTCTCTCTCTTGTATAGTTTGTATATATTTGTTGGTTTATGTTGATTATGGTGGGAGGATGGGTGGTGATTGATCATATGATTGATTGTTGGGTTTGGTTGGTTGGTGGTGTTGTGTTTAAAATGAAAAACATAAAAAAATTATAAAATGAAAAAAATACAAAAAAAAGAAATTTGGGGTTTGAGATGAGAAGCTTCTTGTGGATGTTGATTGAAGTAGTGATCAAAACCTCCCAGACCATACATTGGGGACAATGTATCCCAAGTGTGGGGATGGGGGGAATTTTTTTGAAGATTTTTGAAAAAAATTTTAAGCCGAGCAAAACAATGTGAAATCTTGTCGCCCCAATTTATCCCCAAGTCAATACACCGGCAACCCTTATTACCCTTTTCATTCTTGGTAAGAGTTGTAGCCACACGTGTATATAAATAATCTTTGATGAGAGTGGCTACGGATGGGGGTGCATTAGAACTTGTGCTTGAATGCAATTTGAATCTTTGTTAGACATGAATGTAGAAAGGATAAGGGCACTAGGTAGCCTCGTCGTTGGTGTGAGTGAGTGTGGGATTTGGGGGGTTGGACCTCATAAGTTATATATATGAGCATGGTTGCGAGAGGGGCGGGGGTTTGGACATTTAGTTGCCCATTTTGTGCCTTAAAAGCTTATCGTTTGCTTCCCCTAGCTACTTACTTGAAAATTCACCCAAATTTGACCCGGTCTTATAGCATTAGTGATATAATTAGTAGTTTATGAGTTTGAAATAGTCGTGGTTAGTGTATTATCGTATTGTGTGATTGAAAAAAAAAATATGAAGAAAAAAAAAAAAATTGAAAAGAAAAAAAAAAAAAAAAAAGAAGGTTTCATTGTCTTGTATATAGTAGTATGCATTGTTAGTTGTTTTTGGTAGTTGTAATAAAAAGACCGGGTCGAATTTTCGCTACTCATATATATTCCATTTCCTACCCATACACCTAGCCACATTACAACCTTTAAGCCCTTTTGATTTGCATTCATGTTTGACCCGTTATAGGAGGATAGTTGATTCAGGTACAAGCTTATGATTGCGCAACCACCCGTTTGCCTAGTGTGTGTCTAGCTTATCTTTGCTAGTTTCCACTTGTAGCCGAGAGGAGAGAAATTGTGAGGGGTGTATTGCTTGGGGCATTAAAAAGGGGGTTGGTAAAGAAATTGCATGATTTGTTTGGCTGATTTGATCACTTGTTTCGGAACTATGTTGATGAGTTGCTTGGGACAAGCAACGGTTAAGTGTGGGGATGTGACGGGTGGTCCTTTGGACAACCCTTAAGTGTGTTAAAACATGAAATAATTCTCCATTTAGCCGTGTAATTATCTTGAATTAGATAACTACGATGCTTATGTTTCAGGTGCAAATTAAGAGACAAGAGATGGATAAAAGGCAGCTTATGGATGCTTTGGTGAAAACGGGTCGAGAGAAGAACACAAGACAAAACAAAGAAGTGAAGGCAGCTTGGTACCGTAAATTACGGTACTACCGTAATTTACGGTGGCCCATTTTTTCATATATGTTGCACCGTAACTCAGTTTCACCTCACCGTAACAGTTTGATGTCCACCGTAAATTACGGTGGAGCCGTAATTTACGGTGGAGCCTGAACGTGAAAAGTGTAACTGCCACAATATACTCGTTTTTGGGTGTGTCTTTTGGTATTATCTCATCATTGACGGTTCTTGGAGACTTGGGAGGCGAATTTGGAGTATTTGCTTGCTTTGTGAACAATTCTAAACATTCGGTTTGTGTTTTTAATTCGTATGAACACTAGATTAATGTTGATGATGATTCACCGAGCCATGTCCGGCTAAACTCTTCGGTGATCATCCTAGGTGAATGTTTCTAAGACTTTTGTGTGTTAATTTCTGCATTTCTAGAATGATATTTTGCGTTGCTTGAATGTCATGGTGTATGTTTGATTGTTTGTAGTGCGTTAATCTATATCACAATTTCTAGTCTTGATCGTACGTTCTTGGTGCCGTTGGCAACCGAGATATCACGGGAAGGGTTGGGGTTGGTTATTGGTTAATAGGTCATCGGGAAACAACCTCGCATTATCTAATCCGAGTACTTTGTTCCCTTTTATCACTTCAATCACACATACACGAGTTATGTCTATGTAACTCTTTCTAGTGAAATTGCACACAATTGTTTAAAGAAACTGAAACCTAGGGTGATCATTGTTCTCTCCTAATTGCTTACAACCTACTTTGATTTGAATTAGTTCTTAATTTAGTTTTCCAAAACAACAATCCACAATCTTGAATTTTAATTTTCTGCAAGTTAGTTTAATTTTAGTATAAATACAAAGCTACACAATCAACACATTTTCCACATACTCCCTGAGTTCGATACCCTACTACCGCTAACTACAGTTGTTTAGGGATTAAATTTGCGTGACCCACGACATCACGTCAATCACGAAGCTGGACCATCAAACACTCGAGCTCCTTCGACCACAAGGAGTGAAGAACCACAAAGACGAAGAGACCTTTTTGAACCTGCTCGACATTCTACCTCTCATAGCTCGATGCCATCGTACCGTCACTCGTTCGGTCCAGATTCCGAAAATGATCCCAATAACCCTCAACCCTCCTACATGCCTCTACAGCGTTCGGTATCGCACCGTGCTTTTGACGATCCCACTCCTTACTTCGGGGGCCAGTTTAACCCAGCGGATTACATTCAGGAACCTGCAGGCTTTGTCCCGTTAGGACCACAGGATCACTTCTCAGAAGACCATATGGATGAGGACACAGATCCCATAGAACCTGCTCGTGGTACACCCACACATCCTATCGAGATCTCTGATGGATCTTCTTTTCATGGCACACCTTATCAAGGGCCAGATAGTTTTCAAGCGTTGTTCAACCAGCACGAGTGGTACTTCACACCCTCCCATCAGACATCGCAACACGAGCAGCAACAACAATAAGATCCCTCCGAGGATCCACGTTTTGTGGCAGTTACGCCACCACCACCGCCACCGGCTCAACTAGTAGTTCCAAATCCGCCGAGGCGAAGAAGATCAGGCGCACGGATGTCTACCCGAGGAGGGGATTTTCATTTCAGCACCCCTCGCCACTCGAGTGCTAGTCACTATCCGTTAGTACCTGAAGAAGGACCTTCAAGTCCAGTACAGGAGGCGAACTCCGCACCAATTGCACCATCTTCGCCACCATTTGGGTATGACCACCTAATACCTGCATACACAAGTCCAGCGGCATACAACCCGTTCGAACCATCGTCGCACGCACATTACAATTACAACTATGATCGCGACCCATATGTGATAGCGGCTAGGTATAATGCCCGCTATCCCGACGGAGCTTTTGGAAACATGGGGATACCGGACTACTCAGCTCATGGGTATCCAGCACCTCCTAGACCTCCAGTTCCGCAACCGGCGCCACAACCACGTTTTTCTCCGCCCGAACAAGAAGAAATCCTCCACCGCTTAACTCGTGTGGAACGGGATTTCGAGGAAGAACGAAAGAACAACAGGGGATTCCTTAAGGGTCTAGCGAACCTGTTGAAAGGCAAGAAGAAGAAACGTGACCATTAGTCCTTATATGTGTTCTAATGTAATGTCTATTTTAAATAAGTCCCTACGTGGACATTTATCGTATTTCAGTCCCTACGTGGACTTATCTTTTAGTCCCTGCGCGGACATCTATCATGTATTGGTCCCTGCGTGGACTTGTCTCATTATTAACCTCTATGTAGGTATGTACTTGTTTAAAAGTCCCGTTTAGGGCAACGTGTAATCGTAATTGAAGTTATATTATAATTTCATTTTTGTTATTACTATATATTAAATAAATCAAAATCATTCCTTTTAAATTAAATCTGCCTAAATAAAGAATCTTAAGAGTGAAACCTAGCCAGGTGTCTTTTAGACCCGGCCGAGATGGTAAGACCTGACTAAAAGATTCAGAATTCCAGTTAACCTCTGTAAGCATGTTAACGTTCATGGCAGATGTGATTCGTTAAAATCACACGCGTCATTCTTGAATAAGAATCCTTTCTGAGGATTCCAAGGCCCAAATTAATGATATAATAAATCATGGGTCAAATCATCAATGAAGATGATCACTTGTTAAAACATCCATTAGCGATGTAGTGCCTACGGGCCGAATTATCAAACATCCATTAGTGATGTAGTGCCTGTGGGCCATAATCATTGTCATAATAAGACAAAAGACAGTGGTGGTCTATGACTCCCTGTCAGAAAGGGTAAAAAGGACTACGGTTCAAACCTTCATACCTTGATTCTCTGTAATCTCGGCTAATATTATAATAACGTCCTCGTGACTAGGTTTTATGCCACTAGCAACATTATTCGTAATTAGGATAAGTATGTTCAAATCCTAAATAAAAAGTGAGTAACAAATTAACCAGATATGGTCTTTGTTACCATGGTTAATGAATTGCCATAAAGACAATTCAATAATAAACTCCTAAATAAAATTTTCGTTATCTTCTGTAACGGATTCAAGTTACCATGGCTGAACCTAATGGAGAAAATAGTCATACGAGTGAAGACGAATACGATAACGCCCAAATACATTTAACGGGCGCTCAGTTAAAAGCTCTGGTCGACAACGCTGTTCAGGCAGCTCTCGATCGACAATACGAGGAACATACCGAATCTCGGAGCAGAACCGTATCCAAACCACCCTCCAAGCCGAAAACACACTCAAAATCCCACAGCAAACCCCTGTCAAAGCCCAAAAAGGACGACGATAATCACTCGTCCAACGAAAACAGTGTTCGTCGTGAAAGGGAATATACTGATGCATCCCGTGCCAGGGGCTGCACCTACAAGTACTTTTTGTCTTGTAAACCCCGAGACTTCACTGGGGAGAAAGGCGCAGTCGATTGTATGACGTGGCTGGATGAGATGGACACCGTGGTGGACATCAGTGGCTGTGCGGAAAAGGACGTGGTAAAGTTTGTGTCGCAATCGTTTAAGGGCTAGGCCCTGGCTTGGTGGAGGGCGCTGGTTCAGGCCTCGGGAAAAGCTGTTCTATACAGCATGACATGGGAGGAATTCATTTCTCTCATCAAAGAAAATTACTGCCCTCAACATGAGGTGGAAAAGATAGAATCCGACTTTGTATCATTGGTGATGACAAACCTTGACTGCCAAGCTTACCTAACGAGCTTCAACACGATGTCTCGGTTGGTTCCATATCTGGTAACCCCGGAGCCAAGGAGAATCGCTCGTTTCATTGGTGGGTTAGCCCCCGAGATTAAGGCAAGCGTGAAGGCCTCTCGGCCAACGACCTTCAGATATGTGACCGACTTATCTTTGTCCCTCACTCAGGATGCGGTCCGGCAACGGTCGCTGAGGAACAAAGAAGCCGAGAAGAGGAAGCGTGAGGACGATACCTCACGAAGGTCGGGCAAGAAACACCGTGGGAACGGTGATAGCAAGAGAGGGTCAGAGTCGAGGAAAGATGGGCAGCAATCTGGAGAGAAGCCCAAGTGCAAAAACTGCCAGAAGTATCACTTTGGGAAGTGTAGGCTCGGGTCGAACTCACAGTCCCAGTCGAGGTCGTATGCTTGCGGACTGTGCAAGTCCAAGGACCACAAGACTGTGGACTGCAAGAAGATAAAAGATGCGACCTGCTATAACTGCAATGAGAAGGGGCACATTAAAAGCAACTGCCCCAAATACGCCAAGAAGCCGAAAGAAGCCAAAAAGAATAATGCAAGATTCTTCAAGATGGATGTGAAGGAAGCTTTGCAAGATGATAACGTAATCACAGGTACTTTTCTCGTAAATAATATCTTTGCAAGAGTACTTTTTGATTCAGCGCTGATAAGTCCTTCGTAGACCAAAAATTTTGCAAATTGCTGAATATGCCTGTCAAAACCTTAAATGTGAATTACGAGGTAGAGCTAGCAGACGGCACAGTAGAAACCGTCTCCACTATACTAGATGGATGTGTGATATCCATTAAGAATCACTCTTTTCCTCTATCTCTACTTCCCTTTAAACTGGCTGGTTTTGACATAGTTCTGGGTATGGACTGGTTATCCCACAACCAGGCCCAGATCGTCTGCAACAGAAAACATATAGTGCTAAAGACTCCGACTGGTGAATCGCTTACCATTCGAGGAGATACGCAGTATGGATTGCCCGAGAACGTAACAATGCTCAAGGCTTCATGATGTTTAAAAAGAGGCTGTGTCATCTACATGGCACAGGTAATTATTGAAGAGCCCAAACCGAAGATAGAAGACATTCCCGTCATTTCGGAATATCCAGAAGTTTTCCCCGAAGATCTACCTGGGTTGCCACCAGATAGACAAGTGGAATTCAGGATTGATATCATCCCTGGAGCAGCACCTATTGCAAGAGCACCTTACAGGCTAGCACCAACAGAAATGAAGGAGTTGAGGACTCAGCTGGATGAGCTGTTAGCGAAAGGTTTCATCAAACCTAGTTCATCTCCCTAGGGAGCACCTGTCCTGTTTGTTAAAAAGAAGGACGGATTGATGCGTCTGTGCATCGACTATCGCGAGCTTAATAAGGTCACGATAAAGAATAGATATCCCTTACTGAGGATCGACGATTTGTTCGATCAGTTACAAGGGGCAAGCTACTTTTCGAAGATCGATTTGAGGTCAGGCTATCATCAACTGAAAGTCAGAGATGAAGACGTACATAAAACAGCATTTAGGACTCGTTACGGTCACTACGAGTTCCTAGTGATGCCTTTTGGGCTCACAAATGCATCGGCTGCGTTCATGGATCTCATGAATCGCGTCTGCAAGCCGTATTTGGACAAATTCGTCATCGTGTTCATCGACGACATTCTTATCTACTCAAAGAACAAAGCTGACCACGAGAAACACCTTCGCTGTATTCTCAAATTGCTGCATCAGGAGAAACTCTATGCCAAATTCTCTAAGTGCGAATTGAGCAGTCCAATTTCTTGGACATGTCGTCAGCGAGCGTGGTATCCAGGTGGATCCTGCTAAGGTAGAGGCGGTCATGAATTAGCAAGAGCCAAAGACACCTACCGAAATTCATAGTTTCCTGGGGTTAGCAGGATACTACAAGAGATTCATTGAAAATTTTTCAAGGATTGCTGCACCCTTAACCTCCTTGACCAAGAAGAAGGAGAAGTTTGTTTGGGGCCCTAAGCAGCAAGAGTCCTTTGATATTTTAAAGCAAAAGCTAAGCAACGCCCCTGTGTTGACACTACCGGAAGGTACCGAAGAGTTCGTAGTTTACTGCGACGCGTCACACACTGGCATGGGGTGTGTGCTCATGCAAAAAGGCAAGGTTATTGCCTATGCGTCGAGACAGTTGAAGGTGCACGAAAAGAATTACACCACCCATGACTTGGAGTTGGGTGCCGTTGTGTTCGCACTAAAACTGTGGAGGCATTATCTGTACGGAATCAAGTTTGTGATCTATTCAGATCACAAGAGCCTTCAACATCTGTTTAACCAAAAGGAATTAAACATGAGGCAACGCCGTTGGATGGAAACCTTAAATGATTATGATTGTGAAATCAAATATCATCCCGGCAAGGCGAATGTAGTCGCTGATGCACTGAGTAGAAAAGAAAGGGTGAAACCCATCCGAATCAATGCTAAGAGCATTGAAGTAAAGAATAATCTGATTGAAAGGGTGTTAGCTGCACAGAGAGAAGCTGTGATGGAAGCTAACTATCCTAAGGAGAAGCTGGGAGTGACTGAAGAGCAGTTAACTCTTAGCAAGGATGGAATTTTACGGTTGAATGGGCGAATATGGGTTCCTATTTATGGAGGACTACGGGATGTTATCCTCCAGGAAGCCCATAGTTCCAAATATTCTGTCCATCCTGGAGCAGATAAAATGTATCAGGATCTAAAGGCAAATTATTGGTGGATAGGCTTGAAAAAGTCTGTAGCCGCTTATGTAGCCAAATGCTTAACTTGTGCGCAAGTCAAGGCTGAGCATCAAAAGCCGTCTGGCTTGCTACAACAGCCTGAACTTCCTGAATGGAAGTGGGAATGCGTAACTATGGATTTTATTACCAAGTTACCCAAGACAAAGAAAGGAAACGACACAATATGGGTTATAGTCGATAGACTGACTAAGTCAGCTCATTTCTTACCCATCAAGGAGACTTATAGCTCCGACACATTAGCCCAGTTATACGTTGATAAGATTGTAGCCCTTCATGGCATACCTGTGTCTATTATCTCTGATCGAGATACTAGATACACGTCTCATTTCTGGAAAAGCTTCCAGCAATCTTTGGGCACACGTTTGAATTTTAGTACGGCTTACCATCATCAGACAGACGGTCAGAGTGAGCGTACTATTCAAACGTTGGAAGACATGCTGCGGGCATGTGCTATCGATTTAGGTGGTAGTTGGGATAAGAACCTACCACTAATCGAATTCTCCTACAACAATAGCTACCACACCAGCATAAAGGCTGCGCCTTTCGAGGCATTATACGGTAGAAAGTGTAGATCGCCTGTTTGTTGGGCGGAAGTTGGAGAGGTCCAATTATCAGGACCAGAGATAGTCTTCGAAACAACGGACAAGATTGTCCAGATTCGAGAACGTCTCAAAGCTGCCCGTGATAGGCAGAAAAGTTACACTGATCCAAAACGTAAGGATTTTCATTTCGAGGTAGGTGAAAAAGTGTTACTAAAAGTATCACCCTGGAAGGGGGTGATGCGCTTCGGTAAGAAGGGCAAACTGAGCCCGAGATACATAGGACCTTTTGAGGTTATCGAACGTGTCGGGTCAGTTGCCTATAAGTTGAACTTACCAGAAGAGCTCAATGGAATTCACAATGTGTTCCACATCTGCAATCTAAAGAAGTGCTTCGCTGATGAATCATTGGTGATCCCACACACAGATGTGCATATAGATGAGAGCTTGAAGTTTGTGGAGAAGCCTTTGTCGATTGAAGACCGACAGGTGAAAAAGCTTCGAAGAAAGCATGTACCTATAGTTAAGGTTAAATGGGATGCCCGGAGAGGTCCCGAATTCACGTGGGAAGTTGAATCCACGATGAAAGAGAAATACCCTTATTTGTTTGAGTAAATCTCGGTTCGAGATTTATTTTAAGGGGGAGAGGATGTAACACCTCGAAATTTTATGTCCAATAATGTGTTAACACGTGTCATGAGTTTACACGTGGCATTAGATATTAAATAAAGGACTAAAGTTGACAAACCTTGAAAGTATGTAAATTCGAGGGTTATAAATGTCAATAAAGGGTAAATATACTGTATAGTAACCCTAAACGATGCTCGTACCTTCAAACGAATAAATCATGGATCGTACGGAAGCGAAACGCAGAAGAAAGTGAGAGATTACAAGCTGCAAGGGTTAACTGTGTCAACATGTTTAATTATACCTCTGAGTGACCCTTTGACAAACCCGAAGCTTTGTAAACAGTAAAATACGCTCACTAGAATGTACTATATAAATTTCGCGAAGTTCCGTTTTAAAACGAGAAAGTTATGATTAAATTCGTACGAGAGGGGTGAAAAGCGTCAACAATGAAAGTTAAGGCTTTCCGGATAGTAATTAAACTAACCAGGGACTTAACAGTACGGGTAAAAGACACGAGGCCCTTAATTGTAATTAACCGAGGGCCAAATCGCAAAGTTACCCCTTCAAACCCGAAAGGTCAGGTTATTAATTATAAAGATTCGGTTAATCATTACAAAAGATTTAAAAATCTTTGAAAACAGCCCTTACGGACCGCAAGGGTCCTGTCTTACGGACCGTAAGGGGGTGAAAGGGTAAAACATTTTCCGCCATAGGCTTACGGATCGCAAGGCCCAAGCCATACGGTCCGTAAGCGATGCCCAGCGACAGAAAGTTGGCTGTTGGCTGTTTAAAGCGGTAGAACATTAATGTATGGGTTTCCCAGAGGTATGGGCAACCCCTAATCACTCCCTAGCACTATAGGACATATGTTGATGATCAAGGAGCATGGGTAGACTTGTTTGTCAATAATCTAAGGCCTTAGGAGCACCATATAAAGGCCTCATTGCACAACAAAGTTCCTCACACCTTCTCTTGCATCTCTGATCATCTCTGGAGCTCAATACTTCATTCTAAGCTTCACATTTCTGGCATAGAGTTTCTGTAAGTTTGTTCAACCCTTTGTGGTTTAGTTTTTGCTTAGTTTTAGCTTAAAAGTCAATCTGTCGTAACTAACGGTTGACTTAACGGTTAATCACAAATGGTCCAGTGATTTACCGAATCAAAGATGGTTATGTGTTGGTATTTATGTGGGTAATAAACCCCTAAAAGGGTTCCCCCTGATCACCATTCTAACTAGCTCAAATGTCGAGTCAAACGTGCTTAGAAAAAGTCAACAGAAAGCTATTTTTGCGATTTACATGTAATCTGTAATGTAGACGCGGTGCAACCTGTTTGAACACTCATAAAACATGATAATAAGTATATTAACACGTCTAAGCTTGTTTGATCCGGCCATTTGCTATATTGACCCGGTTCGGAGCCGAATATCGCAAAAGTTTGACTTTTGCTTTGACTTCAGTTCTGACCCGTTAAAGTTCGATTTAGATATGCCTTAGGACTCTCTTAGGACCAGGTTACAAGGTGGTATAAACCTCTGTGACCGGTTCGTTGTTTGTCCAAGTCTTTTACACTTTCCGTTAAATGCTTAAAAGTTGACCGTAACGCCCTTATTAAAATAAAACGAGTATTTCGGACACGTGAAGGGACCATAACCTTGGTTACTGAATTCTAAGCATGTCCCTAAAATTTCACATTAATTCGAGGTCTAGAATAGGAGTTATGCTAAATAGCGCAATTAAAGAAAACTTTTGTAATAAACGGCGCAATTAGCATAACGCCTATCTAAACCAAGATTTCGTCACCAAACCTTTCACTCACTGTTGTAAAATAATATTTTGGGAATTTTAAGATTTTTCATTATTTTTAACCTGCTCATAATCTGCGGTTATGGCTACGGTTCGGTAAATACCGAATATACCCTTTTCGGCCAAAACTTGAGTTCTACAAGGTCTTTTGACCCGATTCCAGTTGCTACTGATTTTAAATAATAAATAAGGTATTTTGGACTTTATAAACTGTTCGGGGAAACTCAGATTTCCTGTAGAACTCTAAAAACCTCTTTTTAATCTTTAAAAAGACCGAAATACCCCTACGGGGCATAATATCAACTTAAACTCGTTACGGGCATTATGGAAGGTATCCTACTGATACCACAACCTCTTTAAGGCATATTGACTTAGGAAAACAGTGTAGGATTCTTACGGTTACCCTTTGCGCCTTTTGCGCGCACGGTTCGGCTTATGTAACTAGTTTACATAAATTAGCTGATACGGGCCAAACCATATTGTTTTGACCCCAAAATCCCGAGTGTGAATATTAAACCCATATAAAACAAGCCTTCAAACTTTTTGGGTCGGAATCACATTCCATTCCCGGTTTTCGCCTTTCACGCGATTAAACCGTATCTATCCTTTGAAACTGACCGGTCTAGGCTACGGCTAATATAAAGACCCGTTAGGATTCTAATAGGTTATTTTAAAACCTTCGTTCCAGAATAGAAGCCCAGTAAAAGATATCTGTGATTTAATCAATTAAGGACTATACTTGCAAAGGTAAATACTTTTAACATATTTTCCGTATTACGGGCTTGGGGTACGGTATCTAAAATACCGCTTGGTCGGGCAATTGACCCCAACTCATTTGTAGTTGGGTATTATCAACGTGACCCGTTTAAAAACTTGTTTTGTTGGCTTAACGCCTTTGGGGGCTTAATGACCATGTCCCGGATATCCTTGGCATCATTTTACGAAATGGCCACGACCTCGACATCCGGGTGTAGGCGTACACCCGGTATTGTGTCTATATTAATTAAAGGTGTAACCGTTGGTTTACCCACCACGGTTTTACGCCATGTGGTGTGTCTATTAAACTTTAACCCGGCACGACCCGGGCGACCGAACGCATAACGAGCATGTAATTCTTTACAAGATTTAATTATAAATTATCCCAAGTTATAAAAGAGTTTGTGCCTTGTGCATTCAAATCAATTTTAATAAACATTTTACAAAAGTGTCGGTTGAATGTATTTACCAGTGTAAACTGACGTATTTTCCCAAAAAGATTAACTGCAGGTACTAAACGTAATCGGCTGGCTATAGCTCCTTAGCATCTTAAAGAGTCTCGCAAGCTTTTGATGCCTTGTCTGTTGAACAATACTTTTTATTGTTTTGATCCCCCTGTGGATACCATTCGACTATTTGTGATACATTCGATATTACAATCAATGGTTGAATTATATTTATCTTTATGCTTCCGCTGTGCATTCATATAATTGTGTGGTTTGACTATATTGTTGCCAACTACGTCATGGTAATCCCCCATCGGGCCCACCGGTGATACACGTGGAAAACGGGGTGTGACACCTAGTCTCTCTCGCCTCCTATAATCTGATAGCACAAAAATACTCTGACCCAGTTTGGTTAACCTGGTTCTTAAAAAGCCGCCCTGTTTGTTGTGATCCAGTTTACCAGTCCCTAATCAACCTGTCTGGGTTCCGATTACTGACAATGACCGGTCCAGTGGCACATCTTTTAAGGGATAACGGGTTGCACCCGGCCCCCACCAATGTTGAGTAGTGTAATATTTCTGATTTTTGGTTCAAAATTTTTAAAATTATATAGGTCCGCCAATTATTTTGTCTAAAATTTCCTTGCCCCTACCAAGTTTATTTTCCAAAAAAATTATACATATTTTTGTATTGAGTTTAAAAAAACGTGAAAAATGGGGCTATTAGTAATTTTGTTATAATTGTTTTTAAACTTAAAATGAGTTTTTGTAAAGTTTGAAACTAGTTTTTATATAAATGAAATTTGAGGGTTCATATTTAGTTTTTTTTGTAAGAACGGGTCCTTTGAATAAAATTATTTAGATTTATTTGTAGTTATATTGTTTGACCCGACCCGAATCAAATATCTGACCCGAACATATAACCTGAAACATAGCGATAGGAAACAAATTATTTGAGTCCCATGAATTTCCGCCCCTACGTAACTTTTGTTCAAGCTCCGCCGCTAGACCAGTTTGTTCCCAAGAATTTTTGTACAATCCTTCAAGTTGTCCAGAATTGCAATACCTGTTGATGTTTATTTTGTATATATATTACAGTGATTAAGAAGAATTTTTGTACAATCCTTCAAGTGTCCAGAATTGCAATACCTGTTGATGCTTATTTTGCA
This sequence comes from Helianthus annuus, assembly GCF_002127325.2. NCBI lineage: Eukaryota > Viridiplantae > Streptophyta > Magnoliopsida > Asterales > Asteraceae > Helianthus > Helianthus annuus. The sequence goes on along the minus strand of NC_035435.2, from coordinate 99,163,836 downwards.
TATATATTACAGTGATTAGAAAGACAATATATATGTATGTATATTGCGAGTTTTCAAGGTTTCTACTTGACTTATTTGACTTTATAACTGTTCACAAAGTGTTGCTTTATATTTATAGTTGGTGTGCAAAATAAGTGAGCATATTATGATATATATTGTATAAACATTTTGATCGTATAACTAAAAACAAAAGATGAATCCCTAGCCGAAAACCCCCCAACGAAAACACCCTGTGACGAAAACACTTTGGTGTTTTCGTCCACTACTAACTGGCGAAAACAACTGATGGGCCTTGGCCTAGCAGCAATCTGTTTTAATATCTTGCTCCCCACCTTACGTAAAAGCTTAATCGCCAAACCCTAGAACCACTATTGCTTTCTCTGTGCGACGGCAACTGCAAGACTTCAAACCTTCCCTTTCGATCAATGTAGTGACCCTCCCATCTCGGTTAGTTCATACTATTGTTAATCGTTACGTGATCGATGCGTGTTTGTTTATGTAAATTCAATTAAGAAGTTCTGTGGATTGAGGATTACATGTTCAGGGTTGGGGAGTGGGATCTTGTATTGTTATTAGGAATATATGTAAGGGTTCGTGAATTATCTGAACAGATGATAGATTGCAATATGTTGTAATTAGAGGAACCATGATGATCTAATACTCTGATTTGTATTTATTTATTTGATTAGGATTGATAGTCCTACATAATTGATCTGATGATTGTATGATTAGTCTGGTTGAATGATTGTTTGATTAAGCCTTCGAAACTGTTAATGATAACTAGGGTTGCAGAACAACGTAACTGATGTTGATGATGTAAACGATGAAAACCCACCCAAGGAAAGCACATGGATCAACTTAAAACACAGGGAACCAGACGAAAACACTTGGGTGTTTTCGCCATACATTTAACCTGACGAAAACCCTTGGGATTTCGTCACCTGGGGGTTTTCGTCCATAGTGATTTCGTCCCATGGGATTTTCGCCAGTAAAGGGATTTCGCCCCAAATGTGTTTTCGCCGAACAAGTGATTTCGTCCCATATGATTTCGTGTACAGTAACACTATTAGTTTATTAAACCTGTTAAGTATTAACTCTGTTAGTTCAGTAAACTCAGTTAGTTTGTTAATTCTGTTAGATGTTAACTCTGTTAAATATGTAACTCTGTTATATATGTTAATCCAGTTAAGCTTATCAATTCTGTTAAGTTATGCATGTAAATCCGTTAGTATGTTAATACTGTTAAGTTATTTAACTCCGTTAAAATATGTTCATTCGATTAAGCATGATAACTTAGTTAAGGAACTTGCAAGTAACTTGGAACCTGGTATGGATTGACCAACTGTTTATGTGTTGTATGATGTTAACTGCCGAACACACCCTTGCGTTATTGATTGCATGTGAAACTTCACGAACTTGAACTGATTGAATATACGTGCACACTATAGGACTTGACTGATTTCTCGTGAGCACATAGTTTAGCATACCGAGCAAACCAAGGTGAGTTCACACTCTTTCCAAGGCATGGGATTCCCAAGGGTTGGGAATGGGTAAATGAACTAAACGGTAATTACAACCATCCTCTGGGAGTAGGATGCCAAGTATAAACACTGGACCAAACCTTTATCATTGAAGTCCCTCATTATATCGACTTAATCGCCGAGGCCTATGGCGAGCGGGTAATTAGTTAATACGCTATTAGGTTTAACAAACCTCACACCGTGTCGTTCGAACGGGCGTGTACTAATGGACTATGGGCAAAGGGTCAATGCTGATAGACATTGACTTAGGGCACCACTTACATTTTCGTAGTAGTCGATACACACGGTCTAGTAACACATGGGAAGCCCCCACTAATCTTCGCACACATGTCTGGGAGACCGCGATACGAATTAATACGATACATGGTTTATAAAATGAACATATGATTCACGAAACGAATACTATAACTAAACAACCAACTGTGAACTCGCTCAACTTTGTTGTTGACTCGTTGTTACATGCCTTGCAGGTCGTTAGGTACTCATGGTGCTTGCACAGGGAGGCGCGGTCGTTGTGGGACATGGCAGTGTGTGCCATGCTAAAAACATTACTTTATTTCGTACTTAATACTTACACTGGGTTTTACAATTATGCTTCCGCTAAACACATAACTACGCTTTTGATTTGAAACACCTTTCATATTGTGTGGTTAAATTTTACTTATTACTTGTTATGTTCAATATGATTGGTGGCTTGATCCTGGTCATGTCACACCTCCAGGCGGTGATACTCCGCGAGTGGATTTTGGGGGTGTGACATCAGGTGTATGCCTACACCCCGTGCTTAGGTCGTGGCCATTTCTTTGAATGATGCCAAGGATATCCGGGACATGGTCATTTAACCCCCAAAGGCCATACACCAAATAATACAGAATAAAACGAGTTATGTAAATACATTAATCACAATCCGATTTAAATAACTACATACCCGACCAAGCGGTATTATTATAATACCGTATCCCAAGCCCGTATAGGGAAAATAAGTTAAGAGTATTTACCTGAGCAAGTATAATTCACAAACAGCAAGTGTAGGTAGCTTTTACCGGGTCTTCTAATCTGGAACGAAGGTTTTTAATAACCTATTAGATTTCTAACGGGTCTTTAATTAAGCCTAAACTTAGACCAGTTAGTTTTAAAGGAAGATACGGTTCAAACGCACGATTAAGCGACGACCGGAATAGAATGTGATTTAGACCCGACAAGTTTTAAGACTTGTATAATATGGGTAAACTAAACACATTCTGGATTTTGAGACAAAAAGGATAAGGTTTGACCCGTTTCGGTCAATTTATGCAAATTAGTTACATAAACCGAACCGAACGCGAAAAATGCATAACGAGTAACCATAAGAGTCATATACAGGTTTCCTAAGTTAATGTGCTTTTAATATGTTGTGACATCAGTAAGATATCTCCTATTATGCCCAAAACGGATTTAAACTCAAATTATGCCCCGAAGGGGTATTTTGGTCATTTAAAAGGTTGTAAAAGAGTTTAAATATAAATCTGAGTTTCAGTTCTGATATAATGAGTAGAAATTACCTAATTTAATAAGTTATATCAGTAGGGTACTACCTATATGTGAAATTTATCATTTATAACCAAACTATGCACCGAAAGGGTGTTTTGGTAATTTCACCTAAGGTTTAAAGGTCAAATCTGGAAATCTGAGTTTAACACTTTTGCTTACTGTTGAAGTATAAAAATTTACTTAAAACATCAGTAGGTATCAAGTCTTATATATCTAAAATGGTTTTAATACATACTATGCGTTTAAAATGCGTAAAAAGACGGTTTTAAGCGATTTCCGGGTTTTATAAGAAAAGCTGATATTTTTATTATTCCAGAAGGCTTAAAATATTCTATTTATCATATTAGATCCATAGAAAAAGGTTTGGTATCAAAAGGATTTGTAAAACTCATTTTATAGCCCAAAAGGGCAAAACCGACAACTACCGAATTAAGCTTAGAACCCTATGTTATGCTCAGCCTAAAAATAAATAAAACTCTTCAAAAATCCCAAAATATTATTTTATATCAGTGGGTAAAAAATTTGGTATCAAAAATCGGGTTTAGATAGGCTATATGCTAATTACACCATTTAATTAATAAAAAGCTTTCTAATTACGCTAATGAGCATAACTCCTAATCTAGACCTCAAAATGATGTCAAATTTTAGGGACAAGTATATAAATCAGTAACTAAGGTTTCTACTCTTTTACATTTTCAAAAATCACATTTTAAGCTCATATGGGCATAATAGTCAACATATAAGCATTTAACGGAAACATGCATATGAATCGGATAACTAATGAACCAAGTTGTATAATCACAGAGGGTTATACTAACACGAAACTTGGTCCTAATAAAGCTCTAAGGCATTTCTAAACTATGCTCTAATGGGTCAGAACTGAAAGTCAAAGCAAAAGTCTACTTTTGCGATTTTCGGTTCCGAACCGAGCTTAAACTGAAAATTGTCCGGGTGAACATGTTTAGACATGTTCTTACATTAATTACCAAGTTATATTAATGATAAAACAGGTTGCATGGCTTCTACATTGTTAATTATGTGTTTATGCGAAAATAAGCTTTCTGTTGACTTTTTATAATTAGCTTTGACCCGACAATTGACCTAGTTAGAGTGGGAATCAGAGGGTGCCCTTTTAAGGGTTTATTACCCACATAATTACCAACTCATAGGTACTTTCAATTCGAGATTTGACTAAACAAATTGTGAATAATCACGAAATTAAACCTTAATTACGATGGTTTGACTTTAGGCTAATTAACTAGGCAAAACTGAATTAAGGAAGGTTAAGGACACTTACTGAGGTCCTATGCACGACTAATGACTTGTGAGAAGTGTGCTTGAGCTCCAAAAATCTCCAGAAGTGAACTTATGAGAGTTTCAAGTGAGTGTGCTAAATGTTGCAACAAGTGGGTTCTTATATAGGAGTTTTTGATGCCTTTGGATCATGCCATGAAAGTCTACAGATAGGTGCCCCCTATGCATGAAATACCATTGGGGCAGCCCTTGGTATGTAAAACAAGAGTTTTAAGTCGGTTAACAGCTTTAACAAGCAGCTGCCTGTGATTTTCTGTCGCTGAAGGCTCACGCGGCCCGCGTAAGGATCCAGACCTTACGCGGCCGGTATGAGGGTCGGGTCAGGTTGCACAAGTTTCATTTATTACATTTTGGCCCCTGATCCTTTTCAAACGTGGTTTTAACCTTATTTCTTGCATTTTCAACCCTCTAACTTGACTTTTAAGGGCTTTAAGACATAACCAAACTTTGTTAAGTCCTTGGTTAACTTTATGTTCACCTGAAAAGTCATAAATTTCAAAGTTGACGCTTTTAACCCCTCGCATACGAATATTATCATAACTTTCTCATACTTTATCGAAACCTTGTGAAATTTTTATCACGCATTCTAGTGAGTATAATTTATCGTTACAAAGCTTTGGGTTCGCTAAAAGGTCACTCAGAGGTATACTTTAAACATGTTGACACATTTAACCCATGTAGTTTGTAATCTCTCACTTTCTTCCACAATTAGCTTCGTATGATCCATAATTCATTCGTTTAAGGGTATAAACATCATGTAGGGTTATTGTAAAGTATATTTATCCATTGTTGACACTTTGAACCCTTTTATCCACATTACTTTCCTTGTTTGTCAACTTTAGTCCCTCATACGTAATCTTTTACACGTTTAAAGCTCATGACACGTGTCGATATATTATTGGACAAAATTTTACGAGGTGTTACAGTTTTGTGGAGAAAGTTATGATGAATGTAACCAACCGTCGAACCCACTACTCACATACGCTGAAAAAGAAGTTATCCAAGTGAGCATACGTGACAGGGACACACACCATTACCTTCGAGCTGATCTGACCGAGCACCTATGGTTTTATCGTGAACAAGGAGGAGACGACGAAGACGACAAGTGATTTTTTCAGTGACATTGTATTTTTTTTTTATTTAAATTATGACATTGTATTTTTTATTTAAATTATGGCATTTTAATTTTAATTTTATTTAAATTATGAGTTCTAAATTAATATATCAAAATTAAATAATGTTTAAATTTAAATACAAAAATAATTAGGTAATGATGATAAAGGCTTTAAACCATTGCATGCAAGTTAAAGAAAGAGACTTTAAAGCCCCCTGTGTGACGTGGTGGTGAGGTGACACTGAGGTGACGTAATAAAGCCCCTATAGGCTTTATACCTAGCCTTATGTTAGTGTTGACCAGAGGGCCATTCTTGTCCTTTCACTCCAAACATAACCTATCTTCCGTCATTAGCCCTGAATTTCACCTACCCATCAAACTACAACAGTCTACTTTCCCAAAAACCCTCCTGGAGGATCCAACTCCGCCGATACCACCTCCGATCCACTGCACCACCACGATCACCTACACCACATGCACTACCACGACCACCTGCACCACCACCGTGACACCACCCACCAAAACTAGCCTTCCCCGCGTACTTTACCGAACCCACCCCGTACATCCTAACAACTAGGATTTAGTCCGCGCTTTGCGGCGGTATCGTAGAAGGATGTTGGCGATGATGTATTTGTTATTTGGTATATTGATAGATTAATCTTAGACCATTTAGCCTCAATCTAAACGAAAATAAAATAAGCAAGCAACACGGTGTTAAAAGTTAGCTTTAACTATTATAGATTGACTAAAAAAGAGAATTAAAATTTGTTACATGGCATATTGAAGTGTTAATATAGACCATGCACCATGCAGGCTTTGATCTAAATTGTGTTGCGGCGAGGATGCGGTGAGAGTTCGATCAATATCGCACACTATGAAAAAGGATAAAGAAAATAAAAGTCGTAACATTAATTAAAATAATATATACATGTGTTCGGTTTATTGTAGCTGCGGCTCGGCTCTAAACATTGAAACGTAACTACGCAAAAGTACATTGTAATTTGAACAAATCTTGATCATACACCGATATCAACCACATGAAAAAAATTCACATCAAAATTTTAATAAAAAATAAACATAGAGGTTTAACACAAAAATAATATACAAATAATATGTGTATAATAAAACATTATGAAAATATTACTAAAATATTAATATAGGGTGCAGATACAATGGGAAGTTTATTTGGCTAAGAAGGCTAGGAAGTGATCTTGACCATCCATTTACTTAATCAAGGGCTAAGATTAAATGATGGAAATTAAAGAGAAGAAAAGAGGTGCGCGAGTTTGTTTAGGGGCATTCTAGTCAATCCAAGGCAATAGTTTATCTCTCCACCAATTCCCCCCATTTTTTAAACGTTAATAACTCTTTCATACGACATTATTTTTTTATAAAAATTGCACCAAAAAAACGAGCGTTTTTTTATCTTTAAAACGAGTACACTATTGCTATATTTTCGAAAAAAAATTTAAAACCCAATTGCGTAAAACGCAATGGAAAAAACCCAGTTGCGTAAAATGCAATAGAAAAAAAACCTAAAAAATGACATTTTTCTAAAACGCAATGCACCAAAAACACAAAGAAATGTCTTATTTGTAAAACGCAATGGCCAGAAAACACAAAGAAATGTGTTATTTCTAAAACGCAATAGCCTAAAAACTCAAAAGAAAGTGTAGTTTCTAAAACGCAATGGACTGAAAACACATAAAAATGTGTTTTTACCTAAAACGCAATGCACCAAAAACACAAAACATGTCTTATTTCTAAAACGCAATGGCCAGAAAACACTTAAAATGTCTGTTTTCTAAAACGCAATGGACTGAAAACACATAAACATATGTTTTACCTAAAACGCAATGCACTAAAAACACAAAGAAATGTCTTATTTATAAAACGCAATGGCCAGAAAACCCTTAAAAATGTCTCATTTCTAAAACGCAATGGCCTAAAAATACAAAAGAAAGTGTTCTCTGTAAAACGCAATGGACTGAAAACACCTAAAAATGTGTTTTACCTAAAACGCAATGACTAAAAACACTTCAAAAATGTGTTTTTCTAAAACGCAATGACCAGAAAACGCATAAAAATGTCTTAGTTTTAAAAGGCAATGGCATAAAAACACCAAAGAAAGTGTTCTCTCTAAAACGCATTGAACCAGGACAATAGTTGTATGTGAATTGTCTGAACCAAGAATGCAGTGCTAAAACGCAATGGCAGCTCAACCCCAGCCAGGGGCTCTGCCCCTTGGACCCCGCCAGGGGCTGCCGCCCCCGGACCCCGCCAAGATCGTAAAACGCAATGACTAAATCAAAAACCCAGATCGTGAAAATAAAATTAAAGAATTTCTTACATGGATCGAAGCCGATTTCTTCATCGATTGACGAAATTTGAATGATAGAAACACTTATCAGCGATTGAATCGAACAGATCGAGTGATTATCTTCAAACTCACGGGAAAAACGAGATTTTGAATGAAATTAAACTGGGTTTTCTTCAAAAAAAAGCTGAAGAACACGTTGATCGGGTGTTTGAATCATTGATTGATGACGAAAATCGCATTATAATGTAGTAATTATTGAGATAGTAAGTGAAGAAAAGGTTGGAGATGGTGGGTTTTGAAAATAGTGGGTTTTGAAGTAACTGGGGAGAAGAAGGAAGAAGAAAGGATGTGAATGACTAAAATACCCTTTCTCTTTATTTTAAAATTTGGCACATTTCATAATCCTATTGCTTCCTATAAATTCTAGCCAAAATAAACTTGCTATTTGATTTTTTCCCTATTAATATAAAACTAATATTTCAAACGCAAATTGTGAATTTCACAATTCAAAAAGTTAGTAATGAAATGGCCCGACTACTTTTGGTTATTTTGGGGCGTTTTAGAATAGTGGTACGTTTAAGTTATTACACAAAGCTCATCTTATGGATTACAGTGGCTCGTCTAGTTTTGATTTATTGTGTATAACAAGTTTTAAGATACCCTTATTGTAATACGTTTTTGTTGTTGTTATACAATTACCCTTTCCTATTATAATGGTGTTTTTAAGTGAAAAATCAAGAATTGAACACGGAGGCTTCAAGGATTTGAAGATAAAACATGGATATGATACTTTGAAAGCATTTAATCAAAATCAAGAATTGAATATGAGGTTTCAAGGTAAAATATGGACCCATGAATAAAAAAACACACAAAAGCATTCAAGAGATGAGACATTTGAAGTGGAAAGTAGAAAGGTGGTCAAGTCAACATATGAAGAATGGAAAGAAGACTTCTAGAAAGGTCAGTCAACTCATCCTTATTCCTTAGAACCGGTCCTTCATTTCTTTCCCATGACATTGAATCAATGTTTATGTGTTCTTTCTTTTCTTTTAGAATAATATGATGCAAAGAAATAATTTACTTTTCAAAAAGTACGAAAGGATAAAAGGTTCAGATATCATACCTTACACGTTGCTACTAAACATGTCTTACAAAGATTTTTCTAGTGTAAATTCACTCTGTTCTAGTTGGCAATTTAAAATACATATATAATTACACTATATATAAACTATTAATATTAATCTTTACTATATTCATATACACTGTTTCATATTATAATCTCATTATCTATATAACAATATTCTAGACTTGTATTCGTACTTTGTTATTAATCAAAATTCTACTTGACCAATAAATATATTTTTTTCTTTTAATTATTTTAGTCCGATTTAATTTAATAACTCAACATGTTTTAATTTTGTAATTTATAGATATGCTGAACCTAATTCTTCTTCAATGAATACTTGTTAAGCCGGGGAGACTTTTTACTACAATTAGTTTATAGATATGTTGAACCTAATTCTTCTTCAATGTTCCAAAGCATACGCAACATTATATCTATTCAGTGGTTACATTACTATTATAAGAAATAATTATATATAAAAACTCAATAATTTCACAAACATAGAAGTTCATGATAGTAATGCACATATAATAAGACTAAATTTCTATTAACTGGCTTGGAGAGCTCAAACCCTTTTAATCTTCATGAAGGAGTCTCGTAGCGTCTAAAAACGCAAACGAAATTATACTTGTCATGTTTAACTTGATTAGTAATACTATAATAGATGTATAAGTTGTGTAATTTGGTTTGGTTGGAGTGGTACGGTGCTATCCCTCTCCTTAGGCTACTCGGTGTGGAGAAGTTAAGTCCTTAGAGGATGCCCCTCCACGTCAGCGCCACATCAACATCCAAGAAGGATGCCCCTCCAAGGATGGACAAAGGGAAATGGGTGATGAACCTAAATATATGTATATGTGTGTTGTATGTATATGTATGTGTGAGAAGGGGAAGGCTGGACTGGCCAGGACCGTCCCCACACCGAGTAGCCTTATATCTCTCTATCTCTTGACTTTCTATGTTTTTTGTCTAGCATCTTGTTAGTCCTCTGTGATATCATTGACACTTTAAGAAAAAAACAACCTTAAAACTATAATTCACATCTAAACTAAATTAATCTCCATACCATTAATTAACATATAAATACGATTTAACTTTTCTTTGTTTTTATTGGCTGTTGGCTTGTGATGTATGAAGGTGATTGGTTCAATTTTCTTTTAATTTTTTTTCGTCCTTTCTTTCAGGGGCGGACCTAATGTAGGTTGGGGCGTAGCACGGGCTACGGCTCAACTTTTTTCCGGTAGTGTAAAATTTTATTTTTTTTTCGATTTTTATACTAAGGACACCCCTCAACAAGTACTAGGACACCCCTGAAAAAAAAATTTATAAACTGAAATCAAGCCCAAATAATACTGATAATATTAGCCCAAAAAAACAAATGATAGCCCAATAGTAATTAGCCCAAATAACCAAATAATAACCCAATAGTGTATTAGATTGTTGTGCTAATTGTGATTGTGAGTTGTGAGTATTCTTTATTTCTTTTCTTCTTGAGTTCTTGAATTGTTTAATTTCGATCTAAAAGTTAAAAATAAACCTAGTCCAATCTAATATCTAAAAACTTATTGCCAATATTAATTCATAAAGCCTAGCCCAAATGTGATATTCTCAATATTGATTCGTTAACCTAAATACTAATAACTTAAAAAAAAACTAGTTTATAAAATTTAATTCGGTAAGACCACCCGTAGTGGGGCATTATTTTTGAAAAAAATCCAAAAAAACGTCCCCCTCCCCATTACATAGGGCGTTATGGGGCAGTTTTTTTGAAAAAAAAAAATTGGCTTGGCATTTTTAAAACCACGCCTAAAAGAGATTGTGATGGGTTGACTGGGTTTGACTGGCCAATGAGAAACTAGCTTGCTTTTTTTTTTTTATAAAAAAGCCTAAAAGGGATTATTGGGCATTATTCCCACTACGCCACTTTTGCAATAATGCCCCGTGTGCTGACTGGACTGCCACGTGTCGGATAATGCCCCATGGTGGAGGCATTATTTTTCTTAACCACTACACATGGTCTAAGGCCTAAGGGCCTTTTTTTGGCTCACCCAGGGCACTTGAATTTTCAGGATCAGCCCCGCCCCGTAATGCAGGTAAAAAAAATTATGTTATATAAATGTATCGTAAAAAAATTTAGGATACCCCTGAATATTTCTTCTAGTTCCGCCACTGCTTTCTTTGGTATATACCCAGATTACACACCGCCCATATGACATTTTTATTTTTATTTTTAAAAATTATTATTTATCAGATTACACACCGTCCATATGACATTTTTATCATACTCCAAAATTACTTTTAAGTAGGTTATGCAAAAATATTAATGTGTAAGTCTCAATCAAATTTATGCAAAAATATTAGTGTGCAAGTCTCAATCAAATTTTAAAAAAAAATATTTAAGACATATAAAATCTTATTTTAGGCATTGACGTATGAAAATAATATTGATCTCGTATAAATATGATCCTCCGCCGTCGTCAAGTTCTTCTCACGCGGCTTTTCTCCGACTTTTTCTCCGGTCCTTTGTTCCCCCGCCTCTATAATTCATGCAAAAACCTCTTCCTTCCTTCCTTCATTTCACACCTACTACATACATATTTATGAATCATCCATCATAACCCTCTTACTTAATTTTTTTATCGTACAAACAAACAAACAAACAAACAAACAAACAAACGAAAGACAAAACATGTTGCGAAAATGTGTTAATCCGTTTGGGAAAAGCCTGGATGGTGATCAACTGTTATGGCATACCGATTTGAAGCCACACGCCTCAGGCGACTTCTCCATCGCAGTTGTTCAAGCCAATTCTAACCTTGAAGACCAAAGTCAGGTGCTCACGTCTCCATCAGCTACATATGTTGGAGTCTTTGACGGACATGGTGGCCCTGAAGCTTCTCGCTTCGTTAACGGCCATCTTTTCCGTTGGATTGATAGTAAGTTTGCTTAAATTTTCTTTCCCTTCATTGAAGAAAATATTTTGTGATTCATAAACTACGTCCTGCTCTGATAATTAATTTTTAATTTATTATTAATTTTAGATATTGTGTTATATCATTTCCGGGATTAATTTGTAATTTATTATTATTTTTCATGAATTCTTATAGAATTTAATATCGTGTTTAAAATAATTACTTATTTGCTGTTCAAAAAAAAGGTTACTAACAATCAGTATTCCCGAGCCCAACCGGGTTTTCTTCCTACCGTGCGTTACGGAGAGTTCTGCTCTTGTGGTGGCATAACGTCTGTCAAGTGGTAGCCGGCGGTATGGTTTTCGGGGGAACGCCCAAAAAAGCCAAACTTTGAAGCCAGCATGGACCCGATTAAGACAACATAGTCTGGCTAAAGTGGGGCAATACGAGGCTCTCCGATTTGGAGAGTGTGGTAACCTTACACATGAAGTTCACCGTTCAAAAAAAAAAAAATCAGTAGTGACAAGTTCAATCAGTAGATATCTGTAACTACAGTGGCGTCACAATTCTGTCGAAAACAACCAGTAATTTGTCCGAAACAAACACCTGGGACGACTTTAGAATTGTGGTTTGGGCGCAAGGGGCCGGACTGTGGAGGTTTCCGAGTGCCTGGGCAGGGCGTGCGGCGATGTCTAGTTTAATTTTGTTTTTTTATTTAATAAGGAATATACAGACCAATTATTTAACTCCCCCTTATTATTCCTTTTTTGATTTCACATTCCCACAACACATTTTTTAGTGTAAAAGTTGAAACCTCAGTCCCTACTCAGGGTACTATGTTTTTTTTTTTTTTTTTTTTTTTAAATTTCACATTCATCAGTCTTACAACAGTTTTTCGGTATTTGGTCGCTAAAGTGGACTGTGATCCATCGCTAACAGTTTTTCGGTATGTGGCACTTGAGAGTACTCACTAACAAAAATGCGATCGCATTTTCCATGGTAACAATCATTACTGACAGATAATCCCGGATATGGTTGTGGATGAAACTACTTTATTTTTGTAGGGTATTCATATCTGGTTCATCTTTTGTAGAATATGCAACACAGGAAGGACGAATGTCAACCAACGTTATCAAGAAGGCGTTCAGTGCCACTGAAGAGGGTTTCCTTCGAGTTGTGAAGAACTCGATACAAATCAGACCACAGATCGCCCAAGTTGGATCATGTTGTCTTGTTGGTGTTATTTCAAATGGTGAGTTATATGTTGCAAACCTCGGTGACTCAAGAGTGGTTCTTGGCAAGAAAGTTTCAGATAAAGGAAAAACAAGAGTCGTTGCAGAGCGATTATCGAGTGATCATAATGTTTCTCTAGTAGAAGTGAGGAAGGAGGTTGAAGCACAACATCCTGGTGATTCACATATTGTCGTTTATTGTCATGGAGGTTGGAGAATCAAGGGTATAATTCAGGTACAACGTTGTTTTCTTTTTTCCATGTTAGTAATAACTTATGATCCATGCATGTGAGTTTCCTGAATTTTTTGATTTCTAGGTGGTTTAGTACAAATCATAAGTGTTAATACGAGGTTTTCGAACTTGTTTTGGTTTCTAAGGAGTTTACTAGTCAAAGGAGCATACTCATATTTTTTTTAAGCTTTGCATGTAATGTCAAGGTATTCGAGGTGTTCCTTTGCTACGTGAATATCCGGTGTCAGATTTCTTTTAGAGTTTGCTAATGGGAAGCGAACTCCCTAAAACCAAAACACTTCAACCTCTTAGAAACACTTATCATTTTGCCGAAACACCTATAAATAAAAAAATCTAGCCTGCTCTATTCAAGATCTTGGTTGCTAGCAGTGGCGGAAATTGAACATTTTAAATTGAGTGGGAGGGGGGGGGGGTATATGTTTAGTTGGGGATTTTGGATTAGGAGGGGCCCAAATTAGATAATAACTTTCAAAGCTAATGGGCTAAAATATACACTTCTAAGGATAAAACTAGGGTGGGCCAGAGACCCCTTACGGCCCTAAGGAAGCTCTGCCTAGCTAGTTGATCAAACTGTGCATGACCCAACCCGACACGACCCATTAGATGCCTGATATGTTTCTTATCTTTTAGGTTTCAAGATCTATAGGTGACTTCTTTCTGAAGAAACCAGAATTCAACAGGGATCAATTCCTTATGCAATATGGAAATCAAGTTCCTCTAAAAAGACCTGCTTTGACCGCGGAACCTTCCATCATTTCCAGAAAGCTTAGACCTCAAGATTTGTTTCTGATATTTGCTTCAGATGGGCTTTGGGATCACCTAACTGATGAAGAAGCAGTAGATATCGTGCGCATTCATCCAAGACGGGTACGTAAATAAGTTGTGCCAGAAGTAGAGGTCGCAAAATGGGTTGGTTGGTTTGTTTGACCCAAAACCCTTTTTGTTTAATTATATTTATAAAACAATTAACGTGTCAAATATGATTACCAAAAAGTTATAATATTACTTTAATAAGTATGTAAAAGTTTAAAATATAATTACATATATACATTAAAATTACACTTTTTGACTAATTTAGACTGATAAGTCTTGTTTGGATGGTGTGCAGGGAATAGCTAAAAGATTAGTGGGAACTGCCCTTGACAAGGCTACAAAGAAGAGGGAACTGAGATACAATGACATCAAGAAAATCGAGAAGGGCGTTAGACGTCGCATCCACGATGATATCACGGTCATAGTAATCTATCTTGATCAACAAAAAAAGTTGGCCAATGGTACTAAGTTGGGCTGCACAAGTCCCCCTGTTGATATTTTCTCATGTAAGGATGATAAAAAGACCCATTTGGTTCAACACACATGATAAAAACCTGAACCTATTTTGACCTGTTAAAAATATGCAAGATTGTTTGGTTCTTTTAACTTGTAACATCATAGTGATTGGTTGGTTCATTGCTAATCCAATGGTGTAAGATTTGAAAAGTGGTGAACATCTCTTGTGTTTGTATATACTATCATCTCATGCTGTATTTGTATCATCTCTTCAATCATTCTCGTGATTCTCCTGCATATCTACCGCGAAAGAAACAACGCGGCTAAGTGAATGATCATTGAATAGCTAAAAGGAAGCTAACGCAAATACCGTGACGAATGCCATTGCTATGGTATATATATGCATACATTATGATAATACAACATAACACATTACATTATCATGGTAACACATTGCAGATTATTTAGTTTATATTTCTTAACTAGCATGTCTGATATCAGTTTGGATTTCTGAACTCAGATTAACATATCAGAATAACAGTTTGGATTTCAGATCTCATATCAACATACCCGATTAACAGTTCAGATTTATCGAATTTTAGATTCTTATTTAAGACAAAATTGCACATTCAAATTTACCAAATGCCCGATGAGCAAGATTATATGATACACTAACATTAGTAACCATGGTGTACCGAGAGCGTTGGCATACACTCACCATCCACTAGATACAAAAATAATATTGGGATCGATCCATATGCCTGCTACCATATATACAACTAAGTGCTTCTCCGAGCACATAGAGGTTCAGATAAAATAGAGATGTTCTGGTCTAATCACACTGCCACGGATCGTGCCATGCCAGCGATGCTGCAATGACAAGTCTATGGAACTCTATAGAAAGCGTGATTGGCACCAGAAGTCAGATTACATAACATTAGAGATAAGATAAACTAACTAGTTAAGTAAACCTAAGTAATAAACATGTAAAAAGAAAGTTCAATCAAATACATCAGTTGGTTTTATGAAGCAAGAAGGTGTTCACGTCGTGTTTTTTGTTACCATCATCGATCGGTTGGTTTTAAGGAGCATGAGGCTACTCAAGTCGTGTTTTTCATCTGGTTCGGTTTCGAGTCAAATGGTTCACAAAAACAATGGTAGTTATATATTAAAGTTAGCATGATTCTGAAGATAAATGTATGTTAGGGGTAGGGGTGGTCATCACTAATTACTCACAACTTCCAATCAAGTTCCGTCATGTCATCAACCATTATTCCATCAGTAGTGATGGATTTTAGTGGAAACGCCCATCACTTCACAACCTCTTTTTTATTTTTAAATTATAAATTAACAATAAAACAATTAAATTATAAATTATAAATTTCATTTAAATTAAAAGATACTAGTTCAATTAAACGTACTAGAAATATTTTAGACTACAATAAAAAATAAAAACATACATAAAGAAACTCTACTCCTCGTCCGAATTAGGAAATTCCAAACCTAAAGAACGTACCTACTAGTTCAATTAAATCGTATCTCAACCGAAAGTGAATTTCTTCATCACGCAAGTCTTGTTGGATATTTTCGAGAACGTGAACTTGTGCAGGAGGATTTGGTACTCAATCTGGAGATATTGCACGTCCGTCTTGTTTGATTAGCATATTGTGCAATATGATACATGCGTATACTATGCTATGTATTGATTTCTTATTCATTGCACGAACCAGTCGGCTTAGTATGCCCCATCTACCCTTTAAAACACCAAAAGCCCTCTCAACATCTTTTCTTGCCGATTCTTGCAACTTTTTGAACGCCTTTTCTTTAGCCTCGAGAGGAAATGAAGGAACTTTCACAAAAACAGACCATGATGGGTAGATACCATCCACAAGAAGAAAGCCTCGTCTGTAATATCGTCCGTTAACATAGAATGGACAGAAGGGTGCGGTACCATCCGTTACGGTTTGGAATAACGGCGACGTGTGCAAAACATTGATGTCGTTGTTTGAACATGGAAACCAAAATATGAATGCTAAAACCATAAATCATTCGACGTCACCGCTTCAAGTATGATGGTTGGTCGTTTGACGTCACCCATAACATACGCCCCTCGCCACTCTCTTGGACAATTTCTCCACTCGATATGTGTACAATCGATGCTACCGAGCATCCCTGGAAAATGCCATCTAGCCTCATGTGCGGCGTAAATACGTGAGATGTCGTGTCTCGTCGGTTTACGTAAAAACTTACGCCTCTCGGATTCGGTTAAGCAAACCCAAAGTCACAAAAAGCTGCATAGTGCTCACTCGGATATGAGCATATCCTTCCTTTCGGCTTAGCGCATCCGCCACTACATTGGCTTTTCCGGGTGATAATGAATTTCACTATCTTAGTCCTTAACTGTTTCTAGCCAACATCGCCGTCTCATGTTTAACTCCTTTTGGTCAAAGAAGTATTTCAAACTTTATTATCGGTGAAAATTGTACACTTCACCCCATACAAATAATGCCTCCATATCTTTAAGGCAAAAACCACTGTCCCTAACTCAAGGTCATAAGTCAGGTACTTAGTTTCATAACTTTCAATTGCCTCGAGGCATAGTCAATCATCTTGACTGTAACACCCTGATTTTTCGTAACTTTCCCTGTTTAGAAAGCATGTCTTGTATTTCCATTTTTGGAAGCTCGTTTCCTTTGTAATCGTATTTAGTTTCAAGCTATATTGTAAATCCGAGACTTTGATCGTAATGAAATGAATCTTTTATACGAAATATACATCGTTTATACATCATTACACATTGATACATACATTAGTTTGATACATGGTTCATAATTATCATAAACATAAGTTTAACTCGTAAACAACGATCATGTATTCGTAATTCGTAAAAGTTTCATACATGCAAAACACTTGATTATTCGATTACGAGACTTACACTTGTTTGATACGTCCTTATACGTGACACAAACTTGTTGTTACTTGTCACATGTTTCTTTTACATTAAAACATATTTACTTCTCATAATGTTCATACTTTAAATCATGTTTAATTCACTTTCTAGGCCTTGATAACATGTTACATGCACACTAGACATTAGGTAACATGTTAATTATATAAAATACACCTCAAATACATGTCTTATTGTTTAAAAAAAAGAAAGAGGTTGTCCAGCCAGCGATCGGACTTAACAGCCCACTTAAGTTCTTTTGTTTTGAGTTATTCAACCCACTAAACACATCCAAAGCCCAACCCATTGAAACCCTAAACCCTTCCATATATAAGGAACACTTCCCCATCCTTTTTCTCACTTTTTGCAACACTTAAACACTCTCAAACACTCCCTAAACACAGTTGAGTTTCAACAACAACATCAGAAACTTCCAGCCCTTTTCAAGTGAGTTTAACTCACTTCTTCTATTTCTTCTTGTTTCTTTCTTCTAAAACACTTGGATAACCTCTAGGAAGGTTTTCACAAGTTTGCTTGGGCAAACTAAGGTGAAACCTCACCATTTTTGAGGTCCAAAGTGCGTATAAAATTCTGCTCATTTTTATCTTTTTAAATCTTCATATTTTGATAGAAAACTTGATGGAATCTTGTTCCCACCAGGCTCACAACTTAGTCTATGGTTATGGGTTTGTGTTTAGGGGATTTCCATCAAAGTTTTGGGTTTAAAAACCCATTGAAATTCTATTTATACTTGTTAAATTAAGCTTGAATTAGTTAGTTTCACTTCCTTAAACATTCATGACCCTCCGAATCATCACTTTGATGATTATGTGTAGTGGTGAATCCTTATTATTCATGACCCTCCGAATCATCCTTGTGGTGCTTTGTGTAGTGGTGAATCCTTGATGTTCATGACCCTCAGAATCATCCTTATGATGGTTTGTGTAGTGGTGAATTTACAAGAGGTTAAACCTCCATACTTGACATACATGATAATCTATGTTTGGACTTAGTTTTAGGATGTATTATTACATAAAGGACCTGGGCACTTTGGGGTATTTTTTTGGGTCTTGAGGTCTCGCACACAACATCAAGTATCTTCTTGTCTCAAGCTAATTATGCATATGATATTTTAGCTCGTGCAAGCCTATTAGATGCCAATCCAATTGCAACACCGTTGTCAACATCCGAACCATTCACTTCCAAAGGAATGTCGTTTCATGATCCTACCCTCTATCGATCTCTTGTTGGTGCTCTCCAATATGTAACTATTACAAGACCCGATCTCTCGTATGCCGTTAATCAAGCTAGTTAATATTTACATTCTCCAACAATCTCTCACTTTCAGTCTGTCAAAAGGATTCTTCTATATGTAAAGGGTACATTATATTATGGTCTCACATTTGACTTACCTCTTACCACCAATTTAGTGGGTTATTCAGATGCGGATTGGGTTCGGTGCATTGAAACTCGCCGTTCTGCATACGGTTACTCAATCTATTTAGGTGGAAACCATGTGTCTTGGAGTGCTAAGAAACAACCCACCGTCTCCAGGTCTAGCTGCGAATCTGAATACAGGGCAATGGCAAATACGGCAGCTGAGATTGTATGGCTCACTCACCTTCTTCGTGAACTTCAAGCCCTTCCACCAGACCGACCCACGTTGCTTTGTGACAACAAAAGCGCGATCTTCTTAAGTCAGAATCTAGTCGCTCACAAAAGGGCTAAACACATTGACATTGATTATTACTTTGTTCGGGAATTGGTTACCTCTAGTTAACTCCATACAAAATTTGTTCCTTCCAATCTTCAGGTTGCGGATATATTTACAAAAAGTCTCCCCAAACCTCTTTTGAACGCTTCCGCAACATGCTTCGAGTTGGACCACCACATGTTCGATTGACGGGGGGTAATAGGCTACCGTAATTTTAGTTAATATTTATTGTATTTAATTGTGATTATACGTAAATTAGTGCTAGCCATTTATAGGTGAGATATTCTCTCCTCTATCACAGGAGAAATCTCGTGTATATATGTGGGTGTAATTCTTGTTAATATTCATTCAAACAAAGGCCTTTCAATAACCATAACCGACGGTTAATGGGCTGGTTCCGTTTAAGTTTGGTTAACTTTCCAATGTATTTTTATAATTGTGATCTTTGTTCCAGCTGAAAATGGTTTGGTTATGGCGTTCCAAGCTGAAATATGTAGATTTTAAGCTCGGTTATGGTGTTCCAAGCTTTGTTATGGACAATTGAAACATTAATTCAAATGTTCATAGATGGGCATGGAGTTATAGAAGATGGAAAAGCACATACATACAAGGTGTGGTTTGACTTAGGATAAAGTCGGCTAACGAATCCACATTAACCGTAACCTTAACCGAATGGTCAGTTAATCAGATTCACCAATGTATAACTAATTGGTTTTGTGAGTTATGCTTAATTTTGGCCGACGGTTCGATTTTCAGTTATAGTTTGTTTTTTCACACCTGTAATAAATGACATATGCCTTTAACACACTTGAATTTTTATTTAACAAAATTATTCTCTAACAACTTTGATTCATGAACTAATAAACACTTTGAGTAAAATGCCAAAATCGTCTCTAAGATTTGATCATATTTGCTTATTCCATCTAAAATGATTTTTTTGTGCGTTTGAGTTATTCGGATTTGCTTTTTATTGCCATTTTCATCCAAATCACTAACGTAGTTTATTTTTCCTATTAAGGTGAAGGACATTTTTGTCCTTCTAGAAGGAACAAACATTTTACTCAAAAACTTAATATTGAGTTGTGTTTAGTTTTTTCCATGACTTTATTTTTGGGGTTTTCTTTTTCTGTTGTTATAGCAAGTGACAATGCTATAATGAATTGAACAGAACCGGACCAAGTTGACAGAATTCCCGTCGTATAGTGTGGGAAACCCCTCTAATTTGATTTTATTTTATATTGTCTTGTATTTAGAATCCGTTAGATTTTTTTTCCTTTTGGTTTTGAGATATGCATCGAGGATATGAAGGAGTTGGTTATGAGTGGCCGACCTAAAATTCTTTTTACCGGTGTGACTTTTCAAAAAAGTTAGATGAGCTCGTGCCAAGAGTGCTAAGTATGTAATAACATGAAAAAAATGTATCACACATTGTATAAGCATTAGAAAATAATCCCTAAGTGTCCATGGTTTTATAGTCTAGTGACATCTAGGGGTGTGATAAGACTTTGAGACGAATAAGTTCTGGGTTCGATTCTCACAAGAGGGTTTTTTTTTTCCAAATTATTGGGTTTCATCCTGAATTGATGTATAGGCATTATGCTTAGTTGGAGATGGATATGATCGGGTGGTTCCGCTGGTGGCACGATAATACTCTAGTGATCCGTTAGTAATCCAAATTTAGCGTTAAAAAAAGTCTCAAGTGCTTTATAGATAAGTTTGCGGCCGTTATTACAATGATGATTGTTATTGCAATATATTAGCAAATTTACTTATCTTATCATTAGTTGATTAATGTGCTATTTACTTATTGGGCTCCTCTAGAACATGTAATTACTATTTTTTTTTTTTTTGAAAGGCTAACTAAATCACTGGATAAGCATTCTGGGATAGCCTCAATCAAGCAAATGCATCCCCTCCTCCATAACGGCCAGAGTTGGATGCATACCCGAGCCACCAAGCCACTAGTTCCGGGGAAAACCCACCCGCCCGAAGGCCTACTGCGGTAAAACCCGGTTCGGCTCGGTTTCGAACTGCCGACCTACAGAGAGGCCTAGTTCTAAACTTCATTGCCACCACCAATGTCCTTCAAAGTGATTGATGCTGGTGGGAGTAGAACCTGGGACCTCAAGGAAAGAAACCAAGTGACTAACCACTCTAATTTATATTTTTTAGGGTACCCACACGCGAAACAATGACTCCCTCTAGGACATGGATTTTGTACAATTCCCCACCCACCCATTCTATAAGACGCACGTACTTGTGTGTGTTATGATTCTAGGCTCCAATATATTCACTGAATCGATCAGTAATAAAAAATATAAAAAACTAGATGAGCTAGCAAGCATTCACACTGAAACATTACTTTTTTTTTTTTTTTATTATTAAAATGGACACATTTTCATTACATTAACTCAAACCCACACAAAAGTCATATAAACTAAACCATGTAGGCTTTTATATTGAGATCTCGTTCTAACTCACACATTCGTTTTTTGTCCATCAGAACCCATGCTTCCACCCCGTCACCTTCTTCATCGTCCATCATGACTACAGTTTGTGGGGTTTTCATATCCGTTATACTTCGCCAAACAGGCTTACCCCAACCAAAATCAGTAGTGTAGAATGAGAATTTGCACCATGAAGTAAAAACGTACGCGTTTACATCAGAATTACCAGTTATACTTTTAAGACGCTCCGAAAAAGGTTTTGATAAAAAATCATAATCTTTCTCAGGATGTGATAAAGCTCTAGCATAACCACTTGTTGTTTTGTTAGTTGAGTCATGTAATAGCTTAACTATTAAAGGAAGATCGACCATGTTGTCTCCTTCGCTAACCTTAATTTGCGCATTAGCGAAAGTAACAAAGTTACCACAAAAGTTTTCGGGTGCCTTAGGAACGAGTACATTCCTCAAGTTAACTACTTGGCTAACGAAAGATACCTTCGATTCTCCATTTGCTTTATCTATGTCAACCAAGGCCTTCCATAATAGTGCCACAATAAGTTGTACCTTTGAAGGCCTATGCTTTATATTATTATCCTCACTCATGACTTTTTCTCTTAACTTTGTTATTGCATACCCTTTAAATGAAAATACTCGCATAACCGAGTTATTCACCGAAGGAGATCTTTCAAAAGCTTCATCAGTAAGTTGTTGATCGGGTTTTGGGAAACGATCAGCCAAAGCGAAGAGAGGAGAATATTTTGCTACTTCTAACTCATTGCCTGTTTTTCGGCTTCTAGTGGCCCAATTATTAATGAATGTGCAAAAGGCGGCCATATCTCCAAATTTATGTGAAATGCACATACCTATGGCAACTCCACCACAGTCGAAAGTCGTGACTTTAACGGATAACAAGGGGTCGTCAACTTCACCGGCCTTTCTAATGTCACACGGGAGAAAAGCTTGTAGCATATCCGATTTTAACTCCCACTTAAGGTGTAGAAATTCCGAGAGTTGGAAATTTGCTTTGGCTTGAATGTATAGCGCGCCTTGATCATTACAATCGATGAACGAACTGTGACGTGTATATCTCCCGGCCAGTGGGTAAAACTCGGTTAAAGTTTTTGATAATGAAATCTCTAAATGGTTAAATATGTTGGTTTGTACGTCATTTGGTTCCTTATGTGATGTAGAGTAGTAGAGAATTAAAGGCACATTCTCATTCCCGGATTTGTCATCAAAGAAAGAGATGTGGAAGTTACGAAGGGTTGATGGAGTTGGTGTTGAAGGTTTCACAAGCTTTGAGACATTCACATTTATCTCCATTTTTTCTTGCTTAACCTCTTGGCATATAAAGCTTATATAGAGCAAAACTGTTTAAAGTGATCGTTGTTCATCTATGACTACATTAATGATATCAAACTAATCCCTAAACATTGCCCACACTTTGGTTTTATGAAAAAGCGAGAAACGATTAGTTATTTTTTTTAATAACAAGAGTAAACTGCCAAAATGGTCCATGAGATTTGGTCACTTTTATTACTTTAGTGCAAAACTCAAACCTTTTGAATCTAGATCCACGTGGTTTCAATTTTGTTGTTATTTTCTAATCAGATTTTTCATTTAACATCCAGCTTTTTTGTCTTTTTCCTCCCTTTTAATGAAGGGCAAAATGGTCAGATTTTTTAATTTGTTATAATAAAACGTTAAAAGACCATTTTACCCTTTATTAAAAGAGAGGAAAAGATAAAAAGCTGGATGTTAACCTGAAAATATGATGAGATTTTGATTTTGAATGAAAATGATAACAAAACTGAAACCACAGAGACTCATATTAAAAAGGTTTGAGTTTTGGAATAAAGTAGCAAAAGTAACCAAACTCATAGACCATTTTGGCAGATTATTCTAATAACAAGTAGTTTACATTTAAATACCACCTAATCTTTTACTTATAAAAATTTGAACACTCATTACTTTTGTTGGTGGCAAGAGCCGTGACACTAAACCATTAGGTGATGAGTACGAAAAATTGTTTGACATTGACAATTGATGACGGGGGTAGCTCAAACCTTAATAAACTGATTAGAGACACAACAGCTTAAAAGGTTCGGAAATGGTCCAACGGTCATGAACAGTAAAAAGACAAGTCAGAGCCTTGTCACATCACCCTTTGCGTGTGAAACCTCCTGCCCAGCCGCAACCAGACCATGTGGGAGAGCACACCTTTTTGTCCGCAGGTCCAAACCCTTCAACCCCAAAAAAGGGTAAGCCCCTCACTGCAAGCCAGGTTCATTAGTTAAAGATTTCTCCTTTGAGAAACCCCTTCCCCTATAAATTGCAGCCCATGCCATTCATTCTGGAATCAGCAGAAAACTATCTCAATTCTCTGATTCTCCTTCTCCCTCTCGAGAACAAGCTTCATGCTTGCTTCTCTTCCTCTTCTCCCATGAGAACTTGCTTCTTATAAGTTCTATTCTTCACACTAAATAATTCATCTTCTCCAACGATTGCTTTCTAGGCTGATTTCTAATCAGTTCAGGATCTAAGGAGAATAACAACAATACTCGTGAACCTCTCTCCACGTCTTGCAAATGTGGGGGGACCCCACGACCTGCGTTAGGCTAACTGAAACCTTGAACCCTTTTACCCGGAGATATTGCTACAGGCCTTGGTCTTGTATTTGTTGCAACAATAAGTTGGCGCCCACCGTGGGGCTACGCCGCTTACTTTATCTTAAAGACCAGTTGTGTAGCTCCATTTTCTCTTTCATCATGTCTGAAAGCGAGTCTCTCGGTTAGATAAATCAGGTGCCTAACAACACCGATCTAACACCAAATTCGGGTCGGAACTCACCGGTCCTATCTACACCTCTTTCTACTCCCGGAAGTACTCCACCGGGATATGTTCCCGGAGTTCACTTCTTTTCAAACACAAACCCATCTCGGTCAGGGGTTGCACCTACTCAAATCGATGTAATGCATACACCGGAACGCATAGATCTAACCCTGAGGGAGTAGCTAGAAATTTCTTACAACTGAGATTTCTTCTCAACTAGCATGTGAGCTTAGAAAGGGAAAAAAAGGTGAGAATAAGACTAAATTATGAGGATTCTGAACCCCCATTATCACATGGCCCTCCATCTCTTCCTTTTAGCAGCTCACGTTCAGCCACATCTTACCTTGAAGCTGCTCCTAGTGTGACAGACCAACCACTCAAGCCCTTTAGCTTTTGGGGAGGCCAAGTCCAACCGCTTTTCCCTTATTTACCTCCCAACCCGTTACAACCGGTGCACCTATGGGGCATAAAACCACTCTTGATCAATTATGGCAGTCACCAGCTTCAAGTGTTCCCCCCTCCCATTGCTACTTCGTGAAAACAAGTTATGGCTACCCTGCCTTTGGCTCGAGGTGCGGTCATGAGCACATCCATGGGTACGCCTTATACAGTAAGCCTTTAAGGCTTTAACGTTATGACACAGATAATGGCATCTTTTATTAGTACCATCAGAAAGGCTTTAAGGATTTAACCATATGCCCTAGCTGATGACACAAATGATGGCACAATTTCCTTTGCAACACGTGAAAGCTGGATGATGACACAGAAAGCCTTCAAGGCTTTAACTCTAACTTCATCAACTAAGTGCCAACCACTCACCAGGGTACCTCAAACGGTAACCTAGCTTCAAGGGTAGTAGAAGACCTCTCAAAACCCTACAAGCCCAACAAACTTGTCTTGCTTCTCCCAACAAATCGTTGATTACGAGTTTCAAACCCAGATAAAGATGCCATCACGGTACTAAAGACTACCTCCAAATCTTCGCCGGGACTGCAAGAATTGAAAAATGACCCAACTCCGAATGTTATCTCATGTTCATGCAAACCCTTGAAGGGTCTTCACGCATATGGTTCAATGACCTTCCTGGACGAAGCGGTCAGACCTTTGACGATCTTAGCAAAAGTTCCCTATAACAACAGAGGCATGTCAATGACGCCACGGTAATCTTCCAGACCAAACAACGTGATGATGAAAGTCTCAGAGACTTCATCGAAAGTTACAAGAAGGAAGGTTTAACTTACGCCGATGAAAAGATTAGGGTTGCAGGGTTCATGAATGCTATTGTAGGATCGTTTTCAGACCCGAACGAGTCGATCAGAAGAGTTTTACTCAGTTTGAACGGCGGAAACAGACAAACTGAGGTCAATTCAGCACACAAATCACTTTAAACTGTCGATTTTATTGATATAAAGTTGTTTTACAAGATGACGACACTTAGGCAGCACTTCGTTGCTCTGACCGGAAACAACTATATGATTTCGCTTGAATGACACCTATTTATAGGAGATCAGATTCCGCTTGAACATGTACATGTTCATTTCAAGCAGAATCAATACAATTAAATTCAAGCGAAATCTGTAAGCTAGACTCGAGCGAACTCAGAATGATTATGATTTCGCTTGAAATGACATGATGTCATTTCAAGCGGAATCAACCCTAATAACCACTTTCTTGATTTCAAAGCCCTAAGCTATCTAGTTCTATACAAGACTCGATACAAGACGAAGTCGACAGACGGATGCACCAACAAACCACCCCTCGGATGTTGACGGAGTATTCAGTGTCGAGTCTTCGGTTGTCAAACCTTCAGTCTTTAACAGTCTGCTTGCTCTCTCCAAAGTATTCTTCATTGCAAGCATCCTCACTCAATCTCTATTTTCTTTCTTCTATCTTCAGAATCTCGATCTGACTTTCTACACTTTTACACTCCCTCTCGATGTCTTCAGACTCCCCCTCTCAATTTGCTGGGATCGTAGTCTGGAAATCACCATCTTCAGGTATTGAAACCTATCATTTCCTACACAGACTCTACCAAAACCATAAGTTTCTCAAAGTTTAAAGCTTTAAAATTTAGAAACAATTTGCAGGAAACATTCAAAATGATTTATTTTCTGAAAACATTTGTAAAATTCAATCATTTTCACACAATCTTTATCCAAACCTGTTCATCATGTTTAGCACTTGGAATTTTGAAAATCAGCTTTTCAACATCAGTTGTCTGAAAATCTTTTTGACTTTTTCAAAATTTACGCTAAAACGCACTTAAAATCTTTTTGGAATTTTCGATAAAGAAATACAGTAAAGAAATATTTACAGACAATCTTTTTGTGAGTTTGTGCAAGAGGATCATATCAGTTTTTAAGATAAATCACTAACACTGTTAAGCTAGATTTCATTTTAAGTTCTAAACAATTCACCTAGATTGTCAGTATTCTGGTCCACTTAAATTTTCACACAAATTTACTGTTCTGAGATACGAGATTAATGTCTTAAGGACTTAAACTTATTCGCGTGTCCCACACTTGAATATACTCCCGTATCCAGATCCTAATATTCAGTCATTGTAGGATCGTGTACGGACCCAAACGAGTCGTTCAGAGGAGTTTTGATCAGTTTCAGAGGCGGAAACTAAGAAACTGACTTTGAAACAGCTAGCAATTCAGTTTAAACTCACTTCCGATTGATATATAACAGATTACATGCAAAAGAAAACCGGCAGCACCTCGGTATCCAAGTTCACCACTGATCCAAGTGATTACGCTTGAAAGGTATTTATAGGGTTATGATTCCGCTTGAAATGGTCCAGAAACAATTGGAGCGGAATATTACTGTTGTGATTCCGCTTGAAAATGACAATTGTCATTTCAAGCGGAATAACCTCATTCAAGTGAAATTAGCATTTAACAATCCTAAAACTTGTATTTTCTCGTACAATGTGCCCTGATCTAACCTATCTAGTCTAAGACTCGATACAAGACGAAGTCGACAGATGCATGCACTAACAGACTCCCCCTCAGATGTTGACGAGTCTTTCGTGTCGAGTCTTTAAGTCTTCAATCTTGATCAGTCTCTAGGCTTTACTCTTTCTATCATCATCAACAGACTCCCCCTAACAATGTGCTGGCACTCCTTAAGTTCATCAGCATCATCTGCTTCAGGATCGTGGTCTGACTCTCATTCTTCATTCAGAATCTTCAGGTATCAGAACCTGACTCTTCAAACACAAGCTTTTTCAGAATCGATTAACCTGGTTCTTATCCAGCTCAGCATCAGGAACTAGTCAATCCTTCACATCCTGTACCCAACAATAAATTTTACAATTTTAAACATTTTAAACATTTACATGTATGCACCAACTCAAACTCTCCCTCAAATCAACCAGGAAGATTTATCAATTATAATCCTGATGAACCACTTGTAGATTTGATTAAAATACATTTGATTAAGAACATATTCCCCCTCACAAAATGGTCATCCTGTTTAGCACTTGGAATTTTGAAAATCAGCTCTCCAACACCAGTTGTCGAAAATCTTTCTGAATTTTTCAAACTTTATGCTAAAACACACTAAAAATCTTTTTGGTTTTGAAAGAAGAGAAATGTAATTCAATAAAAGAAAATATTTACATACATTATTTTTGTGAGTTTGTGTAAGAGGATCATATCAGTTTATGAAACATATCACTAACACCGTTAAGCTTCAATTCATTTTAAGTTCTAAACAATTCACTTAGATTGTCAGTATACTGGTCCACTTAAATTTTCACACAAAGTTCAATTGTTCCGAGATATGAGATTAATGTCTTAAGAACTTAAACTTATTCGCGTGTCCCACCACTATTTGAATATACTCCCGTATCCAGATCCCAATATTCAGTCTTACAGGTGAGTATACCTAGATGATATCTGTAAAGGGGTTAGATGCGAAACCGTGAGAGCTCAGGTCAGAATTTCCATTCAGCAGAGAGGTGACGGCTCGACTTTAGGTGTGTCCCCTTTAGAGGATCTTTTCTTCAACAGCAATGATTATCAATTTTATTGTTTCATCATTTTGCTGAGGGCGATGCTGTATTACAAGCATTTGCAGAAAGTATCATCCAGGGACTAGGTCAGAATTTCCATTCAGCAGAAGTCTCGGGATAATACCCCAGATATCACTGCGTATAAAGACCTAATATCTCAGAAAAAAGGGACCTTTCAAACAAGATTTCGGGGGTTACCCATATATCCAAGAAGTTGTTCCCCACGAATTAAGCAAGTTTGAATTTTTAGGTTTATATCTCGTCACAATCTACTAAGTGTGTAAAAACCTCCTGGCATATCCGCAGTGAGATTGTTTATCACATTTTTACTTTCCAATTCTTTAGCATGTCGTGACAATCCACTGATGTACTATCATTTCCTCTTTTCCACAACAAAACTCATTTTGATTTTATCATGTTTTTGGCTTTTTCAAATTTTCTAATGTTTTTTGATTTCCTGAAATTTTTACTCCCCCTAAAATGAAAACACATTTAACAAAATTTGACACTAAACTTAGCTCTTGACCCACTTAGTAGAAAGAAATTTGAAAACAGATGTAACAACTCTCATTAAAATCCATAATTAGGATGATAATTAGTCAATAAGAAAACCCTAATTGAGACACCCAAGTAATTCTGCACTAACCCTAAAATTTTCAGAACAATTGGAATTAGGATCAGGACCCCTAAAACTCAGGGGGGTTAAACCCTAGTGATAATTATCTTTAAAATACGTTGTCCAATTTGAAATTCGTTTTCATGTTGAGTCATGCAAGCTAGTCTCGAACCCAGCTAGCCTATATAATTAGACTGCATCCCTTACGGACCGTAAGGGAAAATGCCATACGGTCCGTAAGCCTGTCCAAAAATCAGTATAAATAGCAGACATTGGGACTTGCTTTCTGTTGTTAATTCGACGAAGAAATTCGTTGTGTAGAGTACGTTATAAGTAGAAACAGTCCCAAAACACACACTAATATCGAATTGCTGCCGCAAAACAGGGTAATCACTCGATCGCTATTACGATTCATTTTCCGACTGATCAATATATCCAATGGATGTTTAAGTGCCACCCACATAGGGTTATACTTTGTCGTTCGTCGTTAACTCGATGGATCTTTAAGTATTGCACTTTGTCGTTCGTTGTGAGAATTTGATCTCGTGAGTTATCGTAAATGCTGTATTGATCACTAACCCGGTTTTGTATGCATTATTATTTAAATTAGGTTAACAAGGCTAATCCGTATTCTGTCCGTGTTAAATCTGCAAGGTGAGTTATTCTTTTTTTTATCAAATGTTTTACAATACTCCAAATTATTTTCAGAATTATAAATTACAGTGATTAAGTTTATGTAATCACCAAATTACAGCCAGTATGTGGGGTATTGTGCACACTACTACTTTTTTAATCACATTAGGTGGGCGAACCTAAAATTAAGTGATATACGTCATTCATTGGGGCAGCCAATGGTGATATGACCACAGTCACAGATCCGGTCGAGTGACAAATACTGTGGGTAGTTGGTAGATATCAGAAACATATGTAAAAACTCTTAATACTGTAAATTATAATAAAAGAGTCATTTTAGTAAACTGAATGATTCACTCAGTATTTCCCGCTGACAAAACCTTTTTCAAACATGTTTCAGGTGATCTATTGTAATTCAGGAAAAGTGCTGGGGAGCATTTCAAGCTTAAGAAAGTGGCTCATTATAAATAGAGAAATATGTTTTCTAAAAATATAGATTTATCAGTAAAATTATGTTATTGTAAATTACCGGGATTTTATCCCGAATTGTGAAATAAAATAATAGGGAAAAGTTTTTAGCTTTACAACGATCCTGATGATAAACTTCCGCTGTTAAACTCAATTAAATAAATATCACGGGATTTCTGTCCCGCGGCTCCTGAAACGGGTCAAACTGGGTCGGGGGCCGTGACAGAAATGAGGTGGTATCAGAGCCACTGAGTTAAGTTAATTAAGTATTTAGAGATACTTAATTTTTCCTGATTACTATTATGTGATTATGTGTTTTATAAACTGACTATGTGTTAGTTACAGTATGGGTAAGCAAAAGCTGCAAGATATCTATCTTAAATTAGATAGGTCAGTCTATGAAGAGGGAAGTTCATCCCAAAACAAATCTTCAAAACTCCTTACAATTCCTGAAGAAGGAATATTTGTGCGAAAAGCACAATATGAGAAACCGCTTTCTCCTAGAAAAAGGAGTATGATTATTAAGAAAAGTAAAGAGCAAATCCGAGAAAAGAGGATAAAAAAGGAAACCCAGGAATTAATCAATAAATCACCTTGGGAAGACAAGCTAGATGAGAAATGGGCAAATTTGTATATGCTAGCCACAGTAGCAGAACATGCAAATCTTTAAAAACCCTAAGTTTAGTAATAGTACTTCCCAGTAAATAAATAAATAAATCCGAGTATGTTCTTTCCTGTTATTTTGTACAAATAGTGTGCAATAAAACTTCAATGTTTATTTGTTAAACTTTGTTCCAAAGTTTTAACTTAGTATTTTTGTGCATTTTGCATATATGCTACACAGCATGAATGAGATATCTGAAGCCTTTCAGAACCTCGATCTTTACCCGGTGAATGTAGAAGTTTCCAAAGATTTCACTGGATACTTTGCTGATGTGGAACAATCTGTAGAATTCAATGCTCCACCTTTGACAAAGCCAAAATGAAAGAAAAGAAAGAATTATGTATGGGGTAGTCGTATCCGTAGGAAAAAGTCAGCCACAAAACTTCCTAAAATAAACAACCCTTTAGAAAAAGGAAAAGAAATTGTAATCAAAGAAAGTATTAAACAGCAAGAGATGGAAACTGAAGTCAAGAAAGACTCTAGGCAAATGGAAAAACAGTTTGAGGAATATTCTAAGGAAATAGAAATGGAAGTAGGACAAGGTTCTAGACCAACTCAGATAGAAATTGGAGAGAGCTCCAACCAAAACCAGGGAATAACTTTTCAGGAGGAAATAGATTTTCTATTGGCAAGCTGTGAGACTATTCAGCCTGTCAATACGAATGTTTTTACCTATCCTAGTGAAAATCCACTCCCTATGAATTTTGAACCAGCAATCCCGGAACCAATAGTCCACTCTCAACCTGTAGAAATGGACGAATGATTGGAAATTTCAAAATATTGTCAACGACCCTTATTCCTTTCTTCCACAATTCGATCCAGAACCCCTACCTAATCCACCAATGAGTAACGAAAATATGGCTGAACTTCGCCATTACGGTGAAGAATTAATGGATGCAGGAAATAGAATCAGGGAGATAGGGGGACAAATTGCCTGGAAGTATGATGAAAGGGAACTTCGTTTTTAGGACGACAAGTGGCGAGAGATAGGAGGGTGGTAAAACCATAGTTGTGTAATAGTAAAAGAAATAGTGAAATCAGTCTGTAACATAATTACGAATAAAATCTTGTAAAATATTGGTGTGTATTAATGCATACTATAACAGATATAAAATGGAATCGAGAAATCGATAATTTTGACTATATGTGGATTGTAAATTGTCTGATTATTTATGTGTAATTGCTATTTTTAAATACTAATAAAAATTATATATATATTATCAGATGGCAAATATTGGTAATGAACCGGTAAATGAGGTTAATCAGTCGGAGCAACATCCAGGAGATCAATATATGACTAGACAAGGTATTGAAAATATTGTTGCTCAAGGGATAGCCAATGCTATTCCAGCATTCGTTGCGGCTGTAAAAAGTCCAATTGAACCACAACATATCGTTCCTAGTAAACGTACTTCTGAAGATAACTTCAGTAACAGTATAAATGGGGGCAATAATCATGTTAATCATGATAATGAATCCCAGCACACGCCGCTCCCTAAGAAACTGAAAGCTGCAACACCTGGTTGCACTTTCAAAGAATTTCTTGCTTGTAAACCCACTTAATTTGCAGGCAATGAAGGGGCAACTGCATCACTGCGTTGGTTAGAGAAACCGAAGCAGTAATTGCAATAAGTAAGTGTGCCAAAGATGATCAGGTCATGTACGCATCAAATCTATTTAAAGAAGTAGCACTCGAATGGTGGAACACTGTGTTACAAGCTAAAGGAAGAAATAGGGCTTATGCTATGACTTGGGAAGAATTTAAGAATCTTGTAGAAAGAAAATTCTGTCCTGAGTATGAAAAGGAACAAATGGCAAATAAGTTCCTAACTCATCGGATGATAGGTGTGGATTGTCGTGGTTATACTTCGACATTCTTTGAATATGCTAGAGTGGTACCAACACTGGCTTCGCCAGAACCGGTACTCATTTCTCGCTATATTTGGGGATTAATTAGCGAAATTCGAAATATCGTTAAGGCTGCGAGACCTCGCACTATTGACGATGCTGTAGAATTAGCTAACACTCTGACCGATGAATTGATACGCACAAGAGATGAAGACAGGAAGAAGGAACTAGCTCAGAAAATTACCCAAGGATTTAGGGTGGGTAATAGTAGTTTCAAGAAAAGAGGTGCAGGGCAATCTTCAACTTTGCCATTCTGCAAAATTTGCAAAAAGAAACATTTTGGAAAATGTAATAAAATTTGCAATTTTTGCAAAACGATAGGACATCGTGAGGAAAACTGCAGAAAGAAATCCATAATTTGTTACAATTGTGGAGAAGCCGGACATTTCAAAACAGAATGTCCTAAGTTAGTCAAACCAGTGGACAACAAAACCAAGGCGACCGAAGGAGCTACTAAGAAGAATGCCAGAGCATTCCAGCTAACCACTCAAGAAGCAGAGCTCATCCCGGATGTGATAGCCGGTACGTTTTTAGTTCACGACGTTTATGCAAAAGTATTGTTTGACTCTGGTGCAAACCAAAGTTTTATAAATACTTCATTCTGCCAAGCTCTTAAGTTACCCTTAACTACCATTAGGCAGATTTTTACAGTCGAAACCGCAGATGGGAATTCAGTAAAAATCAATCAGGTTCTACAAAAAGTAGAAATAGAACTTTCAGGTCATAAATTTGCTGCAAACCTATTACCTATGAAATTAGCTGAATTTGATGTTGTGTTAGGAATGGATTGGTTAATAACCAACCATGCTCAAATCATTTGTGATAAAAACTCTATAGAAATTCAATCACCTACTGGAGAAGTAATCATGATTACAGGAGATAAACCTCGAAAGCCACTGAAGTTCATATCAGTAATGACAGTTGCTAATTATGAACGAAAACAAGGAATAGTATATATGATTTCAGTAATCATTAGTACTAAAGGTAAAGAACTTAAGGAAATTCCTGTAGTCTCAGAATACCCAGATATATTCCCAGAAGATTTACCTGGGTTACCACCAGATAGGGAGGTAGAATTTAGGATTCATCTAATTCCAGGAACTACACCGATAGCCAAAGCACCCTATCGATTAGCTCCTACCGAAATGCTAGAATTGAAGAAGCAATTAGATGAATTACTAAGCAAAGGATTTATACAATCTAGTTCATCCCCTTGGGGTGCACCAGTGTTGTTTGTGAAAAAGAAAGATGGATCAATGAGAATGTGTATCGATTATAGAGAGCTAAATAAGGTTACAATTAAGAATCAATACCCATTACCTAGGATTGACGATCTTTTCGATTAATTACAAGGCGCTAGGTACTTTTCTAAAATAGACTTGCGCTCCGGATATCATCAATTAAAGGTTCAAGAAGAAGACATACCTAAAACTGCTTTTAGAACTAGGTATGGACACTATGAGTTTACAGTCATGCCCTTTGGGTTAACTAATGCACCTGCAACATTCATGGACATGATGAACAGAATCTGTAAACCATATTTGGATAAATTTGTAATTGTTTTCATAGACGATATACTCATTTATTCAAAAAGTCAGGACGAACATTGTCAGCACTTGCATGCACTCTTAACTTTGTTAAGAAAAGAAAAATTGTATGCCAAATTTTCAAAGTGTGAATTTTGGCTACAAGAAGTGCAATTCTTAGGACACATGGTGAATCATGAAGGTATTCACGTAGATCCCGCTAAGATAGAAGCAATCACCAACTGGAAGGTTCCGCAAACCGCAATGGAAATTAGAAGTTTTATAGGTTTAGCCGGATATTATAGACGGTTTATTAAGGATTTTTCCAAAATAGCTGTACCCTTAACTAAGCTAACCTGTAAAGCCATTAAGTTTGAATGGGGACCTAAACAAAAAGAAGCCTTTAGAATTTTAAAGCAGAAATTAACCAATGCTCCAATCTTAGCCTTACCAGAAGGAACAGAAGATTTTGAAGTATATTGTGATGCTTCAAAATTAGGATTTGGATGTGTGTTAATGCAACGCAAGAACTTCCAGACAATTGAAGAAGCACGAGGAAAACTATACGACTCATGATTTAGAATTAGGAGCTATAGTTTTTGCCCTTAAGATATGGAGACATTATCTATATGGAAGTAAGTTTACTGTTTATACAGATCATAAAAGTTTAAGGTATATATATGGGCAAAAAGAGTTAAATATGAGACAAAGAAGATGGATGGAAATCCTAAGTGATTACGACTGTGATATTCAATATCACGAAGGAAAGGCAAACGTAGTCGCAGATGCCTTAAGTCGTAAGTATCACGAGAAGCAAAGGCGAGTCCGTGCTATTAGAATAAATCTACAAGTAGATTTAATAGAACAATTAAAGGAAATTCAGGAAACGGCAATCAAGGACGATGCCGAAGGAATGAAATGTTACCTAAAAGAATTAGAACAAGGAAATGATGGAATTTGGAAATTCCACAAAAGCAGAATTTGGGTACCTGAACAGGGAAATTTAAGATCGAAGATTTTAGAGGAAGCTCATAAATCTAGGTATACTGTACATCCAGGAAACAATATGTAGGACCGGGTTTGACGCCGTTCGATTGCGTAACGAACGTTTCACGTGCGGAATCCGTGAACGTGCGTGACCGAACACACAATAACGTACTAGTAACGTGATTTTATTGAAAGATATGACAAATCCGGTACAAAAACCACGTTTACAACTACTTTCTCTCTCTAGACTTTCTCTCTCTAAACTTGAATAACCAAGATCTCTAAAATGGAGAAAAGTCATCCAAAACTCTTAAAGTTATGACATCACAATCCTATTTATAGGCCTTGGAATTAATGAGAATTCTCATTAATTACCAAAACGCCACCTTACTAATTCTAATTAGTAACATCTTCAAGTCTTGATTTCTTCGGTTTCTTCGGTTTCTTGCTACTGCTTGGATTGACGAAGGCGATAGACATTCGTGCACTAACAATCTCCCCCTTGGATATTGCCGTAGTCAATCCGTAGTTAAACTCATAACGACTTGTCTTTCTCTCTCTCTTGAGTCTTCTTGCTTGAACAGAATCCCGGTGGATCTGTCTTCAGCTTCCGTTGCTCTCTTTCTTCAGACTCTTCAGGCTCCCCCTTTCGTCAAGCTTCCGTGCTTTTGGGATCGACACCTGGCTTTGCGTAGTAACAAATCAGAAACCTGCACATCTCAACCTCTCTATTACAAACCAATAGGGTTGTGATTCAACTTAATGAATCAACTAGACATTTGAGAATCTTCACATTTAAACCTTTCAAAATTTGAAACATTCCAATTTCTGATTCAAATTAATGAATCATCTTAAACATTTCAAATCATTTAACCAACCTGTCTGTTCATCATGTTTAGCCTTTGAGATTTTGAATATCAGTTTTTCA
Source organism: Helianthus annuus (assembly GCF_002127325.2). Lineage (NCBI taxonomy): Eukaryota > Viridiplantae > Streptophyta > Magnoliopsida > Asterales > Asteraceae > Helianthus > Helianthus annuus. The sequence continues at coordinate 99,127,541 of NC_035435.2, read as the reverse complement.
ACATCAGTTGTCGAAAATCTTTTTGGATTTTTCAAAATAAAAAACATAAATGCAAAGACAGAAATTAAATGCAGAAATGAAATATGTACAAACATATTTTTGTGAGTTTGTGTAAGAGGATCATATCAGTTTTTGAGACATATCACCAACACCGTTAAGCTTCTAATCGTTTTAAGTTCTAAACAATTCACGTTGATTGACGATATTGTTGTCCACTTAAGCTCAATCTAAAAACTTTCGAAATGCTTACCGATACGTTTAAGGTATATTAATTATGCACTAAGTTCTTATGGACCCCACGATCTCAGCATATCCCCTCTTCATGCAATACACTAACTCAAGTAATGCCTTTAAACTTTCATCAACTGTGATATGTGCGAAAATAAAGCAGAATGTTTAAACATTAACAATCAGGTCGATACTTCCGTATACGCAGAGAAAGTCCAATGTTTAAACAAAATAAGAAAAATAAAACAAGTTGAAGTTGTTCAGGCTTTAACCACCAGGTCGATACTTCCGTATACGCAGAGGAGGTCCAAAGCTTAAACGAAACACCAAAGAAAATAAAGCAGAACGTTTAGGCAACAACATCCAGGTCGATACTCCCGTATACGCAGAGGATGTCAGATGCTTAAACAAAATAAAGAAATCAAACAAGTTTAAATCTTTGCAAAATGAAATGCACAATCACAGCGATTTTTCAGCAAAGTTGTGAAAGTTCACAAACTTAACCAGTTTTATGTCTTTTGGCATTCAGCGATTACTGAGTAGGTACACAGTCAAGAAGGACAAAACTAAGTACTATGCTTTCAACCATGTTTCCCACTAGAACTAGGCTTTTTCATTTAAGTTTGTATCGTTATCGCAAATATACTAGTCTAGCTGAGCCTATCGTCACATCTTTAGTGAGACCGTTTATCACATTTGACATTTCATTTCTTTAGCATGCTGTGATAGTCCACTGATTTACTATCATTTCCTCTTTTTCACAACAAAACTCGTTTTGACTTTTTCGATGTTTTTGACATTTTCAAATTTTCTAATTTTTTTTTTAAATTTTTCTCCCCCTAAAATCAAAATATGTTTCAATTTTGATTTTATGGGAAAATTTGAAAACAAAATATACAGATAAAGTGACAACATGATATCGAATCGCTTCAATTCTCCATCCACTTGGCGTAAACAATCAGAACTCCCCCTGACAACAAACTATTTTCCCATTATGATTTCAAAACACTTAAGTTTGTTTTAATCAAAATGGTTTTTCCGGAAAATTAGATTTGTGTGATATTTCATAAATTCGGGGTTTCATCACTTTGTTTTTCAAATTACCATTCGTAGGAAAGATGAATCAAGTACAACTTAATGTCCCTGATTTATCTTTTGAAAGACGAAAAATCTCCAGAGTGAAATTTCTCAAGAAATGTGCCGATTCATGTTCCACGCTTACCAACCTGGGAACTCCGGCAAGTCAGGTTTTTCATTTGAAAAGTTTCACCCAAGCCTGACTGTCCTTGGATGATTTTGAATTCTTGTTTATCAATGGAGGAAAGTTCGTATCATCCATTGTTAAACCTGAATTCTTAGTTTTTATCTCAACAACCGGCTCTTCTGGTTTTGACGAACCAGAATCATTGCCTGAATGTGACTTGTCTGACTTTAATGAGCCAGATTCATCGCCGACATGTGGCTCCTTTGTTTCCGAAGAAACATATTCATTGCCACAAAATGTTACCTTCTTCTTTTCCTTTTTCGTCCTCAGATTTGTATCTGATGAATTCATCTTGCTTGACTTTGCAATCGAGGAAGTTGATTCATCAGAACTCTTATTCGATCTGTCCAGTGAACCCGAGGACAAAATCTTCTCGAGATATTCTCTCACCTTCTTCCTCTTCTTTCGCAGTTTGTCTTTTTGCCCTTGAGAAAGCTTCACTTTCTTTTCTAGAACTTTAGGTTCTTGAACCTTCTGTTCTTTGACTTTCTGTTCTGAAACTTTTAGTTCCTTGGGCTTTTCTTTGACTGTTTTATTTGCCACTTTCTGAGAATTAACCCTCAATCTTTCACTTGATTTCCTTGGGCAATCCCTGGCAATGTGACCTTTGATTTGACAATTATAGCATCTTCTTGTCTCAAATCTTTGTCTCTGGCAGTTAACAGCAATGTGTCCTTGATAACCACATTTGTAGCACACTCTGTTATCGTACCAATCACCATCTTCATACCAAACGCTCAGATCAAAGCACTGTTTGGCTTGGTGATACTCTTTCCTCCTCTTGATTGTTGGATTTGACTCTTGAGCACTGTGGTCAAACCTGCACCACTTATTACCAACAATTTTTGAGTTTTCGTTTTTCAATTTTTGTACTTTTTTAATGCGATTGGATGATCGATCTGATGTGCTTTTATTATCTTTTTGAACAATTTTCAAATTTTTGCCTTTTTGTTTTTGTTCTACACTCTTCTTAACAGGTTTCTGCTTTGAGCATTCACCTATTTCAGTAGATTGCAAAACAGTATTTATGAAATTTTCTTTTAATTCTAAAAACAATTTTTGTTTTTCAAATTTTTTATTTTCATCATCAGATTTCTCATCACAATCTTCAACTTTGACATTGTCAAAGTTTGTGACATCGTCACTTATTGGAAGTGCATTGATCGGTTTTGGACATGAAATATTCACATACGCTGAAGAAATTACAAAACCTTTCAATTTATTTTCAAGCTCGTTGATTTTCTTTCGAGCTTGCTCTCCTTCTTTTTCAAGTTGAATAATCTTCTGAAGATGAGAATTTATATTTTTTTGCTTTTCGATGTTATTTTTGCTAAACACATCTCTCCCATCTTCAAGAATTTTTATTTGACTTTGAAAATCTTTTTCCATTTTTACTTTTTCACTTTCTGAATTTTTTATTTGATTTTTCAAAACATTTTCTGAATTTTTAAGATTTTTGTTTTCTGATGTCAAACTCTCTAAATCCCTCAAGAGTTTGGCATTTTCGGATTTCAGATTTTCACAGTTTGAGCACTTCTCAATCATATCTACAGTTTCAGCTTTCTTCTCCACCTTGATAGCTGAAATTTCTTTAACCTGCTCCTCTACCTCTTGAACAATTTCCCCAGATTTTAATTTTGCTTCATCAGTTGCTTCATTTCTAATCTTTTGGAATTCACGTTCTCGCTCTTTAATCTTCTCAATAAACACGCTCAAATTCACGTTTAAGTATATCTTCTTCAAGTCTAATAGATACGTTCTCCATCCATCACCCGGTAAAGCATTTGCCAACTTGTTAACCAATTCCTCATTGGTCTTGGTTATCTGCAATCTCACCATCTCCCAATACAACTCGACATATCTTTTGATCAACTCTTCAATTGATTCTCCATTGATACCTGAAAAATTATTGAACTTGTTCAGTGTAGTATAAATTTTAGAATCCATGCTTTGGTATCAAAAGATTCTCAATGACAAGTTTTTCAAACGATATGAAAGTTCACACAGACAGCAAGTGAAAATTTGCTCGGACGGGTATCTGATACTTGACAAATCACCTCCGATTACCTGCAAACACACAAGTAAACGATTAAATCAAAACAAATTGAATTCGTAACAGTGTGTTGATGAACCCAATCTAAGACTCATTGTCGAAGATTCGCCGATAAATGTTGTTCGGATAAAATCTCTAAATGAATAGACTGTGATACACTGATGGGCTTAGAATGATTTGAGCCAAGAATTAATCACCACAAACACTTAACACCACCAAGATTGGGCCTTTGTATAAGATGGTGCAATATATACTCAAACGATGAATGGGCCTCCAAAACTTGTAAAAATATGATAGGGCCGACGCTTGCCAAAACTGTAATTGGGCCTTCGTATCAAATGGGCTTTAATCAATATGTAGCCGTGAGTTCAGAATTAATTCAAATCTTAACAACTTTACTTGTTTAATGTTCTTTGATTTTTGATTGGACCTCACTAAAAACAAATCACATGGACGGACTGCACATGAGCTTACAATCACAACCCTATCAAACAACACACAATCAACTTCAACAATAACCTGCAAATCAAATCTATATCAGTTTCGAAACACTAACAACACTAACAAGCTTCTTTCACCAGCTTAGATCTAATTCTGTCCAAGAATTCAGTTGAAAACAACTATTTAAATCTGAACCCGATGATCAAATCAATCCGAAAAGAACAAACCTTCGACTGAAAAATCGATGTAAATTTGTTCAAACAGTTCGAAAATCACACCAAAACTGATCGAAACCAAACAAATTTCAATCCGAAACTAAACAAATCAGTCCGAAACGTATGAAAGTTCAACCAAAAATCATCGGAACTAATCAACTATCAATCCTCATACATCAAATCAATCCGAGATACACCTATGAACTACCGAACAGAACCGAAACAATTCGAAACACTCTAACGACACATCGAAAACTATTGAAATTCAATCTGAATCACAACGAAACATACTTTAACAGATCTGAATGCACAAACTTCTATTCGATAAGAACCAATTCACTTCGAAGTACACAAACAATAGATCGAACAGATCTGAATTAGTTCAAAATGGATAAAATTTCAACCGAATATCCTCTAAACTAGTCAGAAAATCAATCGAAACAGTCCTATCAACTCGAATAACAATCAGATAAGCAAACATGAACAACAATCAGTAACACTTATCATGAATCATATTACTTTCAGTTGATTATCTTGAATCAGATCACTTTCATCGAATCAATGCTTTATCCAAAACAAATTGTTTGCGACAATCAAATCATATTCAGTTAAAAGCAATTTCAATCGTAAACAATTAGAAGGTTCAAAACATGAATCGAACAGATCAAAAACACATCAAAAATCAACCGAAAATCATTCGATTTCACCGTAACTCGTCGATAAACGTCCGATTTCGATCACGATCACTGATTGGGCCGAACAATGTCAAGGGATTGGTAATGTTGGGCGGTGCAAGGATGCTTATTCAAAGATTGGGCCTTAACATGCATATTCTGAACATCAGTTAATTGGGCGGCAACATTGATTGGTTATGATTCAAGGTGGCTGACAATTATGAACAACTGATTAAATGTAAGGGCTTCAGTGATTGGGCCAAAAAAATAGTGGGGCGGTGTAACAAGGGGCTGCAATTAACCTGCTAACTATTTCAACAACCTGCCGATAACCTGTCAATCGCGTGAAGAAGATGACACAAAAGCGAATCTTTATCAAACCTTTTGAGCGGACCACAATAGACACAATGAGCGAACCTGTTAAACCACTTGGAGCGGACCTGAATGACTGAAAAAGCGAACCTGTTAAACCAAATAAGCGGACCTATGATACTCCACACGAGCGGACCTGTTGTTTTGAGCGAACCTGTGCTGAAATTTGACGCGAATTCGAACCGAAAAACTGCGATTTCTCCTAAACGACTTGGAGTTTCGATCTGAAACTTGGTAGGGTTGTTAATCAACGAATTTCGCACAATATATCAAAAATTCAGACAAATCGGACAGTGAAATCACGTTCAATTTGACGAATTTCCGTAAGAACCGTGAGAAATAGGTAGAAAATGAAGAAATCGATGAAATCGGATCTGAATCGGCTCTGAAATCGCTGAAATCTGGTACGAAAACGATGTGTTTGATCGTGCAATCGAGCTCCTAGCTCTGATACCAATTGTAGGACCGGTTTTGACGCCGTTCGATTGCGTAACGAACGTTTCACGTGCGGAATCCGTGAACGTGCGTGACCGAACACACAATAACGTACTAGTAACGTGATTTTATTGAAAGATATGACAAATCCGGTACAAAAACCACGTTTACAACTACTTTCTCTCTCTAGACTTTCTCTCTCTAAACTTGAATCACCAAGATCTCTAAAATGGAGAAAAGTCTTCCAAAACTCTTAAAGTTATGACATCACAATCCTATTTATAGGCCTTGGAATTAATGAGAATTCTCATTAATTACCAAAACGCCACCTTACTAATTCTAATTAGTAACATCTTCAAGTCTTGATTTCTTCGGTTTCTTCGGTTTCTTGCTACTGCTTGGATTGACGAAGGCGATAGACATTCGTGCACTAACAATCTCCCCCTTGGATATTGCCGTAGTCAATCCGTAGTTAAACTCATAACGACTTGTCTTTCTCTCTCTCTTGAGTCTTCTTGCTTGAACAGAATCCCGGTGGATCTGTCTTCAGCTTCCGTTGCTCTCTTTCTTCAGACTCTTCAGGCTCCCCCTTTCGTCAAGCTTCCGTGCTTTTGGGATCGACACCTGGCTTTGCGTAGTAACAAATCAGAAACCTGCACATCTCAACCTCTCTATTACAAACCAATAGGGTTGTGATTCAACTTAATGAATCAACTAGACATTTGAGAATCTTCACATTTAAACCTTTCAAAATTTGAAACATTCCAATTTCTGATTCAAATTAATGAATCATCTTAAACATTTCAAATCATTTAACCAACCTGTCTGTTCATCATGTTTAGCCTTTGAGATTTTGAATATCAGTTTTTCAACATCAGTTGTCGAAAATCTTTTTGGATTTTTCAAAATAAAAAACATAAATGCAAAGACAGAAATTAAATGCAGAAATGAAATATGTACAAACATATTTTTGTGAGTTTGTGTAAGAGGATCATATCAGTTTTTGAGACATATCACCAACACCGTTAAGCTTCTAATCGTTTTAAGTTCTAAACGATTCACGTTGATTGACGATATTGTTGTCCACTTAAGCTCAATCTAAAAACTTTCGAAATGCTTACCGATACGTTTAAGGTATATTAATTATGCACTAAGTTCTTATGGACCCCACGATCTCAGCATATCCCCTCATCATGCAATACACTAACTCAAGTAATGCCTTTAAACTTTCATCAACTGTGATATGTGCGAAAATAAAGCAGAATGTTTAAACATTAACAATCAGGTCGATACTTCCGTATACGCAGAGAAAGTCCAATGTTTAAACAAAATAAGAAAAATAAAACAAGTTGAAGTTGTTTAGGCTTTAACCACCAGGTCGATACTTCTGTATACGCAGAGGAGGTCCAAAGCTTAAACGAAACACCAAAGAAAATAAAGCAGAACGTTTAGGCAACAACATCCAGGTCGATACTCCCGTATACGCAGAGGATGTCAGATGCTTAAACAAAATAAAGAAATCAAACAAGTTTAAATCTTTGCAAAATGAAATGCACAATCACAGCGATTTTTCAGCAAAGTTGTGAAAGTTCACAAACTTAACCAGTTTTATGTCTTTTGGCATTCAGCGATTACTGAGTAGGTACACAGTCAAGAAGGACAAAACTAAGTACTATGCTTTCAACCATGTTTCCCACTAGAACTAGGCTTTTTCATTTAAGTTTGTATCGTTATCTCAAATCTACTAGTCTAGCTGAGCCTATCGTCACATCTTTAGTGAGACCGTTTATCACATTTGACATTTCATTTCTTTAGCATGCTGTGATAGTCCACTGATTTACTATCATTTCCTCTTTTTCACAACAAAACTCGTTTTGACTTTTTCGATGTTTTTGACATTTTCAAATTTTCTAATTTTTTTTTTTAAATTTTTCTCCCCCTAAAATCAAAATATGTTTCAATTTTGATTTTCTGGGAAAATTTGAAAACAAAATATACAGATAAAGTGACAACATGATATCGAATCGCTTCAATTCTCCATCCACTTGGCGTAAACAATCAGAACTCCCCCTGACAACAAACTATTTTCCCATTATGATTTCAAAACACTTAAGTTTGTTTTAATCAAAATGGTTTTTCCGGAAAATTAGATTTGTGTGATATTTCATAAATTCGGGGTTTCATCACATTGTTTTTCAAATTACCATTCGTAGGAAAGATGAATCAAGTACAACTTAATGTCCCTGATTTATCTTTTGAAAGACGAAAAATCTCCAGAGTGAAATTTCTCAAGAAATGTGCCGATTCATGTTCCACGCTTACCAACCTGGGAACTCCGGCAAGTCAGGTTTTTCATTTGAAAAGTTTCACCCAAGCCTGACTGTCCTTGGATGATTTTGAATTCTTGTTTATCAATGGAGGAAAGTTCGTATCATCCATTGTTAAACCTGAATTCTTAGTTTTTATCTCAACAACCGGCTCTTCTGGTTTTGACGAACCAGAATCATTGTCTGAATGTGACTTGTCTGTCTTTAATGAGCCAGATTCATCGCCGACATGTGGCTCCTTTATTTCCGAAGAAACATATTCATTGCCACAAAATGTTACCTTCTTCTTTTCCTTTTTCGTCCTCAGATTTGTATCTGATGAATTCATCTTGCTTGACTTTGCAATCGAGGAAGTTGATTCATCAGAACTCTTATTCGATCTGTCCAGTGAACCCGAGGACAAAATCTTCTCGAGATATTCTCTCACCTTCTTCCTCTTCTTTCGCAGTTTGTCTTTTTGCCCTTGAGAAAGCTTCACTTTCTTTTCTAAAACTTTAGGTTCTTGAACCTTCTGTTCTTTAACTTTCTGTTCTGAAACTTTTAGTTCCTTGGGCTTTTCTTTGACTGTTTTATTTGCCACTTTCTGAGAATTAACCCTCAATCTTTCACTTGATTTCCTTGGGCAATCCCTGGCAATGTGACCTTTGATTTGACAATTATAGCATCTTCTTGTCTCAAATCTTTGTCTCTGGCAGTTAACAGCAATGTGTCCTTGATAACCACATTTGTAGCACACTTTGTTATCGTACCAATCACCATCTTCATACCAAACGCTCAGATCAAAGCACTGTTTGGCTTGGTGATACTCTTTCCTCCTCTTGATTGTTGGATTTGACTCTTGAGCACTGTGGTCAAACCTGCACCACTTATTACCAACAATTTTTGAGTTTTCGTTTTTCAATTTTTGTACTTTTTTAATGCGATTGGATGATCGATCTGATGAGCTTTTATTATCTTTTTGAACAATTTTCAAATTTTTGCCTTTTTGTTTTTGTTCTACACTCTTCTTAACAGGTTTCTGCTTTGAGCATTCACCTATTTCAGTAGATTGCAAAACAGTATTTATGAAATTTTCTTTTAATTCTAAAAACAATTTTTGTTTTTCAAATTTTTTATCTTCATCATCAGATTTCTCATCACAATCTTCAACTTTGACATTGTCAAAGTTTGTGACATCGTCACTTATTGGAATTGCATTGATCGGTTTTGGACATGAAATATTCACATACGCTGAAGAAATTACAAAACCTTTCAATTTATTTTCAAGCTCGTTGATTTTCTTTCGAGCTTGCTCTCCTTCTTTTTCAAGTTGAATAATCTTCTGAAGATGAGAATTTATATTTTTTTGCTTTTCGATGTTATTTTTGCTAAACACATCTCTCCCATCTTCAAGAATTTTTATTTGACTTTGAAAATCTTTTTCCATTTTTACTTTTTCACTTTCTGAATTTTTTATTTGATTTTTCAAAACATTTTCTGAATTTTTAAGATTTTTGTTTTCTGATGTCAAACTCTCTAAAACCCTCAAGAGTTTGGCATTTTCGGATTTCAGATTTTCACAGTTTGAGCACTTCTCAATCATATCTACAGTTTCAGCTTTCTTCTCCACCTTGATAGCTGAAATTTCTTTAACCTGCTCCTCTACCTCTTGAACAATTTCCCCAGATTTTAATTTTGCTTCATCAGTTGCTTCATTTCTAATCTTTTGGAATTCACGTTCTCGCTCTTTAATCTTCTCAATAAACACGCTCAAATTCACGTTTAAGTATATCTTCTTCAAGTCTAACAGATACGTTCTCCATCCATCACCCGGTAAAGCATTTGCCAACTTGTTAACCAATTCCTCATTGGTCTTGGTTATCTGCAATCTCACCATCTCCCAATACAACTCGACATATCTTTTGATCAACTCTTCAATTGATTCTCCATTGATACCTGAAAAATTATTGAACTTGTTCAGTGTAGTATAAATTTTAGAATCCATGCTTTGGTATCAAAAGATTCTCAATGACAAGTTTTTCAAACGATATGAAAGTTCACACAGACAGCAAGTGAAAATTTGCTCGGACGGGTATCTGATACTTGACAAATCACCTCCGATTACCTGCAAACACACAAGTAAACGATTAAATCAAAACAAATTGAATTCGTAACAGTGTGTTGATGAACCCAATCTAAGACTCATTGTCGAAGATTCGCCGATAAATGTTGTTCGGATAAAATCTCTAAATGAATAGACTGTGATACACTGATGGGCTTAGAATGATTTGAGCCAAGAATTAATCACCACAAACACTTAACACCACCAAGATTGGGCCTTTGTATAAGATGGTGCAATATATACTCAAACGATGAATGGGCCTCCAAAACTTGTAAAAATATGATAGGGCCGACGCTTGTCAAAACTATAATTGGGCCTTTGTATCAAATGGGCTTTAATCAATATGTAGCCGTGAGTTCAGAATTAATTCAAATCTTAACAACTTTACTTGTTTAATGTTCTTTGATTTTTGAATGTACCTCACTAAAAACAAATCACATGGACGGACTGCACATGAGCTTACAATCACAACCCTATCAAACAACACACAATCAACTACAACAATAACCTGCAAATCAAATCTATATCAGTTTCGAAACACTAACAACACTAACAAGCTTCTTTCACCAGCTTAGATCTAATTCTGTCCAAGAATTCAGTTGAAAACAACTATTTAAATCTGAACCCGATGATCAAATCAATCCGAAAAGAACAAACCTTCGACTGAAAAATCGATGTAAATTTGTTCAAACAGTTCGAAAATCACACCAAAACTGATCGAAACCAAACAAATTTCAATCCGAAACTAAACAAATCAGTCCTAAACGTATGAAAGTTCAACCAAAAATCATCGGAACTAATCAACTATCAATCCTCATACATCAAATCAATCAGAGATACACCTATGAACTACCGAACAGAACCGAAACAATTCGAAATACTCTAACGACACATCGAAAACTACTGAAATTCAATCCGAATCACAACGAAACATACTTTAACAGATCTGAATGCACAAACTTCTATTCGATAAGAACCAATTCACTTCGAAGTACACAAACAATAGATCGAACAGATCTGAATTAGTTCAAAATGGATAAAATTTCAATCGAATATCCTCTAAACTAGTCAGAAAATCAATCGAAACAGTCCTATCAACTCGAATAATAATCAGATAAGCAAACATGAACAACAATCAGTAACACTTATCATGAATCATATTACATTCAGTTGATTATCTTGAATCAGATCACTTTCATCGAATCAATGCTTTATCCAAAACAAATTGTTTGCGACAATCAAATCATATTCAGTTAAAAGCAATTTCAATCGTAAACAATTAGAAGGTTCAAAACATGAATCGAACAGATCAAAAACACATCAAAAATCAACCGAAAATCATTCGATTTCACCGTAACTCGTCGATAAACGTCCGATTTTGATCACGATCACTGATTGGGCCGAACAATGTCAAGGGATTGGTAATGTTGGGCGGTGCAAGGATGCTTATTCAAAGATTGGGCCTTAACATGCATATTTTGAACATCAGTTAATTGGGCGGCAACATTGATTGGTTATGATTCAAGGTGGCTGACAATTATGAACAACTGATTAAATGTAAGGGCTTCAGTGATTGGGCCAAAAAAATAGTGGGGCGGTGTAACAAGGGCCTGCAATTAACCTGCTAACTATTTCAACAACCTGCCGATAACCTGTCAATCGCGTGAAGAAGATGACACAAAAGCGAATCTTTATCAAACCTTTTGAGCGGACCACAATAGACACAATGAGCGAACCTGTTAAACCACTTGGAGCGGACCTGAATGACTTAAAAAGCGAACCTGTTAAACCAAATAAGCGGACCTATGATACTCCACACGAGCGGACCTGTTGTTTTGAGCGAACCTGTGCTGAAATTTGACGCGAATTCGAACCGGAAAACTGCGATTTCTCCTAAACGACTTGGAGTTTCGATCTGAAACTTGGTAGGGTTGTTAATCAATGAATTTCGCACAATATATCAAAAATTCAGACAAATCGGACCGTGAAATCACGTTCAATTTGACGAATTTCCGTAAGAACCGTGAGAAATAGGTAGAAAATGAAGAAATCGATGAAATCGGATCTGAATCGGCTCTGAAATCGCTGAAATCTGGTACGAAAACGATGTGTTTGATCGTGCAATCGAGCTCCTAGCTCTGATACCAATTGTAGGACCGGTTTTGACGCCGTTCAATTGCATAACGAACGTTTCACGTGCGGAATCCGTGAACGTGCGTGACCGAACACACAATAACGTACTAGTAACGTGATTTTATTGAAAGATATGACAAATCCGGTACAAAAACCACGTTTACAACTACTTTCTCTCTCTAGACTTTCTCTCTCTAAACTTGAATCAACAAGATCTCTAAAATGGAGAAAAGTCTTCCAAAACTCTTAAAGTTATGACATCACAATCCTATTTATAGGCCTTGGAATTAAAGTTAAAGCCGAACACCAGAAACCTTCAGGACTACTACAACAGTTAGAAATGCCTGTATGGAAATGGGAACTCATAACAATGGATTTTGTTACTAAGTTACCCAAAACCAGAAAAGGTAACGATGCGATTTGGGTAATTGTGGATCGATTAACCAAATCTGCTCATTTTCTACCTATGAAAGAAACCTTTAGCATGGAAAGGTTAGCCAAGTTGTATGTGGATGAAGTAGTTTCCTTACATGGAGTCCCAATCTCCATTGTATCGGATAGAGATAGTCGTTTCACTTCCCGTTTTTGGATAAGCTTCCAAGAAGCAATGGGAACCCGACTCAATCTAAGCACTGCATATCATCCACAAACAGACGGACAAAGTGAAAGGACGATCCAAACTCTAGAAGACATGCTCCGAGCATGTGTAATTGACTTTGGTGGTAATTGGGATAACCATTTACCATTAATCGAATTCTCCTATAACAATAGTTATCACTCAAGCATCGAAGCCGCTCCATTCGAAACACTGTATGGACGCAAGTGCAGAACTCCCGTATGTTGGGCAGAAATAGGAGAAAGTCAATTATCAGGACCAGAAATCGTACAAGAAACCACAGACAAGATAACTCAAATTAAGGAAAGGTTGAAAACAGCCAGAGATCGTCAGAAAAGCTATGCAGACAATCGCCGCAAGCCACTAGAATTCCAGATAGGAGACAAAGTACTTTTGAAAGTATCTCCTTGGAAAGGAGTAGTACGATTCGGTAAGAAAGGAAAACTGAGTCCAAGATATGTTGGACCATTCCCAGTGATCAAACGAATAGGACCAGTAGCTTATCGCTTACAACTACCAGAAGAACTAGCTGGAGTACATGATGTATTTCATGTATCCAATCTCAAGAAATGTCTATCAGACGAATCCCTGGTAGTACCTCTTCAAGATGTGGAGGTAAATGAAAAGTTAAAATTCATATAAAAACCCTTACAAATAGAAGACCAGAAGGTCAAGTTTCTCAAACACAAGCGACTAGTACTGGTAAAAGTCAAATGGAATTCAAAGAGGGGACCAGAATATACTTGGGAACTGGAGACAGAAATGAAGCGGAAATACCCTCATCTATTTCAGTGAATCTCGAGGACGAGATTTTCTTAAGGTAGGGAGGATGTAACAACTCTCATTAAAATCCATAATTAGGATGATAATTAGTCAATAAGAAAACCCTAATTGAGACACCCAAGTAATTCTGCACTAACCCTAAAATTTTCAGAACAATTGGAATTAGGATCAGGACCCCTAAAACTCAGGGGGGGTTAAACCCTAGTGATAATTATCTTTAAAATACGTTGTCCAATTTGAAATTCGTTTTCATGTTGAGTCATGCAAGCCAGTCCCGAACCCAGCTAGCCTATATAATTAGATTGCATCCCTTACGGACCGTAAGGGAAAATGCCATACGGTCCGTAAGCCTGTCCAAAAATCAGTATAAATAGCAGACATTGGGACTTGCTTTCTGTTGTTAATTCGACGAAGAAATTCGTTGTGTAGAGTACGTTATAAGCAGAAACAGTCCCAAAACACACACTAATATCGAATTGCTGCCGCAAAACAGGGTAATCACTCGATCGCTATTACGATTCATTTTCCGACTGATCAATATATCCAATGGATGTTTAAGTGCTGCCCACATAGGGTTATACTTTGTCGTTCGTCGTTAAATCGATGGATGTTTAAGTATTGCACTTTGTCGTTCGTTGTGAGAATTTGATCTCGTGAGTTATCGTAAATACTGTATTGATCACTAACCCGGTTTTGTATGCATTATTATTTAAATTAGGTTAACAAGGTTAATCCATATTCTGTCCGTGTTAAATCTGCAAGGTGAGTCATTCTCTTTTTATCAAATGTTTTACAATACTCCAAATTATTTTCAGAATTATAAATTACAGTGATTAAGTTTATGTAATCACCAAATTACAGCCAGTATGTGGGGTATTGTGCACATTACTACTGTTTTAATCACATTAGGTGGGCGAACCTAAAATTAAGTGATATACGTCATTCATTGGGGCAGCCAATGGTGATATGACCACAGTTACAGATCCGGTCTAGTGACAAATACTGTGGGTAGTTGGTAGATATCAGAAACATATGTAAAAACTCTTAATACTGTAAATTATAATAAACGAGTCATTTTAGTAAACTGAATGATTCACTCAGTATTTCCCGCTGACAAAACCTTTTTCAAACATGTTTCAGGTGATCTATTGTAATTCAGGAAAAGTGCTGGGGAGCATTTCAAGCTTAAGAAAGTGGCTCATTATAAATAGAGAAATATGTTTTCTAAAAATAAAGATTTATCAGTAAAATTATGTTATTGTAAATTACCGGGATTTTATCCCGAATTGTGAAATAAAATAATAGGGAAAAGTTTTTAGCTTTACAACGATCCTGATGATAAACTTCCGCTGTTAAACTCAATTAAATAAATATCACGGGATTTCTGTCCCGCGGCTCCTGAAACGGGTCAAACTGGGTCGGGGGCCGTGACAACAAACTATACAAGAAAATGACAACTGATATCGCATTGCTTCAAATCGCCATCCACTAGGCATAAACAATCAGAACTCCCCATTTCAACAAACTATTTTCTCATTTAGATTTCAAAACACTTAAGTTTGTTTTAATCAAAATGATTTTTCCGGAAAATAAGTTTGTTTTTATCACTTGTAGGGACTGTGTTAGGAAACTTTATCTGTAAGTATTGAAGAAAATCTCAATCAACTGCATCTCTGAAGAAGATAACAGTCCTGAAGAACATAACATGATGAAGAAAAACAGTTGGGACAACCGAAAAGCAAAGTATCTACTACAAAGAATCTCAAGTTGATAAAAGAGTTAATCTGGATTATCAGAGAAGGTCGTTTCTGATGGATCTGATGATATTTCTGATGAAATATCATCACTTTCTGACAAATTCTGATCATCAATTTTTCTGATGATTTGTTCACCAGAATTTCTGATGAAGTTGCTTATCAGAAATTCTGATGACATACCCACTTGTCTAAAATCACAACTCTATCCTGCCACCCATGATCGAAGCATGACATTATTGGTTTTCATGATTACAAATGCAACTTGAACGATGGATTCAATGAATATGTCAAATTGCTACTTTATGCAGGACTTATTGCATGAATAAACAATTGTTTATTCATGCCCACAACCGTCTATAAATAGAAGGCTCGAGAGGCAGAAGATACTTGAGTTTGAAGCCCAGCATTCACATACATACACTCAAACTCCAACTGCTCTTCTCACCCACAGAAATCAAGATTCATCTGTATTAGATAATAATCTTACAATCACCTTGTTAAACTAATTTGTTTCAAAGTGATATAAACTTGATAATTCTGTAGGTCTTGTTTCTTGAAAGTCTGATTTCCATTTCCGCACATCCTTTTCACATATACTGAAATCACTTGCCATATTACGTAAAAAGAAGTTGTTAAGGCCATACTGGGTCCAACAGACTGGTTCATCATCTTGTTCATACAAACACTTATATGATGATTACATCAAGTTCAAACTAATGACCTTGATGAATCACTTGTAAGATCTAACCTCTTAGCACTTGTAAAATATCCAAAACATTTATCCACTTGTAGGAATAAAACATCTACACAAACCATTTTTTCAATCAAGATGCCGATTCCTGCTTCACACTTACCAAGCTGGAAGCTCCGGCATAGTCCATCACCTGTAAAATTTAAACGTTTTTTAAACTCTTTCATACAAACAATTATCAAGAAAGATGCCAATTCCTGATCCACGATTACAAACTTGGGATCTCCGACAAGTCAGGTTTTTTAATGAAAGAAAATGTCCACCCAAGCCTGACCAGCCTTGGGTGAAATCAACTCATCTGCAGTTGGGGTGTAAGTTGCTTTCTTTTTAGCATAAAAGTCTTATACCCCTTTAATCTTCCTATCGATCATCTTTCCAAAAATTTTCTTTATATTCCATTAAAAGCCTTCTCAACATCAGATTCATCCTTTTTAGAATAAAATTGATTTGAAATCTCAATTTTTCCAACTTTTGATTTAAAATTTTCAGTCCTCAATGGTAGAAAGTTCTCATCATCCATTTGAGGACCTGAGTTTTCACACTTTTCAACATGTGGCTCCTCTGATTTTGTGGAATCAGATTCATCGCCAGATTTTACTTCAGATTTCTTAACAACCCACTTTTGGTTGTCAAGCTTCACACTTCTCCTGTAAAATCTCTTTGAACATTCACCAACTTCATAAGTTGAATTTTTAAACACTTTAAATTTCTCCGTTGGTGGTTCAGTCTTATCAACAACAATTTCTTTCAGTTTTCCAGAAACTCCCTGTTTAATTAGTTGCTTTAGGACAGTTCCATGCAATGTGACCAACTTCATTGCATCTAAAACAGGTTCTGGTTTCTTTTCTTTAGAACTGCATTCTTCTTCTTCGTAGCAATAAATTCTTGATTTGATTGTCTCCAGAATGAGCTCTTCTTTTCCTCCTCAGCAGATGGACCTGAAACAAATTTTGTATTTTTAGAAATTTTCTCATTTTTATAGTTTTCTTGTGGAATAAAACCAAGACCTTTCTTTTTGAAATTACCGTTATGGTTAGATTTCTTTTGAAATCCAAAACCAGAACTGTAACCCTTTTTCTTGTTTAACCGTTATTGAATTCTTGAAGTGTATTTTTTAGGTTTTTCAGTAAGATTTAAATCTTTTATTTCAGAAATATTGATTTCTGTCATTTTGAAAACCTTTTTGGTCATTTCAAATCGAACACTTCTTATTGGAAACTCTTTATCAAAATATAATTTGTCAGAATCATTCAAAGTATAGACAACTTCAAATGTTTCTTCATTCAAATTAGATTTTGACAACAAAAATTCTTTACTATAAACCCGTTTTCCCGACGTTTTTGAACTCCTGACAGACAAACTCGAACTCCCGACTGACAAACACGAACTTTCGGACTCGGACTTTGACTCTGACTCCTCATCCTTATCCAACACCTGATCGACCATTCTTTTTATTAATTCGGACTCATGATCTGTGTCGGACGCTGTGAACGTGATGTCAATATTGTCTGGCAACACATCGGTTAACTCGGACTCTAACTTTATATTGACTGCCTTTTTAACTTGTTCCTCATTCGGTTTTCTAGGCGAGTACCCTTCCCAAATTGGAGGCAGACACTTGTTATAACAAACACTCTGTTTCTTACCAGTATCCTTTTTCTTCTTTTGCTTCATTTCTTCATCTTTAAACGCCTCAAAACCTGCAACAGTAGGATAAATTCTGTCAATTAAGTAATCAGAACTTGTATAACTTCTTAGTAAACGTCTGATTCGTTCGTTTTCAACTTTTTCACCATCCAACTCTTGCTTCCATTTCACACATTCTTCAATATAAAAATTTATCTCTTTCTGTTTCGATATCATAGTTGCATTCATCATTTTCAAAGCATTTTCTCTTTCTGTGTTTGTCTTTTGCAAACTGTTCACTGTTCTGTTCAACACATCATATGATTCCTTTAAATTCTTGACATCGAACAGCAACTTCTCTTTCAACTATTCTGATTCACTAAACCTCTCGTCTTTTTCTTCACATTGTTTGGAAGATACTGAACATGTAAGACATGGTTTTGTGACTTCAACAATCTTTTCGACCTCCACAATCTTCTCGACTTCAACTATCTTCTCAACAATCTTGGTTTCTTTCATTTCTTTAGCAGCTTTTCTCTCTTTAAGTTTCTTCAGTTTATCTGCAAAATAAAATTCAAAACTGTCAGAAGATAAATGAGTTTTTCCAACATTTATCTGTTCAATTTCTTCATCCTCATGACTGCTTTCTGTTGAACTGTTTTCTGAAGAAACAGATTCTGCATCTTGACTTTTCTCTTCATCAGATAACACAGCTATCCATTCCTTCATTAACTCTGGCTTTTGAACAATTTGAGCAATAAAAGCTTTAACATTTGGATCAGCTGGAATGTACTTGTCCCAACTAAAACCTTCAGCCACTTTCTCGTCATCTTGATCAATAATGCCGTAATAAGCTTTCTTATTTGCATCTTCGATCATTTTTCCATGAGCAGTTTGAGAATCCTTTTGTTGATGCGGTTGATTAGTGATTTGCTGATATATTGCCTTCCGATAGTAATCATTTTTTCCAAAAGGATTCTTTGCTCCACTACTCTCCTGATTTTTGCACTCTCTTTTGAAGTGACCTTTCTCCCTGCATTTAAAACAAGTAACTTTAGATTTATCAAAACCTAAAGATGAAAGATGAGCATCCAAAAAATCATTTCTTCCAGTAATCATTTTGAACTTTTCAGCTCTTCTTAGGACACTTGCTAAAGCCCATTTTATATCCATAAGCTCCAATTCTTCTGCATCGATCTGGTCATAATCTTCCTTTGTTAGCATCGGATTACCAATTTTTCCGGCAATCAACCCTTCATAAGATTCCAAAGCAGTAACCAGTAATCCCATATGACTCTTTACAACTTCTTCAGAAAAATTTTGTCCATTTTGAAGATGCAATGCCATATTGCACTGAATTATATGCCCATTACCAACACTCGCACTTTGAACACTTGGAGGATTAACATTTGAAAATCCACTAGTGTTGACTGAACTTTGACACCCTGTCTCAGATTGATTCCCTACACTAAACGCGGTTTGAATCTTTGGACTTGCTTCAGCTGTTTGAACATTACCTTTATAGTACAGTTTGATGTCTTGTTGGTTGCTTGAACTGTTCATTCTAGCAATTTTCTGTTGTTCAAGATCCTATGCCTCCAGCTTTTCTATAAATTGTCCGATTGACAATCTGCTAAACTCTCCCGAATTCTTCAGAAACATCAGATAAGTACCCCATTCTTTCTGTGGAAAAGCGTCAGCTAGCTTTTCGACCCATTCTGCTGGAGTTTTAGTGATTTTCAGCTGAGACATGGTACGCACAAGATGACAATATCTCTCAATGAGAGTCTTTGTAGTTTCACCAAGCATATTATTAAACAATTCAAACTCCATTTTCAGCAAAGATGCTTTACTCTTGAGCATTTCTGTGCTTCCTTCAAATTTCTTTTCAAGTGCTTCCTAGATCGAAAACGCACTCCCATCATGCTGAAGCAAAATAAAGATGTCTTCTTTGACAGCTTGTTGTAGGAGACTAATCATCATTTTCTCTCCTTTATAACTATCTCTCTCTTTTTCTGAAAATTCTGAGATGATTTTGTCAACATTCAATGCAGACTGTGGCTAACATACTTAGTTTCAATACTTTCCCAAGCTCTTAGATGGTTTGCTTGAACCCAATTCTCAAAACGATTCTTCCATCCATGGTATTCCTCAATTCCCATAAGTTTCGGGGGGTTTTTGCAAAGTTCCCGTTTCGTTTTCCATGTTCATATTCTTAGCAATGTCAGCCGGAGAAGTCGGGGTTGTTGCAAACGCATTGTAGAATTCAGAATCCATGATTCGGCAACACGTTTTTCAAAAACACACTTTTCAAGCGAAATATGCAGTTCAAGCGAAATGCCTTCTTAAGTTTCAAGCAAAATACCAACAATCAATTTCAAGCGAAATCCCAAACTACCTTTTCAAGCGGAATAGGCCAATTATCAATTTGGAGCGGAATCTCAACTATTTGAAGCGGAATCTTAGATTTCGAGCGGAATCTCTCAAACTTTCAAGTGGAATAGCAATACTGGAGCGAAATCAGGCAATTTTGAAGCGGAATACCAGGTTTCGCTTGAAAATTTCAAGCAGAATAACACAGTCTCGAGAGGAATCACAAGATACTCGTTCAAGCGAAACCTCTATTTCAGTCCATTTTTACCACTTTTAAGCTGAGTTTTAATCTGAAACTTTCAAGGATTTGTTAAATTGCAGTTTTACACAATTTGTGAAAAATTTGGCCAATTTTAACTGTGAAATCTTGTTGTTTTTGAAAAGAAGGTGTAGAAACAGAATTTTTCAAGCTGAATTGGAAACAACTCCTCCTCCTAAGCTCTGATACCACTTGTAGGATCGTGTACGGACCCAAACGAGTCGTTCAGAGGAGTTTTGATCAGTTTCAGAGGCGGAAACTAAGAAACTGACTTTGAAACAGCTAGCAATTCACTTTAAACTCACTTCTGATTGATATATAACAGATTACATGCAAAAGAAAACCGGCAGCACCTCGGTATCCAAGTTCACCACTGATCCAAGTGATTACGCTTGAAAGGTATTTATAGGGTTATGATTCCGCTTGAAATGGTCCAGAAACAATTGGAGCGGAATACTATTGTTGTGATTCCGCTTGAAAATGACAATTGTCATTTCAAGCGGAATAACCTCATTCAAGCGAAATCCGCATTTAACAATCCTAAAACTTGTATTTTCTCGTACAATGTGCCCTGATCTAACCTATCTAGTCTAAGACTCGATACAAGACGAAGTCGACAGATGCATGCACTAACAGTCTTACAGGTGAGTATACCACAGATGATATCTGTAAAGGGGTTAGATGCGAAACCGTGAGAGCTCAGGTCAGAACTTCCGTTCAGCAGAGAGATGACGGTTCGACTTTTGGTGTGTCCCCTTTAAAGGATCTTTTCTTCAACAGCAATGATTATCAATTTTATTGTTTAATCATTTTGCTGAGGGCGACACTTATATTTCAAGCAATTTGCAAAGTATTATACGGGGAATAGGTCAGAATTTCCATTCAGCAGAAGTCCCGGGATAATACCTGGTACGTGCGCGACTACACATATTTTTACAATGAAATTACACACGAATTGGTTTTAAATTTATAAAAGTGATTATTACTTTTACATCAAAACACACACGAAAGGGCAAGTGTACCCCGTCATATATGTAGTAAAGTATCGGTAAGAACCAAGTATCGATCCACGGAAATGGGCGGAGAAATAATACTAGACCTTTGCCACTAAATTACCGGTAAAAACATAAGTTGTTTTGGTTTTAATTAATCTAAAGTAAGCATAAATAAATACTTATAAAACATAGTAAATTATATATAAATAGCCTTGCTTAATACACAACCAAAGCATGTTAACTAAGTCAGTTTTGGCACTAGAAGCATTCGGTCAATTTTCCATTTCGAGACAATTAGTATCCCTTTCGGGAATCCTAACATGACAACCATTCGGAAAGTTAAAACGATAAACACACTTTAACCACCTAAAATTGTTCTTTAACGTGCAATTGATAAATGTCTATGAAAACATCCTAAAAATAAGTTAGTCATCCGTTAGGAGTTTTCTAACCTCACTTAATCAAGGAAAGCAACACCGATAAACACAATGCAACCACCGAGACAAGCATAAACTAGATTAAATCACAACCGAGTTCATTTTACAAATCTTGCACATAAATTCACCAAGATAGCAATTTTGGCCGAAACTACTAACTAAGCTAACAAATCATTGCAAGAATTCATAACAACACCATCTAACCCGTTAGAGTCCTTCCGTGAAGGCAAGCTTTCTTGATTAACAATAATTACATTTTATTATACCACTAACCCATTAGAGTATCATGGTGCCCACATTTTAACCAAGTTAAACTAGTTAACCAAATTAAAAGTTTACCAATACATGATTAAATAAGCTTCATTTTGCAACTATCTTACCTAACCAAGCACCAATCATCCAACACAATTACTTATAATCAAGAAATCAATATCAATAACAAGGTTGCAAACTAATCATCAAAGATAATCATAGAAAACACTTCCAAATTTCATTACAAACATAGATTAACATACTAATGGTTATAATCAAGCAAGGGATTGTTGTGTTTTTGCCCAAAGGCTTCAATAATACATAAATATTAATCTAAATGCTTGAAACATTAACAAAATTCTGGAAAGGTTAGAAATCCAAACCATAAACAAGCACAAGATTAAGAATCCGGATAGTAAACGAGAAAAACCGGGCAATGTGGCTTGAATCCGGGCTAAAGCTGATGCTTCCGGAGCCTGAAAATCGCCTGTGGAGCTCTCCAAAATTCCAGAGTTACTAATAGAATGGTTCTGTTCTGTTTTTATGCTTTTTCGAAGTTGCACGGTCGTTCTTGGTTTGGCACGGCCGTGCACTTTAAGCAATTATTGGTGGTGGTCCACCATACCGTGTGACGTCACAAATCGTTGACTGGTCTTCGCACATGCACGACCGTTCTTCATCTGGCACGACCGTTCCTCACCGAGTTTGGGTTGCACGCCTGGTCTTTTGGTCGTTCAGTTGCGAGGTTCTGTTTGATTGTCGGTTACGCACGCCCGTTCTGCATATGGCACGACCGTGCCATATCGGGCTTGGCCTTCATCTCGGAGTTGCACCCTCGTTCACTGTCAGTCTTCATGCATCATCGGATATGCACGGTCGTGCATGAGGTCGCACAACCGTTCCAAACGCCCAGGTCAGTTTTCTTCACAGAATCTTCGCAGCTTTGTCGTTTTGTCCGGAAAGTCCTCGTTTTCGCTATCATCTTGTCTGGTATGTTGTTTTAGGCCTGTAAACAAAAATGTAGATAATTAAGTATCCGAATGACGGTTTTACGGCCGAAAACGCATAAAATGGGGATAAAATGGGGGACTAAAATATGTGTAAATTAGCGAATATCAAATCTCCCCACACTTGAACCTTGCTTGTCCTCAAGCAAGCTGAACTAAAAAGCAATAAAAGACGGAAACAAACAAGAACGATAATTTACACACTATTTTATTGAAAACTACTATAAACGGTTAGCCGGTTTGTCGAAAGACAACATCAAAAGACTCAAACCCAACAAGCATATGCAATTATAAAGTGACAACCAAAAAGCCGTGACTTCACATTTAATCGACTCAACATGTTAATCTTCACGCGACTCACAATGTTCACACACACTCGGTTTTATTTATGAAACATACATATAATGTGTATGTGCAAACACTCAATGCCTCGTCAATGAAACATGCAATATCATAAGCTTGTCATAAGATCTCGTCTCCACCAACTAACATGCAAATAAGTGTAAATCAAGAGGTCTTTACGGGTTGTAACGTTAGGCTTGGGCGAAGGGTATGGAAGTAGACATATAAAGTGGCGAAAATGGTTAAAACTCGGTAGTAGCGTTTAACTAGCAACAACGTAAACAACTATACATACAAATGCCTTTAAAAGGCGACTATTGCGCAATCGAGCTTATCAACGAAATTTTAACATTTAAGTGTTCAAAATTGCTCGATTTTATCAACTTCACCCTATTTTAGAGTGTTTTATTTTCTGTTTTTTTTTTAAGCAAACTATACAATAAACTGAAACAAACGCTAGTTAAACGATTATTTTGACCGAGTTTCAACACTAAAAAGGGTTTAAAACATACAAAGGCTAAATTTGGCTAAGTGGGCGATAATGTGGGTAAACAAAGGTAAACGGGAAGGCTCGACATGGTTAATCCTAAAGGGTAATATAAGGTGAACGGGAAGCACAACACAAAGAACAAGGTTTACAACAAAGGGGTAATCTAAGTGCCTCTATCACTTTTACACAAATTCACAAGTTCATGGTTTTAACAAGCATACTAGTGACAAGTTCTATATTACACATAACATCCGGCTCACTCCTATATCCGAAATGAACAAATATATAACAATAGGCTCAAATATGCTCACGTAGCGGATGGAATGGGTAAAAGTGTGAAAACTATCATGTAAGTCTTTCTTTGTTTGTCACGCTTTCCGGTTTCCTTTTTCAAAAATATTTTGCTTGTCGAGTTTTTATCAAGTCCGATGCTTTCTAAAACACAATCAACCGGTTTATTTACTAAAATATATACAAAATACAGGTATTTTTGAATGATTTTTCTGATTTTCTGATTTTTTTTTCTTTTTTTTATATATAAATATGAGGACAAACAAAGTTAACAAAGTTAACCCCCTCCCCACACTTGAACTTCGCATTGTACCCAATGCGAAACCCGAAATATAGAGAAAAAGGATAATAGTACTCCCCTCAAGATGATATCTGATGAATCGAGACTTCCAAAGCTGCGTCTGTCATATGCTCCGGTCAAAGACTTGATAGCCAAAATCTGCAAGTATGTCATATGGCACAGCAAAACAGAACAGTAACAGAATAAACCCAAATAAACCATAATGTACATAAATACTACTAGTCCAAACAAAGACACAACCTAAAGTAAAGTGTTTTAAAATACAATACAATCCGAGGGTGTTCGACATACTAAGCAAAAAGAACACCCGAAATGACAAGTACTAAAATAATAATAAAAACCACCAACGAACATCACCACCAACTCCTACTCGTCATCACCGTCATCGTCTCTCGTGAAAGATGGGCCCGCACCGCCATAACCAGGTGGGTTCCATGGTGGGAACTGTGGAGGGTGCTGAAAGTAGTCGGGATATGCATGGTGCATCTCCCCGAAGGTACGAGAATCCGGCACTCACCCCCTGGTATAAGCTCTCCTGGATCTGCCTCAGCTGATCCTGCGTGGCCCTGAGCTGATCCTGACTAGCCCGGATCTGGTCCTGGTTGGTCCTAATCTGATCGATGTACGTACCATGCTGTTCCTGCGTGACACGCATCTGCTGGAACTGCTGATAAAATTCAGGCCAATCCTGATGCTGGTAGTACTCATGGTGATGCGGCTGGTGTGGCGGTGTGTGGTGCGGTGGTGTGTGCGGTCCGTGCTGCTGCTCCTGCATCTCTACATCCTCTTCCTCTTCCTCTGCTGGGAGCGGGGGTAACGGGTCCCAGACCTCGTTATTCAGTCCCCTCAACCTATCCCCCCTATCAAGCTCCACAATCAACCCCATCGCCTTGAGTGACCTGATGTCAACATGGACCCCCTCGGTTATCAGAGTGAGACCCTGAAGCACCTCCTCAGTCATTAAGTGTTCGTTGTACGCAATTTCGGTCACATACTGACCGCCATGTATCTGACTGCTAGGAGTCCTCCCTGAGCACTTCACAAAGTATTCAGCCATTCGCGCCGCTAAGTTGATGGGCGCCTTCTCCACCAATGCGTAAAGAAAAATCAAATCTGGTGTTGGACAGTTACCAAGACTGTCCATGCGACCGCATATAGTGTGGCTAAACACATGGTGCATCACTCCACCAGAGGGTCTTTAAGTCGTGAGGCCTTTGACATCCTTGGGTTGTATGGGTCCCCAACGGCATTTGCAGCCCAAAACTCATCCCGTGCTGCATCAGACGGGAAGGTGAACTGATCTGTGAAGACATCGGGATCATCCATGTCTTCCCTAGTGTAGATCCCGAGTCTCCTTCCCAAACGACCAACCGACCACCTGTGCCATCTTCCACACAATCTGAAAGCTATCCGCTCCTTCTGGCGGAATTTGGGTCGTCGAGCAGCAGCCGGCTTTTCGTAAGCATATGATGAAAAGAACTCTATGGTAAGCTCCAAGTAAACGGGTCGGTTGCAACCGACCAGATTTGTAAGTGGACGACTCATCATGTTTTCTAAACGGTCATACTGATTTAGTTCTTGCATTACTTCCCAATCCAGCCATCTAGGGACTCCGAATTGCCCCCTTCGGGCCCATAATGCGTCTCTTTTTGGAATGCATAAAGCTTCACGCTCATTGTTGGGGTCGAACTGTAGGAAGGGATGATTCATCTGTAATGGGGAACATTGTTAGAAAGACAGAAACAGGAGAAAATGGAATTGAAAACAGCCGAGCAGCAAATTATGAAGCGTCTGTCAAACTGATCTGGGCGAACGGCACGGGCGTGCGGCCTTCCGCACGGCCGTGCATCACCGAGATCGAGGAGATGTGGCCGGCTAATGCCGTATCCGCACGGCGTGCGACCAACGGCACGACCGTGCAACTCCGAACCAACATCAGAAGCAGTGAACACCTGGCAATGCACGACCGTTCCATACAGGAACGACCGTGCAACACCGATTCCGCAGTATTTCGAACCCCTGATCTAATAACAGCCTGATTTTTCGCAAATTTCAACAAGTATTGGGCCAACAAGGGTCGGAATCACAATTGGGTGTTCACGATACTTCGATTCAACAAGGGTTAGGGTTTCGATTTGTTTATGAAGAGAACCCTAAAAATTTCCTTGAAGAATCGGAAGAAATCTAACCTAGAAAGTAAGAAAACAAGAAATCTAACACTAGAGACGTACCGTGCGAAGTTGGGTACGAGATCGTGCGAAAAACCGTGCGATATGGTGTAAAAACCGCTCTGGAACGGCTGCAGTTGCTAGGGTTCGCGAATGAGGGATTTTGCAGCAGATGAGGGTATATATAATGTGCAAAATGACAAAAATGCCCTCAGCCTGACGCACGGTCGTTCTCCGTTTGGCACGGTCGTGCGTCTCCGACGACTTTCATTTTTCTCGGTGATGCACCGAGGGTGCGATCCACCGTGCCAGGTGCTCGGAAACGCACGGTCGTGCGGATCCTGGCATGGTCGTGCGTCAGCTGCAGATCAGAATTTTCTGCAGAAGCCATTTCCAGCAACTGTTTTGGCCGTTTTTCGCCATTTTTTCAACACGCCTACAGTCCTAACAATATTGCAACATAGAACCTTCGCTTGGCACGAATAGGAACTGTACAAACTAACGGAAACTACCTAACTAACCTAAATTACGCTAAAACTACAAAAAACATAAAAACGGACAATTTTGCCCCTATAGCGCCAAAGACGCTCCTGCTACATTTTTGTCGGCGAGTCAGTAGCGTAGACTCATGCTAAATTTTTGTCAACGAGTCGATAGCAAGACTCCAAGCTAAAACTAGAAAATAAATCCTAAATGACTATACCACCCCTAAAGGGCAAAATACGCTCTTACTGCATTTTTGATCCACGAGTCAGCAGTGTAGACTCTCTCCTCCCCACACTTATGATGTGTGCGGGGTTTGGAGCTCAATGACCTCCATCACCGACTCTGTCGGCCCGGCAACATATAACTTCAAGTGATGCCCATTTACTTTGAAAATAACGCTGTCCGCGTTCTCTATTGCAACAGTCCCATATGGAAATACCTCTTTAACCGTGTATGTGCCTGTCCAACGTGAATGAAGCTTTCCGGGAAATAAGCGCAACCGCGAGTTGTAAAGAAGAACAAGATCGCCCGCTTGGAATTCTTTGTGGTCCTTCAAGCGTTTATCGTGCAATCTCTTCGTGCGCTCCTTGTACAACACTGAGCTCTCATAAGCGCGTTGTCGCAACTCTTCCAACTCATGAATCTGGAGGAACCGGGCTTCACCTCCGGCTTTTAGGTCGCTTTATGCTCCAACTCAACCGGTAAATGGCATGCCTTTCCGTACACAAGCCTAAAGGGAGTAGTCCCAATAGGCGTCTTGTAAGCCGTACGGAAAGCCCACAACGCTTCATCAAGCTTATCTGACCAATCCTTGCGGTTTGCACCTACAGACCGCTCAAGGATTCTTTTCAGCCCCCGGTTCGTGACTTCCACCTGCCCGCTTGTCTGTGGATGATAGGGCGTGGATAGACGGTGATGCACACCGTAACGGGACAAAGCTCTCTCGAGCTGAGTATTGCAAAAATGCGTCCCTCTGTCACTGATAAGCGCTTTCGGAGCGCCGAACCGGGCAAATAAGCTTTTCAAAAATCTCACGACCACCCTGGCATCATTGGTGGGTAAGGCCTGTGCCTCCACCCACTTCGATACATAGTCAACCGCGACCAGGATGTACTTATTACCTCGTGAGGGGGGAAATGGTCCCATGAAGTCTATCCCCCAGATATCAAAGACTTCACAAACCTGAATCCAGGTCTGAGGCATTTCATCACGTGCCGATATATTTGTCGCCCTCTGGCAAGCATCGCACGCTCTAACCCAACTCTGCGCATCACGAAATATAATCGGCCAATAAAACCCGGAGTCCAACACTTTCTTGGCGGTAAAGTTGGCTCCATGGTGGCCTCCGGTAGGTCCCTCGTGACAGTGGCGCAGAATATCGGTCGCCTCCTTCCCTGAAACACATCTCCTGATCACCAGATCAGCACCAACCCGAAACAAGTAAGGGTCATCCCAAATGTAGTGCTTGACATCCGAAAAGAATTTCCTCTTTTGCTGGTGAGTCAACCCTTTAATCAGAATCCCGCAAGCAAGGTAGTTCGCAAGGTCGGCGAACCATGGCGACTCATCGCATATCTCAACACTCATCAAAGAAG
The DNA here is from genome assembly GCF_002127325.2 of Helianthus annuus. Classification (NCBI taxonomy): domain Eukaryota; kingdom Viridiplantae; phylum Streptophyta; class Magnoliopsida; order Asterales; family Asteraceae; genus Helianthus; species Helianthus annuus. The sequence goes on along the minus strand of NC_035435.2, from coordinate 99,098,769 downwards.
TGTGGGAAGTTGTCATTTATGGAATCCCAACGCGCGTCCACGATGTCTCCATGCTCTAACCGAGATAGATGGTCAGCCGCTACATTCAACGCACCCTTTTTATCTTGAATTTCGATATCGAACTCTTGCAGCAACAAGATCCACCTGATCAGACGTGGCTTAGCGTCCTGTTTGCTGAAGAGATATCGGATGGCAGCGTGATCAGTATATACAACGGTTTTCGAAAGCACCAAGTACGATCTAAATTTGTCAAATGCGAAAACGACCGCCAAGAGCTCTTTTTCAGTCGTGGTATAATGCTCTTGAGCGTCGTGAAGAGTTTTGCTCGCATAATAGATCGGGTGAAAGTGCTTTTCTCTCTTTTGACCAAGAACGACCCCTATAGCGTAATCACTCGCGTCGCACATAATCTCAAACGGCAAACTCCAGTCCGGTGCAACTAAAATAGGGGCCTCAATCAACTTTTGCTTGAGAAGGTCAAAGGCTCTCAAGCAATCATCTCCGAATATGAACGGAGCGTCTTTCTCCAACAAACGGGTCATGGGTCTGGCGATTTTTGAAAAATCTTTAATGAATCGCCGATAGAACCCGGCATGACCGAGAAAGCTCCGTATCGCTCTAACAGAGGTGGGAGGCGGAAGTCGTGAAATGATATCCACTTTGGCTGGATCGACCTCCATACCAGCATGCGAAATCTTGTGTCCCAGAACTATGCCCTCCTTCACCATGAAGTGGCATTTCCACCAATTCAGGACCAGATTCGTCTCCTCACACCTCTTCAACATTTTTCTCAAATTTTCCAAGCAGTGATCGAAGGAATCCCCAAATACCGAAAAATCATCCATGAAAACCTCCATGGAATCCTCGATCGTGTCATGGAAAATTGCAACCATGCATCTCTGGAAGGTCGCTGGTGCATTACACAACCCAAAAGGCATCCGCCGGTAGGCGAATGTGCCGAAGGGGCATGTAAAGGTAGTCTTCTCCTGATCCTCAGGAGCGATAGGAATCTGAAAGTACCCAGAGAATCCGTCAAGGAAACAGTAATACAACTTCCCCGACAGACGTTCCAACATTTGGTCGATGAATGGAAGCGGGAAGTGATCCTTGCGAGTAGCATCATTGAGCTTGCGGTAGTCAATGCAAACTCGCCACCCAGTGACGGTACTGGTAGGAATTAGCTCATTCCTATCATTTGAAACTACAGTCATACCACCTTTCTTAGGTACAACCTGCACCGGACTCACCCACACAGAGTCAGAAATAGGATAAATCATGCCGGCATCCAACAATTTAATCACCTCCTTCTTCACCACGTCCTGCATATTTGGATTTAAACGCCTCTGATGCTGTGCACATGGTTTGTACTCGTCTTCCATCAGAATCTTGTGAGTACAGAAAGAAGGATTGATGCCCTTGATATCCATGATTTTCCATGCAATGGCTCTCTTATGAAGTCTCAGAACCTCAAGAAGCTGATTTTTCTCATCCTTTTCCAATGATGCCGAAATTATGACCGGTAAGCGACGCTCCTCGTCCAGAAATGCATACTCGAGATGTGGTGGGAGTTCTTTCAACTCCAAAGGCGTCGGATCTTCAACCGAAGGCTCTGCTTCCTCCTTTTTCACATGGTCAATTTCAAGAAATCTCTCCGGACTCTGGGAACCATCGTCACCAATCTGATAGACTGGCTGCTCGAAATCGTGGTCCTCCTGCGTAATGCCAATCAGGTCCCCCACACGACAGACGTGTGTCCGAATCAATCTCGTCAATAGTACCTTGAAAATGAGAGCACACACATGCATCGACAATGTCGACGTAATAAAGCTTGTCATCGTGACATTGCGGATGCTGCATCGATCTTTTGACATCGAATGTCACATGCTCATCATTCACTCGGAGCGTGATTTGGCCAGCTGCCACATCAACAATCGTCCTCGCTGTATTGAGGAAAGGACGTCCAAGTATCAAAGGTACCCTTGAATCTTCGTCCATGTCAAGGATATCAAAGTCCACGGGGAAAACAAATTTATCGATTTTTACAAGCATGTTTTCCACAAATCCGTGCGGATACTTTATTGAGCGATCTGCCAACCGAATGCTCATCCTAGTGGGTGACGGCTCACCCAGATCCAGTTTAGTAAAAACCTTATACGGCATAAGGTTAATACTCGCTCCCAAGTCAGCCAATGCATGGCTAACAGACATGTTTCCAATCAAACACGGGAGCGTGAAACTACCAGAATCTCCCATTTTCGTGGGCAGACGGTTTTGCAGAACGGCGGAACAAGTCTCATTCATCACCACACATGATATATCCTCGAGCTTCTGTTTATTCGAGAGGATATCCTTAGGGAATTTCGCATACTTTGGCATCTGGGCCAAGGCTTCAACAAACGGTATATTGATGTGTAGTTGCTTAAACAACTCAAAGAACTTACCGTATTGTTCTTCATTCTTCTGCTTCTTCAGCCTGCCTGGATAAGGTACTGGAGGAGTGTAATCTTTGACCGGCTCCTGGACTTGTGCTGTACTTGCTGGGCGCAGCCTGGCTTGCACCTCGTCCGGTGTGTCAGTCGGGACCGCTTCAGTGATCGGTACTGAGTCCGATATGACGGGTCCGGTAGTTTTTCCACTCCTGGTCATGACAGCATTCACATCCCTGTGTCCGCCCGGGTTTGGTTCTGTATTACCCGGAAGACCGCCCGGGGGTCTTTTGGACATCATCTGTGCCAGCTGACCAACCTGATTCTCGATATTCTGAATCGAGGCTTTCTGACTCCTCATTTCTCCCTCGTTAGCTAGAAAACGATCTTCGCTTTGTTGGTATCGTTTTTCAGAGCTAGAGAGAAGCTGAGCCATCATATCCTCCAGCTTGGAATTAGACTGAGGGGCCTGCTGCTGGAAGCTACTCCCAGTGCCCTGATTCTGGTACGAATATGGACGCTGCTGGTAGGGTTGGTTGTACTGCTGGTACTGCTAACCTTGCTGAGGCGCTGGAGCACGCTGAGTGAACCCCAATGGGTTCTGATTTCCTGCGTTCGCTCGCCATCCAAAATTTGGGTGATTTCTCCAACCGAGATTATAGGTGTTGCTGTACGGGTTGTTCTGCGGCCTCACTTGATTACTAACAAAATCTACTTCTTCGTGGCCCTCATATACGACTCCCTGAAAACATGCCCCAGGCTCGTGTGACACTCCGCACTGGTCACATCCCGAGCCAGCATGCGTAATCATCTGGGACTTGTCGAATCTCGATGTAAGAGCCGAGATTTGTGCAGTAATGGCCGTGTAGTCGTCTACAGCATGAACTCCTGAGCGAGATGATGATGATCGACCTCTATCTCCTTCCCGACGTGAGCTGGATTTCAACGCAGCTTTTTCTATAATATCATACGCTTCAGTCGGCATCTTAGTTCCAAGATCGCCTCCCGCGTTCACGTCTAATCGCTCTTGCGTATTATAGCTGAGCCCCTGATAGAACGTCAAAACCAGCTGTCGCTTGGAGAAGCCATGATGTGGCACATCAATCAACAAATCCTTGAATCTCTCCCAAGCCGCATGCAACGATTCGCCCTCGTCCTGGCGAAAGGAAACAATCTGGTTCCGTAGTTTGTTCGTTTTCTCAGGTGGAAGATATTTCTGCATAAACTGCTCTGCCAACTGATTCCAGGTCTTGATGGACCCGGCAGGAAGTGACATAAGCCAAGCTCTAGCTTTGTCACGTAACGAAAACGGAAACAACCTCAACCGAGTCGCATCCTCCGAAACAGCTGTAATCCTAAATGTCGAACAGACAGCGAGAAAAGCAGCAATATGTCTCCCAGGATCCTCATGCTCACGTCCGTCAAACTGTACAGAATTTTGTACCATATTAATAATACTAGGTCTAATTTCAAAAGTAGGAGTATCTATAGTAGGCTGAAGGATACTCGGCTCCAGGCCTGCCCTTCCGGGCTGATTTGTTTCATTCAGCGGTCGGTCGTCGTCCGCCATGACGACTCTCTCCTCGTCCCCTGAGCTTTCGTCTTCAGAGATAATCACCGGCTCGTCGATTGCATTTGCTATGCGTTGTGCAACGACAAGCGACCTTTCGCGCAGCCTCTTACTTCTTCTAAGATTATGCGCTGGTTCGTCAGTCGGCTCAGCAATAGCGGGCGCGGGAGTTGAGGACATCAACCTGCAAACGAAAAACTGACACAATGAATATTTTATTAATATAATAATGCTGTTTTTTTTTTTTTTTGCTGAATAGAAGCAGAATATGTATAAATATGGGCTGTAAAATTTATAAAAATTCGAAAATGGGCCGAAATTTTTATAAAAATTAAAGCAACGAAAATAATCGAATCGGCTAGTACAAAAATGATTTTTAAGAGCCGAAAACTCAAAGAATAAATGAATAAATAAATCCGGATTTGAACAAATAAATAGAATAAAAATTTACAAGTGTACAAAAGAATCACGAAAATGAATAAATTGAATTAAAAGCAAGAAATATTAACAAACAAATCAACAAATAAATAATCACGAAAATATACACAAATATTAACAAGTATATACACCGATAACACAATGACTCGGGTCGTTCCTAAAACTCGCCATTCCCCGGCAACGGCGCCAAAAACTTGGTACGTGCGCGACTACACATATTTTTACAATGAAATTACACACGAATTGGTTTTAAATTTATAAAAGTGATTATTACTTTTACATCAAAACACACACGAAAGGGCAAGTGTACCCCGTCATATATGTAGTAAAGTATCGGTAAGAACCAAGTATCGATCCACGAAAATGGGCGGAGAAATAATACTAGACCTTTGCCACTAAATTACCGGTAAAAACATAAGTTGTTTTGGTTTTAATTAATCTAAAGTAAGCATAAATAAATACTTATAAAACATAGTAAATTATATATAAATAGCCTTGCTTAATACACAACCAAAGCATGTTAACTAAGTCAGTTTTGGCACTAGAAGCATTCGGTCAATTTTCCATTTCGAGAGAATTAGTATCCCTTTCGGGAATCCTAACATGACAACCATTCGGAAACTTAAAACGATAAACACACTTTAACCACCTAAAATTGTTCTTTAATGTGCAATTGATAAATGTCTATGAAAATCTCCTAAAAATAAGTTAGTCATCCGTTAGGAGTTTTCTAACCTCACTTAATCAAGGAAAGCAACACCGATAAACACAATGCAACCACCGAGACAAGCATAAACTAGATTAAATCACAACCGAGTTCATTTTACAAATCTTGCACATAAATTCACCAAGATAGCAATTTTGGCCGAAACTACTAACTAAGCTAACAAATCATGGCAAGAATTCATAACAACACCATCTAACCCGTTAGAGTCCTTCCGTGAAGGCAAGCTTTCTTGATTAACAATAATTACATTTTATTAAACCACTAACGCGTTAGAATATCATGGTGCCCACATTTTAACCAAGTTAAACTAGTTAACCAAATTAAAAGTTTACTAATACATGATTAAATAAGCTTCATTTTGCAACTATCTTACCTAACCAAGCACCAATTATCCAACACAATTACTTATAATCAAGAAATCAATATCAATAACAAGGTTGCAAACTAATCATCAAAGATAATCATAGAAAACACTTCCAAATTTCATTACAAACATAGATTAACATACTAATGGTTATAATCAAGCAAGGGATTGTTGTGTTTTTGCCCAAAGGCTACAATAATACATAAATATTAATCTAAATGCTTGAAACATTAACAAAATTCTGGAAAGGTTAGAAATCCAAACCATAAACAAGCACAAGATTAAGAATCCGGATAGTAAACGAGCAAAACCGGGCAATGTGGCTTGAATCCGGGCTAAAGCTGATGCTTCCGGAGCCTGAAAATCGCCTGTGGAGCTCTCCAAAATTCCAGAGTTACTAATAGAATGGTTCTGTTCTGTTTTTATGCTTTTTCGAAGTTGCACGGTCGTTCTTGGTTTGGCACGGCCATGCACTTTAAGCAATTATTGGTGGTGGTCCACCATACCGTGTGACGTCACAAATCGTTGACTGGTCTTCGCACATGCACGACCGTTCTTCATCTGGCACGGCCGTTCCTCACCGAGTTTGGGTTGCACGCCTGGTCTTTTGGTCGTTCAGTTCCGAGGTTCTGTTTGATTGTCGGTTACGCACGCCCGTTCTGCATATGGCACGACCGTGCCATATCGGGCTTGGCCTTCATCTCGGAGTTGCACCCTCGTTCACTGTCGGTCTTCATGCATCATCGGATATGCACGGTCGTGCATGAGGTCGCACGACCGTTCCAAACGCCCAGGTCAGTTTTCTTCACAGAATCTTCGCAGCTTTGTCGTTTTGTCCGGAAAGTCCTCGTTTTCGCTATCATCTTGTCTGGTATGCTGTTTTAGGCCTGTAAACAAAAATGTAGATAATTAAGTATCCGAATGACGGTTTTACGGCCGAAAACGCATAAAATGGGGATAAAATGGGGGGACTAAAATATGTGTAAATTAGCGAATATCAATACCCCAGATATCGCTGAGTATAAAGACCTAGTATCTCAGAAAGAGAGACCTTTCAAACAAGATTTCGGGGGTTACCCATATATCCAAGAAATGTTCTCCACGAGATAAGCAAGTTTGAAATTTAGGTTTATATCTCGTCACAATCTACTAAATATGTAAAAACCTACTGGCACATCCACAGTGAGATTGTTTATCACATTTTTGACCTTTCATTTCTTTAGCTTGTTGTGATAGCCCACTGATGTACTATCATTTCCTCTTTTATGCAACAACACCTCATTTTTCATTTTATCATGTTTTTTTATCAAAACACTTAAGTTTGTTTTAATCAAAATGGTTTTTCCGGAAAATAAGTTTTGTTAATTTTACCTCTTGTAGGAAATGGGGATCAAATCATCACATTGTTTACCAATCTTTTGAATGATAGTTAAACCAAGTTCAACTTAATGACCTTGATTAACCACTTGTAAGATAAAAAACCAATCACTTATAACAATGCTTTTCAACCAATTACCACTTGTTGGTTGAATTCTCAAGATGTCGATTCCTACTCCACGCTTACCAACCTGGGAGTTCCGGCAAGTCACACTTCACAATTTTAAATTTTCAAAAACCTTTTCAAGAATGATGTCGATTCATGCTCCGCGATTACCAACTTGGGAGCTCCGGCAAGTCAGATTTCTATTCTTTGAAAAATATATCCACCCAAGCCTGACCATCCTTGGGTGTAACAACATCTTCTTCACCATTACTTTCAACAGACTTGTGAGCATTCATTTTGGAAGCATAGAATTCTTTCACTCCTTTGGCCTTACCATTGACCATTTTTCCAAAAATGTGTTTCACATTTCCATTAAAAGTTTTCTCAACATCAAAATTTTTCTTTACAGAATAAAATTGACTTGAAATTTCAACTTTCCTTTAAAAATTTTCTGCTCTTAGTGGTGGAAAGTTTTCATCATTCACAGTTGGAACAGATTTCTCATTTGTGACAACAACTTTTGGTTCCTCTAATTTTGTGGAATCAGATTCATCACCAGAACTATTTCCTGAACCTTTAACAACCCATATCTGATTTTTCATTTTTTCTTTTCCTTTTAAAACATTCTTTGAACACTCACCAACCTCAATATTGAGTTTTCAAAATCATTAAATTTTCTGGTTGGTAGTTTAGTTTCATCAACAACTTTTTCTTTCAGTTTACCAAAGACTTTCTGTTGTTTGTTGCTTGCCTTTGGACAATTCCTGGTAGTGTGCCCAACTATTTTGCAGTTAAAACAGGTTCTCATCTCTGTCTTCTTCTGAACAACAATTTTCTTCATGTCCTCTTGCTTCTTTGCAAGGAATTCTTTGTTTGTCTGCTTTCTGAACGCTTGCTCCTTTTCAGTCTCGGATGATTTTCCTGAAACAAACACAGTTTTTAGTTTATAAACTTTTTCATTTTTATAATTTTTTGGTTGATTAAATCCAAGACCTTTCTTTTTTATATTACCATTATGGTTTGGTTTCTTTTGAAAACTATAACCACAATTGTAACCCATTTTCTTGTTTATTCTTTGTTGATCTCTTGAAGTGTATTGTTTAGGTTTTCTAGAAAGATTTAAATCTTTTATTTCAGAAATATTAATTTCTGTGATTTTGAAAACTTTTTGAATCATTTCAATTTTAACACTTCTTATTGGAAAAATCTCATCAGAATATAATTTGTCAGAATCTTTCAAAGTATATGCTACTTTGATCGGTTCGTCATTCAAATTAGATTTTGATAACAAAAATTCTTTATCATAAACCCGTTTGTCCTTTTTGATTATTGACTTTGACGTGTCGGACTTAGACTTTGACTTGGATTTGGACTCCGTTTTTGACTCCTCTATGTCATCTTTATCCAACACCTGATCGACCACACTTTTTATCAACTTGGACTCATGATCAGTGTCAGACGATGTGAACGTAACATCAATATTTTCTGGCAAATTATCTGACGACCCCGACTCCCACTGTAAGTTAATTGCCTTTTTGACTCTTTCGGAATTTGGATTTCGAGGAGAATATCCATTTTCTACCAGGGGCGGACATCTATTGTAGACAACACTTGGTTTCTTACCAGAAATTTCCACTTCATCATCTTCTTTTGTCTCGGACTTTTTTTCTTCCGAAGTCTTCTCTTCCTCAAACGTCTTCAATCTTTCCACAATTGGGTAAATCCTGTCAACAACAAAAGTAGAATATGAGTAGCTTTTCAATAAATTGTTAACTCTTTCAGTTTCAATTCTTTGTGTTGCCAACTTCAATTCAAGCTCAGCACACTTTTCTGTGTAGTAGTTGACATTGTCAAGCTGTCTCATGTATGCTCCTTTGAGTGTATTCATTGCTACAGCTTGTTCACTACTTGAATCGTTGTACTTATTCATTTCTCTGTTCAATGTATCATATGATTCTTTCAACCTTTTTATATTGTGTAGCAACTCATTGTTTTGCTTGATTAGAGAATCACAATTCATACACTTCTCAGGACCTTTGACTACCTCAGCATCTGTTTTGATTTCAAATTCTGGAACTTCTTTGACTACTCTCACTTGAACTTCTTCTGTTTTTTTCTTTTTCTCAGCTTCAGCTTTTCTCCTTTCTTCTTCTTCTTCATATCTTTTTCATTTCTCCTCTTCAGCTTCCCTAATTTTTCTGTATTTTTCTGCCTAATATTCATCAGAAGCATTAGGAACAAAAGCTTTAGAGTTTAACATCTCTTTGGCCATGAATTCTTTATCTGGGCAATAATTGTCCCAACTGAAGCCTTCTGGCAATTTTTCATCTTCTTGATCTGCCAAGAATACTTTACTATCCTTTGGAATGTATTTATCCCAACTGAAATCACTATCCTTGCCCTGATTAACCAGACATGCTCTCTTTGAATCTTCAATTTCTTTTCTATCATGTGCAGTTTGTGCCTGTTGTTGATGATGTGGCTGTTGTGTAACTTGATGATAAATCGCCTTTTTATAATAGTCGTTTTCGAAAGGATTTTGAGCTCCGCTTGCTTCACGATTTGTGCACTCCCTTTTGAAATGCCACTTTTCTCTGCAACGAAAACAAGTAACTTTAGACTTATCAAAACCTAAAGTTGAAACATGTGCCTCGTGAAAATCATCTCTGCCTGTAATTTGTTTAAACTTTTTAGCCCATCTCAACACACTAGCCGTGCACCATTTTATATCCATCAATTCCATCTCCTTAGCATCAATTTGATCATAATCCTCCTTCGTGAGCATTTGATTTCCTATTCTCCATGCAACTAAGCCTCCATAGGATTCAAGAACTGTTACCAACAAAGACATGTGACTTTTAGCAACTTCCTCAGTATAATTTTGATCATTTTCAAGATTTAACGCAATGTTGCATTGAAGAACTTTGCCACTCTTTGTTGTAGAAAAATGTGGATCAAATGTTGGAAATGAAGAAAATCCCGTTTTACTGCTTGATCCCTGAGATGAACTTTCAGAAGAACCTTTTGCATTAAAAGCAGTTTCAACCTTTGGAGAAAAATTTGTCTTACTACTAACACCACTTTTGAAATACAATCCGATGTCTTGTTCTCCATCATAGTTCTTCATCCTCGCAATCTTTCTTTGCTCCATCTCCTGAGCTTCAAGATGTTTAATAAACTCACCCAGTGTTAACTTTTTATATTCCTTTCTATTGTTCCTCAACGTCATCAGATACGTTCCCCAAATATCATGTGGTAACGCATCAACTAGTTTCTCAATCAGCTCATCTGTATCCTTTTTGATGCCTAATTTCGACATATTTTTCACCAAGTTACAATATCTTTCAATAATCTGCTTGGTGTTCTCTGATTTCAAACCACGGAAAAGATCAAATTCTTTCTTCATAAGTGACATTTTGTTCTTGAGCATATCATCACTTCCCAGAAATTTTGCTTCTAATTCATTCCAAATCGAATATGCACTTCCATCATGTTGAAGAAGAACCAATATGTCCTCTTTAATCGCTTGCTGTAACAGACTAACCATCAATTTCTCATCTCTATACTTCTTTTTCTCATCAGCATTCATTTCTCTAATTGGCATTATCTGATTATTGTTCTTTGTTGGTCTTTCATATTGAACTTCAGTATGTTCCCAAGCATCCAAATGATAAGCTTCAACCCAGTTACCAAAACATTCGGACCAACCATTATAATCATCAATATCCAAAAGCTTAGGCGGTTTTTGTGATGTCCCTGTCTCATTTTCAAGCAATGTACTTTGAGTGATATTCATTGGACCAGCAAAGGCATTATAAAACTTGTTCTCCATGATTCGGATTTTTAAAAAAAATTTCAAACAGTCTAGTTCAAGCGAAATAACAAACTTCAAACGAAACCCCTTTTCAAGCGAAACCCCAGATTCAAGCGGAATCAATCAACACTTTCAAGCGAAATAATGTCCGAAGCGAAATCAAAACAATTTCCCAAGCGGAATCCTGGTTTAAGCGGAATCACCAGTATTTTCAAGCGGAATATGTAATTTCAAGCGGAACCAGCAGAAATTTCAAGCGGAATCTCGTTTTTCAAGCGGAATCAACTAGAAATGCTACTGATGTCATCATTCTTTCGCGGAATATCAAAAATTATCGGTTTTAGATCGAATTTTAACCTGAAACTTTTAAGGTTTTGTTAAATGATAATTCCGAGTATGATGTGTGAAAATCAGAACATTTTGACCATGAAAAGTTTTTCAATTTTAAAAGAAGGTGTAGAAAACAGAAAATGCAGCTGAATAGATATGAACTCTTCCTCCTGAGCTCTAATACCACTTGTAGGATCGTTTTCAGACCCGAACGAGTTGATCAGAAGAGTTTTACTCAGTTTGAATGGCGGAAACAGACAAACTGAGGTCAATTCAGCACACAAATCACTTTAAACTGTCGATTTTATTGATATAAAGTTGTTTTACAAGATGACGACACTTCGGCAGCACTTCGTTGCTCTGACCGGAAACAACTATATGATTTCGCTTGAATGACACCTATTTATAGGAGATCAAATTCCGCTTGAACATGTACATGTTCATTTTAAGCGGAATCAATACAATTAAATTCAAGCGATTTCGCTTGAAATGACATGATGTCATTTCAAGCAGAATCAACCCTAATAATCACTTTCTTGATTTCCAAGCCCTAAACTATCTAGTTCTATACAAGACTCGATACAAGACGAAGTCGACAGACGGATGCACCAACAGCTATAAATTCCAAATATCTCGAAAGAGACTTCAATAAATGCCTGCCCAAAACCCTTGAAGAAACACTCGAAAGGACTGAAGCCCACATTCGAGGAGAATAAGCTGTAGACATCAAAGAAAAAAAAGAGAGAACTCTTAACTGGTATGGCTCTTATGACAAACGGTTCAAAGGATCAGATTCCAGAAGGCCTGAAGGCCGAAACTCTCCAAGCCGAGAAAAAAAACCATAAACTTTACAGCCTTAACCAAGATTCCGCAAGAGGTCTTGGCAACCGAAGAGGTAAAACACAGCTTCTGCCTTCCTCAACCTCTTCCAAAAAACAAAAGATTGAAAAAATAAAGCCAGTATTGTGAGTTTCACGAATAGAAAGGTCACCATACCAATGATTTCTTCCAACCCAAAAAGAGGATCAAAGAAGCCGTCAAGTCCGAACTGGCTCACTTGGTTAAAGGGGTCAAGGACAAGATGGTTGAAAAAAAAAAATAATAGTGAACATGGTCTACCTTGAAAACAAAGCTTCCCATAAACGCCATCATTTCGAGGCATGGGAACATCAACATAAGGAGAGTTGCTTTCAAAACCTCTGGTGATGGAATCCAACATAAGAACCATCAAGACACAAAAGGCTTACATTAACACCAGTGCAACCACCAAAATCATGTTTGAGAAATGCTTTAACCCTCTCAATGACGATGAACGTTCAAAGCTTCAACAGTCTGAATCCTCCATCGAAGGTATCGCAGACATACCTATCAAGCCTTTAGGCCAAATAACCCATAATGTTTGTTCAACGAGAAACCAAAGGGACGAACCGAACAACTCACTTTTGCGGTGATTAATATCCCTTCCAACTATGATATCATCATAGGAAGGCCAGGGCAAAGTGTGTTCGGAATGGCAGTTTCAGTTGGTCAAGGTACTGTGAAATTTCCCACTGAAAAAGGGATAACAACCTTTCAACCTACCCAAGAAGCTTTTGTGGTTGAAGGGGAAAGCTCAAGAAAGGACGAAGATGATAAACATGGGTTGGACATAAACCCAAAATATCCTCAACAGGGGATAAGGGTAAACACTAACCTTTCCAATGAAACCCTCTCATACCTTGAAAAGATGCTCTTGCACTATGTATTCACTTGATGCCCCGAAGATATGACCGGCATCCCTCATAGCATTGTTGAAACATAAGTTATGGATCCCATCTGATAATAAGCCCATTATACAAAAGATGGAAAAGCTTGTTCTAGCCGGAATCATTCGAGAGGTCAAGTATCAATCATGGGTGGCTAATCCCGTAATGGTTCGAAAACCCGACAAGTCTTGGAGAATGTATATCGATTTTAAAGACTTGAACAAAGCATGCCCAAAGGATTGCTACTCACTGCCCGAGATAGACCTCAAGGGTAACGCACTCACAGGCTTCCCATTCAAGTGTTTTCTTGACGCCTAAAAGGGTTACCATCAGATCCTAATAATAAAAAAAAGATGAAGAAAAATCCACATTTCACACTGATAAAGGTATATCTTGCTATAAAAAAATGCCTTTTGATTTAAGAAATGCAGGTGCCACTTATCAACGCCTGGTTAACAAAGCGTTTTCCGGAAAAATCGGCAAGAATATTAAAGCTTATGTTGAAGATTTGGTGATCAAGAGCAAAACGAAATACCAAATGCTCGATGACATACAAGAAACTTTCCAAAACCCGAGAAAGATCAACATAAAGCTTAATCCAGTCAAGTGCTCGTTTGGTGTTGAAGAAGGCAAGTTTGTAGGGCACATCACGGGGAAACAAAGCATAAAAGCCAACTCTCAAGGGATATGCTAACAAGAAAGGCTTTTGATGGAAAGCTTACAGCTTTGAAGTGTTTTACCTCAAAAGGAAGCCTTCAACCAAATGAAGCAACACTTGGCTTCACTCCCAGCCATTTTGGCTCCGGAGACAGGAGGAACGACCTCTATCTACCTATCGATTGCTGAAAAGACCATAAGTATGGCTTTGATCATTGAACGAAACAAAGTTCAGATACCCGTTTACTTTTTCAAAACTTCAAAATTAGCAGAAATCAAATATTCTTTTTCGGAAAAACTTGGTCTAGCCCTAGTCCAAACGGCTTAAAGGCTTCGAAGGTACTTTCAGTCACACCTGATACAAGTGGTCACTGACTAACCTATTAAGAATGTGCTTGAAAAATCACCTATGTCCCGAGAAAAGCTGTCAAAGCCCAAGTCTCAGCTGACTTCATCATAGAAGTCCCTAAAGAAGTCACAACGGAAGACAATACAGTCTCCACTGAACCCTCCGACCCCCATACTTGGAAGCTCTTTATCGACGAAGCTTCCAGCATTGAAGGGTCAGGAGCAGGGCTTGTTCTAATTGATCCTAACGAATTGGAATTCACGTATGCCTTTCGTCTTAAATTTCAGACTATAAACAACGAAGCTGAGTATGAAGCATTGATTGCTGGGCTCAAACTTGCAAAAAATATGGGTGTCAAAAGGCTTCAAGTCTTCACAGACTCGTTGCTTGTTTCAAACCAAGTACATGACAACTACATAGCAAAGAAATGGGGGTTCAAAAGCTTCAAGTCCCCACAGACTCTCTCAAGCTAAGACAATAACAGCTATATAGCAAAAGAACCCAATATGTATTAGTAACGAGAGAAATCAAAGGAATTGATGAACACATTTCAAACATATGCCATCAAATAAATTCCAAGATCTCAAAACAAGAGAGCTGATGCACTAAGCAAGCTTGCATCTCTTACGTTAGCCCATCTCACCAAAAAGATACTAGTTGAGGTACTAAAAACCTCATCCATCCAAAAACACGAGGTTCAAGATATGATCACCAAAGAAGGGCCAAATTGGATGACTCCCATTGAAAAGTTCTCCAAAAACGGTGAATTACCTAATGACCAGATTAAGGCTGAAAGGGTTCGTATCAAGTCAAGGCAGTATGTGTTACAAGGAGATATCCTTTACAAAAAAGGATACCTTGCACCATTACTATGATGTGTTGGCCCAGAACAAAGCCAATATCTGATCAAAGAGGTTCATGAAGGGATATGTGGAGCTCATTGTGGCCCAAGATCGGTAGTGTCAAAGTTGATGAACCTCGGACACTTTTGGCCTTCCATGCATCGAGATACCTCCGAACAACTACGAAAATGTGAAGCTTGTCAGTTACATGCTCTGGTACCCAAAAGACCCAAACATGACCCCGTTCCCATCTCCTCGGCCTGGCCATTTCGCAAGTAGGGAATGGACATTGTTGGCCCATTCCCACTAGCCAAATGAGGAGTCAAGCTCTTATTGGTAACTGTGGATTACTTCACCAAGTGACCAGAAGTAAAAAAAATTGTCAAAAATCTCAGGGAAACAGGTCATTGATTTCATTTAGGAAAACATAATCTGTCGTTTTGGGCTCCAGGGGTACTAGTCACAGATAACGGGAAGTAGTTTGCCGAGAAGCCTTCTAGCTCCTGGTGTAAGGAGTTCAGAGTAACTCAAGTATTCAGCTCGGTAGCTCACCCACAATCCAATGGCCAAGTTGATAGGACAAACAACAACATTGTTGAAGGGATTAAATCTCGATTGGGAAGATACGACAACAACTGGCTCGAATAACTTCCCAATGTGATATGGGAAATTCGAACAACCAAGAAAACGAGCCACAAGAAAACACCCTACAGCCTAGTGTTTGGATCAGAGGCTGTAATCCTAGCTAAAATCGGAGTAACAACACAAAGAACATTCAACATCGACCTCGAGCCAAATAAGAAAGAGACGATGTTGAATTTGGAACTCCTCAAAATAGGCTTGTGATCAAGCAGCCATACAAAAAGCAAGGTACAAACATGGAATTGTATTACAATACACGGGTGAAACATCAACGCTTCAAGCCTGGGGACCTTGTGCTTCAAAATAATGAGGCCGGCAAGAAAGAAAGCCAAGGAAAGCTTGGCCCTAAATAGGAAGGGCCATACAGTATCCTTAAAGCCCACAAAGGGGGATCATACAAGCTGGCAGATCCGCAAGGCAAAAAGCTTCCCCGCCATTGGGATGGCAAACACCTTAAAAGGTTCCATGTTTAACCAAAACGTGTTACAAATAGTTCCAAAAAGTTGTTCTATTCCCTTAGTAATCAAAGTACTTTGAAATGAATGAACAATGAATCAAAATTTGTCTTTCTATCCTATAATCAGGTTGAGAACCTAGCAAGAAACTCCATGGCAAGGGCCATGTAAGGGGATGAGCTCCCAGGCCACATCGCTCAATAGGTTCAAGGGTTGAATGGACCTATATAAGGGGTGAGTTCCTAAATCAATACAACTCCATGAGACTCATAGAAATCTTAAAAAACATGTCTCATAGACGGGTTTGAACAGCCTATACCAAACGTTCCTTAAGCCCCAACATTGGCTTACGAACCAAAAATACTCTAAGTGAATGTCATACATAGGATAGAGGTTGTATATTCTTGTTAAAAATATCCTAAGGCTAAGTGACTGCAGCATTGAACCCTTTAAGGTATAAATAACATAAGATGCACCGCCCAAAACAAAGACAACATACAAAACCAATAAAAACACAAGAGAGTAAACAGAACAACACAATAGACATAACAAGATAAGTTAAAGATAGCAAGGGCCTTACTGGCCATCAAACATAAAACATTGTCCATAAGCCTTCCAGACTTTAACCACCAAATGACCTAAACGGTTCCCTTGAAACAAAAAGATGTTTAAGCAAACAACCCATAACATTGTTCGACATGCTAAGAAAGCTATGAATTAAAGTTTCTTCTTTGTATGGCAGCATCAAAAATGATAGACTTTGCTGCATCATCTTTATTCGAAACCCCATCATCTTGGGTGTTTTTAGCCATCCTCTTTTTCCTCCCTATGACACCCACTGTCTCGGAGGCTTCAAGGCTTGAAACCTTTGAGCCCTCATCACCTTCAGAACACGTTTCCTCGCTATCTCCAGAGCAAGGACGTTTCTTCGAGAGGGACTTCAACACTTCGTTACAAACAGTCTCATTAAGGCCCTGGGGTTTTAACTCCCGCAAGACAGGCAAAGGTTTACCAAAACACTTGGAGACTTCACTCACATAAGGGTAAATCATATGCTCAATCTTAAAAACTGTTCCCTTGAAGACTTTGAGTGCTTTGGGTTGAAAAGGAGAAGACTTTTCCTAAGGCTCCACAGGTTCACAAAGCTTTGTAACCAGCAAACTGACCTTGGTGTCTTCCATGAGCAAGAAGCTTGAGACTTTTTTGAACTCCGACGAATGGAGAAGATAAGTAACCACTTGCTGGAATCCATCCTCAATGAGCCATTTATTATCACCAGTTTCCTAGGCAAATGAAGCCTTTAACCCTTCTTTCTCCTCTAAGAAGGCTCTTTTTCTGAACCTCCAAGGCATCCTTATCGACCCTGACTTAAACCTTGTCAGCCTCCAAGCGTTTTTCCAACTCAACGATCTCAGTCTTGTGCGGGAAGAAAACTCCTCAAATCTTCAAACGGCAATGCTTTCTCCTTCTCTGCGTAGCCCTCAGCTTCCTTCAAAGCAACCATTAAAGCTTTCATCTCATCCCTCCTCTCCGAAAAGACTTCATATTCTTGCATCCTTTTGCAAAATCGAGATACACCCTCAAGAAGCAAGGTAGCAAGGTTGCAAGCACCCATCATCATTTTCGAAATCATCAGTTCATCGTCCATAGATGAGCAAGAACATCAAACAGTAGGAGGAGCAAAATGGGTAAGAACATCCTCACAAACGGATGAAGACTTGAAGCTGTCACCAACTGTGACCCTCCAGTCCAGCACATAAACCTCTTCTGGATTAACATTGGTGGAACCTTCACCACCCTTCCCGAAACCCTTCAAGCTCACAACCTTCTTACCAGCTGCCTTACTCTCCTTACCAATCACCAAGGGCAACTCCTGGTCGTTTTTTTTATTTTCCTCAACCCAACTTCTAAATCATCTGAAGCCTCTATGTCATCGCTCAGTTCCACTGGCTCAGAAGCCGATGGTTGGTCGGCAGCCTTTATCAAACGACGGTCTGAACGGCGAGTAGAGACTTTGTAAGCAGCAACCTTGGTAAAACCCTTGACGTTTGGGACATTCATGTAGCCTGAACCCTCGAACCTATGTTCAGTGTTCCTGGAAACAACATCTTCACCGGGCGTGGCCTCAACATCTCCAAACACAACATCAGAGGTACCATCACTCTTGATAAAGCAAAACATCATACCCTGATCATCCCTCATGAGCATAGGGTCACGATCTGGCTTGGCCCACAAGGTGCTCACACCCATCAACACTAAAGGGTGTTCAGGAAAGGGATGAAGCCTCGAAGGACATTTCCTAATGCCTTTTAACAACTAACTATCTAGTCAGACTCAAACGGCTCAAGCTTGTTTAACACAGCATCAGGGTGCCTCCAAACAAGCTTAAAGGAGAAATCCAGAAAAATCGGTCCTTCCAAGAACCAACGGTAGTAAGCATTGAGGAAGTCAAACAAACATCAACTAGGGATGTCTCAAACGTGACCCAATCGTAGTTCTTGGTCAACCGGAAGAAACATCGGAACAACAACGATGGGTCATACCCTATCACAAGACCTCAAAGTGTAAAGTCCCAGCAAGACCTTGAGGACGCAACTAACCAAGTGACACACGATAATACTCTAAAATATTCAGAACAATGACCGAAAACAGATGACACAAGTTGGAAAACTCGAAATGACAGCAATAAAGAGCAATCGAACCAGCGGGACACTGATCGATCGATTTATCTAAAACCCGGAGCCACCGGATTAAACTTTAGATCGATCCCCCATTATTTACAAAAAGTCTCAACTTCCTCTCTAGTGAGACAAGAATAACTCACATACAGATCTTTGCTAGCACCCAGGAGAGGCGACCAAAACAAAAAAGAAAGTGAAGTATAGGCAGTTATTATTACGCAAAAGGCAAAAAACTACCATCCATCACATTAACTGTCATTTCAAAATCCAAATCCAAAAAACTTAGACGCCTGATAACCTTTCAAGCCTTGAAGCCTTGAAGCCTTTAAGCAATAAAAATCGTGTACAAAAGTCAGAAGCATTTGAGCTTACACCCCAAATACCTCTGACTTGGGGGAGTGATGACGGGGGTAGCTCAAACCTTAATAAACTGATTAGGGACACAACAGCTTAAAAGGTTAAAAGGTTAATAGGTTCGGAAATGGTCCAACGGTCATGAACAGTAAAAAGACAAGTCAGAGCCTTGTCACATCACCCTTTGCGTGTGAAACCTCATGCCTAGCCGCAACCAAACCATGTGGGAGAGCACACCCTTTTGTCCGCAGGTACAAACCCTTCAACCCCTAAAAAGGGTAAGCCCCTCACTGCAAGCCAGGTTCACTAGTTAAAGGTTTCTCCTTTGAGAAACCTCTTCCCCTATAAATTGCAGCTCATGACAAGCATGCCATTCATTCTGGAATCAGCAGAAAACTATCTCAATTCTCTGATTCTCCTTCTCCCTCTCAAGAACAAGCTTCATGCTTGCTTCTCTTCCTCTTCTCCCATGAGAACTTGCTTCTTATAAGTTCTATTCTTCACACTAAATAATTCATCTTCTCCAACGATTGCTTTTTGGGCTGATTTCTAATCAATTCAGGATCTAAGGAGAATAACAACAATACTAGTGAACCTCTCTCCACGTCTTGCAAACGTGGGGGGGCCCCACGACCTGCGTTAGGCTAACTGAAACCTTGAACCCTTTACCCGGAGATATTGCTACAGGCCTTGGTCTTGTATTTGTTGCAACAACAACAACAATCAAATCGAAACTTATCGTGCAACAAAAGTATTTGAAAATATAAAAGTTAAGAGGGGAAGGGCTTAGATTCTTGATTAATAGCATTGGTGTAACAATAAATATTAAGTTTTGTTCTCTATAATTGCTCTAGCGTCCCTTTTTTAGTGTCATTCACGTTTATTTCCATTTTTCTTGCTTAACCACCTGCCCTATAAAGCTTATTTATAGCATAACTGTTTAAAGAAATCGTTGTTCATTTAGGACTTTATTAATGTTATAAAACTAGGGTGAGGATTTTGGCTAGAATTATTAGAAAACACTAAAATTATGACATGTGTTAAAATTTAAAATAAATAGAAAGGGTATTTTAGTCAATTTCACTCAATCTTCTTCATTCTTCTTCTCTCTGTAACTTCAAAACCCACCATCTTCAACCATTTCTTCACTTTCTATCTCAATAATCACTAAATTATTGTGCAATTTTCGTCAACAATCAATGATTCAAACACCCAATCAACGTGTTCTTCAGCTTTTTTGAAGAAACCCAGTTTAATTTCATACAATATATCATTTTTAGCATGTGATTTTAAAGCGAATCACTCGATTCGATCGCTGATAGGTGTTTCTAACATTCAAATTTCATCAATCGTTGAAGAAATCTGAAGAAATCGACTTCGATCTATGTAAGAAATTTTTGAATTGCATTTTTACGATCTGGGTTTTTTAATTTAGTTATTACGTTTTACGATCTTGACGGGGGTCCGGGGGCAGCGCCCCTGGGGCAGGGTTCAAGGGGCGGCAGCCCCTGGCTGGGGTCGAGGTGGATCAGAAAATTTAATTTTCCAGAAATTGCCTCCTTTCGAATACAAAAATTCGTAGACAGTTTTTGATCTCCTACTTCCTGGTTCGGACAATTCACAGACAATTTTATGTGTCCATTGCGTTTTAGAAATAAGACAGTTTTATGTGTTTTCTGGCCATTGCGTTTTAGAAAAACACATTTTTGAATTGTTTTTAGTCCACTGCATTTTAAGTAAACACATTTTTATGTGTTTTCAGTCTATTGCGTTTTAGAAAATACACTTTCTTTTGTGTTTTTAGGCCATTGCGTTTTAGAAATAAGACATTTTTAAGTGTTTTCTTGCCATTACGTTTTACAAATAAGACATTTTTAAGTGTTTTCTGGCCATTGCGTTTTAGGTAAAACACATTTTTATGCGTTTTCAGTCCATTGCGTTTTAGAAAGTACACTTTCTTTTGTGTTTTTAGGCCATTGCGTTTTAGAAACAAGACATTTTTAAGTGTTTTCTGGCCATTGCGTTTTAGGAAAACATATTTTTGAAGTGTTTTTAATCCATTGCGTTTTAGGTAAACACATTTTTATGTGTTTTCAGTCCATTGCGTTTTAGAAAGTACACTTTCTTTTGTGTTTTTAGGCCATTGCGTTTTAGAAATAAGACATTTTAAGTGTTTTCTGGCCATTGTGTTTTTGTGCATTGCGTTTAAAAAAAGTCATTTTTTTACCTTTTTTTACTATTGCGTTTACAAACTGGGGTTTTTCCATTGCGTTTTACGCAACTGGGTTTTCGAAAATATAGCAATAGCATACCCGTTTTAAAGATAAAAAAACGCTCTTTTTTGGTGCAATTTTTATAAAAAATAATGTCGTATGAAAAAGTTATTAACGTTTAAAAAATGAGGGGGGGGGGGTATTCGTGGAGAGAGAAACTATTGTTCTGGATTGACTACAATGCCCTTACACAAACTCACGCGCCTCTTTTCTTCCCCTTCAATTTCCCTCGTTTAATCTTAGTCATTGATTAAATCAATTGATGGTCAAGATTACTTTCTAGCCTTCCTAGCCAAATAAACTTTCTATTATATCCTAACCTTATAAAACTACTCCCTAAACATTGCCACCTTTGAAGAAATTATTACAAGCGGTAAGTGTGCCAACGCTATGAAAAGCTTAGGGACAACAAGTTTTTTCAACAACTTCGTTCCACTTAAATACCACTTAACCTTTTACTTGCAAGAATTTGAACACTCGCCACTTTTGTGGGGAGCAAGCACCGTATCACCGCCACTAGGTCATAGGTACGACAAGTTAACTGACGACAAAAACTTATCGTGCAACAAAAGATTGAAGATATAAAAGTTAACACTTTTCTATGGATCAAAAACAGGGGAAGCGCTCAAATTCTTAGGCGCATTGGTTTAACGGTAATCATCAAGTTTTGCCCTCTATAATTGCTCTAACGTCTTTTTCTTAACGGTAAACTAACATACTTCTAATTTACTCCTATTAATCATTAATACATGCACTTTGGGGGAGTTAAAATTTTGAAGACTCCACCTAAAGAATAGTGCAGACTGAAAAGACACTTTATTACCACCATGTCCAGACTATAGCATTTTGCTGGTTAATCTTTATTCTAATAAATTTCTCCTCCTTTCTTGTTCCTTTTTTGCGTTCATTAATATAATGTACAGCGCTTAATAAAAGTTTTAAATGCACATTAAAGGTGGTCCATTCTTGTATCCTAAAGAATATTTAATGGATAAAAAAATCAGACTCGATGGGCTAGTAAACATCCAGTACACATCAATTTCATCTAATTTTTCTTTTTATAGAACATCTAACTCTTACACAGGGTGTTTCTATTCGTAACTTTACATCTTTTTCAGGGTAGTAGAATCCTCAATCACTTAGGAATATAAATCATTACATACATACTTTGATATCGCTAGGATTAGTGACGGATTGAGAAGGAAAACTTAAGTGTAGTGCGGGCTAAATTAAGGGTAGCCGATACATAAAACGAAAAATAAAAAGATTACAGTAGAATTGTAACTCGCCAAAAAAAGTTGAGGGATAGCATGGTTTACCCTCGGAGTATGCTAGATCTGCCCGTAGACTAGGATACAAGTCCTTTGTTATCAAGTTTATCTACTTTATGAGTTTGAGGGGACACATGAAATAAAAAAAGAAAGTTGCTAGTTAAGTTCATATATAAAATCGAGAATTTAAATTTCACTTTTATAATGGTACCGTGATGACGTGAACGAATAAGATGACAATTTTGAGAAAAAAGAATAAGGCAATGTTGATAATGGTAACATTCGTTTACTATGTACTGTTTTTTTTTAATAAACAATCATAATATAGCATTTATAAACTAATATTTATTGGGAGTTTGTATACATGTTTTAAAACTTTTTAACAATGAAAGATATCAAAGTATACACGATATAAAGTGGGTGTTTGGCATTCCTTCTCAAAATGACTTATTAACTTATATAAGTTATAAGTGAGAAGTCAGAAATTCTGACTTCTCAAAAATGACTTCACACACACACAAAATCCTTTAAAATAAGCTAACCCAAACACTCAAAAAACAACTTATTAACTTTTATAAGTTAATAAGTCATAAGTTGCTCCAAAATAAGCTAACCCAAACACCCTCAAAACATCTCACCAAAGATCGATTTGTATGACTTAAGAAACCAAAAGAACAAGAATAAGAAGCTAAAGGAATAACGATGTACGACCTGAATGAATTGGTGAAATTGGAGATAAGAATTAAGAATTCAAGATGAACCAGATTAAGGGTATGTTTTGCATGAAGCTTTTAGTAGCTTTTAGCTTTAAACTTTTAAGAAAAAGCTCATACTCAATAAAAAACCATGTTTGGTTGAATGAGCTTGAAGCTTTTAGGTTAGGAGCTTGAAGCTTTTGGTTCAACGCTCCTACTAGTAGCGTTTAAAATGAGCTACAAGCTTTTAGGAAAAAAATGACTATTTTAACCTCTAAAGATAATGATTTTTTTAATGTATAAGCTTTTTAAATTTTTAGTTATGTCCATTTTGGTCATTTTATTAAAAGCTCCAGCTACTCTGCCAAACATTAAATATATCTAAAAGCTACAGCTACTAGCTACCAGCCACCAGCTTTATCAAACATGCCCTAAGATGAATAGTGAATCAATAAATAATAGATACTTCTTGAAGTTCACTAATTTACAAGTTTAATATGTTATTTGAAATTAAGGGTTAAGTTATAATAGAAAGTATTTAAAAATAAGAAGTGTAAGAAGCCACGAGAGTGACAAGTGTCCTAGGAGGAATTAAATGAAAAGGGTAATTTTGTCTACAAGAGAAAAGAGAATATGCACATGCAAGTCACATGTTATTTCTCCCCCAATTTTTAAACGTCCGTAACTTTTTTATACATCATTTGATTTTAATAAAAAAATTATACCATAAAATCGAGCGTTTTTTTATCTTTAATATGAGTAGCATATTGTTATATTTTTCAAAAAAAAAAATTCAAAAACCCAGTTGTATATTATACAATGGACATGATGTAAAACACAATGTAAAGTAGATCAAAAACACAATCAATCACAACAGATAAAGACACAATGGACAACATACTAAAACACAATGACCATAACGTATAACACGATGTCGATACATATAACACAATAAGTATCAGACTAAATAAAAACACAACTGATGACAACCGATAAAAGACACAATTAATGACAACAGATAAAAGACACAATGGAGAGCAGATGAAGACACAATGGAAAACAAACTAAAAACACAATACACAACAAACTAAAACACAATGAACAAAGATAATAAAAAAAATTGAACAAATTATTAAAACACAATGGACAACATATTAAAACACAATGAATAACATATTAAACACAATGACCTGAACTAATAACACAATGTATAGAAAACTCAGATATAACACCATCTTCATTGTATCATATATTGTGTTATAGGTTCTTAAAAAAACGCAATGGATAGAACCCAAAGTAACATTGTGTTATAGGTTTTGATAATAACACAATGGACATGATGTAAAATACAATGTAAAGTAGATCAAAAACACAATCAATCACAACAAATAAAGACACAATAGACAACATACTAAACACAATGACCATAACATATAACACAATGGCGATAACATATAACACAATAAGGGGGTGTTTGGCCTAGCTTTTTTATCTAAGCTTATAGCTTTTTTAGCTTATTTTTACAAAATAAGCACTAGTGGGTGTTTGGTTGAGCTTTTTAAGTTTATGCTTATTAGCTTATATAAGCTAATTTCAAGAAGCTTATGGGTTGATGGTTTTTTAGCTTATTTGAATAAGCTTATTTGAACAAGATGATTTTTTACTCATTTGCCCTCAAATGGTGGATTAACTCATTTGAATATGATACACACAATGGTATTATACCCCTTCCCATAATACACAATGGATTAACTCAACTTGTAGAATATAAGCTAATCCAAACACTTAAAAATAGCTTATCAAATGAAAGAAAATAAGCATAAGCTACTTTAAAATATAAGCATAAGCCAAAAAAATAAAAGCTAGGCCAAACACCCCCTAAGTATCAGACTAAATAAAAACACAATTGATGACAACCGATAAAAGACACAATTAATGACAGCAGATAAAAGACACAACGGAGAGCAGATGAAGACACAATGGAAAACAAACTAAAAACACAATACACAACAAACTAAAACACAATGAACAAAGATAATAAAAAAATTGAACAAATTATTAAAACACAATGGACAACATATTAAAACACAATGAATAACATATTAAACACAATGACCTGAACTAATAACACAATTTATAGAAAACCCAGATATAACACCATCTTCATTGTGTCATATATTGTGTTATAGGTTCTTAAAAAAACGCAATGGATAGATCCCCAATTAACATTGTGTTATAGGTTTTGATAATAACACAATGTATAGAAACTCTACTGACCAAAACTTAGTTAAAAGACACAATGACCTGAACCTTTAACACAATGCAAAAAAAAAAAAAAAAAAAAAAAAAACCCAGTAAAAATGAAAATTTTTATTTTATTTTTATATGATAATATGGTACTCATATTAAAGATAAAAAAACGCTCGTTATTATGGTGAATTTTTTTTAAAAAAAATGTCGTATAAAAAAGTTATGGACGTTTTAAATCGATGGGGGAATTAGCATGTGCCTTGCGTGTGGAGATAGAAAATCCATAAATATAGGATTCCCTTTTATGCCCCTTCTATTATCTTTTTTTCTCTACAACAAATCTCAACCTTCAAAATCTAAGATCAATGGACTAGAATTTTTCTTACCCTTTTTATTTATTTTATCCTTTGTATTTGATCCTAATCCTTGAAATTAATATGCGGCACTTGTTTATAAATCGAATGAGTCAAAGCTTAGAAAAATAAATTTCTCAAAAGTGGTAGTTTGTAAGTTATTGAGTCGTAACTTTTTACTCATAACATAAAATTTCACAATCCTGATATAAAAAACTTTGTGACCACATATTAATTCCAAGACGACCCAAAAACCAAAATTTAAAATCAACAAAAACAACTTTTTTCTACCTTTTAATAACTACATAACCGAAAATCATTCTAAAGGGATAAAAGGAAATAGATTTCTTGTAGTCCATAATATAAAGGGAGAAAATATTCTCTCAATATGTTAAATCATGGACTGTGGTAAAGTCCTTTAAAAGACTGGACTGTGGTAAAGTTGTCGGCGATGTGTGTTGTCATCGGCTCACTAAGCCTAGCCGAGAATTAGATAGAAGAAAGGAAAAAGTTCGGCCACCCCTAATCTTAATGGGCCAGTTTACTTAATATCTTGTTTAACGGGTTGAGTAAGTTAAATCTTAATAGACTAGTAATAATACAAAAACCCTAGTTTCTCCGTGTGCGTAGGTTGCACATCGCGACTGAACCACGTAAATTTCTTGTGTCAGATTTCTTGTTTTTTTGTTTGTTTGTATTTGTGAGTTACTTGTTTGATCCTAACAACTTGTATGAGACCTTAGGCTCCTGAAAAAAACACAAACCCTAGACGCCAGCCTCTACCCGCCGCTAGGTGTTCAGTCGCCAACACCCACCATCCCGCTACAGTTTTCCAGTTTTGCTCTAGGGCAACCGCGTACTGTCGCCGCTACGTAACCCAAATTAGGGTTTTGCCAGCCGTCACCTACCACCAACCAGATTAGCGTTTCCAACTGCCATCGCCGCTCAAACAGAAAGGTTTCTGTTCTGATTTTTGCTGCTGCAATTTTCTAGTTTTCTGCATGTTTTTCGAGGTCAGATTTTGGATTGTTTTGTAGTTTCTTCTCAGTTATTTTTTGGTCAGTTTTCTGTTAGAGATTTCAATAAAGATAATGGCCGAGGACGGAAGATCATGATTGAGAAGTGTGATGGACAAGATTTTGTATGGTGGAAGATGCAAGTTGAGGACTTGTTGTGTTAGAAGAATCTTCTTGCATATTTGTCAGGTAAGAAACCCTAGAAGGTAAAGGATGAAGAATGGTTAGCTTGGACAGAAAAGTCCTAAGCAGTCATCAAATGCACTTTGACAAAGAGCGTGGCTTTCCACATTGTGAAAAAAGAGACTACTGCTCGTGGGGTTATGACAACATTAGCAAACATGTACGAGAAACCATCCTCTTTAAGTAAGGTATACTTGATTAGACAGTTAGTCAACACTCGTATGCTAGAAGGTGCATTTGTTACTACTCACATTAGTGATTTTAATACATTTATATCTTGTTTATTATCAGTTGATATTAAATTTGATGATGAGATACAAGCTTTGTTTCTTTTGTCTTCGTTACCAGATAGTTGGTCAGGATCAGTCACGGGTATCAGTAGTTCAACTGAAAACACTAAGCTCACATTTGTGGGCATATGTGTGTAAGACCTTAATCGATTTTAAATGAAAACCCGTAATGGAAATGTGAACCCAAAAATTTCTTTCTTTATAAACGTTCCAACATGCTTGAAACCATTTAAAAACAACTCTTTATAATAATAATTACATCTTTCATACTTATTAGGAGATCGATGTAACATGTGTCTAAAAAAATTCATGACAACACTCCCCCGTATAATCTTTGCTCTAACTCGATCTTCAATCGCCTACACTCCACGATGATGGTGATTCCATACAACCTGCAGTCACCATGTCGCATTCTTTCTACATATATCAATCCCTTTGATTATCTTTCCAAGTCCAATTTTTGCGTCCAAGTGTCAAATCTTCGTAAGGCTAACAATCACATACCTGCACTTTCATTTTCATTCTCAAAGGCATATAGTTAGCATTGTCAATACTCTACTCTTACATAGTAAAACCGCATATACTTACATAAAAGTCCTATTCATTCATATATATTAAACTCCACCTCATACATACGTACCTTTCTATCCACCTACGTACATACAATTACATCTTACACCTTAGTACATGCAGGTCCTAGCTACATACATTCATGCATATATACCCTTTACATACAAACCTACATACATGTTCATTTCTAAATCATGCTCACCTACGAGTTCCTTTCGTATACACACGAATAAAATCCATATCTAAGTATGCTTAAATGAGAATGAAAGACGTTGTTCTTGTTAAAGAGTCATTATAAATATTTTCTAAGTATGCTCGAATGATTATATAGAAAAAAAAGAGTAAATTACAAATTTTGTCCTTTATGTTTACATCAAAATTCACGCGTTGTCCTTTAGGCCAAAACTTGACAGGCGGTGTCCTTTACGTTTCAAAATCTTGCACGTTTTGTCCTTTAGGCCAAACATGGTTAGAAATCTCAATTAAAAATTGTCATATGCTATGCACATGAGGGTAAAATCGTAATTTCCCTCTCATCCCTTTCGATTCCCCCATTTATAACCCTCACCAACCCCTCAATTCATATCTTCCTTTTCTTTTCCTCGAGCTTTTTCCTATTCACATCCTTGAGAACCAATTGCCTCTGTTTCAAGTTGTTGTAACCAGCCTTTTCTTTTTCTTTAGGGATTGACAATTAAAGTTACAAGTCAAACGAGTCCACTGCTTCAGTTTCCCCCAAATTCTTCCAAAATTCTCTGTACATATCCGCAAATTCAACTGTAAACGGTTCAATTTCTCATTTTTTCACAAAATCTTTTGTTAACACGACTATTAGTAGAAATTTGAGTGCTATTACACTGTAGATCAGTTGAAATTAGCGAATTAAGATGGAAAATGGCGTTAGGTTTGATGATGAAAGCAATTTGATGGAACAGTTAGCGAATTTGAGTGTTGGTGATGGTGTTAATGGTTGTAGAAGTGACGTGGATAATATCAATGGCGTGAATAAGAGTGATGGATTGTTTCAGGTTATGAAAGCGGTTGAAGCTGCTGAGACAATACCTTAAACGCCTCGAACAACATGATTAGTAGTTAAAACAATCAATCTATCTCCACCATAAGCTGACCACAACCCATCAACAAAATTCAACAAACCGGATAACGTAACCTTACTCGTCTTCCCTCATTCTCAAGCGGCTTCATCGGTTTCTTCGGGTCACTCTACTCCTCCTCTTCCTTCAGTTCCTTCTTCCTCTGTCCGGTAAGATCCATCGAACAATCGATATCTTCAATCGCAATAATCGACTTACTCGACGTCTCTATCAACAATCTTCTAAGCTCCGTGTTGTCCTTGACAGCTGTTAGTTTGAGGTCGTATATATCGTAGTATAAGAAATTCACCATGGCCGTAATCATGGTGTATTTACCGGTCCCTGGTGGACCATAGCTAGGGTTTAAAACGAAGCTGGATGCTCAAACACAACATGGCTCCATTGAGATCCCTAATTTGATTTGATGACATATATGAATTGAAGAGATGAACAGAGGGTTGGTGAGAGGTATAAATGGGGGAATAGAAAGGGTTGAGAGGGAAATTACGATTTTACCCTCATGTGCATTGCACATAACAATTTTTAATTGAGATTTTTAACCAGGTTTGGCCTAAAGGACAAAACGTGCAAGATTTTGAAAGGTAAAGGACACCGCCTGTAAACTTTTGGCCAAAATGACAGCGCCTGCAATTTGATGTATACATAAAGGACAAAACTTGTAATTTACTCAGAAAAAAATTATGGTTCGCATTTTCTGCTGCATACTTTTGGTTAAAACAGTTTGGGGTCTTCCATTAAGGAAGAACATGATGGATCTAAATGGTATAAAGCTTGTTTAGGGGTCAAGGGATTTCAGTAGAAAAAAGGGAGTTGATTATAATGAGATCTTCTCTCTAGTAGTGAAGATGAATACTATCATATTGGTTCTAAGTCTTGTAGCTGCAGAAAAATTTGCATCTAGAGCAGCTAGATGTGAAAACGGCGTTTCTACATGGTGATCTAGATGGAGACATTTATATGGAACAACCTGAAGGGTTCCAGGCTGTTGGAAAAGAAAATTTGGTCTACAAATTGAAGAAGAGCTTGTATGGTCTTAAACAAGCACCTAGACAGTGGTATATGAAGTTTGATAACTTCAGGGAAAGGACAGGTTTCAAGAGATACCGGATGGATCATTGCTACTATCCGAAGGAATTCAATAGCCCTTATATCATATTGTTACTTTATGTTAATGATACGTTGATTGCAGAATCTGATATGAAAGAGATAAGCAAGTTGAATAACCAAATAGATACTTGAGATGAATATCGTCAAAAATAAGAAGGATGGTTCTTTAACACTATCCCAAGAGAAATACATAGAGAAAGTGTTAGAGAGATTCAAGATGAATGATGAAAAGACCAAGCCTAGAAATATTCCATTGGGAAGTCATTTGAAGCTTACCAAAGATCAGTCTCCTAAATCTAAAGAAGAATGATCAGAAATGTCTAAGGTTCCATATGTATCAGTGGTCGGCAGTTTCATGTATGCCATGGTCTGCACTCGACCAAATATTGCTCATGTCGTTGGGGTTATTAGTCGATTTATGTCAGAGCCAGGAAGAGAACATTGGGAAGCGGTTAGATGGCTATTCAGATACTTAAAGGGTACACAGAAGATGGGTTATGTTTCATAGGGAAGGATGTCATTCTAAGAGGTTGTACGGATGCAAATTTAGGTGGATGCAAAGGGACATTTAAAATCACTATAGTGTATGTCTTTATAGTAGGAGGAACGTCAGTAAGCTAGATGTCCAGACTTCAGAAAAGTGTGGCTTTATCAACAGCAAAAGCCAAGTACATGGTTGTCGTTGAGGCAAGCAAAGAACTAGTTTGGTTGAAGACTTTTCTTGAAAAGATGGGTAAATTGCAGTTGATTACTCATTGTACTGTGACAATGAGCGTTAAGTAAAACTTGCTAAGAACCCAGTGTATCATGGGAAAACGAAGCATATCAGGATGAGGTATCACTTTGTGAGAGGATTGATCAGTGATGGAACATTCAACTTGAAGAACATCTCAAGTACTAAGAATACAACAGATATGTTTACCAAGGTTGTGGTGCTGGATAAGTTGAAGCTTTGCATAGCTTCAGCTGGCCTTCAGGAATAGCAATGAGAAGGCGAGGTAACTAGGAAGATTTGAAGATCAGGGGGATTTTCATTTACAGAAGTACATAAGAGATGGTATAGTTCGTGGTCCGAAGACACCAAGTGGGAGATTGTTTGCGATGTGTGTTTCATTTGCCCACTAAGACTAGTCGATAATTAGAGAGAAGAAGGGAAAGGGTTCGACCGACCCTAATCCTAATGATCTCAGTTTACTTTGTATCTTGTTTAGCAAGTTTAGTAAAGGGTTAAACCCTAATAAGCAAGTATAAATATATATCTTTTGTACTTGTAACTCTATAATCACTCAATAATACGAAAACCCTAGTTACTCATGTGGACATAGATTACACATCGCGACTGAACCACGTAAATCTCTCGTGTCAGATTTTTTGCTTTTATGTTCATTTGTATTTGGGTGTTACTCGTTCAATCCTAACAAGGTTTGTGTAATGGTCTTTTGTTCTGTGTAGCGCTGCCCCTTACGTTATAGGGATGGCGAATTTGTGAATAATACTTACCTTTCAAAAAAAAATTAATTATTATATGTTTTAGAGCCGAACTTTTTCTATATGAAAGGCCAATCGAGACATCCCTTGAGAAGTTTTTTAAAAACTTAACATATACACTTTGACACAAATAGTGTACTTTCTACCTAATCAATTGTCAAGGAAAGGACATACAATGATGCGAAGAAGAGTTAAAAATGAAAAAACCAGACGGAGACGATTATCCTCATTCCAAAAAGAAACTGCAACACTTGGTTATTAGGGGACTAGGGGTGGTTTCACTAGTGATAGAATTTATCACTCATAAGCACCAATCAAGTTTCGCCATGTCATTGACCATTTTTCCATCACTCACAACCATTTTTAGTGGGGGTGGTCATCACTCACCACCACACCCAACAATTTCCCCCCAACCAACAAATACCCTCACAAAAATAAACCATAACGCGTTGTCACCATCACGAAAATGATTAACGCGTGGAACATTAACGCGTTGTAGTTGTAGTGGCGGCGGCCCATCACGCGTGGAAGTTCGGTTCCGTTATACTATAACGGAGTGCCCCGGCACCCCTTAAAGGATAAATAATTGTAATCTTTAAACTCTATAGTGATCAAAGCAGTTGAATATGCCCAAAAGAATTTTTTTAGTTTTGGTGCTTAAATACAAGTTTCATTTCATTTTTGGTATTCTTTTTGTAGCCTTATACTTTTCGTATTTTGTGGTGATGCATTCTTTTACTGAGAAAACAATTGGCACACATATAAAATCACTACCCCGGTGTTTGAAACACCCGAAAAACCAAAGGTGAAAGGCCACATAAACAAACACCAAAAGTGAAACAAAAAATTGCTCAAAATCATCTTAACTACAATGCATCAAGACTTCTCAACAGACAATACAACGATTACGAGCATCTAACACATATCATCTAGCACACGCTCAAAGGAACTCTTCAAACTTCAAGCCCGTATGTATAAAGACTCCGCCAAATCTCTTGCCTACAAAAAGGATTTTTTAAAGATTAAAAGAAGAGAGACTTGTTTTATTATTAGAACTAAATAACGTGTCCAACTTATCAAACTATAAGATGTCATCCAGGGGCGGATGTATGTAGTAACAAGGGGTAGCCTCCGCTACCGCTTGGTCGGAAATTTTTTGACGTTTTTAGTGTAAATTTTGGAAAAATTTTACGTTTTTTCAATTTCGTTACCGCCTATTTATAAAACGTTACCGCTTGGTCGGAATCCTAGATCCGCCACTGATGTCATCATTCTGAGTTACCAAAAAAGTTATCCAAGAAATGGTTTTATTATCTTGAGTTCAAAGTGACCAGACTAGACAAAAAGATATGCAAATTTAATGATCTTGAGCTAATGCATCACAGTCCCTAAGATCTCAAAAACTTGAGATTCTTTTCATGCCAAAATGAGCAACTTGAATGCGGATTACGATTTATTTCATTAGTATTTTTGAGTGGTTTGGAACCTATAGAATTGTATCTCTCAAGCTATTTGTAGTTAAACAGATTATATTTGTGGATTTTTAAAATGTATAAATATGTTATTAACTATTAAACCAAATACATATCAGTATTTAACAACCGGTATGAATTACATTACACTATATTTAAGAAGTATCTAGTTGGAACTTTAGCTATTTTGAAGTTGTGTATGATTTTGTTAAAATACGCATGCGTACAGCTTAAATATCCTGTTAATTAACTTGTGGTTCAACTAAATTAAATGTACTTAGGCTTGAAAGCCTTTGCTGGGCCTACTTACCATGGGCTTTACAGAAGTCAAGTCCACCAGAGGTGGGCTCAACCAAGCAGTTATTATATTTTGTATTAAATTGTGGGTGTTTTTTTTTTTTTTTTTTTTTCATAAACATCATCCTTACCCCCTCATCTATCTAAAATATCTAGTGATCATTTAATTGAACCGGAGAAACGACACTAAATATTTAGTGCATTACTTAATTGATTAAAGTGGTAGAAGGGTTGGGTTTTTTAATATAGACTCAATTTTGATTCTTAATTGTGTTATTTTGGGTGGATATAGGTAATAAGGATTTGAACTAGGACTTATGCAAGGTTGTTAGTTTGATTTTAGAGCTCACTCTGGTTTTCGTCCTGTCGTGTGTTACACCAAAGAGTTCTGCTCTTGTGGTGGTACAACGACTGTCAAGTGACAGTCGGCGGTATGGTTTCTTGGGGGAATGCCAAAAAAAAGTCAAACTCTAAAGCCAGCGTAGACCCAGTTAAGACAACATAGTCTGGCTAGAATGACGCCATATGGAGTTTATCTATACACGAAGTTTATCGTTTCAAAAAAAAAAAAATTAAGGTTTTATTAAGAAAATGTAAATAATGATTATGAATATGTATATGGGGAAAGTGAATACGGTGCTCTTAGACGTATAACCTTATGCGTCAAACCCATCAAAACTACGTAGTTTTGATTAAAATCCTTAGAAAATAAAATTAAACCTTTTATTTCTCAAATCTTCGTTCATATCCCTAAATAACTGAAACAAAAAAAACACGTGATTCATACACAAATCGCCAATACCTCCCCCATTAATCGATCAACTCGAGGGCCGGCCCTGAGAATTCAGGTGCCATGTCTGAGCTCGAAAACATGTGCCTCTTAAAGAATTCAGGTGTCTTATCCGAGCTCGAAAAAATGTGTCTCTTGGGCCTTAACAAAATTAACGCCTAAATAATCGACAAAGTTTCTAACAAATTAACGTCTAAATAATCGACAAACAACGCCAAATAACACCTAAATAATCAACACTTAACGCCAAATAATAGCTAACTAAATAACTAATCAACAATGGACACCAAATAAAACACAAATAATTATAACATATATTTTTTTGTATTCGTTTATTTTATTTGTAACACGTCATTCTTCAATAAACGTTTCGAGTTATGTTTTACATATATTTCATTTAATTTTTATAAAAATATTAAATAAATTAAATAACTAAATCATTTCTATAAAAAATATTTTACAATTCTAAAGTTTGAATATAAGATTTGTATTAAACAAAGTAAAGTACTAAACTTAACATTTAGGCAACACTGAATATACAATAATAGTATAATACAAGGAAATTTTAAGTTTAAAACTTGTTTGAAAAATATTAGAAACCACAGGGACTGTTATTGTCAAGTCCATAAAACTTTCAAAACATAACAATCAAAACCCGCTTTACGGGCCTTCTTCCTCGGCGGGATTCCGGCAGGTTTCCGGCAACCCCGAAGCCGCTAATCGGATTCGTTCATTTGTTTCTTTTGCGTCAACCTTTATCTACATCCTAAACTACTCTATAACCCAAACCATCCCCTTGGTCGTTTATCAGGTCACCATCCCCAACTATTCCGGAGACATTTACGTGCCCTTCGGAATCACGGGCCCTGGCCGGTATACCTCCCTGCCCACCCCCATCGGCCCTGATCAACTCCTTCTCATCATACGATCTCCACTCTCAATTAATAGATCAGGTATTTGCTAATCGATCATGTATTCAATTAATTAGAAAAAAAGGGGGTTTGGGGGTATATTGGATTAGCAAGAACATAGACGATGCAAACGACACTATTGGTGTTGCAATTTTTCTCAAGTCTGGGTTTGCTTCAATTAAACGTAATCCCCAGGACCCCATCTCTGTTTACTGTTTTTTTCGGTGACAACAATAATATTTTTTAGCTTAACGCTCTGTTCCCGAGTTAACTTAACGAGAGATAAGAAAAGAAAGTAAAAGTGAGAAAGGAAAAGACGAGAAAGGAAGAAAAAAGATGTCTTTCCCACCATTTCTTCCCAAATCGGAAGGAAAGAAAAACTAAAGAATTTAGCCTAGTTTTCCTTTCATTTTTTATCTCTTCCTTCCTTAAATGAAACTTGGGAACACGACATGTTTTATTTTCTTTTTGTTTCTTTTCCTTTCCTTCCATTAGTAAACTCTAGAACATAGTGTAAATCTCATTTGGCCTTTTCGTAATTATGGAGAAAAAACAAGGCTTTTTTTTTTTTAACATTAAAGGATGTATTGTAGTTAGAGGGTTATCTCGTAGAAAGAACAGATGTATTGTGGGCTTGGGCTGAGTGCGACAAGAAGAAAATGAATACTTTACTTTTTAATTTTTTATTCTGGAAAAACGAGAACTAAAAATAGATTTTTTTTTGAAAGATAAAATGAAAATAGATTTGAACTACCTAATGGGATTATTTTGTATAATTAATTTTTTTATTATTCTCTTCTACATTTAACTTTTTTATTATTCTCTAAATTGCAAAAGGCTATAATAAATCTTTTATAATAATAAATTCATTTTACATAATATAGATTCTAACGTGATCATATATTAATACAAGATATAAATAGTTGCTACAAGAAAAAAAAAGTAATGCATTTTGGATGAAAAATGTTACGCCTTGAAGAAAATGATATTTGAAGGATTGTAACTTTATAGAAAAAAATAACGTATATATTTTGGATGAAAAAGGTTACACCTTAAATCAGTCATTATTTTGAGACAACGTTTATGTTATCAACAATACCAAGATTTGTTTTATATATACGTTATTTTTCACGTGTACGACAATATTATTTTTATATAAAATACGAATGTTATCAATCTTGTCTATGTTTCGTTTTCCCTATACAAAGTTACATATGTTGATATTTTGACATTATTTTTCTTTATGGTTTTACGTTATCTCTTTGGTTTGTTATACCAAGTATCAATATCGTACCAACACCGTAACGCAACGAAACGAATCAATAACAACTAAATTCCTGCTCAACGCATGGGTAAAAATGCTAGTCGTTGGGTATGTTTGGCAACAAGCTTTTAGGAGCTTTAAGCTTCAGGCTTTAAACAAAAAGCTCCAGGCCCAATAAAAGCCTTGTTTGGTTGAAACAAGCTTCAGACTTTTAGATTAATTGAAAAGCTCTTTTTGAAACGCTGGTGGAAGTAGCGTTTAAAAGACCTACAAGCTTTTAGGGTTTAAATTACTTAGCTAATCTAGAATCCTCATCATCCCATATTGAAGAAAAGATCGATCACAGTAAAAGCCAGGTATGCGCATGTTCTTATTTAATTGAATGAATATCATCTTTTGTCTTCTTATGTGTTGCAACTCTGGATTTTAGTTTCTCTTGTTTAATTATTCTAATCTTAGTTTAGGCGCCATTTATTCCGCCAAGAAGCCCCAACTTCCATCGTTCCACCGCCACACGTCTCTTATATCATCCCTCACCAACACTTTGCTGCTTTTGACAAGAAGCCCTTCTTTTATCTTTCTTTCTCCTTTGAGTGATTCATACTGAAACGTTGACTCAGTTCACACGTCCAGCTAGCTTTTGACCAAGTGATATTTGGTTTTTATAGCCTTATTCATAGTTAGGCGATTTCAGTAAGGGTATTTGGTTTAGTTTAGGGTTGCAAGTAACAACAAGGGTAGTTAAATTGAATGACGAACAAAATCTCTACATGTAGTAAATAAATATATGATGCGAAAGATACAAACGAGCCTAGCTCGAGCTCTCATAAGTTAATCGAGCTCGAGCCTTGAGAAAACAAAGCTCGAATGGGTGGCTTTATAAACAGGTAGAGAAAATACAAACGAGCCGAGCTCGAGCTTGAGAAAACAAAGCTCGAATCAAGCCGAGCTCGAGCCCGAGCTCTCGTAAGTTAATCGAGCTCGAGCCTGGTCGACCTCGGGCTCAGCTCGGCTCGGCTCGTTTGCACCCCTAGGTGTATATTCTTACTCTTTCTGGTTATTGACATTCACTACAATATAAGTTTTAAATATATATTTTGTTTGTGATCTTGCAATATGATGTTCAGTAAATTCATGGTTGGTTTTGTAAATCGAGTTATCAGGCAATATGTTGGTAACTAGTTTCATAATCTATCATTAATTGTTGTTATTTGTGGTTTGATAAAAAATGCAAAACAGATTTCGACTTATTAAGATTTGATACGAAAAATACCAAATATTTTAAAGTGTGGGTCTACAAGACTTTAGGCCAAGTGTTAATTACTTAACGAATACAATTTCAAATTAATATGGCCATGTTACACATATTTGATGAAACTGAAAATTGCATCCAAGACTTTGGGCTAAGTGAAACTTGTACATATAATTGGATCATAATATGGGGGCCTGAGTTTCTGATTTTGGGTAAGCCGACACTCATGGAGCAAGCTAAGACCCATGTATCTACTTTAGTAACTGGAATTTCAGTTACTTGTCCCCTAGTATGGTCTCACTACACCTAACTACAAACATATAGACACCATCTTTGAACGGATTTAGGTAAGTTCTAGTTGATCCGCGAACATGTTTAGGTAAACGAGTCGTGTTCGTGTCAACCTGACATGTACTTGTAGGATAGATCAATATTACACTATATGACATATTTGAATGTAACGTGTAACAATCTTAAGTTCTTTGATTATTATGCTGTTAAAATACATCACGTACGACAACGTGCCAGGTATAACATGCGTGATTTGGGTTTTTTGGTCTATGACGTGCGTGATTTTGAGATGAACGTGCGTAATTAGCAGTCGTACTGGTCGTACGTTAAGCCGTAATGTATGTTAACTGGCCTCTATATATATATGTGTGTGTGTGTGTGTGTGTGTGTGTGTGTGTGTGTGTGTGTGTGTGAGTGTGAGTGAAAGATTACGCTTAGTATTATGTTTTTTTTAGTTATGCTCATTTTGGTCATTTTATACATTTTATTAAAAACTCCAGCTACTCTGCCAAACACCTAAATATCTAACCAGCTTACAGCTTCCAGCTACTAGTTACAGCTACCAGCTTTCAGCTTTCAGCTAACAGCTACCGGCTTCCAGCCACCAGCTTATAACTAGTTTTGCCAAACATATAAGTGGTATGGAAAGTAGCAAGGATTTTTCAATATATCAGATTTTTTCTCGACCAAGACAACGTTTTTTAGAAAAAATAAGTACATATACAACAAATATATAATGT
Source organism: Helianthus annuus (assembly GCF_002127325.2). Classification (NCBI taxonomy): domain Eukaryota; kingdom Viridiplantae; phylum Streptophyta; class Magnoliopsida; order Asterales; family Asteraceae; genus Helianthus; species Helianthus annuus. The sequence goes on along the minus strand of NC_035435.2, from coordinate 99,060,267 downwards.
TATATAGTATTAGAATTTATGGAATATTGGATTTTAATAATCTCAACTATTCATAGTTGGTTGTCAAAAGTCTGAACTTGAAAAATAACCACTGACAGTCCCAACTATTGACATATTGGTCACCAATAGACCTTGACTAACAGAACCCTAACGCCGTTAGTCTCCGGAAAACCGTTTTTGGCCAGAATAAGGTTTCTAAAAGTTCGATCTAAGTTTACAAAGTGGTTTGGTATGAAAATGTTAAGTTTTCCGGCCAAAATTTTGAGTTTACCGGCCAAAAATAAGTTTTCCGGCAAAAAAAAAAAGTTTTTCGGCAACTTCAATAATTGAGGTTTTTACTAGAAAAATGTTCCTAAAGGTCCGTAATAAGGTTACAAAGAGGTTTGGGACGAAAATGTTAAGTTTTCTGGCAAAAATGAGTTTTCCGGTCAAAAACGTTTTTCCGGCGGCCGGAGACTAACGGCGTTAAGTTTCTGTTAGTTAGGGTCCATTGGAGGCCAGTATGTTAACAGTTGGGACTGCCAGTGGTTATTTTTAAAATTGGGACTGTTGACGGTTAACGACGAACAATTGAGATTATTAAAATCCAATATTCCAAGATTTATTTAAAAACTTATTATATAATCACTAGAGAAAGGCTCAAATACATAATCTTTTAAAACTAGGAAGTCACAGAAAGGGTACCAAACAGAATTTGATTGAACTCACTCAAACGACTCTAGAACCGTCTCCTCGAACTCTACAATATGAGATTTAGGTTTTTGTTTTTGAATTTTTAGCTTTTAGATTTTAGAATTTTACTTTAGATCTTTGTGTCTTTTTGTTTTGCATTTTGTCTTTTCTTTAGGTCATTGTGTCTTTTTTGCGACTTATTATATATTTTTCCTCTTTGTTGTGTCTTTGTATTCTTCATAGATTTAGGAGAATTTGTGAGATAACTTTACCTACCTATGATCACTAATACTCACGGTGAGTGAAAAAAAACAATTATTAATCGATAGAAGGATGCCATATTCAATTTTAACAGGATGTTGTTTGCCACACTAATAATAATTGTCAATTTTAGAAGAGGATTCAAGGTTACATATTTAATTCAAGGTTACACCAAATACATATTGAAATAATAGATTAACCCTAACACCAACTGGGGGACACTTTAATAATAATCCTTTTAAAGGTAAAATTGACTTAAGCCGACCTATGCACCATGAAACAAGTGATATACGAGTCTCATAGGGGCTTTAGTATGACTTCAAAATATAAAGAGTAAAGTAAATTGTCATTTTGATCCCTGTGGTTTGGGCACTTTTATCATTTTAGTTCAAATCTCAAACTTTTTACATCTGGGTCCCTGTGGTTTGCATTTTGTTGCCATTTTAGTCCAAAGTCCAAAAACCCTCTATTTTAACTGTTGAAAACTGATTATTTTGTCCTTTAGTGCAGGGCCATTTTGGTCATTCTGATTTATTCGTCTAATAAATTAAAACAAAATTAATTATATATTATATAATATATATATATATATATATATATATATATATAACTCTCCCTCTCTCACATCATATATAACCCTAACCCCATTGTTTTCTCTGCAAACCACATCCACCACACCTTCTGCCACTCTCTCTCAACTGAGCAGAATCCAGCCAGCCGGCGACCGTTCTTGTGCCGACGGGAACCCACAACCACCTCTCCATACACACCCACACCCCTCCTTCTCCGATAACCACACACCCACACCCAAATCAGAAGAGGAGAGAGAGAGAGAGAGAAGGAATCGCAAATCAGGTACCAATAAAGTGAAACAGTTCCGACGCTACCCTCAAGGTTCCGACAGCAGGTCTGAGCAATAAAGTGAATGTCACACCCCTTTCTGCGGCGGAAGCACGAGGTGTGATCATGAAAGGTTCTCATTGCATACGAAAGGTAAACATACTACATGCTCATGAAAATAACTTCAAATTCCATAACTTGAAATCATAAGTTAGCGTTTACAACGCGAGTTAACATAAAACATTGTCTTAAAAGGTTTACACTTTATTTAAAGACAAACACAAGCGACATCCACGAGCATAAGAGAGACCACGCGCACATCCATCCTAGTTACCTGAAATACATGTGAGTTTTGGAAAAACGTCAACATAATGTTGGTGTGAATTCATGCCGTTTTGTTTTGCACTTTTGTATACTTTGTATGAAAACATATTTTGTGAATAAATCGAGTTTTCATAAAATCCAGTTTCATGTGTACACCACGTACTTATGTATGATTCAAATTCTTCTAGAGTACCCCACGTACTCAAGTATAATCCATGCTTTTCTTGAGTACCCCACGTACTCAAGTTATTCATCAAGTTTTAGAATGGTATGAGTTTTTATGTAAATTAAGTCTTCTTGTATGTATCAGGATTGTTAATGGGTTGCAAAGCCATTAACATGTGACACGACATAGGAAGTCACCAAACCTTAGGCATTTAATTGGTATATTCTGAGACACAAAAGCACTACTCGATACTCGCCCTCATCGAGAGTGTGGCTGCCCGGCACCCGTTAGATCTAACCTTTTGTTCTGCGGTCTAGGTATATTGTTGATTAATGGTGCTTCTGTACCCTATTCGTGACACGATTCCTCGCATCATTTTTCATAGCGCATCCTACTTGGTACTCGTTTCTCACCAAGCGCGCTTCCCGTATTCTTATATCACATCACACTTGGTACTCGTTTCTCACCAAGTGTGTTTCTTGTATTCTTATATCGCTACACACTTGGTACTCGTTCTCACCAAGTGTGCTTTTTATTATCATACCATTTGTTAAACATAAAAATATTTGTAACATGTATTTCACCCCCGAAGTTATAAAACTGAAAACAGTTAAGAGAAAAGGGGGAGCATGAACTCACAACTTTGCGTTCCTGTGCGTCGTAAACTTCACCGGGTTTGCTTATTTAACGTCGTAACCTATACGCGTTTTCTTAACGTTAGTCACTAGACTTGCGTCGCACAAGTTCAGTCACTCACTTTTGTGTATATTTTCTCGTGTTAAAAATATTTTATATTTTTAACTAAATGTCTTACTTATATTATTTTCTCACCAATAAATATAAGTCTTTTGTGTTTTGCACTTTGCACCCGAATCATGTGTCTTGTATATTGTATGCGCATTTTCATGTTTATACTCCTCATGAGTATTTAGTATATTTTTACGTCTTAATACGCTAGCACGTATAACACATACTATATACACTTAGCACAGAAGTTGGTGATAAAATAATATATATTTTCTCTCAAAAATATACATACTTATATCCATTTTTATTCTTGAAGAAATCCTCATTTCTTATCACCAAAAATTAGGGAAACCTTGGTAATACTCTTAAATACATTTTTAGGGAATAAGTTTCTCAAAAAAACTTATATTTTTCTAAGTGTCAACATTTATAAAAATTTTGGCAGAGTTTCCCCTAAAAATGGAGGTTTCCCATGTTTTCAAAACATGTGTTTATTTTCTTTTAATCGTCAACAATCATCAACAACACTTATCAACAATAATCATCCACAAATATCACTAATTTCTCCATTTCATGAACTTGGTTATTTACTAAAATTGTGTAGTAACTTACTAGCACATTTAGTAAGTCTTGTTATCTTTAAAAATAAGTTTAGTTTCTTAAAAACCTTATTTTTAAAGAATATAAAGTTTCACAACTTCTAGTCGGTTTTTACGAAAATTATTTCTTTGTTAAAACTTTTGTTACACAAGTGTCCATACACTTGTTTGTTCACAAAAATCACTTTTGTTTGTGTAAGATCCGGTTTAGAACATGTGGTTTCTTTTGACGCTTGGTCTTTTAAAAATACCACTTGTAGATTCATAGATCGGCTAGTTTTAAACACTATTTTACAAGTAAAAATACTTTTACACAAGTTCATGATTCGTGTGTGGTAGAGTTTCACCCTTTAACCCTTGTTTCATTCAAAACAACCTTATGTCATGATTCATGATCATGACCAACCCGGGTTAAACGATGATCCGAGCTACCACAACATAGATCAGGTCTAGATAACCCCACAAATCAAATACTACAACATTTACACATCATGTGAGCTTTTATCCATCATTTAAGTGTCTTTTAGTAGACTTTAATGCATCAAATTGCAAGATTCCGAGTTTTAACCGTTATCTATCATATTAACCACTCTAGATTAGTTCAAGAATGTGTTTTAAGTAACTTACCACTAGCTCGAGGCTAGGGAAGAATCTAGACGCGAATGTGGTGGATAAAAGCTAGAGAAAGAGGTCCTTCGAGCTCCGAGTGCACCAAGCCTCCTAATACGTGATCCTTGATGCTTGGGTATGCTTGGAATGGCTTGAATAAGGCTCGAAAAATTGATGGGTGATTAGGGATGCTTGGCCGTGAGCTTGAGGGAGTAAGAGAGAGTGTGATGTGTGAAGTTATGAGGTGTGAATGATCTTATGTGCCTAACTAGTTACTTATAGGCAATTTAGAGATTTATGGACCAAAGGTTTCAATGTTCTCTTGATATGAGACAAGAGTTAATAAAATAATGAAGTTTGTACAATTCTAGTCCCATGGTAACCGAATTCGGCCCAAGGGGGGGGGTGGGTCTAGTTCAATTTCAACTAGATAGTTGATGATTAGTTAAGTTAAACCAAGTTAGATTAGGGGTTAACTCGGTTAGTGGTGTGAGGAGCTTTTATGTGGGTGTTAGGGTATTCAGGGACCCTAACTGGCTCAGAAAAAGATCAATATTGTTATTAACAATATTTTCATGTTCCGGGTATAGTCCGGTTGTTCGGTTAGACACTGTTTCGTTAAAGTGCTAAATTACGCTTTTTAGTGTCCTTTAAGTACCTTTCTTGTATCCTTTCGATGCCTAACACTTAGGGAAATATTCCGGATATTAAAACGACATTTCTGCATAATATTCATATGCTTAAATGCTGAATTATTGCTGAATTATACATATTCTGCACTTAAAGTGCGTTTCGGGTGCTTTTTAGTGCTTAATTTTGCTTTCGCAATGTATATATATTAAACCCTTATATGTATCCTTGGGTTTTAATGTATTCTTGTCGTAGAACCTACACCTAGGCCTCCATTCTAATGTCTGACTGCTTTCTGCAGTTCTGTTGACATATCGTGTCTTACCGGTGAGTTTACTTAGTATTTTTGACGCAACGCTCTTGTTTATGCATAAAGCAGTATTCTGTAGTATACAACGTGCATGAATTCACTTGCTTAACATCAAATCAGTCAATACTGATATTTAAGCACATAATTGCAGTCATTAAATAATGATTAAAGTGTACGGAAATTACCGGTTTTGTGACAGTTGTCACAGTCTCCCCCCGTTAAAAGAATTTCGTCCCGAAATTCAGGATGAACTAACCCTCGCAGGAGTCTCTTCGAATAGGTGGGGATACTTTTCCTTGAACTGGTCTTCGCGTTCCCATGTATACTCGGGTCCGTGCTTAGAGCTCCAACGTACTTTGACAAGTTTCACACTGCTCCTCCTAGTCTTATTGACTTTCCAGTCAGTAACCTCAACGGGTTGTTCTGTAAATCGGAGGGCTTCATCAATATGCACTTCATCCACCGGGATGATCACGTTTTCTTGTGTTGGACTCTTCTTCAGGTTGGATACATGAAACGTATCATGTACTCCATTAAGTTCTTCCGGTAACTCCAACTTATACGCCACGGTACCAATTCTTCTCAAGATTCTGAATGGTCCGATGTATCGTGGGTTCAGCTTTCCACGCTTTCCAAATCTGACTACGCCCTTCCAAGGTGAGACTTTTAACAATACTTTGTCTCCCACCTCGAATTCTACTGATTTTCTTTTCGGATCAGCGTAGCTCTTTTGTCGATCTCGAGCCGCCTTAATGCGCTCTCGGATCTGCGCAATCTTGTCGGTTGTCTCTTGAACGAGTTCAGGACCAACCATACGTTTATCTCCGGCATCTGCCCAACATAAGGGCGATCGACACTTGCGGCCATACAGAGCTTCGAACGGCGCGGCCTTTATGCTTGTATGATAACTGTTATTGTAGGAAAACTCAACTAAGGGTAGGTGAGTATCCCAGCTGCCGCCTAGATCCATGACACATGCGCGAAGCATATCTTCTAACGTTTGTATAGTCCGTTCGCTCTGGCCGTCTGTTTGCGGATGGAATGCCGTGCTTAGATCTAACTGAGATCCAAAGGCTTCCTGAAATGATTGCCAGATTCTTGAGACAAAGCGTCCATCTCTGTCTGAAATGATTGAGATAGGCACTCCGTGACGTGCCACAATTTCTCTTAAGTATATTTCTGCAAGCTTTCCAGTGCTATCCTTTTCTCGGATTGGTAGGAAATGCGCAGATTTCATCAACCGATCAATTATTACCCATATCATGTCGTGCCCTCTCGGGGTCCTGGGTAATTTCGTTATGAAGTCCATCGAGATTTGTTCCCACTTCCATACGGGAATCTCTGGTTGTTGTAGTAGACCGGACGGTTTTTGATATTCGGCCTTAACCTTAGCACAGGTTAGGCATTTTCCAACATAGACAGCAACATCGCTTTTGAGTCTCGGCCACCAATAGTACTCTTTCAAGTCTTGATACATCTTGTCCGATCCTGGGTGGATCGAATATCTCGATTTGTGGGCCTCATTAAGGATGACTTCTCGTATGCCACCATAGAGTGGAACCCAAATACGCTTCTTGAAGTATAAGGCTCCCTCTTCATTTGGCGCCATGTACTTCAATGCACCTCGGAGGTATTCAGCTTTGCGGTTCTCTCCTTTAAGAGCTTCTTGTTGTGCATCACGAATGCGTGCAGTGAGGTTCGTTCGAATGGTCATTTCTAACGCTCGAACTCTTAGGGTCTTAACCCTTTCTTTTCGACTTAATGCGTCTGCTACAACGTTTGCCTTTCCTGGGTGGTACTTAATCTCACATTCGTAATCATTTAGCAGCTCGACCCATCGCCGCTGGCGCATATTCAATTCCTTCTGATCAAATATGTGTTGCAGGCTTTTGTGATCTGTGAAGATTGTACATCGAGTACCATATAGATAGTGTCGCCAGATTTTCAAGGCGAATACCACTGCGCCCAGCTCCAGGTCATGAGTGGTATAGTTTCTTTCATGCACCTTCAGTTGCCTTGAAGCGTAAGCGATGACCTTTTGGCGTTGCATGAGCACGCATCCCAGTCCTTGTCACGAGGCGTCGCAGTATACCACGAAGTCTTCTGTGCCTTCGGGCAGTGACAATATTGGTGCATCGCATAGCTTGTTTTTAAGTAGCTGAAAAGCTTCCTCTTGTTTAACACCCCAGTCATACTTCTTGTCTTTCTGAGTAAGGGCAGTTAGCGGCTGAGCTATTTTGGAGAAATTCTCGATGAATCTCCTATAGTAGCCCGCTAAGCCCAAAAATTGGCGAACCTCAGTTGGGGTTTTGGGAGCTTCCCAATTCTTTATTGCTTCTATCTTGGACGGGTCTACATGAATGCCCTTCTCATTCACAACGTGACCAAGAAATTGTACTTCGCGAATCCAGAATTCGCATTTTGAGAACTTTGCATAAAGTTTCTCCTTTTTCAGTAGCTCCAAGATGGTTCTGAGGTGTTGCTCGTGCTCTTCTTTCGTCCGAGAGTAAATCAGGATATCATCGATAAATACAATCACAAATTTATCGAGATATGGTTTACATACGCGGTTCATCAGATCCATAAAGACCGCTGGTGCATTCGTCAGCCCGAATGGCATCACAAGAAACTCGTAATGCCCATAGCGTGTTCTGAATGCAGTCTTTGGTACGCTCTCCTCTTGGATTCTCAGCTGGTGGTATCCAGACCGAAGGTCGATCTTGGAATAATAGCTTGACCCTTGTAACTGGTCAAACAAGTCGTCAATCCTCGGTAGTGGGTACCGATTCTTGATCGTTAGCTTGTTCAGTTCCCTGTAATCGATACACATCCGCATGGTTCCATCCTTTTTCTTCACGAACAAAACTGGAGCTCCCCATGGCGAGAAGCTTGGCCTTATGAATCCTTTATCCAACAACTCCTGAAGTTGTGTAGATAATTCTTGCATTTCGGATGGCGCAAGTCTATACGGTGCCTTGGCTACAGGTGCAGCTCCCGGAACCAAGTCTATACGGAATTCGACTTGTCGTTGCGGAGGTAGTCCTGGCAGATCCTCAGGGAACACATCAGGAAATTCCTTCGCCACAGGAATATCTTCGAGTTTCGGTTCCTCAGCCTTCTTATCTATAACGTGTGCTAGGAAGGCAACACATCCTTTCCTTAAGCACTTCTGTGCCTTTATGCAACTGATGATTCGAAGAGGCGCGTCTCGTTTTTCTCCATGCACGATGAGAGTTTCATCATTCGCCAAAGGGATGCGAATGATCTTCTCATGACAAATAACTTCAGCTTTGTTCTTGGACAGCCAGTCCATTCCGACTACTACATCAAAGCTACCCAATTGAATAGGTAAGAGGTCGATGCTAAACCTTCGCTCACCAAGTTCTAGTGTGCAGTTTCTAACAACTTCGCCTGATTCAACAAGTTTTCCATTGGCTAATTCTATGGAATATGGAACTTCTAATCTACTAGATTCTATTCCGAGTATGCGTTTAAATTCCACAGACATGAAGCTATAATCGGCGCCAGTGTCAAATAATATGGATGCAAAGTGATTGTTAATGAGAAACGTACCGGTGACCACGTTAGGGTCCTCGCGTGCGTTCTTTGCTTCAATCACAAATGCCCGAGCCTGAGCATTGTCTTTCTTTGGGCAGTCTCTCATGAAATGATCGTTGCTTCCACACTTGAAGCATCCTTGGTTTCGCCCTTTCCCGTTATCATTCTTGTTACCAGCACCGTTTCCATTTTGATTCTTTCCTTTACTCCAACAGTCTTCTATTCGATGACCCAATCTACCACACTTGTCGCACCTTGGAATGCGACAAGCTCCATCATGATGATACTTGCATTTTTGGCACTTAGGCATGGTGCCTTGGTATCCTTTGGCTGAATTCTTTGCCTCCTTAGAGGGGTTGGTGTCACGTTTCTTGTTGGAACCCTTGTTGTTGCGAGTTGCTTGAGTCAGAGTCGAATGCTTCCTCTTCTTGTCACCGGACGACTCAACATGTGTCTCGGTCTTCTCTGTTGGGTTCAACGATAACTTCTCCATACGAACACAATCCTCAGTAAGACTGACAGCCAGAGTTACAGCCTCAGTGATTGTTTGTGGTTTGGCCGACGTCACCATGCCACGAAATTCTGGGGCCAATCCCCAAATGTAGCGTTCAACGCGCTTGAATTCGGGAGTCACCATGTAAGGAATCACCCTAGACAAATCATGGAACCTCCGAGTATACCCAGTGATGTCAGCTCCTACCATAGTCAAGTGCCAGAACTCTGTCTCCAACCTTTGGAGTTCGGCACGAGAGCAATACTTCTCTCTCATCTTCTCCTTCAATTCATCCCAAGTCATGCCGTATGCAGCCTCATCGCCCAGCGTTTGAACTTGCAAATTCCACCATGTCAGTGCTTCGTCGACAAACAGCCCAGTAGCAAAAGTGACTTGCTGATCTGCGGTACACTTGCTCATGCGGATTGTGGCTTCAGTCTTTTCCGTCCAACGCACAGAGGCTACTGCTCCTCCAGTGCCATCGTAGTTCATAGGTTTGCAGTCGAGGAACTGCTTGAAGGTGCAGCCTGTAATTAACCCAACCAATTCACTTATGAGCAATCGAAGAAATAATGAAACAAAGACCGTTCATAAATTTCTTCATGCTTAGTAAATTGTTCTAAGGTTACCTTGAACTGCGTTTCCACCTGACGAATCTCCATGCCCGTTACGCCTGGCACTGCTTGGCCCTCCACTGTCTTGGGTACGGTTCGCCTCGTACTGGGCGATAGCAGCAGAGATTCTCTCTTCCAGTAGAGCGTTCAGCTCTTCAGCAGTTTTTGGTAGTGGGGGAGGAGGAGGTTGATCATCATTGCGAGCATTCACAGCTTTCCTGGGTGCCATGTTCTGACAGAACATAACACAGCAGGGTTAGGCATTTGTTTTGACGTCGTCATACTGGACAGTAGTAGTATATATTCACAGGTATATACCACATAATTAACATCAAATAATTATTACTCTAGCAGAGTACTTAGTAGGCTTGTACTGAGGGAATCTATACGTGACAAGACTTGCTGTGATTTATGTGCACTGAATTCCATAATTATGTATGCATCCATAATTATGTAACTCCTTGCACAGTCCGCACAGTTCGTTTCATCCTCGTATCTCTTCCTTCAGATGGCCATCGTTGCAGGCAAAGTCACGTATACCTGTGACATTCTACATCTAGTATATGCTAATCATCACACATAATTGCACGTAATTTCTCAGTTAAGACAAGTGCTACTCCTGTGCACCCTAAGTCTCGTAGTGTCTTTTCTAGACTCGTGTAGTCAGTTTCAGGTAGTGGAAGTCGCGGGACGTTTTATGCAATGAAAACTCTTTGAAAACTGTTTTTGTGATAGGATCCTAGAGATTGTAGACTAGACTCGAGAAGGAATCCTGGTTCACTACAATCGCAGCTCTGATACCAATCTGTCACACCCCTTTCTGCGGCGGAAGCACGAGGTGTGATCATGAAAGGTTCTCATTGCATACGAAAGGTAAACATACTACATGCTCATGAAAATAACTTCAAATTCCATAACTTGAAATCATAAGTTAGCGTTTACAACGCGAGTTAACATAAAACATTGTCTTAAAAGGTTTACACTTTATTTAAAGACAAACACAAGCGACATCCACGAGCATAAGAGAGACCACGCGCACATCCATCCTAGTTACCTGAAATACATGTGAGTTTTGGAAAAACGTCAACATAATGTTGGTGTGAATTCATGCCGTTTTGTTTTGCACTTTTGTATACTTTGTATGAAAACATATTTTGTGAATAAATCGAGTTTTCATAAAATCCAGTTTCATGTGTACACCACGTACTTATGTATGATTCAAATTCTTCTAGAGTACCCCACGTACTCAAGTATAATCCATGCTTTTCTTGAGTACCCCACGTACTCAAGTTATTCATCAAGTTTTAGAATGGTATGAGTTTTTATGTAAATTAAGTATTCCTGTATGTATCAGGATTGTTAATGGGTTGCAAAGCCACTAACATGTGACACGACATAGGAAGTCACCAAACCTTAGGCATTTAATTGGTATATTCTGAGACACAAAAGCACTACTCGATACTCGCCCTCATCGAGAGTGTGGCTGCCCGGCACCCGTTAGATCTAACCTTTTGTTCTGCGGTCTAGGTATATTGTTGATTAATGGTGCTTCTGTACCCTATTCGTGACACGATTCCTCGCATCATTTTTCATAGCGCATCCTACTTGGTACTCGTTTCTCACCAAGCGCGCTTCCCGTATTCTTATATCACATCACACTTGGTACTCGTTTCTCACCAAGTGTGTTTCTTGTATTCTTATATCGCTACACACTTGGTACTCGTTCTCACCAAGTGTGCTTTTTATTATCATACCATTTGTTAAACATAAAAATATTTGTAACATGTATTTCACCCCCGAAGTTATAAAACTGAAAACAGTTAAGAGAAAAGGGGGAGCATGAACTCACAACTTTGCGTTCCTGTGCGTCGTAAACTTCACCGGGTTTGCTTATTTAACGTCGTAACCTATACGCGTTTTCTTAACGTTAGTCACTAGACTTGCGTCGCACAAGTTCAGTCACTCACTTTTGTGTATATTTTCTCGTGTTAAAAATATTTTATATTTTTAACTAAATGTCTTACTTATATTATTTTCTCACCAATAAATATAAGTCTTTTGTGTTTTGCACTTTGCACCCGAATCATGTGTCTTGTATATTGTATGCGCATTTTCATGTTTATACTCCTCATGAGTATTTAGTATATTTTTACGTCTTAATACGCTAGCACGTATAACACATACTATATACACTTAGCACAGAAGTTGGTGATAAAATAATATATATTTTCTCTCAAAAATATACATACTTATATCCATTTTTATTCTTGAAGAAATCCTCATTTCTTATCACCAAAAATTAGGGAAACCTTGGTAATACTCTTAAATACATTTTTAGGGAATAAGTTTCTCAAAAAAACTTATATTTTTCTAAGTGTCAACATTTATAAAAATTTTGGCAGAGTTTCCCCTAAAAATGGAGGTTTCCCATGTTTTCAAAACATGTGTTTATTTTCTTTTAATCGTCAACAATCATCAACAACACTTATCAACAATAATCATCCACAAATATCACTAATTTCTCCATTTCATGAACTTGGTTATTTACTAAAATTGTGTAGTAACTTACTAGCACATTTAGTAAGTCTTGTTATCTTTAAAAATAAGTTTAGTTTCTTAAAAACCTTATTTTTAAAGAATATAAAGTTTCACAACTTCTAGTCGGTTTTTACGAAAATTATTTCTTTGTTAAAACTTTTGTTACACAAGTGTCCATACACTTGTTTGTTCACAAAAATCACTTTTGTTTGTGTAAGATCCGGTTTAGAACATGTGGTTTCTTTTGACGCTTGGTCTTTTAAAAATACCACTTGTAGATTCATAGATCGGCTAGTTTTAAACACTATTTTACAAGTAAAAATACTTTTACACAAGTTCATGATTCGTGTGTGGTAGAGTTTCACCCTTTAACCCTTGTTTCATTCAAAACAACCTTATGTCATGATTCATGATCATGACCAACCCGGGTTAAACGATGATCCGAGCTACCACAACATAGATCAGGTCTAGATAACCCCACAAATCAAATACTACAACATTTACACATCATGTGAGCTTTTATCCATCATTTAAGTGTCTTTTAGTAGACTTTAATGCATCAAATTGCAAGATTCCGAGTTTTAACCGTTATCTATCATATTAACCACTCTAGATTAGTTCAAGAATGTGTTTTAAGTAACTTACCACTAGCTCGAGGCTAGGGAAGAATCTAGACGCGAATGTGGTGGATAAAAGCTAGAGAAAGAGGTCCTTCGAGCTCCGAGTGCACCAAGCCTCCTAATACGTGATCCTTGATGCTTGGGTATGCTTGGAATGGCTTGAATAAGGCTCGAAAAATTGATGGGTGATTAGGGATGCTTGGCCGTGAGCTTGAGGGAGCAAGAGAGAGTGTGACGTGTGAAGTTATGAGGTGTGAATGATCTTATGTGCCTAACTAGTTACTTATAGGCAATTTAGAGATTTATGGACCAAAGGTTTCAATGTTCTCTTGATATGAGACAAGAGTTAATAAAATAATGAAGTTTGTACAATTCTAGTCCCATGGTAACCGAATTCGGCCCAAGGGGGGGTGGGTCTAGTTCAATTTCAACTAGATAGTTGATGATTAGTTAAGTTAAACCAAGTTAGATTAGGGGTTAACTCGGTTAGTGGTGTGAGGAGCTTTTATGTGGGTGTTAGGGTATTCAGGGACCCTAACTGGCTCAGAAAAAGATCAATATTGTTATTAACAATATTTTCATGTTCCGGGTATAGTCCGGTTGTTCGGTTAGACACTGTTTCGTTAAAGTGCTAAATTACGCTTTTTAGTGTCCTTTAAGTACCTTTCTTGTATCCTTTCGATGCCTAACACTTAGGGAAATATTCCGGATATTAAAACGACATTTCTGCATAATATTCATATGCTTAAATGCTGAATTATTGCTGAATTATACATATTCTGCACTTAAAGTGCGTTTCGGGTGCTTTTTAGTGCTTAATTTTGCTTTCGCAATGTATATATATTAAACCCTTATATGTATCCTTGGGTTTTAATGTATTCTTGTCGTAGAACCTACACCTAGGCCTCCATTCTAATGTCTGACTGCTTTCTGCAGTTCTGTTGACATATCGTGTCTTACCGGTGAGTTTACTTAGTATTTTTGACGCAACGCTCTTGTTTATGCATAAAGCAGTATTCTGTAGTATACAACGTGCATGAATTCACTTGCTTAACATCAAATCAGTCAATACTGATATTTAAGCACATAATTGCAGTCATTAAATAATGATTAAAGTGTACGGAAATTACCGGTTTTGTGCCAGTTGTCACAGTGAAAGAGTTCCGGTGAGTTTTTCTCTGAATCTGTTGTGGAAATTGGAGAAGATTTGAAAAATGTCGTCGGTGAGGGCGTTATCGGTGTGACCTAGGGTTTTGGCGATGTGACGGGCGACGACGATGAGCTTTTCTTCTGGGTTTTCAGACATGATTGTGAAGTGGTGGTTTGTAGATATTTAGGACATGAAATGCGGAAGATGTGTGTGTGTGATGATATAGTTAAATTGAGATTTGTTTTTATAGTTGTGGAGGAAGCAGTTTAGGGAAGGAATGAGGGATGAAGAAGCAGACCAAATAGAACTGAAAAGTGAAGTCGGAGAAGAAAAGGGGTGGGGGTGGGGTTGGGTAGTTGGGCGGTGGTTGCAGGGGGTGCGAGAGGGTGGTGGCAGGTGGTGGTGGGTTGTGATGGTGGAGGAGGTGGTGGTGTTTGAGTTTTTTGGGGTGCAGAGGTTGAAGATGATGAGGTTAAAGATGATGAGGTTGAAGATGATGATGATCAGGGGGTTTTTATATTTGGGGTTGAATTGCTTTAATGAAAATTAAATGACCAAATTACCCCTTCAGATAAAGACAAAAAAGGGACATTAAAACAGTAAAAAAATCAGAGATTTTGAGTTTTGGACTAAATTGCAACAAAATGCAAACCACAAGGACCTAGATGTAAAAAGTTTGAGATTTGGACTAAAATGGCAAAAATACCCAAACCATAGGGACCCAGATGTAAAAAGTTTGAGATTTGGACTAAAATGGTAAAAGAAACTGATTAAAGAATAAAATTTAGGAACATGCATGATAGATCATAAATAAATATATGTGCATTGCTACCGAAGATGAAAGATAATCAAAAAATTGAAATGTGGAGGCACGAAAAAATGGTAAACAATTATTGACGACACGTGATATTCAGATGATGTGTACATTGTAAAATATGAGTGTGTGTAAGAGAACGAAGAGAGGTATATAAACGAGAGACCAATAGAGAAAAGATGAAACGTATTTTCTACGTGTTTAATGTTCACTATTTTTTTTTGGAAAGGAGGCACTAAACGATGGAACGATTTACAAGTTGAGTAGAGACAACAAATGACATGAAACAGTACTGAATAAGTTGGTTCTAGTAGATAGGGCTGCAAATGAATCAGGGCCGGTTTTGGGCCTGTGCAAGAGGTGTCATCACATAGAGTCCAAAACATTTAGGGGCCCAAAATCGTTTAGAAGTTAATATATATTCTATATATAAACTTGCTGTAGGAAGATTTGTACATATAACTCCTTTTGCTTAGTGGATACAGCAATAAATGTTAAAGCTGACGTTCCGGGTTCGATTCCCCCTATTGTTTTTTTCATTTTTTGTTTTTCATTTCTAACTGATGTTTTTTTTCCATTTTTTTGTTTTTCATTTCTAATTGATGTTTTGTTTTTGGTTTGGGCCTCGAGGGGCTGATTCAGCTTGTTTAGGGGGAAAAAGTCTCATGTGCTCACACCAATTGTAACTTTGCAAGCTTATTTTTTAGTTTTAATTTTGATTTATGCTCACACCAATTGCAACTTTCGAAGCTTATTTTTTAGTTTTAATTTTGATTTTTCACATCTAAATTTGGGCCTCCACAAATTTGCAAGTTCATTTTTTCTTCTGATTTAATCATTTACGTAACAAATTTTACATGTTTTCTTGTAGGTTTTTCATTTCTCATTTAACCATTTACAATATAAACTTAAAAGAACTTAGTATCTAGTTCTATTTTTTTATTTATATGAAAAGGTTCGTGTTGCCAAACTAATTTGGGTGTTCACATATATTCAGTTCTTTTTGCTACGCTACTTTTGTTTTGTTTATTTTATAAAAAATATAGTCATATTGTGGTTTTTTGATATATGATTGGTGAGTTTATATTATAAGGAGGGGCTCAATTTTTTTTTGTTTCACACAGGGCCCAAAAGTATTTTATCATTCTCGGGGACGGCCCTGAAATGAATCAAACGTTCGGCGAACAGTTCGTGAATCCTTTGGCAAGAAGTTTGTTTGTGTTTGTTCGTTTATTAAAAAAACGAACATGAACAGGAAATTTCGTTCGTTTAAATAAACGAACGAACATGAACAAATGTCGTGTTCTTTCATTTATGTTCATGAACGTTCGGTAACGTATTCGTTTGTGTTTGATTGTGTTCGATATAGTTCATTAGTGTTTTTAGTTTTTATATTTTATTTAAATACTACAAAATTATGACAAGTAAAATATTTAATAACTATCAGTGTGTTATATATTGTGTTCACGAACGCTTGTTTGTGTTCGTTTGTTTCCATTTGTATTCATGAACATTAGTTTATGCTCATTTGTGTTCTTCAACATTCGTTTTCGTTCGTTGCCTAAAATTAACAAACAAACACAAACGAACATAAACAAGTTCATTTCCTTAACAAACAAACACAAACATAAAATCTTGTTCGGTAGGTGTGATCATGAACAATTCGTTAACACATATAATTCTTAATAAAAAACACGAACAACGTCTTGTTTTTGTTCGTTCGGTTCAATTGCAGCCCTACTAAATTCTATCAAAAGACAGGCTTATCTTTTATGCAAACGACTTATTTAGAAACAAGAAATTAACAACTCAACAAGACAAAGAAAGCAATATTAGAACAAGAATTTAAAAACCTAAACATTTAATGTTACAAAAAAAACGTGTCAAATCTAAGAGTAAACTGCCATTTTGGTCCCTGTGGTTTAGTCACTTTTGCCACTTTAGTCCAAAACTCAAACTTTTTGTATCTGGGTCCCTGTGGTTTCAGTTTTATTGCCATTTTGGTCCAAAAATGAAACCAGGTCATATTTGTCTTATAAAATCCTGCAATTTTGTCATTTTTCTCAGGGGCAAATCAGGTCATATTTGTCTTATAAAATATGGTATTTATTTACAAAAAAGAAATGATCATTTTTGCACCTACGGAAAATGACAAAATAGCAGGATTTTATAAGACAAATATGACCTGATTTCATTTTTGGACTAAAATGGCAATAAAACTGAAACCACAGGGACCCAGATGCAAAAAGTTTGAGTTTTGGACTAAAGTGACAAAAGTGACCAAACCACAGAGACCAAAATCGCAGTTTACTCCAAATCTAATTTCCATACTTTACACATACTTCACTTAGGTGAGTAGGTGACATTCATTTTCAATAATATTTTCATACAAGGAAAAGAACAATAACATATAACAACTAAAATAAATATTTTAACTTACTTAAATGTATATGAAAGGTATGATTAATTGGTCGGGTAGATTAATAGTTGTGTATTAATGTTGTTATTTTTGTGACTACATGCATTGTTTGTGTGATTGTGTTTATCATGCAACTCAATAATGTAGTGACTGGTGAGGAGCTAGTTGCCAAAAAAACTCCAGTCACGGACATTTGTGTGACAGCTCAGCCCATCAATATCAATAGACAACAGCCTTCTTCCACCAACACATGATGTTCATTATTCAGAATTTGTGATTAGCGACTATAATTACTTAAATAATTTGTGGTTTTAAATTTATTTTATGAAAAGATTAGTGAGATAAATCATGTTCCAGCCCACTTACACTTTTCATTGTTGCAAACTATGTGTGTGTTGGAAGAGGGTTGTATAAATGTAGGAAGCACTGACGAGTCGACATGTATAGGTAGGGTGGTTTTCGTACTAAGCGTTTTTAGTATATAAATGTAAGAAGCACTAATGAGTCGACATGTACGTGTGAGTTTTTGGGCGAAGGGTATTTGCATTCATTTATGTATGCAGATTTCTAGTACACATAATCACACAATGTAAACTAGGTTAACTGCAATGTGGTTAGCGAAATATGAAGCCATTCAAACCTGGACATGCATCAATGTGTAAATTTTGTAACTGTTAGCAACCGTATATTATTTTGTCTATAGATATTTTGTAATCGTCTCCTAGCAATTAGGATATTTAGTTTCCATAGATAACTATTATTTATACGTTTGTTATCAATGAGAAGATCAACCTTTGATAAACTTTCATGGTATCAGAGTAGGTTGCTCTATACCCTAGCCGCCCCTCTCCTTCTTTTCACTGACTTCGGCCAGTTCATCTCCCCTACTCACTGCTTCTTTGCCGATTCACTCTGTTGTCCAGCCCTAAAATATGGTAGACACTCTCAACGTAACCGAACCCGAACCCACCAAAGTAGTTTCAGCAGAACCCACCAAACCTGCACCTCAATCGCTCCACCCTGTATATTCGGTGACGAATATTCAGCAGAAGATTCGTGTTCTCGACGGTGTAAAGGTCACGTACGCATCTTGGGTTCGGCTGTTTCAACTTCATTGTCGTTGTTACCCGGTCCTCTCGCACATCGACGGTACGCCGCCCCCTGCAGAGACTGATCCTGCATATGACTCGTGGATGGAAATTGATTCCATCGTCCTCCAATGGATCTACGGTACACTATCCGATGACTTGCTTGGCCGTGTTCTCTTTGGCACACCCACTGCGCATCAAGTGTGGACCCGTCTTCAGAACCTGTTTCACTGTAATAAAGGAGCGCGAATCGCTGCCTTAGAACATGATTTCGCTAACATTACTCTCAAGTCCCAACCTTCTTTGGAAGCTTACTTTCAGAAGTTGCG
The DNA here is from genome assembly GCF_002127325.2 of Helianthus annuus. NCBI lineage: Eukaryota > Viridiplantae > Streptophyta > Magnoliopsida > Asterales > Asteraceae > Helianthus > Helianthus annuus. The sequence goes on along the minus strand of NC_035435.2, from coordinate 99,041,486 downwards.
AGAAATTGCTGACCAACTGAATGATCTCCTTGACACACCGGTTGATGACAAGCGCCTAGTGCTGCAAATGGTGCGTGGTTTGCCCACCGAGTTCGACACCATGGGTTCAATCATCAATCAGGCTCTCCCACATTGGGAAGAAGCGTGTGAAATGTTGCTCAATGACCAGAAACGTCGCACTGCCCGCGACCTTCTTGACGAGTCTTCAGTCGTTGCTGCCACTCAAACCAACCCACGTGAACCACCTGTTTTGGCCCCTTCCCAGCCGTCAAACTTCACCCGTGACCCACCTCCGCATGAAAACCGTTCACGGTCCACCAACTTTCGTAACCGGGGGCGTGGCCGTGGCCAGGGGACTCGTAACAACACCTCCTCCTTCCCTCGAAACAACTACAGCAACACTCAACCCACTGCCGCCACACCTCCCTACCCGTATTGGGCCCCTCCTCCTTATTGGGCTCCGCCACCCTGCCCTTACCCAACCACCGGCCCCTGGCAGCAGCCCTGGTCACCCTACGGCCCGCCATCTCAGCCTGCGGCCCAGCAGCAACCGAACACTTCTTCTTCTGGTTCGGCCCAACCCAACAATACACAAGCCCATGCCCACTTCACTGACTTAGATGCTTTGGATCCTACCCAGATTGCTCAAGCTTTTCAAGTTATTTCTCTTGACTTAGAAGATGAAAATTGGGATATGGACACAGGTGCAACTTCACATGTGACTCTCAATCAAGGTAATCTCTCAACTTTATCTCAGTATTCTCACATAAAGTCCGTATTAGTTGGTAATGGCAACCGTTTACCAGTACTTGGATCCGGTCACACCACTCTTGCAACCCAGTCCAAAACATTTCATCTAAAAAATATACTTTATAACCCACACTTCATTAAAAATCTTATTTCTGTTCGCCAATTTACCATTGATAATTGCGTGTCAGTTGAATTTGATCCGTTTGGTTTTTCTGTGAAGGACTACAAGGATGGCACGCTCCTAAGCCGCCACAATAGCTCGAGTGGTCTCTACTCCTTCACCAAGGACTCTTTGGCAATGGCGTGTGTTTCCATCCCCTCCTCCCAGTCTTGGCATGAACGCCTTGGTCACCCGGGTCGCCATGTGTAGGATCGTTTGTACGACCAAATGAGTCGTTTAGAAGAGTTCTAATCAATACGAGAGGCGGAAACAAACGTATCGACTTTGAATCAGCTTAATATACACTCTAATTGTCTTGTTTATTGATATAGCAACTTTTTACAGCCTGGAGACACTTCGACAGCACCTCGCTATCGGAATCAGGAACTGTTACAAATGAAATAACAACACAGGTATTTATAGAAGAGGCATTTCGCACGGAATGGTCAAGGTTCATTTCGTGCGAATGGTCACTTGTCCATTTCGTACGAAATGGCTTTTCCATTTCGTGCGAAATGGTTCCACACTCTTAAACCCTAAAACCTAGCCTACTAAGCTTCATTCCATCCAATCTAGATACAAGACTCGATACAAGACGAAGTCGACATACATATGCACCAACAGACTCCCCCTTGGATGTTGGCGAAGTCTTCAGTGTCGAGTCTTCAGCATGACACGTCCGCAGTCTTGATCAGTCTTCGTAATCTACCAAAGTATCTGACACTGTAAGCATCCTCAATCTTCTATCTTCTCTGTATCAGCAGCAGCAGCTAATCTCCCCCTTGAATGTTGATCTAACAATTCTTCAGTCTCTTCTTTCTCTTTCACTTTCCCAGAATCTTAATCCTGGCCCTATCCTTTTTCATCAGTTTCTATTTTCAACAAACTTTCAGGATCAGAGACTGGCTCTTGCATCTTCAGACTCCTCTTTGCTCTCACTCATCAGCATTAACAGCTAGCATGATGATCAGGATCCGAATCTGGCTCTAAGAAGTTTCAAAACTTGAACCCAGTTTCAGAATCGCAACCTAACTCTTGAGCTTTCTAATTCTCTTGATCAGGTCTCTTTATCCTTTAAATTCTTCAAACTCCTTTCTTTCTGATAGACTCCCCCTTAAATTCTGTTAGGATCGTAGTCTGGCTTTCACAGGTTCTAAACTTCTCCTGGCTCTCCGTAGCAACAGGATCTGTAACCTGGCTCAAATTTACATTTCTTCAGGAGTCGAAACCTGGCTAACTTGCACATGCTCTACCCAAAACATAAGATTCACAATTATTAAGATTTAACAACTTTAGAATCACTGCTTACCTGTTGTAAGAATAACATTCAAATTTGACATTTTTATTATGTGAAACAATTTGATCTTTTCAAATTCATTTTCATCTCAAACAAACTCTTTCAACCCTGTTGTTCATCATGTTTAGCACTCGGAATTTTGAAAATCAGCTTTCCAACATCAGTTGTCGAAAATAAGATGAAATAAAATCTTTTTGAATTTTTTCAAAATTTTATACTAAGACACAATATTTTTGGATTGTTGTCTTTAATGAAATGCAGTAAAGAAATATTTACGAACAATATTTTTGTGAGTTTGTATAAGAGGATCATATCAGTTTTTGAGACCAATCACTAACACCGTTAAGCTTTAAACATTTTAAGTTCTAAACAATTCACTTAGATTGTCAGTATACTGAACCACGTAAATTTTCACACAAAGTTCAACTGTTTCGAGATATGAGATTAGTGTTTTAAGAACTTAAACTTATTCGCGTGTACTACCTCAGAATATACTCCCGTATCCAGACTCCTATATTCAGTCTTATAGGTGAATTACACTAGTGATATCTGTAAACAAGTAATGTGAGACCATGAGAGCTCAGGTTAGAACTTCCGTTCAGACAAAGAGATGATGGCTCGTCTTTCGGTTTGTCCTGTTTGGGGATCTTTTCTTCAACAGCACATGATTAGCATTTTTAAATGTTTCATCATTTTTTATGCTGAGAGAGAGCTTTAAGATTAAAGCAGTGCAGAGCATTATACAAGGACTAGGCTATTGCTTCCGCAAAATTAGAAGTCCAGGTATAATACCCTAGATATCATCACGCACAAAGACCTAGTATGTGTAACGCCCCAGAATTTAATATTTTTATTTTATATTGCTATAACATGTTATAAGAAATAGCTATGAGTGTTAACCTATTTAGTTGTGAATTAGAAATTGTTAGTTAGGAGAAGCAAGTTGGGCCATTTAAAAATGAGTATGCATACTTGAAGGGGGAAATGTAAATAATGAAAGATTAACTTAACAAAAAGGGGCTAGTAACACAAAATCACACACATATGCGTGTGTTTATGTCGCCAGGAGCAAGCACAAGATGAACCCCCTTCAAGTCTCACTAAATTAAGCAAATTGAGGCCCTAATCAAGACAATTACTCTTGCATGTTGGTAGATTCTGGATCATCTAAGCTTAATACGCCATAAGGTAACAAGAATTTTACGATTTGATAATCTTGTATACATGGGGTTTCAAGAAATCTTTGAATTTATATGAAATTAGTATGATTATGAGTTAGAATCACCAATTAGAGAATGATAAACCCTTGTAGAATGTTAAATTGGTGTTTAAAGAGAAAAACCCACTTAGGTCAAGATAATGGTTCTATGTAATATGGAATCTTGTTGTAAAAATTTGTATAAAAATGTTGTATGATGATATTCTTGCTTAAATTCGATATGGGAAATTGAATTGGGTTGGAGGTTATATGAGATGTTGAGTGAAATTGATGTTATTAGAGTTATTGAAATGAATGGGTCAATAAGGCATAAAATAGTTGTACATTATGCTTAACTATTAGTATGCACGCCAAGTGTTTGTCAAAATGCTCGAACGAATTAACCACGGGATTTACAATGTAGAATGGTTAGAATAGAGAGTCGGTTGTTTGCTAATGAAAGTATGTTGATATTGGAAGGAAAAGAATGACGTGAATCTAAAGCATGTGATTATTGATTATAGGGATCAAACAAGAAAGCGCGAGTCACTCCGGATCACATACAAACAACGACAAAGGTAAGTTCTTGCTTACATAACGTTATTAGCATGTATTGTCGTAGCATACTATTGTTCAATGGTTGAAGTCGTTTCCTTGTAACGAGTTATTGCAAACCGATTATGTAATTTAGGTATGGGTCGAATGAGTTAGAAGAGTAATGTGAAAAATGGAAGAAACTTCATGTTTGGAAAAAGGTTTACTTGAGGGTCATGTTTGTAATTAACGTTGTATGAATTTTAGTAACTAAATGTCTAACGGTTTGGTTGTATGTAGGTAAAGCGACTTGTTAAATAGCGTTACTTGGATCGAACACATTCATGATGCACGCTTCCGTGAAGAAACTAGTTTTAGTCAAAACTTTTGTTAAATGCTTTCCTTTTGTTCCAAACTAGTCTTTTGTAAGTTTTATGATCCGAAAGTAGTAGATGTTGAACTTATAGTTAAAAGACTATGTTAGTAGTTTATGTAATGTTTGGGTTAAAAACTTTTGTAGTCGTTATGTTGTTCGTTACCAAGTTAAATGCAGAATTTTGGTTTGTAAATTATTCGACCCGTTTACTATTTTTGTTAAATGAAAGTTCGTTAGTGTCTTTAAAAAAGTTTGGATCTTACAAGTTGGTATCAGAGCCAAGGTTTGAGAGATTCGAGTAAGTTATGGTGCTCGAACTCAAACCGAAAGCTCTTGCGAAAGTGTGTTCGTTCCAAGCGCCACGCAAGTAAGTAATTTAAGGATTTCATGCTAGTAGACAAAAATGGGAATGGGTTATGGTTTAGTTACTAGCATGACTTGGGTTTGGATGATAATGGGTACTATAGAAGGCTTCGGGACTGCCCAGGACCGTTTCGGGTTGGAAAAAAGGGGCTGGAAATGAAAGATTTTAGTTAATTAGCGTTTGCACACCAGGAAGCCCGTCGGCGACGGCCTATATGCTGTCGGCGACGGCACCCTCCCATCCGACGGCTTAAGCACCTGCCTACGGGCAATTTGTGGCGACGGGGTTTTCCCGAGCCCGTCGGCGACGCACCCAAGGCCGTCGGCGACGGGTCCCCCTAATAGTGTTTGCTGAAATTGTTTGTTTATCATGTTAAGGCCCTTAATTCGATTATGGCATTCGTTAAACATAAGGAATACCCCGAATCGACTATGAAACTAAGAAATTCATTATAGCTAGCATGTTTTAATAATGAACGTGCGAAAGAATGAGGAGTCCTTACATACGAATGGATGAAGTAAGTGACACATTAAGAATGTTTATAAAGAAGGATTGGACGGGTTCACGACTCGTGAAAATGAACTTATTAAGAATAAATGATGTATATATAGAAAGACGAGGAGGATGAAAGTAACAATAATTAATACGAACGTTTAAATTGTAGATGGCAAGTGGAGGAAACACGGATGCTACAGAACGTATAACTCGAAACGAGTTAAACCAGATGATTTCGGATGAAGTAATGAAGGCAATTGATGCAAACGTTTCCAAGCTAGCACAAGAGGTGGAGGGCCAAGTACTAAGTACGGTAGAGAATATGATCACGAGCAAAGTGGATGAATTGAAGGAAATGATAGCCGGAATTCAAGGCAAGAAGGAGGCAAGACGGTGCACCTACAAAAGATTTCATGGCATGTAAGCCTACAACCTTTAATGGGGAAATTGATCCCATAGAATGCCAAAGATGGATAGCTAACATGGAAGGGGTGTTCATTCGAAGTCATTGTTACAAGGAAGATCAAGTCATGTTTGCCACGGGGCAACTTTTACGAAGGGCTAAAGATTGGTGGGACTCGTATAGTAAGGAGATCGGAGAGAATCGAGTTCAAACTTTGACTTGGCAAGAATTCAAACAACCTTTTATCAAGTACCATTGTCCACAATCAGCGGTGGATCGAATCCAAGAAGACTTTCTCCGACTCCGACAAAGAGATGAATCTGTCAATGAGATCACGAACACCTTCCTTGATCAACTGAAGTTTTGTGAAGAGATAGTTGGAACGGAGAGAAAGAAGATTATCCGTTATCATGGCATGCTTAAGGCTGAAATTCGGGAGTTCATAACTCCTTCAAAATGCGAAACTTTGGACGAGATCATTGATCTAGCGAGGGATAGGGAAATTGAAATAAAGAGGCAAGACGAACGTGGAGAGAAAAGGCAAGTCGAGAAGGGGTCAACGCAAGGTTCTTCTAAGAAACCCAAGACGCACGATCAAGGAAAGAAAGAAGCTCCCAAAGGCGGGTTTCCACGATGCAAGACATGTGGAAAACCCCATTCCGGCGAATGTTTATTGGGAAGGAAGGGGTGTTACAATTGTGGACAAGAAGGGCATCCGTACTATAACTGTCCGAATCCCAAAAGGGTATGCTACAATTGTAACGAATCGGGCCATGTGAAAGCTGAATGCCCAAAGCTTAAACAAGGGGTGAAGAAGGAAGGAAAGAAAGAAGAACCCGCGAAAGCTAAGGGAAGAATGTTCCACATCTCCACGGAAGAAGCAAGGGCTCACCCGAATGTGTTCTCAGGTATCTATATGATAAACTCTATACCCACTTATATATTATTCGATACCGGAGCTAGTAGATCATTTATTTCTAGTGAGCTTGCACGTTTCCCTTTATTCACGATAGAAAGAATGTGTACACCTCTCGAAGTAGAAATTGCCGATTGTAAGAGTTACCTTTTGCACGAAATATGTAGAGGTTGTAGAATCACTATAGATGATGAAGATTTTGATATTGATTTGATTCCCATGGTTTTAGGAGAATTTAAAGTAGTAGTAGGTATGGATTGGTTATCCCGTTATCATGCGGAAATTTTATGCGAAAACAAAATTATTTATGTGACATCCCCTAAAGGGAAACGGGTAACCATTCATGGGGAAAGGGAAGTAGGGGCTAAATTGTGTACTATCTTGGAAGCAATTAAGTACGTGAGGAATGGAAGTAAAGCATTTTTAGCCTATGTTGTCGATACCAAGTTAGGAGTTTCAAAAATTGAAGATACTAAGATAGTGAATGAATACCCGGATGTATTTCCGGACGAATTGCCGGGACTTCCACCCGAGCGGGAAGTCGAGTTTCGTATCGAATTAGAACCAAATGCCAAACCGGTAGCCAAAGCCCCTTACCGGTTGGCACCCGCGGAAGTACAGGAATTAATGGTCCAATTACAAGAACTTCTTGACAAGGGTTTCATACGCCCTAGCGTGTCCCCGTGGGGAGCGCCTGTTTTGTTCGTTAAAAAGAAGGATGGGTCGATGAGAATGTGCATCGACTATCGTGAACTTAACAAACTCACGGTAAAGAACCGATACCCACTTCCGAGAATAGATGATCTCTTTGATCAACTACAAGGGGCAAGTTGGTTCTCAAAAATCGACTTGCGATCGGGCTACCACCAAGTACGAGTAAGGGAAGAGGATGTACCTAAGACTGCGTTCAGAACTCGCTACGGACATTACGAATTCCTAGTAATGTCATTCGGGTTAACTAACGCTCCGGCCGCTTTCATGGATCTAATGAATAGGGTATGCCGAAATATGTTAGATCAGTTCGTCATAGTGTTTATTGACGACATTTTAGTATACTCTCATAGCGAGTCTGAACATGCAAGTCATTTACGTCAGGTACTTGAGACGTTTCGAAAGGAAAGATTATATGCTAAGTTTTCTAAGTGTGCGTTTTGGCTTAGGGAAGTGCAGTTTTTAGGACACGTAATTAACGAAAAGGGGATTTTGGTGGATCCCTCTAAGGTGGAAGCTGTGATGAAATGGGTACCCCCGAAAAATGTTAGTGAAGTAAGAAGTTTCCTAGGTCTAGCCGGCTATTATCGGAGGTTTATCCAAGACTTCTCCAAAATAGCCCTTCCTTTAACTAAACTGACAAAGAAAGAAGAAAGGTTTGAATGGAATGAAGATCAACAGAAAGCTTTTCGAATGTTAAAGGAGAAATTGTCAAGTTCTCCCGTATTAACACTACCAGAGGGAACAGAAGACTTAGTTGTATACGCGGACGCATCCCATCAAGGGTTGGGTTGTGTCTTGATGCAACGAGGCAAGGTTATTGCCTATGCTTCAAGACAGCTAAAGCAACATGAAATTAACTATCCAACCCACGATCTCGAACTGGCGGCGGTAGTGTTTGCCTTAAAAATCTGGAGGCATTATTTGTATGGAACAAAGTGCACAATTTATTCGGACCACAAAAGCCTTAAATACTTCTTCGAGCAGAAAGATCTCAATATGAGGCAACGGAGCTGGTTGGAATTGATTAAAGATTATGACTGTGACATTCTTTACCATCCGGGTAAAGCTAATGTTGTGGCGGATGCACTTAGTCGGAAGGAATACCCACCACCTATTCGAGTGAAATCAATGAGAATGATAGTTACCCCAAACCTTCTCGAAACGATACGCGAGGCGCAAGATAAGTCCTTAAATGTTGGTGATCTGAAAAGTGAAAGAACGAAAGGGTTTGAAAATGAATTTGAAGTGAACGCAAGTGGGTTAAGAACGAGGTTTGCGCGGATTTGGATACCGCGACACTGTGAGGCGAAGACCTTATTATTGGAAGAAGCACACAAGTCCCGTTACTCGGTTCATCCGGGAGCCACTAAACTGTACCGAGATTTGAAAGAAAATTTTTGGTGGCCGGGAATGAAACGCGACATTGTTAAGTATGTATCTAAATGCTTGACATGTTCCCAAGTTAAGGCGGAACATCAAAAACCATACGGGAAATTGCAACCCTTAGAAATTCCGGTATGGAAATGGGAAAATATAGCCATGGACCTTGTAACTAAACTGCCGAAGACAAAGAAAGGGCATGACGCAATATGGGTCATTGTCGACCGCCTTACTAAAAGCGCCCATTTTCTACCCATTCGGGAGACTTTTTCCTCGGAAAGGTTAGCGGAAATTTATGTGAATGAGATTGTTTCTCGCCACGGTGTACCGGTGTCTATTGTTTCAGACCGGGATACGCGATTCACCTCCCGTTACTGGCGAAAATTTCATGAAGGAATGGGTACCCAATTGCATGTGAGTACCGCATACCACCCACAAACAGATGGCCAATCCGAACGAACGATTCAAACTCTCTTAGACATGTTGAGAGCGTGCGTGATGGATTTCGGGGGAAACTGGGATGAACATTTGCCTTTAGTGGAATTTTCGTATAATAATAGCTACCAAAGTAGCATACAAATGGCGCCATATGAGATATTGTATGGGAGAAGGTGTAGAACCCCTGTTTGTTGGGGAGAAGTAGGACAAAGAGAACTCGCACCAAATGATGTGGTGGAGATAACTAATGAAAAGATCGACATTGTACGGGCTCGATTAAAAGCAGCGCAAGACCGACAAAAGTCCTATGCGGATGAAAGAAGACGCCCTATTGAGTTTCAAGTGGGGGACCGAGTGTTCCTGAAAGTGTCCCCGTGGAAAGGCATAATCCGATTTCGGAAGCGAGGAAAGTTGGGTCCTCGATATATCGGACCGTTCGAGATTTTAGCTCGAGTTGGAAAGGTGGCCTACCGGTTAAGGTTACCTCCCTCCTTAGAGGGAATTCACAATACCTTCCATGTGTCACAATTGCGGAAATGTATAACGGATGAAACGGCTCATGTACCTCTTGTAGACATTGAGATAGACGAGAAAATGAATTACATAGAAAGGCCGGTAGCCATAAGGGATTCAAAGATAAAGACTCTTCGCAACAAAGAAATTAAACAAGTTCTAGTTCAATGGCAACACAGAAAGGGGTCGGATCTCACTTGGGAAGTGGAGGATGAAATGAAAAAGTTCTACCCGTCTTTGTTTGGTACGTAATCAGGTTTCGGGGACGAAACCTTCTTTAAGGGGGGTGGACTTGTAACACCCCAGAATTTAATATTTTTATTTTATATTGCTATAACATGTTATAAGAAATAGCTATGAGTGTTAACTTATTTAGAATGTGAATTAGAAATTCTTAGTTAGGAGAAGCAAGTTGGGCCATTTAAAAATGAGTATGCATACTTGAAGGGGAGAAATGTAAATAATGAAAGATTAACTTAACAAAACGGGGCTAGTAACACAAAATCACACACATATGCGTGTGTTTATGTCGCCAGGAGCAAGCACAAGATGAACCCCCTTCAAGTCTCACTAAATTAAGCAAATTAAGGCCCTAATCAAGACAATTACTCTTGCATGTTGGTAGATTCTGGATCATCTAAGCTTAATACACCATAAGGTAACAAGAATTTTACGATTTGATAATCTTGTATACATGGGGTTTCAAGAAATCTTTGAATTTATATGAAATTAGTATGATTATGAGTTAGAATCACCAATTAGAGAATGATAAACCCTTGTAGAATGTTAAATTGGTGTTTAAAGAGAAAAACCCACTTAGGTCAAGATAATGGTTTTATGTAATATGGAATCTTGTTGTAAAAATTTGTATAAAAATGTTGTATGATGATATTCTTGCTTAAATTCGGTATGGGAAATTGAATTGGGTTGGAGGTTATATGAGATGTTGAGTGAAATTGATGTTATTAGAGTTATTGATATGAATGGGTCAATAAGGCATAAAATAGTTATACATTATGCTTAACTATTAGTATGCACGCCAAGTGTTTGTCAAAATGCTCGAACGAATTAACCACGGGATTTACAATGTAGAATGGTTAGAATAGAGAGTCGGTTGTTTGCTAATGAAAGTATGTTGATATTGGAAGGAAAAGAATGACGTGAATCTAAAGCATGTGATTATTGATTATAGGGATCAAACAAGAAAGCTCGAGTCACTCCGGATCACATACAAACAACGACAAAGGTAAGTTCTTGCTTACATAACGTTATTAGCATGTATTGTCGTAACATACTATTGTTCAATGGTTGAAGTCGTTTCCTTGTAACGAGTTATTGCAAGCCGATTATGTAATTTAGGTATGGGTCGAATGAGTTAGAAGAGTAATGTGAAAAATGGAAGAAACTTCATGTTCGGAAGAAGGTTTACTTGAGGGTCATGTTTGTAATTAACGTTGTATGAATTTTAGTAACTAAATGTCTAACGGTTTGGTTGTATGTAGGTAAAGCGACTTGTTAAATGGCGTTACTTGGATCGAACACATTCATGATGCACGCTTCCGTGAAGAAACTAGTTTTAGTCAAAACTTTTGTTAAATGCTTTCCTTTTGTTCCAAACGGGTCTTTTGTAAGTTTTATGATCCGAAAGTAGTAGATGTTGAACTTATAGTTAAAAGACTATGTTAGTAGTTTATGTAATGTTTGGGTTAAAAACTTTTGTAGTCGTTATGTTGTTCGTTACCAAGTTAAATGCAGAATTTTGGTTTGTTAATTATTCGACCCGTTTACTATTTTTGTTAAATGAAAGTTCGTTAGTGTCTTTAAAAAAGTTTGGATCTTACAGTATGTCAGAAATAGAAAGTCTTTCAAACAAATTTCAGGGGTTACCTATATATCCGAGAGATGTTCCCCACGAAATAAGTAAGTATTTGAATTTAGGTTTTATATCTTGAAAACAATCTACTCAATGTATAAAAATCTACTGGCATATCCGCAATGAGATCGTTTATCACATTTGACTTTCCAAATCTTTAGCGTGCTGTGATAGTCCACTGATGTACTATCATTTCCTCTTTTTTACAACAAAACTTGCTTTTAATTTTCTCATGTTTTTGGCTTTTTCAAATTTTCTAATGTTTTTGGATTTTCTGAAAATTTCTTACTCCCCCTAAAATGCAAAATCATTTAAAGAAAATTTGACAACCCGATGAGAATTGCTTCAATTCTCCATTCACTTGGCATAAACAATCAGAACTCCCCCTGACAACAAACTATTTTCCCATTATGATTTCAAAACACTTAAGTTTGTTTTAATCAAAATGGTTTTTCCGGAAAATTAGTTTTGTTGAAAACCACTTGTAGGTTAGGGGTTAAATTCATCACATTGTTTTTCTGTTATCCTCTTGAATGAAAGTTAAATCAAGTTCAACTTAATGACCTTGATTAACCACTTGTAAGAACAAGCACTTGTATGTTCTCATCAACAAATACTACTCGTAAACATAACAATTTTGAACTTTACCACTTGTAGGTTTTTCAAACAAACATTTTCAAGAAAGATAATACCACTTGTAGGCCGAAATATCACTTTCGTGAATTTCTCAAGAAAGATGCCGATTCCTACTCCCCAATTACCAACCTGGGAGTTCCGGCAAGTCAGGATCTCAAGTAGAGAACGTTGTCACCCAAGCCTGACCAGTCTTGGGTGATTGTGATTCATCTTGAACCCACCATCTTTTTGATTTATAAAACTCTTTCGCTCCCTTCACCTTCCCATCGACCATCTTCCCAAAAATATGTTTCACTTTTCCATTGAAAATTTTTTAGCATCGAATTCTTCCTTATTAGGAAAGAATTGATCTGAGATCTCAATCTTTCCAACTTTTAATTTCAAGTTTTCTTTTGACAATTTTGGAAAATTTTCATTGTTCATTTCTGGAACGGAATTCTCATCATCTTTCACAACAAATGACTCCTCTGACTTTGACGAGTCAGATTCATTGTCAGATCTAGTTTCAGATTTAACAACCCATTTTTGTTTGTTCAAATAAACTTTTCTTTTGTAAAAACGTTTTGAATTTTCACCATTTTCGAAAGTAGAATTTTGGAACTCTTTAAAATTTTCAACTGATTGTTCTTTTTGATCAACACATTTTTTCTTCATGTTCGAGTTAGAAGAAACTCGCTGTTTTGTGTTGGTTTGCTTTGAGCAGTTCCAAGCAATCTGTCCCACTTCTTGACATTTGAAACAGGTTCTTCTGTCAACTCTTGGTGCAGATTTGTTCACCATATTCCTTTTCTTCTCAGCAAGAAACTCTTTGTTTGACTGTTTCCAGAATGATTTCTTCTCTTCTTCTTCTGAACTTGTTCCTGAAACAAGTTTAGTTTTTGTTTTATAAGTTTTCTCATTTTTATGATTTCTTCTCTTCTTCTTCTGAACGTTATAAAGCCCGACTCGTTGTGAATGTTAAGAGTCAGACCGTTGGCGTTGACTGTGACGAAACCTTTAGCCCGGTCGTCAAACCAACCACCATTCGCACTGTTTTAAGCCTCGCTGTTTCTCGTTCGTGGCCTGTTCATCAACTTGATGTAAAAAATGCATTTCTCCATCGTAATTTGAACGAAACAGTGTACATGCATCAACCTCCAGGATTTGTTGATCAGAATCACCCAGGTTTTGTGTGCAAGCTAAATAAATCTTTATATGGATTAAAACAGGCCCCTTGAGCATGGTATCAACGTTTTTCCAACTTCATTCTTCAGTGTGCTTTCAAGGGTAGTGTATGCGACACCTCATTATTCGTCTACAAACATGGTGCTCACACAGCTTATCTTCTTTTCTACGTGGATGGCATTATATTAGCGGCCTCCGACTCCACTTTGTTACAAAAGATCATTACCATGTTAAAATCTGAATTTGCTATGACTGATCTCGGGGTGTTACATTATTTTTTGGGCATTAAGGTGGAACATCAGCACGGGGGTCTATTTCTGTCTCAGTCCACATATGCCAATGACATACTACATCAGGCCAACATGTCTGATTGCAAACTGTGCACTACTCCGGTCGACGTTGGGTCAAAACTGAGCGCTGAATCTGGCGCTCCAGCTGTTGATGGTACTCTTTATCGTAGTCTCGCTGGAGCACTTCAGTACCTCACTATCACTCGTCCGGATATTGTCTATGCAGTCCAGCAGGTTTGTTTGTTCATGCATGACCCTCGAGAACCCCACTTTCAGTTTCTCAAAAGTATTTTGCGCTACATTCGCGGGACTCTTGACTATGGATTGCAGCTTTCTCCATCTCGCTCGTCATCCCTGACTGCGTATTCGGATGCTGACTGGGGTGGATGTCAAGACTCTCGTCGCTCCACGTCCGGTTATTGTATATACTTGGGGGACAACCTGATCTCCTGGAGCTCTAAACGTCAGCCAACCATTTCTCGATCTAGTGCAGAGGCGGAATATCATGGGGTTGCCAATGCTGTTGCTGAGGCAAGTTGGATTTGAAATCTTCTCTTGGAGCTTGGCGTTTCAGTTAAACAGGATACGGTAGTTTATTGTGATAATATATCGGCCATTTATCTCACCCAGAATCCGGTACAGCACCAAAGAACGAAGCATGTTGAGTTAGATATTCATTTTGTTCGGGATAAAGTACGGATCGGTCATGTTCGTGTCCTTCATGTTCCAGCGGATTATCAGTATGCCTATATTTTTACTAAAGGATTATCCAAGCAGCTGTTTACCCGTTTCCGTTCCAATTTGTGCCTTCGACCGGCTACGGCTCAAACTGCGGGGGTCTGTTAGCAACCATATATTGTATATTTTGTCTATAGCTATTCTGTAATCGTCTCCTAGCAATTAGGATATTTAGGTTCCATAGATAACTTGTATCCTGTATTATTTATACGTTTGTTATCAATGAGAAGATCAACCTTTGATAAACTTTCAGTAACACCCAAACTTTTGGTTTAATATCACAAAGGGTTAAATGTAAGCTTTTTTATAGACATGGGGAGAAAGGTTCGGGAATTAAAACCCCTAATGTCCTAAAAATCTCAATGATTTTTTATTTTTTGTTGAGATGATCTCGCATTGAGAGAGGTGGCTAGAGGAAACTTCACAAAGATTAACCAACCCAGACGTCTTTTATATGTGGTTTCTAAGTAAGGTTTGTGTTTACCCGCTTAATTCGTTTCTAGTCGGGTTAAGGTATTAATCAGTTGCCATTGACGATGATGATTTGGTAAATCAGTCCCATATGTTATGTATTCGATACTGATATACAAGTCCCTGATAATTTAGGATATAATGGTCACTTTTTTTGCATACGTATAAGGATAATTGTCCAATTATATGTTAAGGTTGTCAATTGATAAATATGTACATAGGAAAAGATGGGTATGATTTTATTATAAATGAAAAGTGAATACATAAAACAAAGAAAATCAAGACTATAAATAAAGAAATTATTTAAGGTTACTAGTTAAATAACAAACCCAATATAAAAAGAACTCACTATCTTTATTATGCTAACATCCCCACCTCAAACTGACAATGTAACAACAATATGCATTGAGAGTTTGTCACACAAGGACCGAACCTGAGACACCGACTAAGGCTTCGCGAGCATATTAGTACTCTACAAGGCTGATAGAAGATATGGAAGCGAGATGATCCCAAGTTGTAGATAATGACGAGTGAAGTGGAAATCAATCTCAATATGTTTCATCCGCTCATGAAATACGGAATTCATTGCAATCAACATCGCATTTTCGTTATCATAATGTAAGGGGGTAGGTTGAGAGACGTTAACCTCCTTATCAACATAAGCCAACGTGACCAAACAATCTTACATGTAGTCACAACCATAGTACAATATTCAGCCTTATTAGAAGATCTAGAAACAACATCATGTGTCTTACTTTTCCATGACATTAATGATTCTCCAAAGAATATAAAGAAGCTAATAGTGGATTTACGATCATTAGGGCCGATAACCCAATCGACGTGACTATAATCATACAACTCTAGAAAAGACGTCAATAGAAATTAGAAGCTCTGAAACTAAGTGCCACGAAGATATCTCAAAATATGAATAACAACTCCATAGTGAACATAAATGGGAGCAATAACAAATAGGCAAACAACATGAACACCATAAGCAATATATGGCCAAATACTTGTAAGATAAAACAAACTCCCTAAAATAGTACGATACAAGCTCGGATTCGATGCAGGAACACCATCAGTAGAAGGATAGTTTACATTGGTTTCAATGGGAGTTTCTAAAGTATTGTTGTCAAAAAGTCATGCTCGTTGAAACAAATAGTATATATACCTTTTTATCTGAGAAAGGATGTATCTTTTCTGAGACTAAGCCACCTCAATGCCAAAAAAATATAATGTAGCAAGCCTAAATACTTCATAGCAAATCGATGAGCAAAATCATGCTTCAATGACTCAATGCCATCACAATCATCACATGTAATAGCCATATTATCTACATATAAGGATAAAAGAATCCGTTATCACTCGTACATCTAACAAACAATGTTGAATCGTGTTTGCTTGTAATAGGACCAAAATAACTAATCATTATAAAGAATTTCTCAAACCAAGCACGAGGGGTTTGTTTGAGACCATATAAAGTTTACCAAAGCTAAAAAAACTTCACCTGGTTGGTGAGAAATACCCGGGGGAGGAGTCATGTAAACCTCATGATGAAAATCACCACTCAAAATCATTCTTGACATCCATTAAAAAAATCACTTATGAATGGATGGGACTGCAATTAGAGTACGACTTGTCGCCAATTATGCCACCGGGACAAAAGTCTCCTCATAATCTTTACCATACCTTTGCGAGTACCCTTTAGCAACAAATCTAGCCTTGTATTACTCAAAATAGCCACCAGACTTTGTTTTATTCTTATATATCCAGTGGCAACCAATTTTATGCTTACCATATCGGAGTGGAATCAGATCCCATGTGTGTGTTTAATAAAGAGTAGTAAGCTCCCCATCCATAACATTCTGCTAAAGGGGATCATAAACAACCTCTCTATACGAATCTTGTTAAGATAAATAATGTATGTTTTCAATAAATGATGCAAACGAAGCTAAGTAAGCAAAATCTGTCAATTTTGTGGACTTACATACACGAGTGGAACTCCTCGATGGAGGATCTCCAGTCCCAACAAAAGAAGGAGCAGCCTCAGGCATAGATGGAGCTTAAGTAGTGTCTAATGATGTTGACATCTCATGAACTAGTATATCAGGTGTAGTAATGTATCTGGAGCTATGCATTAGATGTATCAATGTCAATGCCAAAGGGATCAATAGCCTAAAGATCTGACTTTGGTACGTTGCGTGACTTAGTTGGAATGAAGAAGAAAGGAATATGCTCCAAAAGTTTACATGTCATGATACATATAGTTTCTTACTTGCGGGATCAAAGCTACAGTATCCTTTATGTGTGTTATAACCCAAAAATACAAATATATTTGATCTAGAGGCAACTTATTATCTTCAACATGAGGATAAAGGACAAAGCAAGTACATAAAAAAAAACTCGTAATTCAGAGTAATCCAGCAATTCACAATGTAATTCTTCAAACGGAGACATTCCTAAATGTTTGTGTGGTAGGAATTCGATTAATTATATGTATAATAGTTAGAAGTGCTTCTCCCTAAAAGACACTAGGAACCTTAGCAGAGAAAAGCAAAGAACGAGCAACCTTCATAGGATGACGGTGTTCCCTTTACGCAAGTTCATTGTCGGTACAAGATGATTGGTGTATAGTACCATCAGATGCAAGAAACTAGATACAATCATTAGAGATACATTCATCCATAAATCACAGCTGATATTATATCTTAAAATAGGCTTTAAAGTTCATGACAAAGAAATCAGATCCACGTTTCATAAGATAAACCCAGGTGTAATGAGTATAGTCGTCTATAAAAGATACATAATAGGTCAAGGCACCCTTTGTGGATACTAGTGGCGGACCCCACATACCACTATGCACAATATCAAATGGAGTAATAGGTGAGAAAATATTTTATTAAAGTGTAAATAAAAAAATTTCGCTTGTGTACAACCACTACAATAAAAAATATCACAAGTAAACGACCCCAAGTGTCTATAGACGCTAAAACATGTAAATGTGAAGCTGAAACATGTACCAGACGAGAAAACCAAAGGTAAAACTCAAAAGGCAAATAACTCAAATGAAAAGAAGACAAATGAACACTACAGCCAGCAACATTAGATACTTTGAGTTCTTCCAAAACATATAGTTCCCCCAACGTACGACATATCCCAATCACCCTCAAAGTACGTTGATCATGAACAACACAAACATAATTAGAACACAACACACCAATAACCATATTTACTGTCACAAGCCGACCAGCAACGGATTATTAGTCGGAGCGAGTTGATTGTCCAAAGCTTATGACAACTATTATAAGTTTAAATATTTAAAGCATGTCCAAATTAAAATGTCACATAACATGAAAATCTCAAATAATTCATACATTTACCATAGTTATGTAACATATGATAAAATCCAATTTTTTAACCTAAGGCATGTCCTAAGTGTCTTCATCTTCAACTCAATCACACATGGTTACTTGTATCATGCGTAAAAATAGTTTTTGGATTAACATAAAGTTGGTGAATAATCTTACATTTAAATTAAATAATTTATTTTATTATTTTTAAAAGATTAACATGCAAACAATGTATTAACAAGAAATCACAACCAATAATCACAACATATACTCAAACACAACAAGTATCACAACATGAGATATAGTAACCAACGATCATCCTATAGTTATAAGGAAAGAATCAGCCTAAGAATAATGAGGTGTTTCCCACATCCCACAGTCACGAGGGACCAAATAATGGTGGCGATACCAGGCTCAACCCATGGTTGTGGGGAACATGGTCAGCTAGTGGATCCACGTGAAACAAAAGACTCAAATCAAGTAGCAAATAGATACAATTAAATGTAACACATAACAACACATCAAGTTTTGCATGTTGATGATTTAAATAAGAAACATAGGAAACAGTAACACATGATACACCTCAAAAATGTTTAGTGATGAAAAGGGGAAAAGAAATTGATCCACTCATAGTTTGCCAAGATAAATCCACGAGAATTACCGCACGAGTGTAAAGAGGTAAACCTAAATAATCAAAGTATCCTAAAATCAAATAATAATAATTCTAAACAAAAGGAACAACCTAAAAGAATCTAGGAAATTGGGTTCTCCTATATGGGGACTTGAACTATGCAAAATAATCATCCAAAATAATATATAACTATGTATTTGTCTTTTCTTGAAGGCAAATTGGATTTAAATAATCCCAACTTTCTCAATTTGGCCGATAATAATCCCAACTCAGTTATTTTCCAATAATAATCTGAACTAGTCCATTTTTGCCGATAATAGTCCGCCGTTAAAAATAGCTTAATGGAGTTAAGTTTTTTTCGAATTACAAACCGATGTTTTAAGGATTTTGATCAAAACGAGGTTACAAGTCGATTTATGTGAAACTTATCTCGAAATGCTGCTCCAAACGGCTTGATTTTTGTTAATTGGAAGTTTAAAAACCCGAATTAAAGCACCGTATTCGTCGTTTGGGGCAATATTTCGAGGTAAATTTTACATTAATCAACTCGTATTCTCGTTCTAATCAAAAGCCATAAAAATTTGTTTGTAATTCGGGAAAAAAACTTAACTCCATTAAACTATTTTTAACGCAGACTATTATCGGCCAAAAGTGGACTAGTTTAGATTATTATCGGCAAATAACTGAGTTGGGATTATTACCTGCCAAATTGAGAAAGTTGGGATTATTTAAATCCAATTTGCCTTTCTTGAATAAATGATCGTCATTAATTTTAATAATAACAATTTAATATGTTATTATATTTTATAAGGACTAAAATTTAGATAATTTAGTAAAATTCCCCAAATAAATTTACAAGTCTGATTTTTACAATTATCTTGTATTTTTATTTAAATTAATTAAATTTATAAAGGAATTTATTTGTTTTATACTTTGATTAAATCCTTGATTACAAAAGATACTACCAACAATTATAGAAAAATTTCATAACACATATTCATATTCATATTTTATAAAAGTAACAAATGATAATTTTGTATTTTTATTTGATTCTCTAATAAACACGTAAAATCCATATATTATCCAAAAAATTCCCAAAAATTACACAAAATATTCTAACACAGGTCTAAGGTTAAAATCCCCAGATCTATGAACTAAGAACCCTAATTTGAACAACAATCAAATTCGAATTCAATTTCCCTTCTATCACATAACTAGATAGTAGGGTTTTGTAGAGCATAAAAAATTAATGAGAATGGGCTTAAGAATCACCAGAATTGGTTTTAAATTGGATGAGTATCATTGATGAAAGTTACGAGCCCTAATTTGTTCTTCACTTGAATTCGTGAGATTGGAGAGGTGTTAATAGAATTTGAGAGAGGGTAATGTTAAAAGGTGTTGAGAGAAATTGTTTGGTACCAGTTTGGAGAGCTAATGGTATCGAGTTGAGTATAATCCGATTGGTGTTCTTGAAGTGTTTTAATGGTGATAAATGATACGCGCCAAATGCAACATATAAATTGTATCAAATAAGGTGTAAAAACAACCCTTTTTAGTACTAATGTTGGAAAAAGTGTGTTTCTTTGTTTACTTTTGATTTTCAGGATTAAAAAAGTTTAAATGAACAAATTAACAGCAAAAACCAGCATAAATACAAAAGAAGGGAAGTTGATACACTATACCGACCCTCCAAGCTTCACCCCGAAAACAAAAACAACAATCCAGAAGCCAAGTACGGGGCCATGCCTGCTAGGCATGGGGTCGTGCCCCACTCAAGATTCCCTAAAGAAAGAGACAAACAGAAGCCGACAAGGGGCACGGGGCCATGTCTCATAGACACGGGCCGTGGCCAACTCTCAGATTTGCAAATCTGAGTTCGTACAGCAAGTACAAAGGCCATTGGGCCGTGCCGTTGACACACGGGGTCGTGTGTGCAGATGGACTGACAAGTACATTAAATGAAGACATAGAAGGAGAAGGACACGGGGACGTGCCTACCAGGCACGAGGCCGTGTGAACCTACTGTTTCCAGCTATAAATAGAGGTGCGTGGTTCACTTGCAACTCATCCCTTGGCAAACCATTTATCTCACTTCCACCACCACAAAACCATAACTTCCACCACAATAGTTAGAGTTAGAGTTAGAGTTAGAGTGGGAGTTTTCTCGGGATCCAAGATTGATAGTAAGAGCTTTCGTCAAACTATGGCCATGCTTGGCTAATCTCTTACATCACTTGATGAAGATGAAATCTTTTATGTATTACTTTTGATTTCCAACCTTTGGTCACTTTTTAATTGGGTATGTATTAATGACTTTAATAACTAGTTTTCAATACTGAAAGTGAATTTTATTCTGTCATCTCTTCATGTTTCGTTGACTCACTCATTCGTGTCTTTACGGTCTATATAAAGCGTGTTAACTTCCTAGAAGGGTGGTTTGGCTAAAGTTCTTGCCTCGTTTAGTGTATAGATCATGCGAGGACTTGATTCAAGCTTATTAGGAGTTCCTTTGAGGCAGATAGGCATCAAATCGGGGGAAGTAAGAATAACTTGAATCCCTTATAAATAAACTACTATTGCGGGATTGTATCCCTGCTGACTCAGACCAATATGGCCGAGGGTAGCGGTGCCTCTAAAAGAGGGACATGCCACATTTTGCATTAATAACTTACTTAATTATCTTTCAATAATCCGGCCTTGCGGGACTGTATCCCTGCTGACTTAGACCAATGTGGCTGAGGGTAGCGTTGCCTCCAAAAGAGGGACATGCCACTATAACTAAAATAATCTCTTAAAAAACCCAAAGTGTGGAAATCATGAAAGGATACATAAAAGATGAGTCAGAACCAAGTGATTCTTTCTTGTTTATTTGTTTCTTTTATTACTTTAGTTCTTTCTTTATTTTTACGTGTTTAAAAACCTTTTCTCAAAATATGGGTCGATTAGACGTTGACGATAAACCGGTATTAAAAGCTCTTGTGTCCTTGGACGACCTCGGTATCTAACCATCACCATACTACGCCAACGATGGGTGTACTTGCCCTAAGGTGTTGTGAAGAATGATAGTGTTATATATGTAGGATCGTTTGCATGACCAAACGAGTCGTTCAGAAGAGTTTTTGTCCAATACGAAAGGCGGAAACCAACGTGTCGGAATAGAATCAGCAAGATATACACTCTAATAGTCTTGTTTATTGATATGAAAGCGTTTTACAGCCTGGAGACACTTCGGTAGCACCTCGGTACCGGAATCACAAAGTTACAAATGAGATCCAAGACACACATATATATAGGCATGTCCATTCCGCACGAAACGGTTCATGCGAAATGGCCAAGTTCATTTCATACGAAATGGACTCTTGTCCATTTCGTGCGAAATGGTCAAAACCTATACTTTTCACAATTTTCTCGTACAACGTGCCCTGATCTATCTAACCTATTACAAGAATCGATACAAGACGAAGTCGACAGACATATGCACCAACAGACTCCCCTTGGATGTTGACGAAGTCTTTAGTGTCGAGTCTTCAATCTTCAGTCTTTATCAGTCTTCTCGCTATAACCAAAGTATTCTCCATTGTAAGTATCCTCAATCTATCTCTTCTCTTTATCAGCATTAACATCTAACTTCCCCCTTGGATGTTGATCTGATAGTCTTCATAGTCTCAGAATCGCAACCTGGATCTTGAGCTTCCTAATTCTCTTGATCAGGTCTCTTGATTTCTTAAGTTCATCAACATCAGCAGCTTGTGTGAACCACAGATTTAGTGATCAGAACCTGGCTCTATGCATCTTCAAACTCCCTCTTAGATGTTGATTCACAATCTTCAGACTCCCCCTTTCGATAAGCTGGGATTGCAGTCTGGCTCTTCGTATCCTCAGGATCTGGTACCTAGCTCTCTCAGGAACTGAACCCTAGTTGCTTATACGGAAAATCCTCAGGTATTGAAACCTGTCTAACTTGCACATCCTCTACCTTAAAATAAATTTCACAAATTTAAATTTGACAAATTTATAAACCACTTGTAGAATATCTCATCAAAAATAAGATGAAAATAAAATCTTTTTGAATTTTACAAATTTTATGCTAAAACACACTTAAAATCTTTTTGGATTTTTTTTATTTTTAACAGAAAACAGTAAAGAAATATTTACAGACAATATTTTTGAGTTTGTGTAAGAGGATCATATAAGTTTATGAGACAAATCACTAACACCATTAAGCTTTAAACATTTTAAGATCTAAACAATTCACTTAGATTGTCAGTATACTGGTCCACTTAAATTTTCACACACAGTTCAATTGTATCGAGATACGAGATAAGTATTTTAAGAACTTGAACTTATTCGTGTGTACCACCACAGAATATACTCCCGTATCCAGACTTCTATATTCAGTCTTACAGGTGAATGTACACTAATGATATCTGTAAACGGGTAATGCGAGACCATGAGATCTCAGGTTAGAACTTCCCTTCAGACAAAGAGATGATGGCTCGACTTTAGGTGTGTCCCGTTTGGGGATCTTTTCTTCAACAGCACATGATTAGCATTTTGCAATGTTTCATCATTTTTTATGCTGAGGGTGAGCTTTAAGATTTAAAGCAGTGCAAAGCATTATACGAGGACTAGGCTATTGCTTCCGCAAAATCAGAAGTCCTGGTATAATACCCCAGATATCATCACGCACAAAGACCTAGTATGTCAGAAATAGAAAGCCCTTCAAACAAGATTTCAGGGGTTACCTATATAACCAAGAGATGTTCCCCACGAAATAAGCAAGTTTGATATTTTAAGTTTATATCTCGAAAACAATCTATTGAATGAGTAAAAACCTACTATAATTTTTCTTTCATCTTGTCAAGCTCACTATACTTCTCATATTTTTCTTCACAATGTTTGCATGGTTCCAAACATTTTAGACAAGGTTTCGTGATCTCAACAATTTTTTCAACTTCAATAATCTTTTCAACTTTGACTATCTTTTCAGCAACTTTAACTTCTTCATTCTGTTCATGCTTCTTTTCCTGAGCAACATTCTCGTTTTTATTCTTTTTCTGATCTTTTGCAGCTCGCTTCTCCTTTAGTTTCTTCAATCTATCTGCAAAATAAAATTTGAAACTTTCAGGAGATAATTGAGTTTTTCCAATGTTTATTTGTATTTCTTTTTCATCATCGCTGCTTTCATTTGATGATTGATCAAAGACTGTTGTCTTTTCTGAGCTTTCTTCTGAATAAACAGACTCTTCATCTTGACATTTATTATTATTAGCAAACACATCCATCCATTCTTTCATCAAATCTGGTTCTTGAACTATTTGTGCAATGAATGCTCCCAACCCTGAATCAGCCGGAATGTATTTGTCCCACCTAAAACCTTCTGCCACTTTTTCATCATCCTGATTAACAAGATAAGCTTTCTTCTTTCCATTTTCAATCTGATTAGTATTGGATGATGATGGTTGTTGTTGATGCGGTTGTTGAGCAACTTGTTGATATATAGCTTTCCGATAATAATCATTATTCCCGAACGGATTCTGAGCTCCATTTGCTTCTCGATTGGTACATTCCCTCTTGAAATGTCCTTTTTCCCTGCATCAAAAACAAGTAACTTTAGATTTATCAAAATCTAAAGTAGAAACATTAGCATCACGGAAGTCATCTCTTCCTGTACAGCTTAAATTTCTCAGCTCTTCTCAACACACTTGTTAAACACCACTTAATATCCATAAGCTCCATTTCCTCAGCATCGATCTGATCGTAATCCTCCTTTGTCAACATAGGATTCCCGATTCTTCCTGCCACCAAACCCTCATATGATTCTAACACTGTAGCTAGTAATGCAATATGACTTTTAGCGACTTCTTGAGAGAAATTTTGACCGTTCTGAAGTTGCAACACGATGTTGCATTGTATCACATAACCATTACCATTGTTTGAGCTTTGAGACTGATAACTTGAGGTTGAAACATTCGGATTCACATTCGAGTATGAAGAAAATCCACTGTTGTTATTTGGGCTTTGATTAACTGATCCGGATGAGTTTTCTGCGCTGAAAGCAGTTTGGACCTTCGGACTTGCTTCAACATTCTGAACATTCCCTTTGTAATACATCTTGATGTCTTGTTGTCCACTTGGATTGTTCATTCTAGCAATCTTTTGTTGTTCAAGATCTTGTCCTTCAATTTTCTCAATGAACTGAGAAATTGTTAATTTATCATATTCTCTAGTGTTCTTTAAGATCATCAGATATGTACCCCATTCTTTCTGAGGTAAAGCATCAGCTAATTTGTCAACCCATTCTTCTCGATCTTTGTTAATATCTAACAGTGACATTGAATGCACTAAATGACAATATCTCTCTATAAGCTTCTTTGTAGATTCACCCTGCAAACTAGTAAACAAATCAAATTCTTTCTTTAACAATGATTTCTTACTCCTGATCATCTCCGTACTTCCCTCAAATTTAATTCGAAGTGCTTCCCAAATCGAACGTGAAGTATTATCGTGTTGAAGTAATATGAAGATGTCTTCTTTAATAGCTTGCTGAAGTAGACTAATCATCATTTTTTCTGCCTTGTACATGTCTCTCTCTTTATCTGACAATTCAGAAATAGTTTTAACAACTCCCACATCTGTATGAGGTTTAACATACTTCTTTTCAATACACTCCCAAGATCTCAAATGATTTGCTTGAACCCAATTTTCGAACCGGTGTTTCCAACCATAGTATTCTTCAATGCCCATCAACTTTGGAGGTTTCTGTAACGTTCCTGTTTCATTTTCCATGTTCACACTATGAGCAATGGTAATAGGAGTACTCGGGGCAGTAGCAAACGCGTTGTAAAACTCTTCTTCCATGATTCGGTATAAAATTTCACAAACTCAGTTTTTCAAACGAAATAAAGTCTAATTTCAAGCGAAATGGACAATCTGATGCGAAATGGATGATTTCGTACGAAATAGCACAACTTTCAATCGAAATGAAGCAACTTGATGCGAAATGGTCGATTTCGTGCGAAATGGAGTCCAAACTTGTCAATTTGTGCGAAATGGAATCTATGCTGTCCTTTTCGTGCGAAATGAAATATATTTCAAGCGGAATGAAGCCTTCAAGCGAAATAGGGTCCTAAACGGTCATTTCGTGCGAAATGAGAATTCCTTTCAAGCGAAATGAGAGTCCATTACGTGCGAAATGCTGTTGATGACACACTATCAGCCGGTTTTTCACAAAATTGATCAGGTTTTAGGTCGATTTTAGGTCGATTTTAGGTCTGATTCTTTCAAGGCTTTGTTAAAACAATGTTTCGCACGTTATGTGAAAAAAATCAAGCCATTTTATCCGTGAAAATTCTGTTAGTTTTGAAAAATGTGTAAAAGAAGGTGTAGAAATCAGAATTATGATAAAATCAAGCTGAATTCGATAATAACTCTTCCTTCTGAGCTCTGATACCACTTGTAGGATCGTTTGCACGACCAAACGAGTCGTTCAGAAGAGATTATGTCCAATGCGAAAGGCGGAAACAGATGTATCGGAATAGAATCGGCTTGATATACACTCTAATTGTCTTGTTTATTGATATGAAAGCGTTTTACAGTCTGGAGACACTTCGGCAGCACCTCGGTACCGGAATCACAAAGTTACAAATGAGATCCAAGACACACATATATGTAGGCATGTCCATTCCGCACGTAATGGTTCATGCGAAATGGTTAAAACCTAAACTTTTCATAATTTTCTCGTACAACGTGCCCTGATCTATCTAACCTATTACAAGACTCGATACAAGACGAAGTCGACAGACATATGCACCAACAGACTCCCCCTTGGATGTTGACGAAGTCTTCAGTGTCGAGTCTTCAATCTTCAGTCTTTATCAGTCTTCTCGCTATAACCAAAGTATTCTCCATTGTAAGTATCCTCAATCTCTCTCTTCTCTTTATCAGCATTAACATCTAACTTCCCCCTTGGATGTTGATCTGATAGTCTTCATAGTCCCAGAATCGCAACCTGGATCTTGATCTTCCTAAATCTCTTAATCAGGTCTCTTGATTCCTTAAGTTCATCAGCATCAGTAGCTTGTGTGAACCACAGATTTAGTGATCAGAACCTGGCTCTATGCATCTTCAAACTCCCTCTTGGATGTTGATTCACAATCTTTAGACTCCCCGTTTCGATAAGCTGGGATTGCAGTCTGGCTCTTCGTATCCTCAGGATCTGGTACCTAGCTCTCTCAGGAACTGAACCCTAGTTGCTTATACGGAAAATCCTCAGGTATTGAAACCTGGCTAACTTGCACATCCTCTACCTTAAAAAAAATTTCACAAATTTAAATTTGACAAATTTCTAAACCACTTGTAGAATATCTCTTCAAAAATGATTTAACATTAATAATCTCTGATGACCACTAGTAGGAAATATCGTTTATCAAACTTTCCCAACCCACTGTTGTTCTTCATGTTTAGCACTTGGAATTTTGAAAATCAGTTTTTCAACACCAGTTGTCGAAAATAAGATGAAAGTAAAATCTTTTTGAATTTTCAAAATTTTATGCTAAAACACACTTAAAATCTTTTTGGATTTTTTTTATTTTTAACAGAAAACAGTAAAGAAATATTTATAGACAATATTTTTGAGTTTGTGTAAGAGGATCATATCAGTTTATGAGACGAATCACTAACACCGTTAAGCTTTAAACATTTTAAGATCTAAACAATTCACGTAGATTGTCAGTATACTGATCCACTTAAATTTTCACACAAAGTTCAATTGTATCGAGATACGAGATAAGTATTTTAAGAACTTGAACTTATTCGTGTGTACCACCTCTGAATATATTCCCGTATCCAGACTTCTATATTCAGTCTTACAGGTGAATGTACACTAATGATATCTGTAAACGGGTAATGCGAGACCATGAGAGCTCAGGTTAGAACTTCCCTTCAGACAAAGAGATGATGGCTCGGCTTTAGGTGTGTCCCGTTTGGGGATCTTTTCTTCAACAGCACATGATTAGCATTTTGCAAAGTTTCATCATTTTTTATGCTGAGGGTGGGCTTTAAGATTTAAAGCAGTGCAAAGCATTATACGAGGACTAGGCTATTGCTTCCGCAAAATCAGAAGTCCTGGTATAATACCCCAGATATCATCACGCACAAAGACCTAGTATGTCAGAAATAAAAAGCCCTTCAAACAAGATTTCAGGGGTTACCTATATATCCAAGAGATGTTCCCCACGAAATAAGCAAGTTTGATATTTAAGTTTATATCTCAAAAACAATCTACTGAATGAGTAAAAACCTGCTATAATTTTTCTTTCATCTTGTCAAGCTCACTATACTTCTCATCTTTTTCTTCATAATGTTTGCATGGTTCCAAACATTTTAGACAAGGTTTCGTGATCTCAACAATTTTTTCAACTTCATTAATCTTTTCAACTTCGACTATCTTTTCAGCAACTTTAACTTCTTCATTCTGTTCATGCTTCTTTTCCTGAGCAACATTCTCGTTTTTATTCTTTTTCTGATCTTTTGCTGCTCGCTTCTCCTTTAGTTTCTTCAACCTATCTGCAAAATAAAATTTGAAACTTTCAGGAGATAATTGAGTTTTTCCAATGTTTATTTGTATTTCTTCTTCATCATCATTGCTTTCATTTGATGATTGATCAAAGACTGTTGTCTTTTCTGAGCTTTCTTCTGAATAAACAGACTCTTCATCTTGACATTTTTGATTATTAGCAAACACATCCATCCATTCTTTCATCAAATCTGGTTCTTTAACTATTTGTGCAATGAATGCTCCCAACCCTGAATCAGCCGGAATGTATTTGTCCCAGCTAAAACCTTCTGCCACTTTTTCATCATCCTGATTAACCAGATAAGCTTTCTTCTTTCCATTTTCAATCTGATTAGTATTGGATGATGGTGGTTGTTGTTGATGCGGTTGTTGAGCAACTTGTTGATATATAGCTTTCCGATAATAATCATTATTCCCGAACGGATTCTGAGCTCCATTTGCTTCTCGATTGGTACATTCCCTCTTGAAATGTCCTTTTTCCCTGCATCGAAAACAAGTAACTTTAGATTTATCAAAATCTAAAGTAGAAACATTAGCATCACGGAAGTCATCTCTTCCTGTAATCAGCTTAAATTTCTCAGCTCTTCTCAACACACTTGCTAAACACCACTTAATATCCATAAGCTCCATTTCCTCAGCATCGATCTGATCGTAATCCCCCATTGTCAACATAGGATTCCCGATTCTTCCTGCCACCAAACCCTCATATGATTCTAACACTATAGCTAGTAATGCCATATGACTTTTAGCGACTTCTTCAGAGAAATTTTGACCGTTCTGAAGTTGCAACCCGATGTTGCATTGTATCACATAACCATTACCGTTGTTTGAGCTTTGAGACTGATAACTTGAGGTTGAAACATTCGGATTCACATTCGAGTATGAAGAAAATCCACTGTTGTTATTTGGGCTTTGATAAACTGATCCGGATGAGTTTTCTGCGTTGAAAGCAGTTTGGACCTTCGGACTTGCTTCAACATTCTGAACATTCCCTTTGTAATACATCTTGATGTCTTGTTGTCCACTTGGATTGTTCATTCTGTCAATCTTTTGTTGTTCAAGATCTTGTCCTTCAATTTTCTCAATGAACTGAGAAATTGTCAATTTATCATATTCTCTAGTGTTCTTTAAGATCATCAGATATGTACCCCATTCTTTCTGAGGTAAAGCATCAGCTAATTTGTCCACCCATTCTTCTCGATCTTTGTTAATATCTAACAGTGACATTGAACGCACTAAATGACAATATCTCTCTATAAGCTTCTTTGTAGATTCACCCTGCAAACTAGTAAACAAATCAAATTCTTTCTTTAACAATGATTTCTTACTCCTGATCATCTCCGTACTTCCCTCAAATTTAATTTGAAGTGCTTCCCAAATCGAACATGAAGTATTATCATGTTTGTGACAACTCGTAATTCGGACCTACTTTGTGTAACGTATGTGAATGATATGTGATTTTGTGAACTTTATGATTAATGAAATATATGAATGTGTGTTATACATGTTTGAATGAAACCCGAACCGCACAACACTACATACTCGATCGCACAAGCCCTTTGGGCCGTATCACTTGTATTCGGACTTTAGGGCGGCCCATTGAGGGTTTCGGCTCACTATGCTTGGGCTCGGCCCACTCCCTCTTGGCCGGTTATATGTTTACGGTTACACCCATCTTTAGGGTTTCTACTTCCCACTTTTCGCAACCAAGAACACACACACACACATCAAACTCTCTTCCTCTCGACCTACTCGGAAACAAGGCAGCCTTCTCATCGAAACTGTTTGGATTCGGGTCATTCGTTTTGCTATCTCGGTTAGTATTATGTTTACGTGTTCATGATGATGATGATTTTTGCTTGATGGTCTAGGGTTATTGATAGATTGAATTCGTGTTAGCAGGGTTATGTATATATCGATTGTATGAGATACATGATTTAGAACCGCATGATTGATATCGGCTGCATGTATGATTGACTGAATTATGGAAAGTTGTATCTCAAAGGATTGGTGCCAGAGATCCAGAGCCATGTTACTTCGGCTAATCTTGATAACATCCAGGATATTCAACGCCTCGCTCATCGCATCACTGACCAGGCAGTGGATCAGAACAAACTGCCTAAACGTATCAGCGCTACTGCTACCGTTACTACTTCAGCTACTCTTGCTACTCCCAGTGACAGTAAGAGAAAATGGGATGGGGATTCCAGCAAGGGATCAGCTTCAGTTCAGTCTCAGGCCCAGCAGCGAAAGACTGACAGTTACCAGAGTCCTGGTCAGCACTCTTCAGGTAGCCACAGGCAGGGCGGATATCGAGGGAACCTCCCAAAGTGCAACAATTGCGGCAGACACCACAGTGGCCAGTGTAACAAAGGTCGCTGTCAAAGATGCCTCAAGATGGGTCATGAGGCCAAGGATTGTAGAAGCCCTCGTCCTGCAAATCAGAATCAGCAGCAGCCACAAGCACAGCAGAATCTGCAGCAGGGCAACAAGGGATGTTTTCATTGCGGTGCTGAAGGTCACTTCAAAAGGCACTGCCCTCAGCTAAACAAGAACCAGAACAACAACAATCACAACAATCAGGGCAATGGCAACCACAACAACGGGGGAAACAACAACGGCAACGAGGCAAGGGGTCGTGCGTTTGTGTTGGGGCAGGGTGATGCCAGGAATGATCCCAACGTCGTTATGGGTAAGTTTCTTCTCGACAACATTTATGTTACTGCTTTGTTTGATTCGGGTGCGGATACAAGTTACATGTCTTTGAAAATGAGTAAATTGTTAAAACGTACATCAACACCTCTAAACACCAAACACGTCGTAGAACTAGCTAATGGTAAGAGTTTAGAAGCCACGCAAATAGTCAGGGGTTGTAGTATTGTCTTAGCCGGTCAAGCTTTCTCCATCGACCTTATTCCCATAGTCTTGGGAAGTTTTGATATCGTCATAGGGATGGATTGATTATCCCAACATCATGCAGAGATCTTATGCAGTGAGAAGATTATTCGCATTCCCCGTACTGGTCAAGAACCTCTCGAAGTTCAAGGCGACAAGAGTGGTGCTGTGGTTGGCATTATCTCTTTCTTGAAGGCTCAGAAATGTTTGCGGAAGGGTCACACCGCAATCTTGGCACTCGTTTCAGATGCATCCGTGAAGGAAAAGAAATTGGAAGACATTCCAGTTGTACGCGACTACCCTCAGGTGTTTCCTGAAGACTTACCTGGCCTACCGCCTCACCGTCAGGTCGAATTTCAAATCGAGCTCGCTCCAGGAGCAGCACCCATAGCTCGCGCACCATATCGTCTAGCTCCATCAGAATTGGAGGAACTGTCAAAGCAGCTACAAGAGCTCTTGGAAAAGGGCTTCATTCGTCCAAGCTCTTCGCCTTGGGGAGCTCCAGTATTATTCGTGAGAAAGAAGGACGGTACCTTCAGGATGTGCATAGACTATCGGGAACTGAACAAGGTGACGGTGAAGAACCGTTACCCTCTTCCACGTATAGACGACTTATTTGACCAGTTGCAAGGGTCGTGCTACTACTCCAAGATAGACTTGAATTCTGGATATCATCAGCTGAGAGTCCGGGATGAGGACGTCTCCAAGACAGCATTTCGAACTCGCTACGGTCACTACGAGTTTCTTGTCATGCCGTTCGGGTTAACGAACGCGCCTGCCGTATTTATGGACCTTATGAACAGGATGTGCAAACCCTATCTTGACAAGTTCGTCATTGTCTTCATCGACGACATTCTGATCTACTCCAAGAGTCAGGAGGAACACGAGCAGCACTTACGCCTTATTTTGGAACTCCTTCGGAAGGAACAGCTGTACGCTAAGTTTTCGAAATGCGACTTCTGGCTTCGTGAAGTCCACTTTCTAGGCCATGTAGTGAACAGGGATGGGATTCATGTCGATCCATCCAAGGTAGACTCGATCAGAAACTGGCCTGCACCACGTACACCAATGGAAATACGCCAGTTCTTGGGTTTGGCGGGTTACTACAGACGGTTTATTAAAAAATTTTCAAAGATTGCTCAACCACTTACACTACTGACACAGAAGGGTGTCACCTACCGTTGGGGCAATAATCAGGAAACTGCTTTTCAGCACTTAAAGGATAGACTTTGCAGTGCACCTATCCTCTCATTGCCAGAGGGCACGGACGATTTTGTGGTCTATTGTGATGCATCCATCCAGGGTCTTGGATGTGTATTGATGCAGCGCGACAAGGTTATTGCTTACGCTTCGCGCCAACTTAAGATTCATGAACGGAACTACACGACGCACGATTTAGAGCTGGGAGCTGTTGTTTTCGCGCTCAAGATATGGCGACACTACCTGTACGGTACCAAGTGCACAATTTACACCGATCACAGGAGTCTCGAGCATATCTTCAAGCAGAAGGAATTGAACATGCGTCAACGACGATGGGTTGAACTACTGAACGATTATGAATGCGCCATCAAGTACCATCCAGGCGAAGCCAATGTTGTGGCTGATGCCCTCAGTCGAAAAGACACACTACCTAAGCACCTGCGAGCGCTACAGCTTACGATTCAGTCTAGCCTCCCTGCACAGATACGAGATGCTCAGGTAGAAGCATTGAAACCAGAAAACGTCAGGGCTGAAGCCCTACGCGGCTCACGACAGCGATTAGAACAGAAGGCAGACGGCGCCTACTATGTAACGGGGCGTATTTGGGTCCCATTTTATGGCGGTCTACGCGAACTTGTAATGGATGAAGCTCACAAGTCTCGCTACTCGGTACACCCAGGGTCGGACAAAATGTACCACGACATCAGAACTACTTATTGGTGGCCTAGCATGAAGGCCCACATCGCTACTTACGTTGGAAAGTGCTTGACCTGTGCGAGAGTCAAGGTTGAATACCAGAAACCAGCGGGCCTACTTCAGCAACCCACGATACTGCAATGGAAATGGGAAGAAATTTCCATGGATTTCGTTACAGGCCTACCTAGATCTCAGCGTGGGAATGATACCATATGGGTGATCGTGGATCGACTCACCAAGTCTGCACACTTCCTAGCTATAAAGGAAACAGATAAGTTCTCCACTCTCGCAGACATCTACCTTAAAGAAGTTGTTTCAAGGCACGGGGTGCCCACTTCCATCATTTCGGATCGGGATGCACGATTCACGTCAGAGCTATGGCAAGCGATGCACAAATCTTTCGGCTCACGGTTAGACATGAGAACAGCTTATCACCCTCAGACGGATGGGCAGTCTGAGCGAACGATCCAGACTCTTGAAGACATGCTTCGGGCATGCGTTATTGATTTCGGCAACGGCTGGGAAAAGCACCTCCCTTTGGTGGAGTTCTCATATAATAACAGTTATCACACCAGCATACAAGCCGCTCCATTCGAGGCATTGTACGGATGTAAATGCCGGTCACCTCTCTGTTGGGCAGAGGTGGGGGATAGTCAGATTACGGGTCCAGAGATTGTAGTTGACGCCACAGAA
Source organism: Helianthus annuus (assembly GCF_002127325.2). Classification (NCBI taxonomy): domain Eukaryota; kingdom Viridiplantae; phylum Streptophyta; class Magnoliopsida; order Asterales; family Asteraceae; genus Helianthus; species Helianthus annuus. Next base: position 99,007,734 of record NC_035435.2, on the reverse strand, counting down.
AAGATTGCACAAATATGACAACGCATGGCGGCAGCACGCGACCGTCAGAAAGCCTACGCGGACAAGCGTAGAAAGCCATTGGAATTTCAGGTCGGGGACCGGGTTTTACTCAAAGTCTCACCCTGGAAGGGTGTGGTCCGTTTTGGCAAACGGGGCAAACTAAATCCGCGGTATGTCGGACCGTTCGAGATCACTGAGAAAATAGGCAAGGTGGCCTACAAGCTAAACCTACCAGCTGAACTCGGTGCAGTTCACAATGTCTTTCACGTGTCAAATCTGAAGAAGTGCCTGTCAGATGAGACCCTCATAGTTCCTTTTAAGGAACTCACTATCAATGAGCAGTTGCAGTTCGTCGAGGAACCAGTTGAAATCACGGACCGGGATGTGAGGGTCCTCAAGAACAAGAGAATCCCTCTTGTCCGAGTTCGTTGGAACTCCAAACGTGGCCCAGAGTACACCTGGGAACGCGAAGACAGGATGACAGAAAAGTACCCCCAGTTGTTCGGAACCAATGCAACCACCACTGAGGCTGAAGCTACTACTGCGGAATTTCGGGACGAAATTCCAGACCAACGGGGAGAGGATGTGACACCCCAGGAAAACCAGTGAACAATACAACTTACCTAGCTTCCTCAGTGAGTGCATACCAAATTTCGGGACGAAATTTCTTTTAAGTTGGGGATAATGTGACAACTCGTAATTCGGACCTACTTTGTGTAACGTATGTGAATGATATGTGATTTTGTGAACTTTATGATTAATGAAATATGTGAATGTGTGTTATTCATGTTTGAATGAAACCCGAACCGCACAACACTACATACTCGATCGCACAAGCCCTTTGGGCCGTATCACTTGTATTCGGACTTTAGGGCGGCCCATTGAGGGTTTCGGCTCACTATGCTTGGGCTCGGCCCACTCCCTCTTGGCCGGTTATATGTTTACGGTTACACCCATCTTTAGGGTTTCTACTTCCCACTTTTCGCAACCAAGAACACACACACACACACATCAAACTCTCTTCCTCTCGACCTACTCGGAAACAAGGCAGCCTTCTCATCGAAACTGTTTGGATTCGGGTCATTCGTTTTGCTATCTCGGTTAGTATTATGTTTACGTGTTCATGATGATGATGATTTTTGCTTGATGGTCTAGGGTTATTGATAGATTGAATTCGTGTTAGCAGGGTTATGTATATATCGATTGTATGAGATACATGATTTAGAACCGCATGATTGATATCGGCTGCATGTATGATTGATAGTATATTAATCGGTCCGAGTGAATGTTTGTTAATCGGCTGTGACACTATGATTTATACCATGAAATAGGTTGCATGATAGTTAAAGGTTTCGGTTTGTCTGAGGATTTTATTGTTTGTTCTTGTTAATGATGATGATGATATGAACATATTTGAAGATAATAGGAAACTGTAGAATATTGCTGATTTGATCTGTTTACGAAACTGCCTAATCTGTTTGCTGAAATCACGGAACAATTGTTGACTGAATTATGGAAAGTTGTTACATTCGGCTTGTCTCGACCAGGGTTGCGAGTCGAGAACCCTCAGTCTCGACTCGAGACCACATTATCGACACACAACAGCACAAGCCGAGACCACGGTTGCGGGTCCGGTTGCGACTCGAGACTTCAAAACCAGCACAACTAGAGACCACCTAGTCTCGACTCGAGATCACTTAGTCTCGACTCGAGACCGCGAACACTTGCACCTTATTGGACTTGCACTGTCACGAGCCCAATTGATTGGGCCGGATACTTGAACTTGTTTACGTGTCTGCTATTGGACTGCTATGAATACTTGTGCATGCCATGTTTATACTTGTGTACAATACGTGTAGAACATACGTGCTATACTTAAATACGAACCTAACTTATATGGTAACCATGGTAGGACGTGGTTGATCACCAAATAGCTTGATTTAACTTGTCTGTGTATCTGCCGAGCAACCCAAGGTGAGTTCACACTCTTACCAAGGCATGGGATTCCCGGGGTGTTGGGAATGGGATTGAAAGGATAAGGTTGAATAGATTCATACGGATACCATTACTAGACTACCATACCATCGTCCTCGGTTGTGCAGGATACATACGTAAAACCTATGTATACCTAAGTTACTCACTGTCCTCAGGTTGCGAAGGACACTCACGTAAAACCTACGTGAACGGATACTCACTACTGCCTCGGTTGTGTCAGGCACTTACGTAAAACCTACGTAAACCCCCACGTACCCCTATCCTCGGTTGTGAAGGATACTTACGTAAATCCTACGTAAATTGTACGTATTACTGTTCTCGGGATATGTAGAACACTTATGGTAACGCATAGTCTAGTGGATTAATAACATGGGAAGCCCCCACCAATAGAAACCTATATCGGCCCAGTAGAGCCACCTGATACTCATGAACTTACTCTTACGCATTTACTTTCTGTGAACTCGCTCAACTGGTTGTTGAGTCTCTGCTGCATGCCTTGCAGGACCTTAGGTACTTTTGGAGCTTGCACAAGGAGGGGCGAGTCGTTGTGGGCGAAGGATCGTGGTTAATTATTAAACACTATTGACATTTCAAACGTTATTACTTATGCTGGGTTTTCTACATTAATGCTTCCGCTATATTTACTTTTGTTGGTTTTGATAAACACCTTTCGTATTGATGGATAACTTTTACTATTTAATTACATGTTCAATATGATTGGTGGCTTGATCCTGGTCATGTCGCGCCTCCAAGCGGTGGTACTCCGCGTGTGGGATTTTGGGGGTGTGACAATGTTGAAGTAATATGAAGATGTCTTCTTTAATAGCTTGCTGAAGTAGACTAATCATCATTTTTCTGCCTTGTACATGTCTCTCTCTTTATCTGACAATTCAGAAATAGTTTTAACAACTCCTACATCTGTACGAGGTTTAACATACTTCTTTTCAATACACTCCCAAGATCTCGAATGATTTGCTTGAACCCAATTTTCGAACCGGTCTTTCCAACCATAGTATTCTTCAATGCCCATCAACTTTGGAGGTTTCTGTAATGTTCCTGTTTCATTTTCCATGTTCACACTATGAGCAATGGTAACAGGAGTACTCGGGGCAGTAGCAAACGCGTTGTAAAACTCTTCTTCCATGATTCGGTATAAAATTTCACAAACTCAGTTTTTCAAACAAAATAAAGTCTAATTTCAAGCGAAATGGAAAATCTGATGCGAAATGGATGATTTCATACGAAATAGCACAACTTTCAAATGAAATGAAGCAACTTGATGCGAAATGGTCGATTTCGTGCGAAATGGAGTCCAAACGTGTCAATTTGTGCGAAATGGAATCTATGCTGTCCTTTTCGTGCGAAATGAAATATATTTCAAGCGGAATGCAGCTTTCAAGCGAAATAGGGTCCTAAACGGTCATTTCGTGCGAAATGAGAATTCCTTTCAAGCGAAATGAGAGTCCATTACGTGCGAAATGCTGCTGACGTCACACTATCGACCGGTTTTTCACAAAATTGATCAGGTTTTAGGCCGATTTTAGGTCTGATTCTTTCAAGGCTTTGTTAAAACAATGTTTCGCACGTTATGTGAAAAAAATTAAGCCATTTTATCCGTTAAAATTCTGTTAATTTTGAAAAATGTGTAAAAGAAGGTGTAGAAATCAGAATTATGATAAAATCAAGCCGAATTCGATAATTACTCGTCCTCCTGAGCTCTGATACCACTTGTAGGATCGCTTGCACGACCAAACGATTCGTTCAGAAGAGTTTTTGTCCTATACGAAAGGCGGAAACAGACGTATCGGAATAGAATCAGCTTGATATACACTCTAATTGTCTTGTTTATTGATATGAAAGCGTTTTACAGCCTGGAGACACGTCGGCAGCACCTCGGTACCAGAATCACAAAGTTACAAATGAGATCCAAGACACACATATATATAGGCATGTCCATTCCGCACGAAACGGTTCATGCGAAATGGCCAAGTTCATTTCGTACGAAATGGACTTTTGTCCATTTCGTGCGAAATGGTCAAAACCTATACTTTTCACAATTTTCTCGTACAACGTGCCCTGATCTATCTAACCTATTACAAGACTCGATACAAGACGAAGTCGACAGACATATGCACCAACACTATCGTGTTTTATAAATTTAAAGCTTGATAAAAGAGTAAAAAGTACTAAAAATATAGTGAATATCCATTCACACTCGCAATCACGTCAAGTTTTTGGCATCGTTGCCGGGGACACAAGGATTTTAAGAAAGCTTAAAATTAACGGCCTAATCATTTTCTTTTGTCACACCCCAACCGATGGCGGAAACATCGGAGTGAGACGAACGAGATTGCTCGAGACTTCATAACACCAAATGTGACAAGTATTTAATAAACAATTTCATTTCATTGCTAAATCAAGTACATTGTTTGAAATAGAGTACATCGAGTTTGAAACAAAATAAATTACATTACAACAAGTATTAAAGTTTAAAGTGAGTTTCTAGGCATCCTACTAGATTCCATGCATCATCATCATCATCAAATTTCTGCAACATGTTTTAAAGTATAGTTCAATACAAAAGTATTGGCGAGTATACAAGTTTTGAGTACTAGCATATATGTATCAAAACAATCCACATTACAAAAATAGTTAACGAGATAAATGTAAACATGGTATGCAATTATACAAGTCAATCCTCTTATTACCGCAAGTATTAAAGACTTAACATGACCACAATACTACGGGCGGTGCGTTACTCCTATAGCGCTATACATGTTAAGGGGAGGCTCGTACGAAGTTAATGATAAGTACATCACACAAAAGAATCATCCACGTATATAAATCAAGTCTCACGTATTTAAGCATGTATGATTGGATTTTTTGTTTTTGTGATTTAGCATAAAGTATGATTATGTGTGTTTAAATAGTATAACGTATTGCACCCAAAAGTGTAAAAGGAAAAAACGGGTCATGTATACTCACAATTTTGCAAAGCTTTCCGATTATCTGTGAGTGACGAGTTGTTTGAAAATGGGGAATTGAGGGTAAGGTCATACGGTGTTTATGGAATGGTTAGATTCGGGATTTAGAATTCAAGAAAAAAGTATGTATGCATAAAAGTATATCTAGTCTAAGTACTCGTTTTGACACTAAGTTGTATGTCATTTCATGTGTCCTAGTTTGCCCATTAGAATCAACAACAAGAGACTTAGAATCATAGATAAAGTAGCCTAGGTTCATGACGAATAATCATAAACCGGTTATCATGATGAGTTCGGCCATGTTCATATATGTATTTATATAATAATCCTAAGCTAAGTCTATCAAGAGAATCATAGATTGTTAAGTAAGTCAAGCATGGAGGATTAACCTCATTGTATGATTCACTAATACACAAATCATCACAAGGATGATTCGGATGTTCATGAATGAAAAGGAAATATACAACTAAACTATTATGTCTTCAAGTGGCCAAGTAAGATTAACCCGGGTGAGCCATCCCAACATGGAAAGAGTTAACTAAGTGTTGGAGGCTAAACAGGGTTATGTTACTTTAAGACTAGCAAGTTACTTGGATTAGCAAAATAAAACATCAAGTGAGGTGTGGAACAAGTTAGGATAGCCAAAGCTTCCAAGGTTCACACTTGCATTAAACACAAGTCTTGCCATATGAACTATGGTAGACTTGTATGCCTCCAACACTTATGTTTTTTTAAACCCTATCAAAATAGAAAGTTTAGAGGGTGTTTGCACCCTAAACTCATAAGAATCAACCATACACAAGCTCACTAACCATAGACTTGATTAGAAGCAAAGTAGGTACAAGATTGCATAAGATATCATAAGTTTTATAAAGTTAACAAGATAATATTCCAAAACAGAAAGTTTGGACCTCAAAATGGTGATGTTTCACCTTATTTTACCATGGTAAACTTGTAGATACACTCCTAGAGGTGTTCCAAGCTTTGTAATGGAAGAAAAGATGATGAAAAGATGATAAAAAGTGAGAAAAGTGCTCACCTTAGTACTTAGAATAATCTGCCACAACTTGTATTTTCAACTGAATTGAGAGCATTTTGAGAATGTAAGTGAGTTAAGAAAATGGAAATGGGAGGTATGAAGCTTGTTTATATAGTGGTGGATTAGGGTTGAGAGTTTAATAAGGTTTAAAAGTGATTGGGGAAGAAAAAGGTGGGAAATGATGGCCAATCCGTGAAAGGAAAACAACATTCTGCGGATTAAGGGATTTCATGGGCCGCGATAGGTAAGGCGTAGGGTATCGCGCCCCGTGGTGTCCCATTTTATCAGCCCCAAGTTTGATATATTGCGTTTTGGCCCCTGAACTTTTATATTCTTATTATTTTAAGCCATAACTTCCATTTTAACATATTTTCAAGCATGTAACATGCATGCAACCATAATTTGAGTGTCGTGAATGCATGTATAAGTAGTTGCACGTATAAAGAGTATCAAAACACGTATTTAAACGACTGATTATATAAGTATAAAGAACGGATTTCATTATGATCAATTCTCGGATTACAAGGCTAGAAATGAAATACGATTACAAAGAGAATAAAAGTTTTAAAAAATAAAAATAGGATTTCACTTTATGAATAAGGAAAGTTCGAAATGCAAAGCGTTACAATCTCCTTACTTTAGGAAATTACGTCCCGAAATTTATTCAAGAGGAAGACTTTGGAAACACAATCTGAAATAGGATTTCACTTTTTAAACACGGTCTGAAGCACGGGGTCGTGTTCACAGAACACGAGGCCGTGTAAACCTTCTGTATTCGTTAAAATTTTAATTCCTGAAAGCCCTAATCTTTTGATTACTATCCAAACAATGGATTATTACATGGGAGATTATGATTACTATGGTTATGATGATTATGAAGAACCATATTGTACCATTTGCGGTGAATCCTATTCAGTGCAAAATTGTTACCTCTTTCAACCATCAACCTCATACACAACATATGAGGAACCAAGGTTTGAGCTTCCAAAATAAAGCTTTGATTGGGACACTCCAGCATTTGAAATGTATGAGACACCACCCACAATAGTTCTCTAAGTTGAAAGCCTCATACAAAGTCTCAAGAACTTAGAATTCTTGATCAAACAATCCCGTGCAAAAGAAGAGACTGTTTGTACAAAAGAGGTAATAATAGAAGAGGTAAGACCTCAAGAGCCAACGAAGGAAGAACCACTCAAAGAAGACTTAATACATGAAGAAAACCCCAAACCAAGTCATTCGGAAGATAAGTTCTCAAAGGTAAATTTCAAAGAGGAACAAGAAGACCTCAGAGAATACACATCCTACAACCTTCTTTTGAAAATCATAGTTTTGTTCCATCTCATGCTAAGTTTTTGAAAGAGTTAACCACTAGTCCTATAATTAAAGAAATAGAAAGTATTAAATTAACTAAAGATCAAACTTCGCTAATACAAGATGAACAAAATGAATCAAACATAAAACCGGTAACATGTTTTATTCAAATCATCTATATTAGTAACATCTCAATAGATAAAGATCTTTGTGTTAACATAATGCCAAGCTACGTTTTTGAAAGAATAGGTATTGGTGATTTTCTTCCAATTAAAATTCCGATCTTTTTGGCTAATCAAAAAAATAAAAATGCTATGGGAGTGCTTGAGGACATTCTCATTCAAACTAACCAAACGATTGTACCAACCGACTTTGTCATCTTAGATGATGCTCCACTCGTGTTGGGACAACCTTTTCTTAAAACCCATCAATCTTTGCTCAAACAAAAAACATCAAGATCTTGCCACAAAACTTGGGGCCGACAAACGAACTTTTAATTTAAATAAATCAATGAAATATCCAATCCGCAATGACGACCCCTTGTTGGAAGATGAAGTTGAACCACCCGATATGGAGGAACCAAATGACCAATACATTGAAGATAAAGTCACCACCAACCAAAGCGTTTCGTCCATCGACCACGATGGCGAACCAAAGACTAATCCATCTATTGAAGATCCACCTTCTTTAGAACTCAAAGAACTTCCAAAAGGCTTAGAATAGGCATTTTTAGATAACAAAGGTAAAATTCCCTTCATCATTTCTTCGTATCACACTTCTCATGAAAAAGAAAAATTATTAAATCTACTTAGAGGACATAAAACAGCGATTGCGTGGAAATTAATGGACATCAATGGAATAAGTCCTTCCATGTGTACGCATAAAATCTTAATGGAAGATGACTACAAAGCGATAATCCAACCACAAAGACGCGTTAATCCCAATGTCTAAGAAGTAGTAAAAAAATAAGTCATAAAGCTCTTAGACGCCGGTCTTATCTACCTTATCTTCGATAGTCCGTGGGTAAGTCCCGTCCAAGTTGTACCGAAAAAGGTGGATGGCGATTGTAACCAACGAAAAAAACGAGCTTATACCGATAAGAACCATCACTGGATGGAGAGTTTGTATCGACTATAGGAAACTCAATGAATCCAGAAGAAAATACCACTTTCCTTTACCCTTCATTGATCAAATGCTAGAGCGATTATTCGGTCATAAATTTTATTGCTTTCTTGATGGATTCTCGGGGTACTTCCAAATTCCCATCGCCCTAGAGGACCAAGAGAAAACTACTTTCACTTGTCCCTACGGAACCTTTGCATATCGATGCATGCCATTTGGTCTATGCAATGCACCAGCAACATTTGAACGATGCATGGTAGCCATTTTTCACGACATGATAGAAAAAACCATGGAAGTTTTCATGGATGATTTCTCTATCTTTGGCGATTCCTTTAACCAATGCCTCGATAACCTTGAGCGAACGTTATCTAGATGTGAAGAGACTAACTTCGCCTTTAATTGGGAAAAGTGTCGTTCCATGGTCACGGAAGGAATAGTACTCGGTCACAAAATCTCAAACGCAGGAATAGAAAGTCGACCGCGCAAAAATCGAAACTATTTCCCGACTACCTTCTCCATCATCCGTTCGAGCCATCCGAAGTTTCCTAGAACATGCCGGATTCTATAGGCGATTTGTCAAAGACTTTTATAAAATCTCAACCTCTAACTAAGCTACTAGAAAAAGATTCCCCATTCATCTTTGACAAGGTTGCACGACAACATTTCTTGCCCTTAAAGATATGCTTGTCAAAGCACCAATCATGATCGCACCAGACTGGAAGCTACCATTTGAAATCATGTGCGCTGTAAGCGATTTTGCAGTTGGAACGGTCTTAGGACAAAGAAAAGTAAAACATTTTCACCCCAGATATTACGCTAGTAAAACTCTTAACGACGCTCAAGAAAATTACACAATCACTGAAAAGGAATTGCTAGCTATAATATTTGCATTTGATAAATTCCATTCCTATCTTGTGCTCTACAAAACTATAGTTTGTACTGACCACGCTGCCATCCGATACCTTTTCAAAAAACAAGATGCAAAACCCAGTCTCATAAGATGGATTCTTCCCCTTCAAGAATTTTACATAGAAATAAAAGACAAAAGAAGAGCAGAAAACACAGTTGCAGACCTCATGTCTCGTCTTGAAGACCCTTCTCTGGAAAGAACTCGAGAAGAACTTATCAATGAGAAATTCCCCACAGAATCCTTAGAAATGGTAGAATATTGAAAAGAACCTTGGTACACTGACTATGCTAACTACTTAGCTAGTAGCACTATTGTCAAAAAGGTTGTCCTTTCACCAGCGAAACAAATTCTTTGCTGATGTAAAACACTACTTTGGGAAGACTCATATCTTTTCAGAATATGTGTAGACCAACTCATTCGACGATGTGTCCATGGTCGTGAAGCAAGACAAATTCTTCGCCATTGTCACGAAGGACCATGTGGAGGACACCATGGAATAGCCATCACCGCACGAAAAGTGTACGATGCAGGATTTTACTGGCCCACAATACATAAAGATGCTTATGTATTGATCAAAACATGTGATGCATGCAAGTGAGCAGGCAACATATCACGAAGAATTGAAATGCCACAAAACAACATTCTTATTTGTGAAATCTATGATGTATGGGGATTGGATTTTATGGGACCATTCCCACCCTTGAAAGGAAATAAATTCCTCTTGGTGGTTGTCGACTACGTTTCTAAATGGGTTGTTGCTGAAGCTCTTCCCATCAATGACCGGAGAGTGGTAGTAAAATTCCTCAAAAAGCTATTCTCACATTTTGGAACTCCAAAAGCCCTAATCAATGATAGAGGAACCCATTTTTGCAATCTAAAAATGGAAAAAAAAACCTCTAACACGATATGGGATTCATCATCGTCTCTCGACCGCCTATTGTCACACCCCAACCGTTGGCGGAAACATCGGGGCGCGGCACTAAGCGTTCAGATTGCTCATGAGTTTCCATAACACTATATATTTCGACATAGATTAGATAGATTCAAACATAGTCTAAATTCAACCATAGTTAACCACCACAACAAGTATCAAAAATTACCTTAAGTTTTAATTATTGTTCATAGCTTATTTAACTAGGCGAGTTTCTAGTAATCATCCTAGCTTGATTCCTGAATCCAGCATCCTATCAGCCTGCAACATGTATTAAAATAGGGTCAATACAATAATGTACTGGCGAGTATACAAGTTTGAGTATATAGCATAGTAGTTTAAATGACTCATATCCATCAAATAAATGATAAAATAGTTTCAGCCATGCTAGTGTTCGCAGTCCAGGTGATAGCCCAAGTGTCCCGATGCATTTAACCACTTTCCCAAGAATCAAGGAAAGCAAATAGAATCCTCCTAACAATACCCCCGAAAATAATGGGGAGGTGCATCTTCCTATAGCGCTACTATTGTTAAGGCGGGACTACACACAAGGATTAAACGTTCACATAGCATAAAGAATCAAGAATCAAGAATCAAGAATCCAAGAGTATCAAGCTTCACATTTACCGAGGATAGGGTTAGATTCAAATAGTTTCAAGTTTCAAGTTTCATAGAATACATGTTGCATCCCAAAAGTTTAAAACGAAAAGGGATCGAGTATACTCACAGTAGGTGATAAGTATCGACACCTATAGATTGGAACAAAGGAAGCTCTGAACTAGCCTGATTATAGATTACAGATAAGCGTCGAGCAGAATAACGGAAATTGTGCAAAAAGTCGGCTCAGTCACCTGATCGGATGGCCATCCGGACGGATGGTCATTCGGTCAGATGACTTTGTGAGTTTGGACGGACTGCCGTCCGATCGGCTGGTCATCCGTACGGATGGTCATTCGATCGAATGGTCATTCGATCCTAATGTGTGTTTCCAAAAATGTTTGAAGTTTCCTTTGTAGCAAGTAACCAAGTCATTCGATCGGATGCTCATCCGATCGGATGACCGTTCGGTCGAATGACTCCTCAAGTGTAAGTTTCAAAGTTCTAAGTTTCCAATTCAAAATAGTTAAAGTGTTGAAGGTTATGAGACACATGTCACTCGATCAGATGGCCGTTCAATCGGACGGCAGTCCGATCGGATTGCCATTCGACTGATATGATGTTGATCCTTTTTGCAACTATGTAAAGTTTCTAAGTTTCGAGTTTAACGATCTCGACATAGTACGTATTGAGACAACGGAAAACACGTCAAGGCTCAGCCCGTCTGATCGGATGGGAATCACCCCGTCTGATCAGGTTCTGTTCGTGACGGTGTTCATGTCCGAATCCGCAATCCAGTCATCTTCTCCGGTGATAATCCATTTCCAAGCCGACTCCAGACTAATCATCAATTCTACAGCCCGTTTGGGTTCGGATTCCACTGTTTTAAGTAAAGAGTTTAAGAAAGTCTGAAGACAAACATTAAATCGACTGAAAAGCCTTGATTTAGTAAAGATTCGGTGCAAAATCACATGAAATTACTTAGATCTGAGCTGAATCTTGACGGAAATGACATTACACGACCATTTGTACAAACCGCCATGATGACGTCATCCTCAGGAGCTCGAATCTTTGAGATTTCATGGTGAAAAGTGTGATTTCGAGGAAGAATCATATAGAGAATAGTGCATAGATTGAAGTTGTACAAGAATCTAAGAGAAAACTTACAAGAATCGGCCTAGAATCGAAGAAAAGTGCTCAAGAAGGAGAGTGTGTGTGTCTGGATCGGAGGGCTCTGTCAAATCAATGAGAAATGATGTGACGGGTCCTATTTATAGTGTCAGAGAGGAGGTAAGGTGGTGCAATGGACGGATCGGATGGCTGTTCGATCGAATGGCCCTCCGATCGGATGGTCATCCGATCGGATGACCATTCGGACAGTCCAATCCGTTTTGTGAGTTTTCGTCTTTGGTTCGTTTTTTGAGTTAGATTAAGCGTTGCGTTGCGTATTATTGTGTAGCATTATCACATAACAAGATTATTCAATTACACAAAAGTTTTCAAGTTTCCGAGTTTACATAAGCGTTAAGTCTCGAGTCTCTCGTTCAACCAAGTCTCAAGTCTCACGAGTCTCAAGAGTCAAGCACCAAGTATCAAGTATCAAGAATCAAGTCTCAAGAGTCAAGTATCAAGAATCAAGTCTCAAGAATCAAGTATCAAGTGTCAAGAATCAAGTCTCATAGCATTAAGTATCAAGAATCTAGTGTCTATATTTAAGTATCAAGTATCAAGAATCTAGTATTAAGAGTCAAAAGTTTCAAGTATCTACCAAGATTCAAGGTTCAAGTATCAAAGACTCATTAGGTATCATAAGTGTCAAGTTTACATAGTATAGGGGCCAATATTGACAAAAGCCAAAAATTTAAGGACGCAGGGCGTTACAGTCTCCCCTCCTTTAGGAGATTTCGTCCATGAAATCTAAGAGGAAGACTGCTCGAAGAGCTGCGGATACTTGGTCTTCATCTCACTTTCGAGTTCCCAAGTGAATTCAGCACCACGCTTTCCTTCCCATCTAACCTTGACGATGGAAATTTTGATGTGCCTCAATCGCTTGATGCCTCGATCCATGATTTCGACCGGTTTCTCCACGAAGTGTAAAGCTTCATTTATTTGCAAGTCTTCGAGGGGAACCTGTATTTCCTCGTCGGCTAGGCATTTACGTAGATTGGATACGTGGATCACTGGATGTACGTTGTTTAGTTCTTGTGGCAGATCAAGTTTGTACGCCACCTTGCCAATCCTTTCGAGTATCGTGAAAGGACCCACGTAGCGAGGAGCAAGCTTTCCCTTCTTACCAAAACGAACTACTCCCTTCCACGGAGATACCTTGAGAAGAACCCGATCACCAACATCATATTCCAGAGGCTTGCGCCTTTTATCAGCATAGCTCTTTTGTTTGCTCTTAGCCTTGATCAAGTTATCCCTGATCTCAAGAATCTTATCCGTTGTCTCTTGAATGATTTCAGGGCCAGTAAGTTCCTTATCACCAACCTCATGCCAGCTGAGAGGAGATCGGCACTTGCGACAATATAAAGCTTCGAAAGGAGCCATCTGAATATTGGAATGATAGCTGGTGTTGTACGAGAACTCAATCAATGGTAAATGTACATCCCAGTTACCACCAAAGTCGATGATACAAGAACGGAGCATATCCTCCAGGGTTTGAATAGTACGTTCGGTCTGTCCACCCGTCTGTGGATGAAAGGTCGTACTAAGATTCAAAAGAGAACCCATAGCGGACTGAAAGGTTTGCCAAAGACGTGAAGTATAACGACCATCATGGTCAGAGATTATGTCAAGAGGTATGCCATGATGGCATATAATCTCATCGGTATAGATTCGAGCAAGTTTCTCCACCTTATAATCATCGCAAATAGGAAGAAAGTGGGCTGATTTGGTCAGACGGTCAATGATTACCCAAATACTATCATGACCGGTAGATGTACGGGGTAGTTTAGTAACAAAGTCCATACCGATGCTATCCCATTTCCAAACAGGGATTTCAGGTTGTTCTAAGAGTCCTGAAGGACGCTGATTTTCGGCCTTTACCTTCGTGCAAGTAAGGCATTTCGAGACGTAAGCAGCAATGTCCTTTTTCATAACAGGCCACCAATAAGTCATACGTAAATCCTGGTACATCTTATCGGCACCTAGATGAATAGAGTAACGGGATTTGTGAGCCTCATTCATAATGAGTTCATGGAGGTTATCGCGATCTGGCACCCAGATGCGATTGAGATAGTATTGAAGTCCATCAGACTTAGTTTCGAGTTGATCCACAGTAGCACCTCGTATCTCAATAAATAGACTACCTTCATTAGCTGGCGAATACAGAGCTTCACGAATACAAGTATGAAGATCACTAGAGACATGATAACAACGAATAGTATTAACATGAGTCTTACGACTAAGAGCATCGGCCACGACATTCGCCTTTCCCGGATGATAGCGAATTTCGCAGTCATAGTCGTTAAGCAATTCCACCCAACGTCTCTGTCACATGTTCAGATCCTTTTGGTTAAAGATATGCTGAAGGCTCTTATGGTTAGTGAAAACCACACACTTAATTCCATATAGGTAGTGTCGCCAAATCTTTAACGCAAACACAACTACACCAAGTTCCAGATCGTGAGTAGTGTAGTTTTTCTCATGTATCTTGAGTTGACGAGAGGCATAGGCGACAACTTTTCCCGCTGCATGAGCACACAGCCCAAGCCACGGTTCGAGGCATCGCAAGATACCACGAAGTTGTCATTCCTATCAGGGAGAGTAAGAACAGGAGCGTTACACAAAAGGGTCTTCAGAGTCTGAAAAGATTCCTCTTGCTCAGGACCCCACGCAAAAGGTTTCTCTTTTTGAGTCAAAGTAGTAAGAGGAACGGCGATCTTGGAAAAGTCTGAGATGAGTCGGCGCTAATAACCCGCCAATCCTAGGAAGGAACGAATCTCAGATGCAGATTTAGGCATACTCCAGTTCTTCACAGCTTCGATTTTATAAGGGTCAACATCAATACCTTACTTACTAACAACGTGACCAAGAAATTGCACTTCATTAATCCAAAACTCACACTTAGAGAATTTAGCATATAAGCGTTCACAACGTAACAATTCAAGCATCAGGCGTAAATGACAAGCATGATCGGCTCTAGTTTTAGAATAAATGATAATATCATCAATAAAGACTATCACAAAACGATCCAAATAAGGTTTACAAACATGATTCATAAGGTCCATGAACACAGCGGGTGCGTTGGTCAAGCCAAAAGGCATGACCACGAACTCGTAGTGTCCATAACGAGTACGAAAAGCAGTCTTGGGTACATCGTCTTCGAGAACACGGAGCTGATGATAACCAGATCAAAGATCGATCTTAGAGAAATAGGACGCGCCTTGTAGTTGGTCAAATAGATCATCAATACGAGGGAGAGGATAATGATTCTTAACAGTAAGCTTATTAAGTTCACGGTAGTCGATACACATATGAAAAGAACCATCTTTCTTATTGACGAACAGAACGGGAGCACCCGACGCAGAGGTACTTGGACGAATGAATCCCTTGTCGAGCAGTTCTTTGCAGTTGACTAGATAGCTCTTGCATCTCGGAAGGTGCAAGTCGGTAGGGAGCCTTGGCAACAGGAGTCGCGTCAGGCATGAGATCAATACGAAAATCAACAGATCGAGGAGGAGGAAGACCAGGAAGATCTTTAGGAAAGACGTCTGGGAAATCACACACTACTGGAACGTCGCATATGTTCTTCCCCTTGCCCTTTTGTTCCACCACGTGGGCCAAGAAGGCAAAGTTCTATTTACGTAAGAACATGTTCGCTTGAGTGCTTGACATCAACTTCAGTCCTTTAGAAGGTCGGTCTTCATAGACGCGAAAAACATCACCGGACAGAAGAGGTAGACGCACAAACTTCTCATGAAAAGCAATTTCGGCATAACTCTTACGAAACCAATCCATGCCGATAATGACAATCAAACTACCCAATTGCATGGGTATTAGATCAATAGTAAATACGTGGTCGTTAAGAGTCAAGGAACAACCACTGAGAATAGAATCAACTAGAATCGATTTACCATCAGCAATCTCCACCAAAAACGACTTAGGTAACTTAGAACGTGCACAGTTTAACAAAGATTCAAATTCTACGGACACAAAGCTTCTATCGGCACCAGTATCAAATAGTATCGAAGCGTAAAGGTTATTGACGAGAAACGTACCATTAACGACGTCATTGTCGTTACGAGCCTGGTTAGAATTAAGATTGAACGCTCGTCCGCGAGCGGCTGGCTGCTGGTCCTGGTTCAGCTGAGGACACCGATTACAGAGGTGAGTAGTATCTCCACACTTGTAGCATGCACGAATAGCGTTGACTGGCCTTGGATTCTGCTGAGGAGCTGGGAGTGCTGGTAAAGCTGCTTGAACTGGGGCTTGCTGAGCTGGTTGGGCCGGGTTTACTAGACGACAATAAGGAGTCGGGTGACCATAGCGATTGCAGTTGGTACACAAGCGACAAGAAGAGGCGACAGGATGATGGAAGTTGCAAGTTGTACACTTAGGGTGAGGCCCAGTGTACTGCTTCTTGATTTCAGGAGCAGTAGGGTTTGGAACAGCAGCAGCAGGAGCAGGTTTAGCAGTAGGGTTTGCAGCAGGGACAATCGCATTGCATCCTGAACCCTAAGACTTTCTCCTCTTGTTCCTGTCATTACTAGTTTGCTGGGTAACTTGGTTTGCTGACTTAGAGGGAGCAGGAGTAGCAAACTGTTTGTCACGAACGCGGTTATTGTTTAAGCTTGTGGCTAGACGGTAAGCTTCTTCAATAGTCTCCAGTTGAGCTGCTTCGATCGAATCACACATAGCAGGAGGTAACCCATTGATGTACTTGGTTATCATGCGCTTCGGAGTAGAAACCAAGTGAGGTACAGCTGAGCTGTTTGAAACGAGTAGTATAAGCCAGATTGTCATCACCAATCTGTTTGAGATGCCAGAACTCTTCTTCAAGCTTTAGTTGTTCATGGGGAGGGCAAAATTCAAGCATCATTAATTCTCGTACCTCAGCCCATGGAAGAGCATAGGCTTCTTCATTAGAACGGATGTTTCTCTCATTCGACCACCACTCCAGAGCTCTGCCTTGAAACATTCCCATTGCACTCCTAGTCTTTAAATGATCTGGGCACTCACTGTTAATGAAGGTAACCTCGATGCTGTCAAACCATTCCAGCAGAGTAGTCACCCCATCACTGCCCGTGAAAGGCTTAGGGTTGCAAGAAATGAAATGTTTGTAGCTGAACTTTGTAGGCTTAAGCTTCTCACCCTTAGATTCTTCAGAGGATGGAGGAGTGTTTGATCCTTGGATCTCAGAGACGATCTTTGGCACGACGCGAGCGATCTGGTCGGCCATGAAGGACATCATCTTTTTCTGAGACTTCTCCCTGGATCTCTTGAGAGTGTCGGATAGCTTACGAGAAGACATCTAAAGATCCAACACGAGGATCGTATAAGTCTAGATCACAAAGTCTCACGGTATAAAGATTCACACACGATAGATTAAAGACTCAAGATTCAACAAGTTTCACATAGTTTAAAGATTCAAGTTTCCAACAAGTTTCACATAGATTCCAATAGATTCAACAGCCGCAACCCACGACTTCCGCATGGCACGTTGTATGAAGGTTCGACGACATGTCAGAAACGCTTATATATAGGAAGTACCAGCGGCGTATCCACCACGCTTCGGGCACATCACTTCCACCTCGTATTCAGTGTCATGTTACGTGTCGCATTTGCCAACCATAACAACACACTCATCATCATCATCATACATACGTAGATTAACCAAATAGTCTCACATAGATTAGCATTCAACATCCTCACCACAATCCACAACACAACGAATTCCCACATGGCACGTGCTACGAAAGTTCGGCAACATGACGGAAGCACTTATATATAGGAAGTACCAGCGGCGTATCCACCATGCTTCAATCATGCCACGTCCGTCCCGTCATCGGTGTCATGCTTCGCCAACCACAACATTAAATTCCATCATTTTCACAACACTTTCACATAGATCAACCAAATAGTTTCCAACAACTTCACCACGAGTCTGCAAAACTACGAACTTTACTTAGCGCGTGATTCGAAGGTTCGGTAACATGCCAGAAACACTTATATATAGGAAGTACCAGCGGCGTATCCACCATGTTTCGGACATGCCACGTCCGCCTCGTCTTTGGTGCTAGGCTACATTTAGGATTTTGTTACTCAAAACAACACATACGCACTAGGGTACACATAGATTTCACAAGTAGTTTCTCATAGCTTAGAGTTCAACATTTTCATCACAGGTCTGCAAAACACTAGATTTCGCATGGCATGTGGTACGAAAGTTGGTAACATGTCAGAAACACTTATATATAGGAAGTACCAGCGGTGTATCCACCATGTTTCGTCAATGTTACTTTTGTTTCGTCTTTCAATGCCATGTTACGTTTAGTGTTTCGCTACCACAATAACACATAGATTCATCAGAGAGTTTCACGTAGTATCATAGTCGATCAAGATTCCCACATGGATTAGCATGATGAATAAAGCTTCGTAAATTTAGTTTGATCCTGAGATATTAAAATTAGTGTTTTTAGATTGCGTACATACGTGCGATTTGTGTAAAAAGTCTCAAAATAAACGAAGAATCAAGCTTAAAACCACACATAAAAATCGAGATAACATAAAATATAGGCTTATAAAACATAGGATTGTTCCGGGTAGAGGAACGTGACTAACCAAACTGATTCGAACCTCTTTCGAATCGAGGCAACGTGTCTTGACTTACTTAGACAAATACGTCATCGGTGTTAGGCCTACGATATTCGTCCTTTTGGTTATTTCATGTTCCTAGTTGATTGGGAATTTCAAGACTTTGGCGAGACATAAAATCAAAGAGTGGGACTAGTTATCAAGGTATGAGTTTCACCTCTATCTTGACAACATCATACCCTAATAGCGTCGGTACTTATCAACAGATAAGACCTGCTAGAATATAATATGGAAATTTCCCATCAAGGTTCGGATGTCACTCCTGACTTGAGGGCAAATCTCATGCAAAATACAAACACTGATTAGTAGTGTTTTCAAAGTTCCCAAGTGTATATTGTGTCAGCCTTAGGAAAGGGATCTAAGTTTAATAGGAAATGTGCTGCTAGGAAGCAGATACGGTAAAATGCTTAAGTCTTAAACCACTGACAAGAGTCAAGATTCATCGAACTATAGACTAGGCAAAGTACTCTTACTTTTCCTAATTCCCTATAGTTATGGCTCTGATACCAATCTGTCACACCCCAACCGATGGAAGAAACATCGGGCCGTGGCACTAAGCATTCAGGTTGCTCATGAGTTTCCATAACACTAGATATTTCGATATAGATTAGATAGATTCAAACATAGTCTAACTTCAACCATAGTTAACCACCACAACAAGTATCAAAAATTACATCAAGTTTTAATTATTGTTCATAGCTTATTTAACTAGGCGAGTTTCTAGTCATCATCCTAGCTTGATTCCTGAATCCAGCATCCTACCAGCCTGCAACATGTATTAAAATAGGGTTAATACAATAATGTACTGGCGAGTATACAAGTTTGAGTATATAGCATAGTAGTTTAAATGACTCATATCCATCAAATAAATGATAAAATAGTTTCAGCCATACTAGTGTTCGCAGTCCAGGTGATAGCCCAAGTGTCCCGATGCATTTAACCAATTTCCCAAGAATCAAGGAAAGCAAAAAGAATCCTCCTAAAAATACCCCCGAGAATAATGGGGAGGTGCATCTTCCTATAGCGCTACTATTGTTAAGGCGGAACTACACACAAGGATTAAACGTTCACATAGCATAAAGAATCAAGAATCAAGAATCCAAGAGTATCAAGCTTCACATTTACCGAGGATAGAGTTAGATTCAAATAGTTCCAAGTTTCAAGTTTCATAGAATACATGTTGCATCCCAAAAGTTTAAAACGAAAAGGGATCGAGTATACTCACAGTGGGTGCTAAGTATCGGCACCTATAGATTGGATCAAAGGGAGCTCTGAACTAGCCTGATTATAGATTACAGATAAGCGTCGAGCAGAATAACGGAAATCGTGCAAAAAGTTGGATCAGTCACCTGATCAGATGGCCATCCGGAGGGATGGTCATCCGGTCGGATGACTTTGTGAGTTGGGACGGACTGCCATCCGATCGGATGGTCATCCGTATGGATGGCCATTCGATCGAATGGTCATTCGATCCTAATGTGTGTTTCCAAAAATGTTTGAAGTTTCCTTTGTAGCAAGATACCAAGTCAATCGATCGGATGGTCATCCGATCGGATGGTCATCCGATCGGATGACCGTTCGATCGAATGACTCCTCAAGTGTAAGTTTCAATGTTCTAAGTTTCTGATTCAAAATAGTTAAAGTGTTGAAGGTTGTGAGACACATGTCACTCGATCGGATGGCCGTTCGATCTGACGGCAGTCCGATCGGATTGCCATTCGACTGATATGATGTTGTTCCCTTT
Organism: Helianthus annuus; assembly: GCF_002127325.2. Lineage (NCBI taxonomy): Eukaryota > Viridiplantae > Streptophyta > Magnoliopsida > Asterales > Asteraceae > Helianthus > Helianthus annuus. The sequence goes on along the minus strand of NC_035435.2, from coordinate 98,987,283 downwards.
TGCAACCTTGTAAAGTTTCTAAGTTTCGAGTTTAACGGTGTCGACATGGTACGTGTTGAGACAACGGAAAACACGTCAAGGCTCAGCCCGTCTGATCGGATGGGAATCACCTCGTCCGATCAGGTTCTGTTCATGACGGTGTTCATGTCCGATTCCGTAATCCAGACATCTTCTCCGGTGATAATCTATTTCCAAGCCGACTCCAGACTAATCATCAAGTTTACATCCCGTTTGGGTCCGGATTCCACCGTTTTAAGTAAAGAGTTTAAGAAAGTCTGAAGATAAACATGAAATCGACTGAAAAGCCTTGATTTAGTAAAGATTCGGTGCAAAAGCACATGAAATTCCTTAGATTTGAGCTGAATCTTGACAGAAATGACATCACACGGCCGTTTGTACAAACCGCCATGATGACGTCATCCTCAAGAGCTCGAATCTTAGAGATTTCATGGTGAAAAGTGTGATATCGAGGAAGAATCATGTAGAGAATAGTGCATAGATTGAAGTTGTATAAAAATCTAAGAGAAAACTTACAAGAATCGGCCTAGAATCGAAGAAAAGTGCTCAAGAAGGAGAGTGCATGCGTCTGGATCGGAGGGCTCTGTCACATCAGTGAGAAATGATGTGATGAGTCCTATTTATAGTGTTAAAGAGGAGGTAAGGCGGTGCAATGGACGGATCGGATGGCTGTTCGATCGAATGGCCCTCCGATCGGATGGTCATCCGATCGGATGTCCATTCGGGCAGTCCAATCCGTTTTGCGGTTTTCCGTCTTTGGTTCGTTTTGTGAGTTAGATTAAGCGTTGCGTTGCGTATTATTGTGTAGCATTATCACATAACAAGATTATTCAATTACACAAAAGTTCCTAAGTTTCCGAGTTTACATAAGCGTCAAGTCTCTAGTCTCTCGTTCAACCAAGTCTCAAGTCTCACGAGTCTCACGAGTCAAGCAACAAGTATCAAGTATCAAGTATCAAGAATCAAATCTCAAGAGTCAAGTATCAAGTATCAAGAATCAAGTCTCAAGAATCAAGTATCGAGTGTCAAGAATCAAGTCTCATGGCATTAAGTATCAAGAATCAAGTGTCTAAAGTTAAGTATCAAGTATCAAGAACCTAGGATTAAGAGTCAAAAGTTTCAAGTATCAACCAAGATTCAAGATTCAAGTATCAAAGACTCACAAAGTATCATAAGTGTCAAGTTTACAAAGTATAGGGGCCAATATTGACAAAAGCCAAAAATTTAAGGACGCAGGGCGTTACACCTATCACCCTTAAACCAATGGTCAGGCCGAAGTAACTAATCGAGGTTTAAAGAGAATCCTAGAGAAAACTGTAGGTCAAAATCGAAAAGAATGGGCAGATAAATTAGACGATGCTTTATGGGCATTTCGAACAACTTACAAAACACCAATAAGTAAAACACCATATAAGCTAGTCTGTGGAAAAAACTGTCACACCCCAGTAGAAATTGAACACAAAGCATATTGAGCACTTAAAAACGTAAACTTAGACTATGAAACTTCAGGAAAAGATCGCTTACACCAGTTAAACGAGTTAGACGAACTAAAAATACAAGCATATTCTAACTCTGAAATTTATAAGGAACGTTCAAAAAGAATACATGATAAATATATAACCGGACCAAGGAATTCAGAGAAGGAGATCAAGTACTCCTCTTTAACTCAAGGCTATGTCTTTTTCCCGGAAAACTTAAGTCTAGATGGTCCGGACATTTCACCATCACCAAAGTTTACCCACATGGTGCAATAGATATTAAGCCTCCAAACGGAGAATCATTCAAAGTTAATAGACAAAGGCTAAAATTCTATGAAGGATTCCTCGAGAAGAAACAGAAATGACCTTGGAAGAAATAGATAAGTGACGAGAACGTGGTAACAACTTGTATATATTTATCTGCTTTATTTCATAATCCTGTATATATTTATCTACTTTATTTTAATAATCCCTCTTGTAGATACACTTTGGAAGACGATAACCAAAAAGTCCACGAGCCAGGTAAGTTGCGCAAAGGGACCTAGTGGCTTGAGAAACGACATAAAAATTTTATTTTTAAAAGACACGGGGCTGTGCCTATCTGCAGACGGGTTAAAACCCTTATTTTCATAACTTCTTCCTCATAACTCATGTGACACCCCAACCGATGGCGGAATCATCGGGGCATGGCACTGAGCGAAACAGATTGTCCAGAAGTTTCTATAACAATTATCATCACTATTCAGTTTAAATAACACGTCCCATACCGTGTCCCAAATAACAAACAAATTCATACAGATAACAACCAGTCAAATATTCCGTTCCGACAACTCAGATTTAATTTAAAACAAATAAATATTGTTTAAAGACCCAGCCTGACAAGAACTACAGACAACTATGCTCTAGTTGCTTTTCCCTGACAGACAACTATTTGTTGGGGGCCTCTAGAACTTTATTCTAGCCTCGCTTTCCTAGCAAGCAAACATCTTAAACACCTGTCACATACGTTAAAATAAAGTCAGTACATATAATGTAAAGGTGAGCATACAAGTTTGATAATAGCATAATAGAGTTCGAATAGATTACGCATAACCAGCACGTACACAGAGGAAAACGAAGCATGTTAATTATCGACATGGATCTATCGATACCAATGACTACGGGTTGACTGTCCGAGACAGTTCGCAATACATGATTACCACCGTAATCCATGCAAGTAATTGTCCTTAACAACCCCCGTGTGAACGGGTGCTGAGTCCAAACTATAGTACTATGTCGTTAAGGCAGGTAGACAGCATTCCACGTGTAAACACAATCAACAAGCATTCATTTAGTCACGTAATACATGCATATTGGTCAGCGTTCAATAACTTGAGTAGTGTGATCGTTTGTGTTTTGATATAAGTAACGTATGTAACACCCAAAAGTGCTGAAAGCAAAAAGGGATCGAGTATACTCACAGCGATTGGTTGATGGATTGAAGGGAGCGCTTGAGAGTAGGGTTAGCCTGAAGAGTTCGATAGCATAACGATGAATACACGTAAAATGGAAACAAGTGTAAGTGGGTCAAACAGCCTGTCCGATCGAATAGCAGGTTCGATCGAACGGGTTGTTCGTTCGGCTGGACAGTCCGTTTGGACAGTCTGTCCGATCGGCCGGTAGGCCCGATCGGCTGGACCGTTCGAGTAGATTGTTTCTTCCTTTGAGTAGGATGTGTTTGTGTATGATGGTTTGACCTTTTGAAGTTTTCGTTGTAGTATTTGAGAACACTGAAGTGTTCTTACCTTTCAGGGCGATCGACCGAATGGTCTGTTCGATCGGCCGGCTTAACCGATCGGTTAGGAACTTCAGTTGTAGTCCTCAGCAGGATGTCACTCGATCGAACAGCATACTCGATCGAACAGCATGCTCGATCGGCTGGCATTCCAATACGTCCAACGAGTTGGAAATCGATTAAGGGTTGAAGCATAGTATCTCATGATCCGATGAGTAATGTTATCAAATGACTCGTTCGATCGAACCTCACCTCGTTCAATACTATACTTCATAGAATTGTCAAACTATGGGGCCATATGCTAGCCGATCGGCTGGCCTGGTCGATCGGCTGGCATGTCCGATCGGTTGGGCTGTTCATTCGAACAGCCTAACCGTTCGGCCAGCATCCTGACCTGGTCGGCCTGTTCGTCTAACACTTGCCTGTTCTGATTACTTGACGTTATATTGAGGTAGTTTGACAGCAAGCTGAACCATGGAACCTTCGTTCTTTCTTGTTTCCCCTGCTCGGACAGGAATCACCCAAATCTGGCCAGTGAACGGTTCGGAACACCCAAAAGTGCTGAAAGCAAAAAGGGATCGAGTATACTCACAACGATTGGTTGATAGATTGAAGGGAGCGCTTGAGAGTAGGGTTAGCCTGAAGAGTTCGATAGCATAACGTTGAATACACGTAAAATGGAAACAAGTGTAAGTGGGTCGAACAGCCTGTTCGATCGAACAGCAGGTTCGATCGAACGGGTTGTTCGTTCGGCTGGACAGTCCGTTTGGACAGTCTGTTCGATCGGCCGGTAGGCCCGATCGGCTGGACCGTTCGAGTAGATTGTTTCTTCCTTTGAGTAGGATGTGTTTGTGTATGATGGTTTGACCTTTTGAAGTTTTCGTTGTAGTATTTGAGAACACTGAAGTGTTCTTACCTTTCAGGTCGATCGATCGAATGGTCTGTTCGATCGGCCGGCTTAACCGATCGGTTAGGAACTTCAGTTGTAGTCCTCAGCAGGATGTCACTCGATCGAACAGCATACTCGATCGAACAGCATGCTCGATCGGCTGGCATTCCAATACGTCCAACGAGTTGGAAATCGATTAAGGGTTGAAGCATAGTATCTCATGATCCGATGAGTAATGTTATCAAACGACTCGTTCGATCGAACCTCACCTCGTTCAATACTATACTTCATAGAATTGTCAAACTGTGGGGCCATATGCTAGCCGATCGGCTGGCCTGGTCGATCGGCTGGCATGTCCGATCGGTTGGGTTGTTCGTTCGAACAGCCTAACCGTTCGGCCAGCATCCTGACCTGGTCGGCCTATTCGTCTAACACTTGCCTGTTCTGATTACTTGACGTTATATTGAGGTAGTTTGACAGCAAGCTGAACCATGGAACCTTCGTTCTTACTTGTTTCTCCTGCTCGGACAGGAATCACCCAAATCTGGCCAGTGAACGGTTCGGAACGGCGGTTTAACGTTTAACCCGAAGTCGGTGAACCTCGTAGATAGAACCCAAATCTTGAACCACGCAACCATTAGAATGATTAGTGAGTTGGCTCAAGCTCCGTTTCTACCGGTTTGAAGGCATTGAGTGTAAAAGAGTTGAAAGAAAGTTGGAAATCCTTCTTTCAATCCTTCACATCATGTAAATGTTTAGATCTCTGATAGATCTTAGCTTGTTTATGTGGAAATCGGTTAGATCCGAGCTATTCATGGTGGATTAAGGCCAAAACATGATGTTCTTGAAGAACACCATGATGACATCATCCTAGAATGCTTCGATCTTGGTGATTTCACGGTTAGAAATCAAGATTTGAAGGATAGAAAGGTGTAGGTGCATGTTTTGATCAAGAAAGTACAAGATTTAAGATGAAAACTTACCGGAATCGGAAGAAATCTGAGAAAAGGTGAGGAGCACGAGCTGGTTGGTCAGAGAGTTTCCAAAAGTGGAAAGAATAACAATGACAGCCCTATTTATAGGCTCCAAAAGAGGAAAGGGCTGGCCGATCGGCCAGGCATCCCGATCGGACAGCCTGCTCGATCGGACAGTCCGTCCGATCGGCTGGGCTGTTCGATCGGTTGACAGCCTGATCGATCCACAGCCTGGTTCGAGTGTTCGGTGCGACGATTTTCGATATTTCGATTTTGATTGAAGGCGATACGAGTACGAGAGAGTTTCCTATTCAAATTACTTTCAGTCCCAGCTACTATATCTAACATACAATCATCTATATTTCATCCTATCCTTACGTTACCATTCGTCGTAATTCGATTTCGATTGCATTTGACTTGAGTTTCGAGTTTTGATTCGAGTTTCGATTGATTCGATTGATCACCACACAAAACATAAAGTAAACACGCACAGGTAACACATAAGGCACACACACACATATAACAACAACCAAGGTTCGTGTAATTCGAGATTCGAGTTCGATGATAGTTAGATCGGCTTGATTACTGATTAGTTAACTTTATCGCATTGTTACTTCCTACTATTCACAGTTGATAAGCGGTCGCATTGATTAAACATTCGATTACTTCGATTTATTCTGATTAACAACACTTACTCCACATAATACAAATCATAAAATAGACTAATTATAGTCAAAGAAGTCAAAGTTGACTTGGACTTTGACTTTGACATTCGAAAACACGGGGTGTTACAGCCTCCTATTGTTTAGGGAATTTCATCCCGAAATTAGGCTAAAAGCTGCACATCACCGTGAATTACCAATTTGATGCTCCAGATCTTTATTTGAACAACTGCGGGTACTTGGCCTTCATGTCGCTTTCGAGTTCCCAAGTGAACTTCGCACCTCGTTTGCCCTCCCATCGGACCTTCACGATAGGGATGCGTGAGCGCCTGAGTTGCTTGGTTTGGCGATCCATGATTTCGACAGGCTTTTCCACGAAGTGTAGCATTTCGTTGAACTGAAGATCGTCGAGAGGTACAATCAGATCATGATCAGCTAGGCATTTTCGGAGGTTTGACACATGGAAAGTCGGGTGGATGTTACTGAGTTCCTCCGGTAGTTCGAGTCTGTAGGCGACTTTTCCGATCCTTTCCAGAATCTTAAAAGGTCCAACATATTGAGGCGCTAGTTTCCCCTTCTTTCCGAATCTGACCACACCCTTCCAAGGTGATACCTTTAGGTGTACGTAGTCGCCAACGTCAAGTTCAAGGGGCTTGCGTCTTCTATCGGCGTAACTTTTCTGTCTATCCCTGGCTTTCGACAAGTTGTCTCGAATCTGGAGGATTTTGTCAGTCGTTTCTTGTAGTAACTCGGGACTAGTTAATTGCGAGTGGTCGATCTCGTGCCACACAATAGGCGAACGATATCTTCTTCCATATAAAGCCTCGAATGGTGCCATTTGTATGCTGGCATGATAGCTGTTGTTGTACGAGAATTCGACTAACGGTAGGTATTTGTTCCAACTACCACCGAAGTCTATGACACACGCGCGGAGCATGTCTTTAAGAGTACGGATCGTTCTTTCAGTCTGTCCATCAGTTTGAGGATGGAATGCAGTACTCAGGTTAAGCGACGTACCAAGGGCCGCTTGAAACGTTTCCCACAATCGCGAAGTAAACCGAGTATCACGGTCTGAAATGATGTCACGAGGCGTACCATGATTACAAATGATCTCGTCGGTGTAGATTCGGGCTAGTCGTTCTACCTTGTAGTCTTCTCGTATTGGCAAAAAGTGGGTTGATTTGGTCAGACGATCAACTATAACCCAAATGCTGTCGTGACCTGATGGCGTGGGCGGAAGTTTGGTTCTGAAATCCATAGCTATACTCTCCCACTTCCATATGGGGATTGGAGGTTGTTCGAGTAAGCCGGAAGGTCGTTGATGTTCAGCCTTAACTCTTACACAAATCAGGCAACTTCCAACATAGAGGGCGATATCCCGTTTCATAACCGGCCACCAGTACTTGTAACGAAGATCCTGATACATTTTATCGGCACCGGGATTTGTGGGCTTCGTTCATTATAATCTTTCGCAAATCGATCCGCTTAGGGATCCAAATTCGGTCCAGATAGTAGAATATCCCATCTGCTTTGCTTACAAGCTGAGCTCCATCGTGATAGATTCTCTCCTTCTTCAAAGTGCGTTCATTAAAACAAGCATGTTGGGCTTCGCGGATGAGAGCTTCGAGGTTATCCTGGGCTTGGGTATTGCGAATACTGAGCAAATAACTTCGTCTGCTGAGTGCGTCGGCTACAACATTTGCCTTGCCTGGGTGATAACGAATCTCACAGTCATAATCGCTAAGAAGTTCCACCCATCGGCGTTGACGTATGTTAAGTTCTTTCTGATTAAAGATGTGTTGTAAACTCCTGTGATCGGTGAAGATCGTACACTTGGTACCATACAGGTAGTGTCGCCAAATCTTCAATGCAAAAACAACTGCGCCTAGCTCGAGATCGTGGGTTGTATAGTTCTTCTCGTGGATTTTGAGCTGACGAGATGCGTAAGCTATAACCTTGTCTCGTTGCATGAGAACACAACCAAGGCCAAGGTTGGAAGCATCGCAGTAGACAATGAAATCATTGTTTCCGTCCGGCAATGTGAGAACGGGAGTATTGCAGAGCTTGCTCTTAAGGGTTTGAAAAGCAGATTCTTGTTCAGTTTCCCAAACAAAAGACCTGTCTTTATGAGTAAGAGCGGTAAGCGGCACAGCAATCTTAGAGAATCCTTCAATAAATCGTCGATAATAGCCCGCTAGTCCGAGAAAAGAACGAACTTCAGACGGGTTCTTTGGCGTAATCCAGCTTTTAACTGCTTCAATCTCCGCGGGATCGACATGAATACCCTGACTATTCACGATGTGACCCAGAAACTGAACCTCCTCCAACCAGAATTCGCACTTGGAGAACTTGGCATAGAGTTGGTTCCCCTGGAGTAACTCGAGAACCAAACGTAGATGTTGCGCGTGTTCGGCTTTCGATTTGGAATAAATCAAGACATCATCGATGAACACGATGACGAAACAGTCAAGGTAAGGCTTACACACGCGATTCATCAGATCCATAAAAACCGTGGGTGCGTTGGTTAAGCAAAAGGCATAACAACGAACTCATAGTGGTCGTATCGAGTGCGAAAGGCTGTTTTGGGTATATCCTCCTCTTGAATGCGCAATTGATGATAGCCTGAACGTAGATCGATCTTCGAGAAACACTTGGCACCTTGCAACTGATCAAATAAGTCATCGATTCGAGGTAGAGGGTAACGGTTCTTGATGGTCAGCTTATTCAATTCCCGATAATCGATGCACATCCTGAACGGCCCATCCTTCTTTTTGACGAAAAGGACTGGAGCGCCCCAAGGAGAGGTGCTCGGGCGAATAAAGCCTTTTTCAAGAAACTCCTGGAGTTGGTTTGAGAGTTCCCTCATTTCGAATGGCGCGAGTCGATAAGGGGCTTTGGCAACAGGGTTAGCTCCAGGAATAAGGTCGATACGAAAGTCGATATCATGACTTGGCGGAAGTCCAGGAAGATCATCAGGGAACACCTGAGGAAATTCACGGACCACTGGGACGTCTTTGACTTCAACCTTCTTTTTCTTTTCCTTCTCCGATACTACAATGTTGGCCAAGAAAGCGCTGTATTCCTTGTGGAGTACTTGCTAGCTTGGATACACGACATAAGCTTGAGACCTTTCGAAGCTGTTTCACCGTACACACATAATAGATCACCATTCGCGAGCGAGAATCGAATCATCTTCTCGAAACACACAACTTCAGCATGGTTTTCACGAAGAAAGTCCATGCCTACTATGACGTCAAAACTTCCGAGTTGCATCGGAATAAGGTCGATTGGGAAGATGTGATTGTTGAGCTCAAGGGTACAATCACGAAGAACAGAGTTAACGGCGACGGTTCTTCCAGTAGTAACTTCAACTTCGAATGACGAGGGAAGATAAGAACGCTTACGACTAAGGAGCTTCTCGAATTCAAACGACACAAAGCAGTTATCGGCTCTAGTATCAAACAAACATGATGCATAAATACCATTCACAAGGAACGTACCATTAACCACGTTGTTGTCAGCCTGGGCTTGACGGGCATTGATGTTAAAGGTTCTGGCACGGGCTGCTTGCTATTGCTGCTGAGGCTGCTGCTGCTGCTGGGGTTCTTGTTTCACAACCCTGTTCGGGCACATGTTTGCAAAGTGGTTAGGGTTACCACATGCAAAGCAGACTCGAGCGTTGACCACGGGTGCTTGAGCTGCAGGTTGGTCTTGAGGGGCTGGAAGTAGAGCTTGATGAGCGACGACTTGAACTGGGGCTTGACGGGGACCATAGCGGCAATTCGCAGTGAAATGCCCGTAGAGGTTGCAGTGGGCGCACAAACGACAGCCGATTCCCACCGGATGATGATATGAGCATGTCGGGCAGAGAGGCTGGGGACCTGTGTAAGCGCGCTTAGCTGGCGGCGCATTGATCACTGGAGCTTGTCGTTGGTGAGACTGCTGCTGAGCCTGTACGGTTTGCAGAGGGGCAGCAATCGTTGTCACAGCATAGTTCTTGTTGCTGGAGCTGTTGTTATTGTGCTTCTTCTTTCTTCTTGATGACTTGGAGGGTTGAGCAGTGGTGGTGTCGACGGTCGATGCGGTGGTGGCTTGGTGCAGAGACTTGGTATGCTTATCCCAAAAACCAGACTTTACCCGCTTGTCATTGATCTCAGCGGCAAGCAGATAAGTCTCTTCAATCGATGATCTCTTGGCGGCATGAACAAAATCGGCAACACAGTCGGGTAGAGCTCGAATATACTTCTTGATGGCCATGTCTGGCGTCTTGACTTGATCGGGACAAATGATGCTGAGTTGTTTAAAGCGTGCAGTCAAGGCAGCGTTATCTCCATCCTTCTGCTTAATGTTCCAAAACTCGTCCTCCAGCTTTTGGCGTTCATGGGGAGGGCAGAATTCGTCCATCATGATGGCTTTCAGCTCCTTCCATGTCAGCTCATAAGCTGCATCATTCTCGCGTTTGTTTCGTTCGGCCGTCCATCAGTCTAGAGCTCGGGACTGGAAGACGCCTGTAGCATTGAGGGTGCGGAGATTTTCTGGACAGCCGCTTTGGCACAGAGTGACTTCGACTGAATCGAACCATTGAAACATGGCGGTAGGGCCATCTTCTCCGGTGAATTCTTTAGGTCCGCATGCCTTAAACTGTTTGAAGCTGAAACCAGTCTTGTTGGCATCTTTAGGAGCATCAATTCGTGACTCCTCAGATGATTTGCTGGCGTTTTCAAAGACATCGCTCACAGCTTTTGCCACACTCTTGGCAATGATGGTAGCGAGACGCCTGTCTCTCTTCTCTTGGGGAGTAAGTGGGGTTCGGTGTCCAGATGATGACATGGTCTGCAATAGACATCGTCGTAGGTCTCAGACACAACAATCGAATCTCACCTCACACATCTACTACTTACTAAAGCTTAGAATCACGTCGAATCACGCATCACATAATCATATAGACACAAATTCACAGATTCACATAATCACAGAAGCACATAAGCACGTAGGCACGTAGAGCTCAGAGACACGTAAGCATAGAAGCACATACACATTTAATCACAGATGCAGTCGGAATACAGAAACCTATCATTCAAAGCTCGCGAGTCGTTCGTATATAGCGATCGCGTATAGCATATCGAATAGTTTCGTATAATCGTATAGCATGTCGAGTATAGTATAATCGTATTTCGTAGCATGATATTGTCTAGAATTGCAATGACTTGTTAGCGTGTTGAGATAGAAGAGCAATGCAAGTCGTGTGTGCCGATCGGAGTGATAGCAAAAATCGAGAGAACATCAAAATTAAACACATAATCAGGCAAGCACACTTAAAACACATGAAATCGACGATTAATCAGAGTGGGCAGTTGCGGGCTCAGAATCGAAACACATAAAATCGAGAAAATGGATTGTCTGCGGCTACTAGACATTGGCTATCCAAAGCGATTCGACTATTCGCAGTAGACTTGTTATCATTTTCGTCTTTCGGGATCGCATTTCTGCCTTGATTCTTGGGCATTCAACGCGTATTCCCTAGGTCATACTCGTGAGTTCAGGTCGTTGGAGTCCGTCGAGGCTTTGGTGAGATGAGTAAAAGTTGGAATAAGTTGCCAAGGTTCGGGTTTCACCCCTGGCTTTGCAATTTCTTCCTTGTTTTAGTAAAATTTGAGGAGATTATTCATCAAAATATGGATTTCACTCCTGATTTGGTATAATTCTCCTCGTTCGTTATCGAAAATAATGAGGAAATCATTGATAAATTGATAAAATCAGCACTGTTCAAACAATTTAGCTGAGAGTTTGTGGCTTTCACACCTAATCTCGACTAAATCGCTTGATTCCATTTGAAAATTCGAGTGCAGTGATAGCGAAGAATATCAGAATCTAGCACATAAGCTTGGTCTGTTGGTTCCTAACTATAGTCTAGGTCTCTAAGACAGCGACCCGGACTAGGTCGTGTCCTGTCTAATTCCCTATAGTTATGGATCTGATACCAATCTGTCACACCCCAACCGATGGCGGAATCATCGGGGCATGGCACTGAGCGAAACAGATTTTCCAGAAGTTTCCATAACAATTATCATCACTATTCAGTTTAAATAACACGTCCCATACCGTGTCCCAAATAATAAACAAATTATTACAGATAACAACCAGTCAAATATTTCGTTCCGACAACTCAGATTTGATTTAAAACAAATAAATATTGTTTAAATGCTCCTAAAGACCCAGCCTGACAAGATCTACAGAGAACTATACTCTAGTTGCTTTTCCCTGACAGACAACTATTTGTTGGGGGCCTCTAGAGCTTTATTCTAGCCTCGCTTTCCTAGCAAGCAAACATCTTAAACACTTGTCACTGTTGGGATTGAACCCTATCAGAGGAACAGATAATTAAAGCCAAAACTGGATCAGAGCAGTGGATTCTGAATAAGCAGATGTTGATATACAAATCTCTCCCCTTGAAAATGATTACAACTACTGATGACCTCCTATCTGCTGATCTTGCTAAACTGCTGACCCATAACTGCTGCTCAACTAAAGATCTGATGGAAGACTAAAGTCCTGCTGATTCAATCTACTGCCTTGAGTCAAGCACTGCTGATCCGGACAAGTGCTGCTGGGTTCACAGCAGTAGAAGGTTGCAGCAGCTGTTCTAAAGTCTGTTTTGTAATAGAATGTATTAGCAGTAGTTAACACAAGCAGTGTCTGTATAGATCAGAGGTTAGAGTTTGTTAGGAGGTTAGATGTCACTTTCATGGTGACGTCAGCAAAGATGCTCAGTAGTTTGCAAGTGCCTATAAATAGTTCAGTACTTGGTAATGTTCTATTAGCTCTTTGCATCATTCGTCTTCTTTGCACGAACAAACTACTGAGCTCTGGCTGAGGGGGAGTTTGCATTCTTACATCAATCATTGTAATCGTAATTGAAATAAATTCAATCTTTCGGTTCTCTGTGTAAAGATGTTTGATAAAAGTATTACTCTCGTTTGATTGTATGCAAAGTTTGTTTTCATTATAATTTCCGCTGCACACTCATCCATCTTCATCTTATTTTCAAACATAAAATACAATCAAAATCAAACTCAGATCCAACAATTGGTATCAGAGCTTGGACAGTCAAATTTGATTTAACAATCATTTTGACGTAAATAGTTCAGCTCAAAACAGTTGATACTGATCGTTTGTTCGTCGTTGAAAAACAGAGTAAGGATTAATCACCATTAAAGTTGATTTCTCAGTACCTGTAAAACAACAAGAATGACGTCACAATCTCAGGACGATAAAAACAACATTGGTTCTCTTTTTAAACCACCTATGCTAAAAAGAAATGAGTACAACATCTGGCAGAGGAGGATGGGTCACATCCTCGCTCAACAAAGCACAGGTTGTTGGAAGTCTGTCATCTTTGGTCCTCATGTTCCTACAGTGCCAAGCGCTGAAGATGCTAAAAAACAAGTTCCAAAACCTGTTGAAAATTATACTAAAACGGATTATCAAAAATTTGAACTAGATGCTAAAGCGTTTAGTATCATAGCATCAGCGCTGCCCAACGAAATATATGCTGGTTTGTTACATTGTGACAATGCCAAAGAGTTGTGGGACGTAAGGAACAGTTTGGAGGTACCGAAGAAGTCATAGAAAACAATAGGGAAATCCTGAACCAACAGTATGAAACATTTTGTCATGTTAAAGGTGAATCACTGACGCAACAATTTGAGCATTTCAGTTGTCTCATAAGTGAACTGAGGCTTGTTAAAACTACTTTTACAAACTCAACTCAAAACAGCAGGTTCCTCAGGTCACTGCCAGAAAAATGGGACACAATAGCTTTTGTCACCCGAAATTCACCTAAGTTCAAGGATCTGACCTTGACCCAACTCCATGGTCGACTCCTGACCTACGAAAGGGAGTTGAACCAGAAAAGGAAGTTACAAAAGTCAGGGAAAACCGTTGATGATTATTCATTCGGTAACACTGCTCTTCTGGGTCAAGAAGAATCTGGTGGTAGTGGTAAGGATCAGGGTTATGATCACTTAATTGACATAACTGCTGGTGCAAATTTTAACAACCCTGATCCTCACTCTACAGGTTATGCATTCACTGCAAATGAAAACCAGATGTCAGACAATTTAAGCTTTGAACTCAATGATCTACAGCATTTTGACCCCACTGATCTAGAGGAAATGGACATCCTGCACCAACTGGCCTTGTTAAGTGTCAGAACTAGCAAGTTTTATAAAAGAACAGGGCGAAAATTCCCAGGGTTGCATGGGAATCTAAGGGTTGGGTTGGTAAATCGAAAATCAAGTGTTATAAGTGTAACAGGTTAGGACATTTTGCTAGAGAGTGTAGGAGTCAAACAACTGGTCCCATAATCACTCACCCTAGTTCAAATCCTAGACCTCAAAGTCAAAACATTGTGCACTATGCCCAATATGCCCCAGCAGCACATGTAAACACTGCTCACTATGCTGTTGCTCCTGTGCCAGTGCATTATGTCCAAACAGCTGCTCCACAGATCTAATATGTTCAAACCCCTGCTCCCCAGGCACAAGTGCAACCTGCACCACAAACCACTGCTCCAGTAGCAAAACAACCAGATCAACAAAGTTTCTTTACTCAAGAATTTGTTGACTGGAGCAGTATGCCTGAAGACCTCAGTGATGAAAATTTTGCACTCTATGCTTCAAATGTTTCTTCTCATGATGAATTTTGTTTAATGGCATTAGAGTCAATACAGGAGGGGGTTGAATCTGAAGAGGAACAGCTGGCCTCTAAAACAGTGGATGAGGTGATTGAAGAAGTGGTCACTGTTGTGGCAAATGAAGTACTGTTGGAAGAAAGTTCAGGCACCCTGATTGAACCACTGACAGATCCATGGTCTGAAGAAGAAAAGACAGGTGAGATAGAAGAGAGAGCTGAAGATGAGGAAAATCCTAAATGTGATTGTGCAATAATGGCTGCTGCAAAGGTATCACCTCAAGTTCTTGAAAAACTGTGTTCTGACAATTGCATTATTGCTTTTGCTAACATCAAAGAGGTGAATGAAAACCTTCGTGATAAAATCTTATCTGATGAAGTCATATTTGAAAGGTCTCTAAAAGAACTTAAAAACAAATTGGCTGAAAAAGAGAAAGAGATTTGCAGCATGAAAGAAGAGCAAAGCATAACCAAAACCCAACTCCAAACCTTGATAGAAAAATACCAAGGTTGCAAAAAGGAGTTAGAGTCCACCCAGATCACATGTGAGAGATGGGTGGAATCATGCAAAGGGTATGAGGTTATGCTTGAGAAACAGATAAAAAGCAATGTGAAATTTGGGGTTGGTTATAGAAAACATGATGATGAAAACACTGCTTTTGAAAAATCTGTTTCAACCACTGATGTAACTACTGAGTTCATCCCCACAAACAAGAATGGCCAAGAAGTGAAAATCACTGACAAACTTGGTAACAAAATCACACTTGACAGACCAATGGGTCCCTCTGCTTTTGAGGAGATTGAAATTCATCAATTTAAACCAAAATGGTCTGATGAGTGTGATATTCTTGAAAATTTCAAGCCAATGGACTTTACATCAACTGATGGTGTTAAAGCTCCAAAAGCTAAAGTCATTCCTCTTAAGGACATCCCAACAGTGGTTAAAACCTCTGCTGCAAAGGAGTCTGAAAAGAGGAAGAAGAAAGAAAAAATTGATAACTTGTTCTGTGAATTCTGTGAGAAAAGGAACCATCTAACAAAAGATTGTTTCCACTTAAAAGCTTATTATATAAACAAAACAAGTGTCATAGTTTCAGTTGAAAGCTGCATTGTTTGTGGTAAAACAAACCACAAAACTCAAGCATGTGTGTATCTCAAAAACTTTGATATCAAAAAGAATGAGTACCTTGCTAAAACATCCTTGAGTCCATCAGCATCACCATCGGTCAAATTCACAAAGAAACAACCACTGTTTGTGCTAGTTCAAACAGCTGTCACAAAACAGCTGAACCAAACATCTGTCAAAAGAGATGTTCAGGTTACTGATGCACATCCTGCCAATCAGTTCAGAAAAGGCAAGGAAAAATAGTCTTACCAAAGGATTCCACACGTTTATGAGGTCTACAAAAAGCCCTCTAAACCCAGAGTGAATAGGCATCCTTTTGGGTATCAGCAGGTGATTGGGCAAGACCCTCAACAGTGGTTAGCAAGAAACAGTACTAAAACTGTCCAAACCCCTGACTTAACCACTGCTCATCACACTGCATCCATACCAGACACTGCTGAATCCCCATCCAAAGCCCTGTTGGCTTTGGAGTCCTTAATGAACTAATCCTTTTACTTCATGTGTTCTGCATGCTTTGATAGTCTGTGGTATGTACATAGTGGAGGCTCCAGGCACATGACAGGATGTAAAGCCCTTCTCAAAGACTTTAAAATCCATGGAGGGGGTGATATATCCTTTGGAAATAATAGTAAAGGGAAAGTTCTGGGGTCTGGAACAGTGCAATCTGGTAATGTAAAATTTGAAAATGTCAATCTAATAGACAATCTGAAATTCAACCTTCTGAGTGTATCTCAAATGAGTGACAAAGGGTTTGGGTCATTCTTCACAAAAGATTGTTGTAGGATTGTTGGACCAGAAATGGTCAAAAAGATTGATGCAATAATCAAAAATGGTCAAACTAAACTTGTTGCTCAAAGAAGTGGCAATGTTTATGTTGTTGACATGTCTAAAGAGTGTCCCAGAGCTGATGCCTGTCTGTTCTCAGCTGCCTCTAACAAAGAGACAGAACTTTGGCACAGAAGACTGGGGCACACCAATCTTAAGACAATAACAGAAATTTCAAAAAAATGGGTTGGTGAGAGGCCTACCACAAAAATTGTTTTCATGTTCTGAACATTGCATTTCCTGTTTAAAAGGAAAACAGCACAAAAGTTCTTACAAGTCCATTGAAGAGTCCAAAACAACCTAGTGTTTGCAAATGCTGCACATGGATTTGTTTGGCCCAGTTCAAGTCATGAGCCTCAAAAAGAAAGATACTGTTTGGTTATAGTTGATGACTTTTCTAGGTTTACATGGACTTTCTTTTTGCACTCTAAAGATGAAACTGCAGGCATTTTGCAAGACTTTGTGACACAGGTTGAAAAGCAATTTGACCTTCCAGTGAAAAGCTTTAGGAGTGACAATGGCACAGAATTTAAAAATAAGGAGTTGGATGCCTTCTGTGTGAAGAAAGGGATTGTAAGGCAGTACAGCATCCCAAGAACACCAGAGCAAAATGGGGTGGTTGAAAGAAAGAACAGAACCTTGATTGAGGCTGCCAGAACTATGCTTGCAGATTCAGGTTTGCCATTAACTTTCTGGGCAGAGGCAGTAAACACTGCTTGCTATGTCCAGAACAGAGTTTTAATAAACCCCAGGCACAAAAAGACTGCCTATGAAATTCTGTATAAAATCAAACCACTGATCTCATACTTCAAAGTGTTTGGCTGCCCATGCTTTATTTTGAATTTAAAAGATTCCATTTCAAAATTTGCAGCCAAAATTGATTTTTGCTATTTTCTGGGATACTCAACCACTGCCAAGGCCTACAAAGTGTTCAATGCACGGACCAAGGTAGTGGAGGAGACTTTAGATGTAAAGTTCAATGAACTTTCATCAATGAAAATCCCAGCAAATCCTGCTGACCTGTTTGATCTTGAAAAATTCACCTTTGAAAATACTGCTATCAAGACTAACAGTGCAGGTCCATCAGAGGATACATCACCAGACTATGGGTATGAAATCATCATCCCTCAAAGGTCTGCCACAAAGGGAAAAGCACCAGTTGTTCAAAACAGCTGCCAAAGCTCAACCACTACTACCTCAACAGTTGTTGACCAAAGTAGCCCATCTACCACTGCTTCCACATCCTCAAACACTGCTGACAAAAGTCCTCAAACAGTGGATAAAAGTCAGCAGTGGTCCACTCCATTACCACCCATTCCACCACCTTTTGAAGCCACTGCTGGGTCATCAAAGTCACCAGCAGTGGTTAGCTCAGATGATACACATTTGCAGCCTTCACCAACAAATGCCATCATACCATACCAAGGAGATTTAATCTTCTTGAGATCTCATCCACCTGATCAAATCATTGGCAACATCAATGAAGGGGTGCTCACAAGAAGCCAAACCCAAAACATTTGTCTTTTTGCTGGCTTTCTATCACTCCATCAGCCAGTCAAGTACCAAGAGGCACTAAAAGACAACAGCTGGGTAGAAGCCATGCAAGAGGAGCTCCAACAGTTTAAAAGACAACAAGTATGGGAGCTTGTACCACTGCCAAAAGAGGTTAGTCCCATTGGCACAAAGTGGGTCTTCAAGAACAAAACAGATGAAAGGGGCATTGTTGTCAAGAACAAAGCCAGGCTTGTGGTTCAAGGTTACAGACAGGAAGAGGGGATTGATTATGATGAAACATTCGCCCCTGTTACAAGATTGGAAGCTATCAGACTGTTCCTGGCCTTTGCTGTCAACCACAACATGAAGGTGTTTCAGATGGATATCAAAAGTGCTTTCCTTTATGGTACATTGCAAGAAGAGGTGTATGTATGTTAACCTCCAGGCTTTGAGGATCCATTTTATCCTGATCATGTCTACAGGCTAAACAAAGCCTTGTATGGCCTGAAACAAGCACCAAGAGCCTGGTATGAAACTCTTTCCAACTTTCTACTCTCAAATGGTTTCAAAAGAGGTACCATTGATAAAACACTGTTTCTTAAATGGAGAGGGAAAGATTTAATGATTGTCCAAATTTATGTGGATGATATTATTTTTGGAAGCACATGTACCAAAATGTGTGAAGAGTTTAAAGAACTCATGACAGCTGAGTTTGAAATGAGTGCAATGGGTGAGCTGCAATGCTTTCTTGGTCTCCAAGTACAGCAATTGCAAAATGGAACCTTCATTCATCAAAGCAAATATGCTAAAGAACTTTTAACCAAATTTGATATGAATGATTGTAAACCATGCAGCACACCCATGGCCACAAATAAGCTGGTCATGTCTGATGAAAAGGATGAGCTGATTGACCAAACACTTTATAGAAGCATGATTGGGTCTTTATTGTACCTAACTGCATCTAGACCAGACATCATGTTTGCAACATGTGTCTGTGCAAGAAGTCAATCAGCTCCCAGAAAATCAAATCTCATTGCTGTAAAAGGATTCTCAGATACATAAAAGGTGCTCCCACACTTGGTATCTGCTATCCAGCTAATGGGAATATCAAGCTTTCAGGTTTTTCAGACAGTGACTTTGCTGGATGTCACACCACAAGGAAGTCCACTTCAGGAGGGTGCCAGTTTCTAGGTGATTGCTTAGTCTCTTGGCAAAGCAAAAAGCAAGCAGCAGTTTCAACATCCACTGCTGAGGCTGAATACATTGCTACTGCAAGCTGTACAGCCCAACTCCTGTGGCTTCAAAATCAGTTGCTGGATTTTGGTATCACTGCCTTAAAGACACCACTCATGTTGGACAGCCAGGCAGCAGAAAATATCATAAAAAATCCAGTTTCCCACTCTACCACAAAGCACATCAACATCAGACATCACTTTGTGAGGGATTGCTATGAAAAAGGTTTGATTTCTCTGCATCATGTCCCAACTAAAGACCAGCTGGCAGATGTGCTCACAAAAGCACTTGATACAGCCACTTTTGAAAGCTTGGTCTCTAGGATTGGGATGCTAAACATGGAATAACAAGCAACATCTTGTTTTTCTATGAATAAAAGCAACAAAATGTTTTCAGAAAATCAAAAATCCATCCTTAAAAGTAGTTAAAAATGAAAATTTCATTAAAATCCTTAAAAGTCTGCCATAACCACTGATTGTTCAAAAGTCTGCTCTACTTCAAAAAGCCTGCCCACTGCTGAAAGGCAACCTCTGTTCTCTCATTTCTTGATAACCTCTGTTGTTCAAAAGCAGTGTCTTATCCACTGATATGCTATCCACTGATAGTGAAAATCATCCACTGCCCCCTTTCCACTGCTTTCATCAGTTGCTTTCACCAAAAGTACTGTCCTTCATTTTCACCAGTGGTTGTCACGTGGGCAGTACATAGCAGTCAGACCTTTTGTAACGGCTGCCACGTCAGCATTCATTCTCTTTCCTATAAAATTCCCCACTCACCACCAAAACAGGGTTTTACTGTCGAATTGAATTCTTAAAAATTCTCTTCTCAAAGCAGTTTTTCTTCTCATCTCTCACAAAATTCCTTTGATCGTTCGTTTCAAAAATGACAAAATCGAAGTCATCTGCAAAACCCTTATCAAAATCATCGAAAACAGCCTCTCAAAAGGCAACCTCCACTGAAATTCTATTCAAAAAATCTCACAATCTCCTGGGTCTTCTCGCAAAACCAGGAACCACAGATGTTTTCGATTCCATTATTACCATCATGGCAAAGTCAAAGTACAAAACTTTGCTCACCGCCGATGCACCAATCTATTTGGCGAACCAAAGGGAGTTTTGGAAAAATGCAACCCTTGAAAAACAAGGAGACATTGCAACCACCATTCACTCTTCTATAAAGGGTAAAACTGTCCAAATCACGCCACAATCCATCTCCGAAGTCTTTCAACTCGATGACCAGGCAGGTAAAACTTCCTTCACTAAAAACGAGTTGCACATTGACTTCATTGAAAGAGGGTATGAAGCCACCATGATGACGAAACTGACCTTAGAAAAAGGTTATTTTCCTCCTGCACCCAGATTCCTATTTCATACCCTCCTACTGTGTGTCTCAAACAAAACCACTTCTTTTAATGAGATCCCTATAAAGATTCAAAATCTGGGATATGCAATTCTTCAAGAAGAAAATTATAACTATTCTCGGGAAATCTTTAAAGATTTGGTTAATAATGTTGAAACTAAATCATTCTTACTGTTTCCAAGGTTTTTAAGTTACTATTTTGAAAAGAAATTCAGTAAGGATGATTTAGCTTTAATAAACCAAGGTGAAATAACTGTAATAAACTTCCTAACATCTGAAACTTTTTCACGAATGTTAGCACCTTGCAAAACACAAGCAGGGGTACCTGAGCAGAATTTAGCAGCTACCACTGCTCCTCAGGTATCTGCTGCTGAGCCTACTGCTCTAGGTGATCAAAGCAGCAGACCAACTGTTTTGAAACCCACACCTACAAAACCCAAAAAGCTTTACAAAAAGAAAAATCAAAAACCCCCCAAACCAATCAAAACGGCAACTCTGGAGGATGAGATACCAGAATGCCTGTGACAACACAAATGTCACAAGAAACCACTGCTGCTTCTTCCTCACAGCAGTTGGTACAAATATCTTAACCCATAACCATAACTCCTCCTGCTTCTTCACAAAAAGAACAGGTTGTACACAAAGGGCCACCACATTATGATGCTCTGGATACACTCGTTTCCATCATCCACAACTCAATGCCTGGAGCAAATCCACTTTCTACACCCACCATCACATCCTCAATTCCACCAAAAACACAATTGCTGTTGGATGCAATTGATTTGAACCAGGCATTACTCAGTCCTTCTCAATCACCTGTCAATGAGAATATACCTCAACAAATGACTGAGCCTGCTATATCATTCTTTGCTAACCCACCAACACACCCTGAGGAGGTTACACCCATTGAGTTACAAGTAACTCTTTGTGGTAATCCAAGTGAAGCAGCCACTACAACTGTTGAACCCACTGGTTTACAGTTGGACAGTGGTTACATCAATAAGACTTCCTTGGAGGCAATTCCTTTTATAGCACCTCTGCCAACCACCAGTGGATTTATTTATCCTACTGGCAACATCAAAAGATTGTCAAGTGTTGAAGGAAGAAGACCCTAGTACCAAGAAAAAGGGGCATCGGTGGTTAATGTTTGGAGTAAACTCCCTACTTCAACCACTGATACAACCACTGTTAGTGGGAAATCAGATGATCCCATTAAATTGGGTGATGATTTAAAGTACCAGAAACTGACGGCTCGTGTTGAAAAACTTGATAACTCTGTTGCTGAGCTCAAAGATATGCTCCAACAGTTGTTACAGGTACAAAGGGTACAATCCACTGCTGTTCCACCTCAAGCACCTGCTCTCCAACAGGAACCTGCTACAAATGAGCTCTGGAATCTATTTCAACCTTTTCTCCATCATCAAGCACATATAGCAGATCAGCAACATGAAAAACATGTTCAAGAGCTGAGAAATGCTATGGAGTCTAGGTTCAAAGACACTCAGGCTGATCTAAAGGCTCTCAAAACTCAGATCCTGCACAACTCTGGCACTGCTCCTCCACCAGTATTCTTCATTGGTCAACTCCCAGAAGATAATGCCAAAAAGGGGGAGAAAATTCAGGAGTGGAGAAGGAAAGGAATAACAGATGGTCTCTACCTTGCACCAGAAAATTCAAATATGACCAAAAAGATTCCTTTGCCAGATGGGAGTAAGAAAATTGATGTGACCACAAATGCACTTGCAGAAGCACTTGCATGTGTGAAAAGAGATAGAGAGGCCAAAAAGAAAGCCAGGGTGGATTATCCGGATCAGGGTACTTCAGGGTCAAGAGATAATGAAAATCTTATTGATGAAAAGAAGAAGCCTACTAGAAAAGTAAGGTTACCCAAATCCATTCCGGTCAGACGTTCAAAGTCTGCTCAAAAACCACCACCTACAACAGCTGTTGTAACTCCTGTTGTATCAGCTGCTGCTGGTACTTCAGTAATTTCAACATCTGCTCCCACTTCAACACACACCACCTCAACACACACTACATCCACTGCTTTACCACCATCACCACCAGAATTAAAATCACCTCCTGTCAAAAGGCAAAAGATAGCAGCTGTTATAACTTCTGCTGTAAAGACAACAGTGGTTGGAACACCAGTTGTTTCAACAACTGTTAGTCTATCACAAACCACTGCCACTACAACCACCTTTCCATCCAAAACATCATCAGTCCCTCCTCAAATAAAGAGGAGAAGGCTAATTCCTAAAGATGATGTCACTGCACCATCCCAAACATCTTCAAAACCTTTAGCTCTTGTCAAAATACCAAAACCAGTTCCACTCTCTTCTGTTCCAATGCACAAGCCCTTACCTCCTGCAGGTGTTCAATTTCCTCTTGAACTAGAAGCTGTTAGAGAAGAAATAAAATCCTTCTATACTGAGGATGACCCTGCCAAAAGGAGTTTGCCTTCAATAAAAGGATATCCCTGGCCCAAAAATATTGAAGAATATTTGAAGATAAAGGCCAAGCAAGCAGAGGATATCTCGAAAAGAAACACACAAGGGAAATCTGACAAAGAAGTATCAAGATACTACCAATATCTGCTCACACAAGTCAGTTCCCTAGAACGTTTTGCAAAGAATGTCAGTCAACAAATTTCAGAAAGAGCAGCTGAAACTTTGAAGAAAGACTACATTGAAAGCATTATGTTTCACAAAAGATACAAAGGAGAGAGACACATGTACAAAGAGTGGACTGTTCCTGAACTTGAAGTTGAAGCTGCAAGAATTCAAGACATGATAAAAAGGAAAGTCACTCACACTCCTCCTGATTGGGCAAAGTTCAGAAAGAATGTACCTGATAAGCAAATGGAGCTAAAGAGAATGAAAGAAGAACTGGTTGTTGCTGATTTTGGTACAAAAAGACAAATTGCTAGATGGAAAGAAGATGTGGTCAGGTCAACCTACAAAAGGTTGGAGGAATTAAGAAAGAAAGATCCAAAAATTCCTCAAAAACCTGACTATCCTGAAGCAGCGGTTTCAAAAAGACCATCAAAGCTGCAAAACAGAAGAGCCACTGCTCCAGCTGGTAATGCCATCTACAAAAGAAGGAAACAAAACCAGTTAGGAGCTGAAACTGTTCAAGAAATTCTTACTGGAAATGCTGTTGTAAAAGAAGGCTTGATAAGAACGTTAAAAGAAGAACTTGAACAGGAAAACTCTGCTACCACTGCTCAGCCAGTGATGAACAGGCCAGCCTCACCAAATACTTCTGCAAATAAGCATCTCCCAAGAAACCCACCAGGCTCAAAAATACAAAAGTGGGCAACTGACAAACAGACCTGCGTATTGACTTTGCTCAGGTCTGGTGGAGAAGTGGAGAAAATATCAAGGGAACAAGCTCTCGGCCTGAGTCTTGAAGATTTGCAGGATCTCCTTGATCTTCCACTTAGCAGGGATGATGAAGATACAGATGCCCTTGACTTTGAATTACAATTTAAAGGTCAGATAAGGGAGCTGTTAATGAGGCAATAAAATATCCACAAATAATGAAGGGTTTTGGCATTATCTGTTCCAGGGGGAGATTGTTGGGATTGAACCCTATCAGAGGAACAGATAATTAAAGCCAAAACTGGATCAGAGCAGTGGATTCTGAATAAGCAGATGCTGATATACAAATCTCTCCCCTTGAAAGTGATTACAACTACTGATGACCTCCTATCTACTGATCTTGCTAAACTGCTGACCCATAACTGCTGCTCAACTAAAGATCTGATGGAAGACTAAAGTCCTGCTGATTCAATCTACTGCCTTGAGTCAAGCACTGCTGATCCGGACAAGTGCTGCTGGGTTCACAGCAGTAGAAGGTTGCAGCAGCTGTTCTAAAGTCTGTTTTGTAATAGAATGTATAAGCAGTAGTTAACACAAGCAGTGTCTGTATATATCAGAGGTTAGAGTTTGTTAGGAGGTTAGATGTCACTTTCATGGTGACGTCAGCAAAGATGCTCAGTAGTTTGCAAGTGCCTATAAATAGTTCAGTACTTGGTACTGTTCTATTAGCTCTTTGCATCATTCGTCTTCTTTGCACGAACAAACTACTGAGCTCTGGCTGAGGGGGAGTTTGCATTCTTACATCAATCATTGTAATCGTAATTGAAATAAATTCAATCTTTCGGTTCTCTGTGTAAAGATGGTTGATAAAAGTATTACTCTCGTTTGATTGTATGCAAAGTTTGTTTTCATTATAATTTCCGCTGCACACTCATCCATCTTCATCTTATTTTCAAACATAAAATACAATCAAAATCAAACTCAGATCCAACAGTCACATACGTTAAAATAAAGTCAATACGTATAATGTAAAGGTGAGCATACAAGTTTGATAATAGCATAATAGAGTTCGAATAGATTACGCATAACCAGCACGTACACAGAGGAAAACGAAGCATGTTAATTATCGACATGGATCTATCGATACCAACGACTGCGGGTTGACTGTCCGAGACAGTTCGCAATACATGATTACCACCGTAATCCGTGCAAGTAATTGTCCTTAACAACCCCCGTGTGAACGGGTGCTGAGTCCAAACTATAGTACTACGTCGTTAAGGCAGGTAGACAGCATTCCACGTGTAAACACAATCAACAAGCATTCATTTAGTCACGTAATACGTGCATATTGGCCAGCGTTCAATAACTTGAGTAGTGTGATCGTTTCTGTTTTGATATAAGTAACGTATGTAACACCCAAAAGTGCTGAAAGCAAAAAGGGATCGAGTATACTCACAGCGATTGGTTGATGGATTGAAGGGAGCGCTTGAGAGTAGGGTTAGCCTGAAGAGTTCGATAGCATAACGATGAATACACGTAAAATGGAAACAAGTGTAAGTGGGTCGAATAGCCTGGTCGATCGAACAGCAGGTTCGAGTGTTCGGTGCGACGATTTTCGATATTTCGATTTTGATTGAAGGCGATACGAGTACGAGAGAGTTTCCTATTCAAATTACTTTCAGTCCCAACTACTATATCTAACATACAATCATCTATATTTCATCCTATCCTTATGTTACCGTTCGTCGTAATTCGATTTCGATTGCATTTGACTTGAGTTTCGAGTTTCGATTCGAGTTTCGATTGATTCGATTGATCACCACACAAAACATAAAGTAAACACGCACAGGTAACAACTAAGGCACACACACACGTATAACAACAACCAAGGTTCGCGTAATTCGAGATTCGAGTTCGATGATAGTTAGATAGGTTTGATTACTGATTAGTTAACTTTATCGCATTGTTACTTCCTACTATTCACAGTCGATAAGCGGTCGCATTGATTAAACATTCGATTACTTCGATTTATTCTGATTAGCAACACTTACTCCACATAATACAAATCATAAAATAGACTAATTATAGTCAAAGAAGTCAAAGTTGACTTGGACTTTGACTTTGACTTTGACATTCGAAAACACGGGGTGTTACAACTCACACGGTCCGTTTCTCTGCAACCATCGGTTCCCCGCCTGCTCCTGCCACTTTTTGATGATCTCCTTCCATAATCTACCCATGAGGTATGTTACTAACACTTAGATTAGTTCAATTTATGTTTTGCATGATAAATAACATCAAGATTTGGGGAAAGATCTAGGGTTGTTCAACTAGACCCGCGTCGATTCAAAAATTTTACCTAAATCTTGTTAGTAGTAGATAATAGAAGTGTTTCAACAAGTAAATCATCAACCCATTGTGGAAAAAACATAAATTTCCAACCGGTTTTTGAAAACCCTTTTTCTTGAACGAAAATACTATGAATTGAAGGGGGAAACGGGTTGGTAAGTTAAAATTGATTCTTGGGGTTTATTTTTTGGGGTATACCGCACACAGGGGATTAAAAATATTGGACTTTTCGAATCCGGCTTGAAAAAGTTAGATTTTGGTCAAAACATTGAGTTTACACGGAGCCGTGCCTCTGAGGCACAGGGTCAAGCTCCTAAAAAAATCTGCAGCACGGGGTCGTGCCTATCAGGCACGGGGCCTTGGGCATCCCCTGTTTTTCAGTTTTTTGCACTGTTTACCGCACTTAAGTGTTTAATAGTCATTCTCTGCAGGCAATGGCACCACACAAGTGGCTGAGATTCAAGACCGGGCATGCACAATGTGCGGAACGAATGGAAATCCTTAAACCTAGAAACGAAGAACCGCCACATCAAGTCTGTTATGACACTTTAGACACTGTGGGACAAAGGGAACGGTACGACAGCATGGGGACAGGACCACTCCGTGTCTTTCTTGAGGCACCACTGCAATCTGTTTACGAATTCAAGATGTTTCCTTTGGTGGTTGGAATACTTTAACCTCGAAATGGAACTTCATCGCATCTTGAAATATATGGAATAACGAGGTATGTTCATTCCATGTTTTATCTAGTATATTGGTCATGAGTTACTCAAGTGTAGCATTGATTTGTTGATATTAACAAAATACTAAATTATTGGATTTCATGCAAGACTTTGAACGAAGAGGTAAGTTTACTCATAACTTCATTGTTATTACATGTATTAAATTATGGAATGTAGTATGAGGAATGTAAAACAAGTCCTCATTCTGACCTGTTTCGTAGTAAATTATAAACCTTTATACTTATTTAAACGGTTCATAAGATTTATATTTTAAAATATGAGACTTCCATCTTGATTTAAAAGTTGTAACCTTCATGAAAATACAAAGTTTTAAGCTAAATACATTATGGTTTGTTGTGAAATACTTGTTGGAAATTTTGTGAAAATAGTATTATTCACAAATAAAGGAAATGCATATTTCCTAGTTTGGACTACAAATATATATTAGAAACTGTGGTTAATATATATATATATATATATATATATATATATATATATATATATATATATATATATATAAGGGAAGGATCTGTTAGGAACCACCCTTTATTGCGAGAACCAATGTGAACACAACCAAAAATACCTAAAAATAGCTAAAAAACACAAAAAAAATTAATATTTTTTTTTATCAAAAAATCGCTACTTTTAGTAGCCAATTTTTTTTTTTTTGCTACTAAAAGTAGCGATTTTAATATATATATATATATATATATATATATATATATATATATATATATATATAGGGTTAAAACTCTGGAAACCCAAATGGGAACCCATTTTTACCCAACCTCCCGATATTTTTTTTGAAAAAAATTACACATGTAATATACATGTTTTAGAGTGTTTTGGGCAAAAAAAAAAACAAAAAAAGCGCCGAAGGGATTTTTTTAATAAAATAAACAAATTTCAGTGCCTAACATGTGTTAGGCAAAAAAGACATAAATTTGCTGAAATTTGCTGAAACTTTTTTTTTAAAAAAATTATCCCTTCGGCGCTTTTTTGATTTTTTTGGCCCAAAAGTCTTAAAAACATGTATATTACATGTGCTATTTTTTTCAAAAAAAAAATGTGGGGAGCTTGGGTTTTCTAGGGTTTTATATATGTAGGGTTTTCTATATAGCCCAACCCTATATATATATATATATATATATATATATATATATATATATATATATATATATATATATATATAGGATGGTTAATTTACAATACGGCTTAACGTACATCACGTACGATAGGTAATTACGCACGTTCATTTTAAAATCACGCACGTTATAACTCAAAAATCCAAAATCACGCATGTTGAAACACAATAATCAAGCATATTTAAAACATTAATCACGCATGTTATAGAACAAATCACGCACGTTGTTGTACCTGAAGTACGTTAAGCCGTAATTTACGATATACTTTTTCTATATATATATATCTTTCTGGGTTTGTATTGTATATTGGAAGAGCTTCGCAACGAACCAAACTGTGTCTAAAACAGAGGTAAGATGAATGAGATATCGATACTCTAAGTATGGTTTGAAACATTAAATTTTGAAATATTGAAGTGGAATGGGAAAGGGGCACATTGTCCCACATAGGAGGAGTGATGAAACTTAATGTGGTGTTTAAGTGAGGACACTCCTTCCTTCTTGTTTCATGGGGCTTTGATGGCGCAATGTCGCGAGTCGCTTGAGAGCCGCCTTTGTATTTTTTACCCCGCGCGCGTGGTGAAGTTTAGAGGCCGCAAGGTAGCAGGTGAACCTTGGTGAATGACATGGCAAAAGCGGGCGCACGGGTACATGGCGCATGACCAGGTAGGGGTCCTGGTCTGCGCGCGCGGATGGCGCAAGGGCACTGATGTGGGGCGCGCGCGTACTAAAGTGAGCCAATATAGCGCGATTGTGTGGTGTGTGGTATAGGTTCACTGGTGATGTGGCATGATCACATACGCATCAGGGTTGGCGCATGCCTGTAGACCAACGCATGGAAATGAGCCAAAAGAGCGCACCCGTATGAGAGTGACTGTCATGCGCCCGCGTATGGCTGAAGCTTCCTAGACTTCAATGACAGAGCAGTTACGCCTCAGTATTTGTAACGGACGAGTCAATGGTTTGACTGAGAATTAAATGACGAATTAAACTGCATTAAAGACGTTTAATGCAGATTAATTCTCCCATTTAATTCACTTTTTCTGTTTCATCTAAACCTACAGTATAAATAGGAGGGAGACCTGCTACAGAAAAGACACCAGAAATTCTCCAACACATGCAAAATTTTCTCTGCAGCGTTATCTTCTTAGTTCTTCTTGTTTCAAGGTAAACTTCAGGTTTTCATCATCTCCGGCAGTGCAACTGCTCAGACTATTGTATCCTGGAAACAAACAAGTTCTCTTGGAAGACTCAAAATTTGTTTTAAGGGACCCGTGTCTAACACGATCCTCAGCCAAGAACATCTTTCGTCTTAGATCTCTGTTCTAGTTTTTTCCAGTTATTTCAATTGTATCTGTACTATAATTTATTGCTTTCTTTGATTCTGTATTGTAATTCAATTAATAAAAGTTTTTATTTAATTTTATGCGAACTGATTCCTACAATACTTTAGATCGAAACATTGAGTTTAAAAAAAAATTAAAAAAATGAGTTTTACGCACGTTATGGTTAAGAAATTTGGATAAATTTCCTAATATACGGCTCTTTAATGCCCAAAATGAGTTTTCCGCTTAGTGTATGTATGAGTAGGGGCATGACCACTCTATAGGCCACTTTTTTTCTGAAAAGATTTGTTTAATCGTTCTTGCTTGCTTCTAACTTGTTGTAACTAATATTATAATAACCATTGTATTTATAGATATTATTTTGCCATTATCATGTTTCCCTGTACATAGTTTAGGCAGTTATTGTATTCCCTAAACAAAGGGATATGTATTGGTTATAAATATGAATGGAATAAGAAAGGAAGGATCATCGATCCAATTGTTTCATGGTATCAAGAGACCAGAAACTTCTACCCTAATTCTCCTTCCCAGTCGTCCTTCCTTTTCCTCTGCGACCCGTCTTTCGGCCTTTGTTTTCCAACCCACCACACCTCTGTTTCTCTTTACTTTCTCATACCCAGCCGATCTCCAATGGATTCGACCATCATTCATCCAGCCGTAACTGTGTCAAACATCAAAACCTTTGTCCCTGTTACCCTCGAAATCGAGTCTGGGCACTTCACCGCCTGGTCCGAACTCTTCAAGTTACACTGTAAGGCCTTTCAGGTCTATGACCATTTGCTTCCTCGCCAAAAACCTGCTGCCTCTTCCTCCGACAAAGAAAAATCATCCACCGACAAAGACACCACAACATCCTCTAATGCTCTTTGGGAACGCCTAGACGCCATTGTTCTACAATGGATCTATGGCACTATCTCCAAAGATCTCGTGCATACCATCCTTGTACCTAATACTACCGCCCAGACGGCTTGGACCACCCTCGAGAGTCTTTTTCAAGACAACAAAAGTGCTCACGCCATCCAACTTAAACACCGGTTCTTAAACACCCGTCTTGAAAGCTTCCCCAGTATGTCCGCCTACTGCTAGGAGCTTAAAGTTCTGGCCGACCAACTCTCTAATGTTAGTGCTCCTCTGGATAATGACGGTTTGGTTCTCCAACTTCTAGCCGGCCATAATGAACAACATGAAGGAATCGCCACGATCCTTCAAGGACAAGATCCCCTACCCAACTCCTACACTGCCTGTTCTAAGCTTATCATGGTGGAATCACGCAAGGCCGAGAACGCTTTACACTCCGCAAAAACTGCCAGCACCGCCCTACAGACGTCCTCTTCTTCTCGCCCAACTACTCCCCAGACCAAGCCAACCCCAACTCTTCGGACCGTGGACGTGGTAGATCATCCCGGGGACGCGGCCGTGGACGCAACCCCAACTCTTGGGGTCGTGGTCGCTATCAGCAGCAGCCGCAATCTTTCAGCCCGTGGGCTTGGTAGGCTTCCCCTCCTCCGTATGAGCCTTGGGCCGGTGCACCACAGCCACATTGGGCCGGCTCCCCACAACAGTGGGCTGCACCCTCTGCATCTTCTCAACAGAATTGGGCCGCACCATCCTACCCGTACCCTACCACCCAGCCCAAATCTACCACCTCAAACCCAGCCGCTGGCATTCTCGGCTCCAAACCATCCCAGGCTCACACCGCAGCTTACATGCCAACTGACATTGACCAAGCTTTGCACACAATGACTCTCAATCAGCCCGACTTGATATCATACATGGACACCGGTGCGACAGGTAATATGTCCAATACTACGGACAATTTTCAATCCTTTTCTTATAATAGCATGTCTAAAAATATTATTGTTGGTGATGGATCGACCATTCCGGTAATTGGACAAGGCCACAAAACCTTACCACCACCTTACCCGCCTCTTATTCTCAAAGATGTCTTGTATGCACCTAAATTAATTAAAAACTTAATTTTGGTATGTCGTTTCACCACTGATAATTATGTTTCAGTTGAATTTGACCCCTTTGGTTTTCTTGTGAAGGATACAAGACACGGAACCCTATCCTCCGATGCAACAGCAGCGGTGAGCTTTATCCCTAGGTGCTTGGATCTGGAACTACCAACTCACCCTCCACTTTTGCAGCCATCTCCTCTTCACTTTGGCATCAACGTCTTGGTCACCCTGGCCAAGACCCTTTACTTTCTTTAAAACATTCATGTTCAGTTAATTTTGATTCCATTAATAAAAACATTTGTCATGCTTGTGTTCTTGGAAAAAGTATTAAACTGCCTTTCAATATTTCCATTACACCTATGTTTAAACCTTTTGATATAATCCATAGTGACCTGTGGACCTCACCAATTTTAAGCACTCACGGTCACCGCTACTACATCCTATTTTTAGACGACCTAACCAACTTTCTTTGGACCTTCCCTATCACACAAAAATCACAAGTATTCGCCACATTTTCCATTTACCACAAACAAATCCAAACTCAATTTGGCCTACCAATTAAAACTTTTCAATGCGACAATGGCACCGAGTATGTTAACTCGTCTTTTCAAACCTACTTTAACCAACAGGGAATGATCTTCCGTCACTCCTGCCCACACACATCCTCTCAAAACGGCAAAGCCGAACGCAAAATTCGTGCCATTAATAACATGATCCGCGCCCTTCTCACCCATGCATCCCTTCCACACAATTTTTGGAATCACGCCCTCGAAACCGCCACATACTTATTAAATATTTTACCTTCCAAACAGTACAAAAATAACACACCAACTGAGCTACTTTACCACCGCACCCCCACTTATGATCATCTCCGCGTTTTCGGCTGCCTGTGTTACCCTCTCATACCTTCTACCACAATCCACAAACTTGACCAGCGCTCATTCCCTTGTGTCTTCCTTGGTTACCCATCAAACCATCGTGGCTACAAATGTTTCAATCTCCAAACGAAACAAATCATTATATCCCGCCATGTCGCATTCGATGAGATCACTTTCCCGTTCGCCAATACCATACACCCGCCACCATCATATGACTTCCTTGAATCCCCTTTCCATCTCACTACTGGCCTCACATACAACCAGACCACTCACCCAGCCCACCGCAATTACCCTCGCCCCCACCTACGACCCAACTATCCTCACCCCCTCCTACGACCCAACTATCCTCACCCCCTCCTACAGCCCACACCTACTGCCCTTCTCCTACCCTTTTTACCTCAGGCCCGGCCCAATCTTCAACTACACCGCCCAGCCACCCATCTTCCAACCCGGCCCACCCTTCACCCGATTTGTCCGCCCATGACCACAGCCTACCAACATCAGCCCAATCACCACAGCCTACCCACCTCAGCCCACCCCCACCGCCTCCACCCACCCGAACCATGCGGACACGTGCCATGGATGGCATTGTCAAGCCCAAACGCCCACTTAACCTACACACTTCAACAATTATTCCCGTCCCCAAAACACCCACCCAGGCCTTGTCCATACCGGAATGGAAACACGCCATAACTAACGAATATCATGCTTTTATAAAGAATGAGACTTGGGAATTGGTCCCTCGGCTTCCGCATATGAACGTTATCCGAAGCATGTGGCTCTTCAAGCACAAATTTAAATCGGATGGCTCACTAGAACGTTATAAGGCAAGGTTGGTATGTGATGGACGCCTTCGACAGGTAGGGGTCGACTGCGGCAAGACATTTAGTCCGGTTGTCAAACCGGCTATTACTCGTACGGTGCTATCTATTGCTTTATCACAGGCTTGGTCGGTGCACCAATTAGACGTAACTAATGCTTTCTTACATGGGAATCTCCATGAAACGGTCTACATGTATCAACCCATGGGGTTTCGCGATATAAATTATCCAGATTATGTTTTCCGCCTCAAAAAATCTCTATATGGGTTGAAGCAGGTGCCTCGGGCTTGGAACCAGCGATTTACCGACTTTGTTCTCACTCTTGGGTTCTCGCAAAGCAAATGCGATGCTTCTTTGTTTGTGCATCATCAGGGCCGCGACACCGCATTTCTCCTTCTCTACGTCGATGATATCCTGCTCATTACTTCTTCGCCATCGCTTCGCCAACATCTGATGACTAGATTGGCACATGAATTTGCCATGAAGGACCTTGGCCCTCTCAGCTTCTTTCTTGGAATATCGGTTACTCGCGACAAAAATTCCATGTTTCTTTCCCAACATGCATATGCCGCCGAAATAGTTGAACGTGCAGGTATGTCATCATGTCGACCGGTTCACACTCCCGTGGACACTCACGCAAAATTAAGTGCCATCGGAGGGTGACCCGTTTCACGATCCTACTCTTTATCAGAGTCTTGCAGGAGCCCTTCAGTATTTAACGTTTACAAGACCTGACATCAGCTATGCGGTACAACAAATATGCATACACATGCACGCACCAACTGCCGTACATTGGGACGCTCTTAAACGCATCATTCGCTACATTCAAGGAACCCAATCATATGGACTCACACTTGGCCCTTCTGCTGACCCGCGTCTACTTGCTTATACAGATGCCGATTGGGTCGGCTGCCCCGATACCCGCCGTTCCACCAGTGGATACTGCGTGTACTATGGTGATAATCTCATCTCCTGGTCCTCCAAGCGTCAAACCACCATCTCCCGCTCTAGTGCGGAAGCTGAATACCGAGGGGTAGCCAATGTGGTTGCAGAAATTTGTTGGTTGCGTAATTTGCTTCTCGAGTTGCATCGACCCCTGTCTCGTGCCACATTAGTATATTGTGATAATGTCAGTGCTATTTACTTATCAGGTAACCCGGTTCAGCACCAACGAACCAAACATATCGAGCTCGACATACATTTTATTCATGAACAGGTTCAACGGGGTTAGGTCCGTATTCTACATGTCCCGTCTCATTATCAGATTGCTGACATTTTCACTAAAGGTCTACCGCGTGTTCTCTTTGAAGACTTCCGATCCAGTCTCAGCATATGTTCCCCTCCCGCTTCGACTGCGGGGGTGTAATAACCATTGTATTTATAGATATTATTTTGCCATTATCATGTTTTCTTGTACATAGTTTGTCACACCCCCAAAATCCGCCTGCGGATGACACCCGCTTCGAGGGCGTGACTGACCAGGATCCAGCCACCAATTATACTGACTAGTTAAATTGATAACAAAAGTAATACTTACTAACCATAAGATTAGCAAATATTAAGTTCAGAGTTTAAGGTTTCAAGTTCAAACAGTAATAAGTAGCGGAAGCATAAATAAATAGTTTTAAACAGTGTTCATAAGGTAAGCATAATAAATGCCCAACACACGGGCAGACGACCACTACACATCCCAAGTAGCTGCTCCAGTCACTGGCCACCTGCAAAGCATGCAGTAAAGGGGTCAACAATAATGCTGAGTGAGTTCACTAGTTGTACAGTTTTAATTACCAAAAACTCGTTTCACCAGTTAATTTATCCGTTTATACATGCCATGGGGAGCTACCCCAAAAGTTAGCGACTAAACTGTTTTTCCAATACCGAACACTAGGTAACCATTTGCGTTTCCGCAGGATGCCCTGATGTCAATGTTCTATCATCATTGACGGATGCCTGAGTACATTAGTTCACGACCGATCCCATACCATGGCACGGTGTGAGGCTGGTAAGACCTAAATAGCGCTATCAACTAATAACCCGTTCGCCTGGCTCCGGCGACTAATCGGTATTATGCAGTAGGGACTTGAGTGATAGAGTTTCGTTTAGTGCCGTTAGTTGCAATCCGTATAAACAGTAATTAACCAATAGGTTTCCCAATACCAGGGAAGAAAAAGTAAGTTTGTTCCCAATAACTAGGGAAGGAATATGAATGGTATCCCCTTTACAAGGGGATTGGGTTGTTTTAGTCTCGTGTCCCAAACCACCGGGACGCATGCTTTTAAGTTGTGAACTCACCTTGGGTTGCTCGGTATGATACGTTACTTGGTTAAGTATGTTGGTCACCACGTCCTAACATGGTTACCAAGTATGGGTCAAGTCGGGTATAAGTAAACACACAGCGAACACGTATAACATGCGAATACACAAACAGTTGGGGTATTGGGCCTAAACAGTAACAGTTACACAAGCAGTCCAGTTAACAGACAATCCAACAAGTTCTTTGGCCCAATAACAGCCCAGTCGAGACAGAGGTGACTCGCAACCAAGGTTGCGACTCGCAACCGAGGTCTCGGTTCGTCACGTTTTGATTACGAGTCGCAACTAGAGATTACGACTCGCATCCAGCAGTTCCGACTCGCAACCGGACTCGATACGTGTTGATTACGACTCGCAACCGGGAGGTCTCGACAAATCTTGGTGTGGTCTCGAGTAGCAACCAAAGGTTGCGACTCGCAACCGTGATTACGTGCACAAGAAGACCTTCTAGAACCTGCAAACTGTACTATCCAATGATATTGCAATTTCATGAAATCGGTGTACTATGCCACTAAAACATGTTTCCTTGTCTAACTCTTGTCTAAAATGGATCAAACAAGCAGAATTTTCAAATATTCACCATGTTCATAATATATTCAAATTGTTCATCAAAGCATTCATAATATTCATCCTTTAAGCACAAATCTATAAGTTCAAAGAACACACACACATTTAACACAACCTGTTTTAACACAAATGAGCATACTCGGCATTATTATACTTGGTTCCTAGTCTAGCATGATTCATCATAAATCACAACCCGTGAGATCAAGCAAAACATACATATTATTCGGCCAAAATCATTCAAACAAGCATCTAACATTAACCGAATAACAAAACCATTTATCACAAAATCGGATCATTTCCATTAAGGCACGAAATTTATTTCAAACAACCACTTTTATCACCAAACCAGCATTAACCAATAACCATGCTATCTAACATACCACTTAATAATAATCAAGAACCATATTAATCAACAACACTAACCGGTAGAGATTCAAGGTGTGTGGGTATGATGGATCGATGAGTGAGCTTCCGGTTGGTGGTTCCGAGCTAAAGCCGAGGATGTTCTTGATGTTGGTTGAACCCGAGAAGAAGGAGAGGGATTGTAGTGTTGTGCTAGGGTTTTAGGGTTTAGTGAAGAAGAAAGAGTGAGTGAGAGAGAGAGAGTGTTGTAAAAATGGTTAAGGGAGGGGTGGGTTGGTTTATATAATGTTCCGAGTTGGGCTAGGGGTGTTCCGGGTTGGGTTCTCGGTCACAAGGCCTTAACCGGCCCAAGCCAAACAACCGGCCCCCTTTTGGTTGTTCACGGTTCACTCGAGACCGGGTGGTCTCGAGTCGGGTTTGCGGGTCTCGGCTCATATATATATATATAATACACACTCATGCCTATATATGTATATACATATCATACATACACACCATGCAAGGATCACATAGAACATCAAAACAATACACAACCTTTTTCATTTAATATATAAGTCATATATATATATATCTATACAAGTAGGTTGAATACAGGAATGGTTGTCCGGGAAAGTCCGAAGTGTCACATTATCCCCAAGTTTTAAGAACTTTCGTCCCGAAAGTTAAGGCAGCCACTGTCAAGCTAGCGTAAGTGAAAGCGTTTCAACGGGGTGTCACATCATCCCCCCGTTAGTTTGGAATTTCGTCCCGAAATTCGTTCGTAGCCTCAGTGCTGGGATTTTCGTTAGGGAACAGCTGGGGATACTTGTGCTTCATCTGGTCTTCCCGCTCCCAGGTATACTCTGGGCCACGTCGCGAGTTCCAACGGACTCGTACAAGAGGTATCTGGCTACGTTTGAGGATTTTGATCTCTCGATCAGTGATCTCAATCGGTTCCTCAGTAAAGTGTAGCTGTTCGTCAATAGTCAGTTCCTTGAAAGGAATTACGAGCGTTTCATCTGACAGACACTTCTTCAGATTGGAGATGTGAAAAACGTTGTGTACCGCACTCAGTTCTTCAGGCAGGTTCAATCTATAAGCAACCTTGCCGACCTTCTCAGTAACTTCGAATGGTCCGATATATCGCGGATTAAGCTTGCCCCGCTTACCAAAGCGGACCACACCCTTCCAGGGTGAGACTTTAAGTAGAACCCAATCACCGATCTGGAATTCCAATGGTTTCCTACGCTTATCAGTGTAGCTCTTCTGACGGTCACGAGCTGCCGCCATGCGTTGTCTGATCTGGGCAATCTTTTCCATTGTATCTACCACCATTTCTGGGCCCGTGATTTGACTATCACCGATTTCTGCCCAGCAGAGAGGTGACCGGCATTTACGACCGTACAATGCCTCAAAAGGTGCTGCCTGAATACTAGTGTGGTAGCTGTTGTTGTAGGAGAACTCTACTAGCGGTAGATGCTTCTCCCAGTTCTTGCCAAAATCGATCACACACGCCCTAAGCATGTCTTCTAGAGTCTGGATGGTGCGTTCGGACTGTCCATCCGTTTGCGGGTGATAAGCAGTGCTCATGTCCAAACGTGAGCCAAAGCATTTGTGCATAGCTTGCCACAATTCCGAAGTAAATCTAGCGTCTCGGTCGGAAATAATTGAGGTTGGCACTCCGTGCCTCGAAACTACTTCCTTTAAGTAAATCTCCGCCAGGGTAGAAAACTTGTCTGTTTCCTTAATAGCCAGAAAGTGCACGGACTTGGTCAATCGATCTACGATTACCCAAATAGTATCATTTCCGCGTTGAGACCTAGGTAGCCCTGTAACAAAATCCATGGAAATTTGCTCCCATTTCCATTTCGGGATTTCTGGTTGTTGGAGTAGGCCTGCCGGCTTCTGGTATTCTGTCTTGACTCTCGCGCAAGTCAAGCATTTGCTGACGTATGTTGCTATGTGGGCCTCATACCAGGCCACCAATACGTAGTCTTCAAGTCGTGGTACATCTTGTCCGAACCAGGATGTACTGAGTAGCGGGACTTGTGGGCTTCGTCCATCACGAGTTCACGTAAATCTCCATAGAGTGGAACCCAGATACGCCCTGCTACATAGTAAGCACCATCTTCTTTCTATTCTAGTTGCTGTCTCGATCCTCGCAGAGACTCAGCCCTGATGTTTTCCGGCTTCAATGCTTCGACTTGAGCATTCCGAATCTGGGTAGGGAGGTTAGACTGGATGGTAAGTTGTAGTGCTCGCACGCGCTTTGGTATAGTGTCCTTTCGGCTGAGGGCGTCTGCCACGACATTGGCTTTGCCCGGATGGTATTTGATGGCGCATTCGTAGTCATTCAAGAGTTCGACCCATCGACGTTGTCGCATGTTCAATTCCTTTTGCCTAAAGATATGCTCGAGACTCCTGTGATCGGTGTAAATAGTGCACTTGGTACCGTACAGGTAATGTCTCCATATCTTAAGAGCAAAGATCACTGCTCCCAGTTCCAAGTCATGCGTCGTGTAGTTCTTTTCGTGCGTCTTGAGTTGTCGAGAGGCGTAGGCAATAACTTTCTCGCGTTGCATTAGCACGCAACCGAGCCCATGAATAGACGCATCGCAGTAAACCACAAAGTCGTCAGTGCCTTCAGGTAGCGAGAGAATAGGAGCGCTACAGAGGTTATCCTTAAGCCTCTGAAAAGCAGATTCCTGTGCTGCATTCCACTTGTAGGCGACGCCTTTCTGAGTGAGTATAGTGAGGGGTTGTGCAATCTTTGAGAATCCCTGAATGAATCTGCGGTAGTAACCTGCCAATCCCAAGAATTGGCGAACTTCAGTGGGAGTCTTAGGCGTAGGCCAGTTCTTTATCGATTCGATCTTGGCGGGGTCAACATGAATTCCGTCCTTGTTAACTACATGGCCGAGGAAATGGACTTCTCGAAGCCAGAAGTCACATTTAGAGAATTTGGCGTACAGTTGCTCGTTGCAAAGGAGTTCCAGAATAAGGCGTAGGTGTCGTTCATGCTCTTCTTGACTTTTCGAATAAATCAGGATGTCGTCGATAAACACAATCACGAATTTGTCGAGGTAAGGCTTACATACGCGGTTCATAAGATCCATGAACACTGCCGGCGCGTTGGTCATTCCAAAAGGCATGACGAGGAACTCGTAATGACCATAACGAGTCCTGAATGCAGTCTTGGAAATATCTTCATTACGAACTCTCAGCTGATGATAGCCTGATCGCAGGTCAATCTTTGAATAGTAGCTCGATCCTTGCAACTGATCGAATAGGTCGTCGATGCGCGGGAGAGGGTAACGATTCTTGATGGTAACCTTGTTCAACTCACGGTAGTCGATGCACATTCGGAATGTGCCATCCTTCTTCTTGACAAAGAGTACTGGTGCTCCCCAGGGTGATGAACTAGGACGGATAAATCCTTTATCCAAAAGTTCTTGTAGTTGCGTGGAGAGTTCCTTCAGTTCTGCAGGGGCTAAACGGTACGGTGCACGAGCTATGGGTGCGGCTCCGGGAGCTAGCTCGATTTGGAATTCGACCTGACGGTGAGGAGGGAGTCCAGGTAGTTCCTCAGGAAATACCTCGGGATAGTCGCGTACTACAGGGAAATCTTCAATCCTCTTTTCCTTTTCGTGGGTGTTGGTGACGAGTGCTAGGATAGCGGTGTGCCCTTTCTGCAAACACTTCTGGGCTTTTAAAAGCGAGATAATGCCTGTGACTTCTCCATCTTTGTTGCCTTTGACGATGAGGGGTTGGCCAGAACGGCGAGGTATACGAACCGCTTTCTCTTGACAGAGGATCTCAGCGCGATGTTTGGATAACCAATCCATACCAATGACAACATCGAAGCTTCCAAGTTTGACGGGGAAAAGATCGATACTAAACGTGTGGCCAGACAATTCTAGGGTGCAGTCGCGGATCATGTGCGTGGCCTCGATGTTCTTACCATTAGCTATCTCGACGATGTGCTTAGAACTTAATAATGCGGGCGAGTGCTTAAGTTTCTTACTAATGCGAAGGGACACATAACTGGCATCGGCACCAGAATCAAATAACACAGAAACATAACGATCATCAAGTAGGAACTTACCCGCCACGACGTTGGGATCGTTCCTTGCTTCACCAGCTCCAATCACGAAAGCTCGTCCCCTTGCATTTCCAGCATTGTTGTTTTGCTCATTGTTCCCAGCTCCCTGATTGTTGTTGCGATTCTGATTCAGTTCAGGGCAATCCTTTCGCATGTGCCCTGTTGCCCCACATTTAAAACATGCTCTATTGTTTCCCTGCTGCTGTTGTTGTTGGGGTTGTTGCTGATTCTGTCTTGCTGGGAACTGACTTCTGCAATCCTTGGCTTCGTGCCCCATCTTGTGGCATCGCTGACACTGACCCTTGTTACAAGCCCCATTGTGGTGCCTGTTACACTTGTTGCACTTAGGGTAGTTTCCCCGGTAGCCACCCTGTTGCTGAGTGCCTTTGTTGTTGTCAGTTTTCCTTTGCTGAGCTGGGGCTTGAGAAGAGTTAGCATCCTTGCTTTGATTTCCTTCCCACTTACGCTTGTTGTCACTAGAAGTTCCGACAGTAGCACTGATCCTTTTGGGCAACCTGCCCTCTTCCACAGCCTGATCAGTGAGTTTGTGAGCAAGTCGAACGATCGGCTGAATGGTAGTGTGGTTGGCTGAAGTTACATGGCTTCGAATTTCTGGAGCCAGACCCTTGATGTACAGTTCGATTCTTCGATACATAGGTCGAGACATGTTTGGACAAAGAGCAGCGTAATCGTTGGACAGCTTGGTGTAGGTCTCAATCTCTGACCCAACCATCTTGAGTTCATAGTACTCGTTCTCAAGCTTGTGGATGTCATCCCTGTGACAGTACTCTTCCTTGATCATATCCTTGAAATCTTCCCACGCAGTAGCGTTTGCAGTCTCCAAACCAAGCATTTGAATTTGCGCCTTCCACCATGAAAGTGCGCTTCCCTCTAGAGTACCAGTAGCAAACTTCACCCAATTAGCAGGGGGACATTCGCAGACAGCGAAGACAGCTTCGACCTTCTCGATCCAGTGTAGGAGTCCTATGGCACCCTCAGTGCCACTGAACGGAAGAGGCTTGCAATCCATGAAGGTCTTGAAGGTACAGACACGTGGTTGCACAGGTGCAGGCTGACCTGTTGTGAGGAGTGAAGCGAAATAGGTTTAGAGGCGAGAAGACGATGTGGCGGTAGGATCTAAACATCCTAAAACATCGAGTTTACCTATAGGGTGAGCTGCGAAAGCTGCAGCCACAGTGTTGAGCAGGTTAGTGAACTGAGCCTGAGTCATGTTGACGTTTCCTCGTCCGCGTCCACTCATTGTCTTCATAACCAGAAAACATAGTATGAGTGTGTGATAGCGAGAATAAGATAGAAGAGAGAAGATGTATCTATCTAATCAGGCAAACCAGTACGTATAGTAAAGCGGAAAGCATAAGACAATTAAGCAAGTAACTATGGGTCCGAGCTATGAGGTCAGATAAGTCGAGCCTTGTACTTGGAGTGTAGTGTCGTCACGAGTCACGGGTTATAGTCTGGTTTTTCTCAAAAAGATTTTTCCCCTTTTTAAAACCAAGTTCACTATAACCAATGGCTCTGATACCAATCTGTCACACCCCCAAAATCCGCCTGCGGATGACACCCGCTTCGAGGGTGTGACTGACCAGGATCCAGCCACCAATTATACTGACTAGTTAAATTGATAACAAAAGTAATACTTACTAACCATAAGATTAGCAAATATTAAGTTCAGAGTTTAAGGTTTCAAGTTCAAACAGTAATAAGTAGCGGAAGCATAAATAAATAGTTTTAAACAGTGTTCATAAGGTAAGCATAATAAATGCCCAACACACGGGCAGACGACCACTACACATCCCAAGTAGCTGCTCCAGTCACTGGCCACCTGCAAAGCATGCAGTAAAGGGGTTAACAATAATGCTGAGTGAGTTCACTAGTTGTACAGTTTTAATTACCAAAAACTCGTTTCACCAGTTAATTTATCCGTTTATACATGCCATGGGGAGCTACCCCAAAAGTTAGCGACTAAACTGTTTTTCCAATACCGAACACTAGGTAACCATTTGCGTTTCCGCAGGATGCCCCGATGTCAATGTTCTATCATCATTGACGGATGCCTGAGTACATTAGTTCACGACCGATCCCATACCATGGCACGGTGTGAGGCTGGTAAGACCTAAATAGCGCTATCAACTAATAACCCGTTCGCCTGGCTCCGGCGACTAATCGGTATTATGCAGTAGGGACTTGAGTGATAGAGTTTCGTTTAGTGCCGTTAGTTGCAATCCGTATAAACAGTAATTAACCAATAGGTTTCCCAATACCAGGGAAGAAAAAGTAAGTTTGTTCCCAATAACTAGGGAAGGAATATGAATGGTATCCCCTTTACAAGGGGATTGGGTTGTTTTAGTCTCGTGTCCCAAACCACCGGGACGCATGCTTTTAAGTTGTGAACTCACCTTGGGTTGCTCGGTATGATACGTTACTTGGTTAAGTATGTTGGTCACCACGTCCTAACATGGTTACCAAGTATGGGTCAAGTCGGGTATAAGTAAACACACAGCGAACACGTATAACATGCGAATACACAAACAGTTGGGGTATTGGGCCTAAACAGTAACAGTTACACAAGCAGTCCAGTTAACAGACAATCCAACAAGTTCTTTGGCCCAATAACAGCCCAGTCGAGACAGAGGTGACTCGCAACCAAGGTTGCGACTCGCAACCGAGGTCTCGGTTCGTCACGTTTTGATTACGAGTCGCAACTAGAGATTACGACTCGCATCCAGCAGTTCCGACTCGCAACCGGACTCGATACGTGTTGATTACGACTCGCAACCGGGAGGTCTCGACAAATCTTGGTGTGGTCTCGAGTAGCAACCAAAGGTTGCGACTCGCAACCGTGATTACGTGCACAAGAAGACCTTCTAGAACCTGCAAACTGTACTATCCAATGATATTGCAATTTCATGAAATCGGTGTACTATGCCACTAAAACATGTTTCCTTGTCTAACTCTTGTCTAAAATGGATCAAACAAGCAGAATTTTCAAATATTCACCATGTTCATAATATATTCAAATTGTTCATCAAAGCATTCATAATATTCATCCTTTAAGCACAAATCTATAAGTTCAAAGAACACACACACATTTAACACAACCTGTTTTAACACAAATGAGCATACTCGGCATTATTATACTTGGTTCCTAGTCTAGCATGATTCATCATAAATCACAACCCGTGAGATCAAGCAAAACATACATATTATTCGGCCAAAATCATTCAAACAAGCATCTAACATTAACTGAATAACAAAACCATTTATCACAAAATCGGATCATTTCCATTAAGGCACGAAATTTATTTCAAACAACCACTTTTATCACCAAACCAGCATTAACCAATAACCATGCTATCTAACATACCACTTAATAATAATCAAGAACCATATTAATCAACAACACTAACCGGTAGAGATTCAAGGTGTGTGGGTATGATGGATCGATGAGTGAGCTTCCGGTTGGTGGTTCCGAGCTAAAGCCGAGGATGTTCTTGATGTTGGTTGAACCCGAGAAGAAGGAGAGGGATTGTAGTGTTGTGCTAGGGTTTTAGGGTTTAGTGAAGAAGAAAGAGTGAGTGAGAGAGAGAGAGTGTTGTAAAAATGGTTAAGGGAGGGGTGGGTTGGTTTATATAATGTTCCGAGTTGGGCTAGGGGTGTTCCGGGTTGGGTTCTCGGTCACAAGGCCTTAACCGGCCCAAGCCAAACAACCGGCCCCCTTTTGGTTGTTCACGGTTCACTCGAGACCGGGTGGTCTCGAGTCGGGTTTGCGGGTCTCGGCTCATATATATATATATAATACACACTCATGCCTATATATGTATATACATATCATACATACACACCATGCAAGGATCACATAGAACATCAAAACAATACACAACCTTTTTC
This sequence comes from Helianthus annuus, assembly GCF_002127325.2. Taxonomy (NCBI): domain Eukaryota; kingdom Viridiplantae; phylum Streptophyta; class Magnoliopsida; order Asterales; family Asteraceae; genus Helianthus; species Helianthus annuus. Next base: position 98,942,985 of record NC_035435.2, on the reverse strand, counting down.
ATTTAATATATAAGTCATATATATATATATCTATACAAGTAGGTTGAATACAGGAATGGTTGTCCGGGAAAGTCCGAAGTGTCACATTATCCCCAAGTTTTAAGAACTTTCGTCCCGAAAGTTAAGGCAGCCACTGTCAAGCTAGCGTAAGTGAAAGCGTTTCAACGGGGTGTCACATTATCCCCCCGTTAGTTTGGAATTTCGTCCCGAAATTCGTTCGTAGCCTCAGTGCTGGGATTTTCGTTAGGGAACAGCTGGGGATACTTGTGCTTCATCTGGTCTTCCCGCTCCCAGGTATACTCTGGGCCACGTCGCGAGTTCCAACGGACTCGTACAAGAGGTATCTGGCTACGTTTGAGGATTTTGATCTCTCGATCAGTGATCTCAATCGGTTCCTCAGTAAAGTGTAGCTGTTCGTCAATAGTCAGTTCCTTGAAAGGAATTACGAGCGTTTCATCTGACAGACACTTCTTCAGATTGGAGATGTGAAAAACGTTGTGTACCGCACTCAGTTCTTCAGGCAGGTTCAATCTATAAGCAACCTTGCCGACCTTCTCAGTAACTTCGAATGGTCCGATATATCGCGGATTAAGCTTGCCCCGCTTACCAAAGCGGACCACACCCTTCCAGGGTGAGACTTTAAGTAGAACCCAATCACCGATCTGGAATTCCAATGGTTTCCTACGCTTATCAGTGTAGCTCTTCTGACGGTCACGAGCTGCCGCCATGCGTTGTCTGATCTGGGCAATCTTTTCCATTGTATCTACCACCATTTCTGGGCCCGTGATTTGACTATCACCGATTTCTGCCCAGCAGAGAGGTGACCGGCATTTACGACCGTACAATGCCTCAAAAGGTGCTGCCTGAATACTAGTGTGGTAGCTGTTGTTGTAGGAGAACTCTACTAGCGGTAGATGCTTCTCCCAGTTCTTGCCAAAATCGATCACACACGCCCTAAGCATGTCTTCTAGAGTCTGGATGGTGCGTTCGGACTGTCCATCCGTTTGCGGGTGATAAGCAGTGCTCATGTCCAAACGTGAGCCAAAGCATTTGTGCATAGCTTGCCACAATTCCGAAGTAAATCTAGCGTCTCGGTCGGAAATAATTGAGGTTGGCACTCCGTGCCTCGAAACTACTTCCTTTAAGTAAATCTCCGCCAGGGTAGAAAACTTGTCTGTTTCCTTAATAGCCAGAAAGTGCACGGACTTGGTCAATCGATCTACGATTACCCAAATAGTATCATTTCCGCGTTGAGACCTAGGTAGCCCTGTAACAAAATCCATGGAAATTTGCTCCCATTTCCATTTCGGGATTTCTGGTTGTTGGAGTAGGCCTGCCGGCTTCTGGTATTCTGTCTTGACTCTCGCGCAAGTCAAGCATTTGCTGACGTATGTTGCTATGTGGGCCTCATACCAGGCCACCAATACGTAGTCTTCAAGTCGTGGTACATCTTGTCCGAACCAGGATGTACTGAGTAGCGGGACTTGTGGGCTTCGTCCATCACGAGTTCACGTAAATCTCCATAGAGTGGAACCCAGATACGCCCTGCTACATAGTAAGCACCATCTTCTTTCTATTCTAGTTGCTGTCTCGATCCTCGCAGAGACTCAGCCCTGATGTTTTCCGGCTTCAATGCTTCGACTTGAGCATTCCGAATCTGGGTAGGGAGGTTAGACTGGATGGTAAGTTGTAGTGCTCGCACGCGCTTTGGTATAGTGTCCTTTCGGCTGAGGGCGTCTGCCACGACATTGGCTTTGCCCGGATGGTATTTGATGGCGCATTCGTAGTCATTCAAGAGTTCGACCCATCGACGTTGTCGCATGTTCAATTCCTTTTGCCTAAAGATATGCTCGAGACTCCTGTGATCGGTGTAAATAGTGCACTTGGTACCGTACAGGTAATGTCTCCATATCTTAAGAGCAAAGATCACTGCTCCCAGTTCCAAGTCATGCGTCGTGTAGTTCTTTTCGTGCGTCTTGAGTTGTCGAGAGGCGTAGGCAATAACTTTCTCGCGTTGCATTAGCACGCAACCGAGCCCATGAATAGACGCATCGCAGTAAACCACAAAGTCGTCAGTGCCTTCAGGTAGCGAGAGAATAGGAGCGCTACAGAGGTTATCCTTAAGCCTCTGAAAAGCAGATTCCTGTGCTGCATTCCACTTGTAGGCGACGCCTTTCTGAGTGAGTATAGTGAGGGGTTGTGCAATCTTTGAGAATCCCTGAATGAATCTGCGGTAGTAACCTGCCAATCCCAAGAATTGGCGAACTTCAGTGGGAGTCTTAGGCGTAGGCCAGTTCTTTATCGATTCGATCTTGGCGGGGTCAACATGAATTCCGTCCTTGTTAACTACATGGCCGAGGAAATGGACTTCTCGAAGCCAGAAGTCACATTTAGAGAATTTGGCGTACAGTTGCTCGTTGCAAAGGAGTTCCAGAATAAGGCGTAGGTGTCGTTCATGCTCTTCTTGACTTTTCGAATAAATCAGGATGTCGTCGATAAACACAATCACGAATTTGTCGAGGTAAGGCTTACATACGCGGTTCATAAGATCCATGAACACTGCCGGCGCGTTGGTCATTCCAAAAGGCATGACGAGGAACTCGTAATGACCATAACGAGTCCTGAATGCAGTCTTGGAAATATCTTCATTACGAACTCTCAGCTGATGATAGCCTGATCGCAGGTCAATCTTTGAATAGTAGCTCGATCCTTGCAACTGATCGAATAGGTCGTCGATGCGCGGGAGAGGGTAACGATTCTTGATGGTAACCTTGTTCAACTCACGGTAGTCGATGCACATTCGGAATGTGCCATCCTTCTTCTTGACAAAGAGTACTGGTGCTCCCCAGGGTGATGAACTAGGACGGATAAATCCTTTATCCAAAAGTTCTTGTAGTTGCGTGGAGAGTTCCTTCAGTTCTGCAGGGGCTAAACGGTACGGTGCACGAGCTATGGGTGCGGCTCCGGGAGCTAGCTCGATTTGGAATTCGACCTGACGGTGAGGAGGGAGTCCAGGTAGTTCCTCAGGAAATACCTCGGGATAGTCGCGTACTACAGGGAAATCTTCAATCCTCTTTTCCTTTTCGTGGGTGTTGGTGACGAGTGCTAGGATAGCGGTGTGCCCTTTCTGCAAACACTTCTGGGCTTTTAAAAGCGAGATAATGCCTGTGACTTCTCCATCTTTGTTGCCTTTGACGATGAGGGGTTGGCCAGAACGGCGAGGTATACGAACCGCTTTCTCTTGACAGAGGATCTCAGCGCGATGTTTGGATAACCAATCCATACCAATGACAACATCGAAGCTTCCAAGTTTGACGGGGAAAAGATCGATACTAAACGTGTGGCCAGACAATTCTAGGGTGCAGTCGCGGATCATGTGCGTGGCCTCGATGTTCTTACCATTAGCTATCTCGACGATGTGCTTAGAACTTAATAATGCGGGCGAGTGCTTAAGTTTCTTACTAATGCGAAGGGACACATAACTGGCATCGGCACCAGAATCAAATAACACAGAAACATAACGATCATCAAGTAGGAACTTACCCGCCACGACGTTGGGATCGTTCCTTGCTTCACCAGCTCCAATCACGAAAGCTCGTCCCCTTGCATTTCCAGCATTGTTGTTTTGCTCATTGTTCCCAGCTCCCTGATTGTTGTTGCGATTCTGATTCAGTTCAGGGCAATCCTTTCGCATGTGCCCTGTTGCCCCACATTTAAAACATGCTCTATTGTTTCCCTGCTGCTGTTGTTGTTGGGGTTGTTGCTGATTCTGTCTTGCTGGGAACTGACTTCTGCAATCCTTGGCTTCGTGCCCCATCTTGTGGCATCGCTGACACTGACCCTTGTTACAAGCCCCATTGTGGTGCCTGTTACACTTGTTGCACTTAGGGTAGTTTCCCCGGTAGCCACCCTGTTGCTGAGTGCCTTTGTTGTTGTCAGTTTTCCTTTGCTGAGCTGGGGCTTGAGAAGAGTTAGCATCCTTGCTTTGATTTCCTTCCCACTTACGCTTGTTGTCACTAGAAGTTCCGACAGTAGCACTGATCCTTTTGGGCAACCTGCCCTCTTCCACAGCCTGATCAGTGAGTTTGTGAGCAAGTCGAACGATCGGCTGAATGGTAGTGTGGTTGGCTGAAGTTACATGGCTTCGAATTTCTGGAGCCAGACCCTTGATGTACAGTTCGATTCTTCGATACATAGGTCGAGACATGTTTGGACAAAGAGCAGCGTAATCGTTGGACAGCTTGGTGTAGGTCTCAATCTCTGACCCAACCATCTTGAGTTCATAGTACTCGTTCTCAAGCTTGTGGATGTCATCCCTGTGACAGTACTCTTCCTTGATCATATCCTTGAAATCTTCCCACGCAGTAGCGTTTGCAGTCTCCAAACCAAGCATTTGAATTTGCGCCTTCCACCATGAAAGTGCGCTTCCCTCTAGAGTACCAGTAGCAAACTTCACCCAATTAGCAGGGGGACATTCGCAGACAGCGAAGACAGCTTCGACCTTCTCGATCCAGTGTAGGAGTCCTATGGCACCCTCAGTGCCACTGAACGGAAGAGGCTTGCAATCCATGAAGGTCTTGAAGGTACAGACACGTGGTTGCACAGGTGCAGGCTGACCTGTTGTGAGGAGTGAAGCGAAATAGGTTTAGAGGCGAGAAGACGATGTGGCGGTAGGATCTAAACATCCTAAAACATCGAGTTTACCTATAGGGTGAGCTGCGAAAGCTGCAGCCACAGTGTTGAGCAGGTTAGTGAACTGAGCCTGAGTCATGTTGACGTTTCCTCGTCCGCGTCCACTCATTGTCTTCATAACCAGAAAACATAGTATGAGTGTGTGATAGCGAGAATAAGATAGAAGAGAGAAGATGTATCTATCTAATCAGGCAAACCAGTACGTATAGTAAAGCGGAAAGCATAAGACAATTAAGCAAGTAACTATGGGTCCGAGCTATGAGGTCAGATAAGTCGAGCCTTGTACTTGGAGTGTAGTGTCGTCACGAGTCACGGGTTATAGTCTGGTTTTTCTCAAAAAGATTTTTCCCCTTTTTAAAACCAAGTTCACTATAACCAATGGCTCTGATACCAATCTGTCACACCCCCAAAATCCGCCTGCGGATGACACCCGCTTCGAGGGTGTGACTGACCAGGATCCAGCCACCAATTATACTGACTAGTTAAATTGATAACAAAAGTAATACTTACTAACCATAAGATTAGCAAATATTAAGTTCAGAGTTTAAGGTTTCAAGTTCAAACAGTAATAAGTAGCGGAAGCATAAATAAATAGTTTTAAACAGTGTTCATAAGGTAAGCATAATAAATGCCCAACACACGGGCAGACGACCACTACACATCCCAAGTAGCTGCTCCAGTCACTGGCCACCTGCAAAGCATGCAGTAAAGGGGTTAACAATAATGCTGAGTGAGTTCACTAGTTGTACAGTTTTAATTACCAAAAACTCGTTTCACCAGTTAATTTATCCGTTTATACATGCCATGGGGAGCTACCCCAAAAGTTAGCGACTAAACTGTTTTTCCAATACCGAACACTAGGTAACCATTTGCGTTTCCGCAGGATGCCCCGATGTCAATGTTCTATCATCATTGACGGATGCCTGAGTACATTAGTTCACGACCGATCCCATACCATGGCACGGTGTGAGGCTGGTAAGACCTAAATAGCGCTATCAACTAATAACCCGTTCGCCTGGCTCCGGCGACTAATCGGTATTATGCAGTAGGGACTTGAGTGATAGAGTTTCGTTTAGTGCCGTTAGTTGCAATCCGTATAAACAGTAATTAACCAATAGGTTTCCCAATACCAGGGAAGAAAAAGTAAGTTTGTTCCCAATAACTAGGGAAGGAATATGAATGGTATCCCCTTTACAAGGGGATTGGGTTGTTTTAGTCTCGTGTCCCAAACCACCGGGACGCATGCTTTTAAGTTGTGAACTCACCTTGGGTTGCTCGGTATGATACGTTACTTGGTTAAGTATGTTGGTCACCACGTCCTAACATGGTTACCAAGTATGGGTCAAGTCGGGTATAAGTAAACACACAGCGAACACGTATAACATGCGAATACACAAACAGTTGGGGTATTGGGCCTAAACAGTAACAGTTACACAAGCAGTCCAGTTAACAGACAATCCAACAAGTTCTTTGGCCCAATAACAGCCCAGTCGAGACAGAGGTGACTCGCAACCAAGGTTGCGACTCGCAACCGAGGTCTCGGTTCGTCACGTTTTGATTACGAGTCGCAACTAGAGATTACGACTCGCATCCAGCAGTTCCGACTCGCAACCGGACTCGATACGTGTTGATTACGACTCGCAACCGGGAGGTCTCGACAAATCTTGGTGTGGTCTCGAGTAGCAACCAAAGGTTGCGACTCGCAACCGTGATTACGTGCACAAGAAGACCTTCTAGAACCTGCAAACTGTACTATCCAATGATATTGCAATTTCATGAAATCGGTGTACTATGCCACTAAAACATGTTTCCTTGTCTAACTCTTGTCTAAAATGGATCAAACAAGCAGAATTTTCAAATATTCACCATGTTCATAATATATTCAAATTGTTCATCAAAGCATTCATAATATTCATCCTTTAAGCACAAATCTATAAGTTCAAAGAACACACACACATTTAACACAACCCGTTTTAACACAAATGAGCATACTCGGCATTATTATACTTGGTTCCTAGTCTAGCATGATTCATCATAAATCACAACCCGTGAGATCAAGCAAAACATACATATTATTCGGCCAAAATCATTCAAACAAGCATCTAACATTAACCGAATAACAAAACCATTTATCACAAAATCGGATCATTTCCATTAAGGCACGAAATTTATTTCAAACAACCACTTTTATCACCAAACCAGCATTAACCAATAACCATGCTATCTAACATACCACTTAATAATAATCAAGAACCATATTAATCAACAACACTAACCGGTAGAGATTCAAGGTGTGTGGGTATGATGGATCGATGAGTGAGCTTCCGGTTGGTGGTTCCGAGCTAAAGCCGAGGATGTTCTTGATGTTGGTTGAACCCGAGAAGAAGGAGAGGGATTGTAGTGTTGTGCTAGGGTTTTAGGGTTTAGTGAAGAAGAAAGAGTGAGTGAGAGAGAGAGAGTGTTGTAAAAATGGTTAAGGGAGGGGTGGGTTGGTTTATATAATGTTCCGAGTTGGGCTAGGGGTGTTCCGGGTTGGGTTCTCGGTCACAAGGCCTTAACCGGCCCAAGCCAAACAACCGGCCCCCTTTTGGTTGTTCACGGTTCACTCGAGACCGGGTGGTCTCGAGTCGGGTTTGCGGGTCTCGGCTCATATATATATATATATAATACACACTCATGCCTATATATGTATATACATATCATACATACACACCATGCAAGGATCACATAGAACATCAAAACAATACACAACCCTTTTCATTTAATATATAAGTCATATATATATATCTATACAAGTAGGTTGAATACAGGAATGGTTGTCCGGGAAAGTCCGAAGTGTCACATAGTTTAGGCAGTTATTGTATTCCCTAAACAAAAGGATTTGTATTAGTTATAAATATGAATGGAATAAGAGAGGAAGGATCATCGATCCAATTGTTTCATATTAGGTGGTTTTATTTGGGTGTTTGACGTGTAATCTCACTTAGCCATTGCTAATATGTTGTGTGTATATCCTTTAGGTTAGGTACTTTGAACGTATGCATGATCAAGATTATGTATTTGGATGGATAAATACACATAAAGAATTTAATGATGTAGAGTGATTTTCAAGGATTAAACTATATGTTAGGAAACGTGATAAGGCTAGAGGGTGTTTGTATAAAGCCTTTAGGGGCTTTATCACGCCACATAAGCGTCATCTCAACGTCATGTCACATAGGAGGATTTAAAGCTTCTTCCTTTAACTTGCATGCAATGGTTTAAACTTTAAAGTATCCATCATCATTACCTAATTATTTTTTTATTTATATATTTTATTTTTCTAATTTATATGCCAATTTTATTTAATACAAAATAAAAAACATAATTTCACTAAAATAAATAAAACATTACAAAGTCGTTAAAAATGCAAAGTTACTAAAAAAAATAAACTACTTGAAAATAAAAAACTACATATATTTTGTTCGGATTGTTGCCTTACGAGCCTCTAAAATGACTCGGTCCTTCTTGCTCGTTGTTGAGATTGTTTCCTTACCTGGTTTTGGGGAAAAAATGGCGGTTGGGAATAGTATCCGTAAAAACCGGGAATCGGTGGCGTGGTCGGATGAGGGGAGGTTGGGTGGTAGGTGGTAGGTGGCGTCGGATAATACCCAAGCTCACTCGTTTGCGGGTCTCTTCAGTAACGTTCTTCTTGCTCATTGTTGGGATTGTTTGCTAAATTTGCCTAAAACGGATTGTTGGGATTCCACGGGTTTTGGTTGTTGGGAAACATTGTGTAAATATGAACAAAATTGTAAAGATTTTAGATGAATAATAGATGAAGAAGAGATGAAAATTTGCGTGAATGGGTAGTGTATTTATAGTTACAATAAAAAATTTAAATTTAATTTAAAAAAAATGGATCGTTGCCAAACGGTCTTCTTGACTAAAGACCTCGAAAAAGCCAATTTTTGCCCGTTAGTGGGCTGCCAAGAATGCCATAGCGCCCCATCAGTGGCGGGCACGACGTGAGAGAGGCGCCAAAGGGTGCTAGTTTTGATGAGGTGGTGAGGTGGCGCAACACACCTGACCTAAAGTGTCAACCCGTATACATAATTACATGCTTATGGATTTTAAAAAGGGTTGGGACCAATTTTCTCCACAATAAGAACACGTGTATTCAAGTTTTAGAAAATACGGATGTTAGTGTTATAATTAATAAAATGTTATAAGTAATAAAATATGTTTACTATGTAACATTTTATGAACTCAAGTTTACATACTCTGATATCAGAGCCGTCCCCGAATACTTTCTAAAAAATTTAGGTCTCGGGCGATAAAAAGAATTGGGCCCAAAATTATGGTTAAGGGGAATTGAATTAAAAAAAACAAAACCTTAGTGATGGAGCCATGACTTGAACTTGAAACCTTTATATTATTTTGAGATGGTTTTTCCCACTACACCACCAATACTTTTGGGAAAATAAATGAATGAATATACTAAATATATAATTTAATAAATATTTAAAAGCTTATAAAGATTTTTCGGGCCCTTTGAAAATTTGGGCCTTGGGCGTTGGCATGGGTTGGCCGGCCCCTGTCTGATATCAACAAATCATCTGTAACATTTTAAGCTAAATCTAACTTAAGAAAAATATTGTAGCACCACAACTATTGAACTTGCAAGATTTGAACATTTATAATTAACCATTATCCCCAAATTTTACTTCGAGAAAATTAGTATAATAATTTTTTTTTGAACGGCAAATTTGGATCACTGACGGACCATGGGAGTATCATCGTGCTACCAGCGGAACCATCCGATCATATCCATCTCCACTAGGCATAATGCCCATACACCAATTCAGGAGGAAACCCAATAAATATGAGGAAAACCCCCTTGTGGGAGTCAAACCCAGGACCTATTGGTCCCAAATTCTTATCCCACCCTCAAGATGCCAGTAGACTATAAAGCCATAGAGAATTAGAGATATTTTAAGAAACGAGTTTTAGTTAACACTTACTTGAGCTCAGCTAAAATTTTTATATGAGGAAGCTACCTTTACATATAAATTGACTACATTTATGCCGACAAACTTATAAATTAACTCGAGTTATATATACTAGGGCTGTTCACGAGTCGAGTCGAACCGATCAAACCTTTGTTCATGTTTGATTCGTTTATAAACTGAATCGAAGCAAATCGAGCGTTTTTTCAACCGAGCCAAAGTCGAACGGGCGCCTTTCGATCCGAACATTTTTCGAGCGATCGTCGAGCGAGTATCGACCGTCGCAGAACAAATAGGAAAGTGACGATGAGGGTATTAGTTTTAGAGTAAAGTACAGTTTTCGTCTCTAAGGTTTCATCCAATTAGAATACACGTATAAATTTAACAAATAATAAGGAATTGAAAAAAAAACACTCAACTGGTTCTACCGAGATCATCTAAGTAGAAAGATGAATCATCAATCAATTGAAGCGGACCCTTGTTCTCTCGGAAGTTCGAAATCGAATGAACCGATTGAAGCAAAAACATGGGGAGTTGGCGTCTTGGCGATGGAGAATTCGAATAATGATCTCGGTAGTTAGGATTATGTAATTTTGATTTGCATGGCGGGTTGATACTTGAGTATCGATGGACGTTTCATATTTCAGTATTGTGACATTTTAATTCAATTATTCAAATGGACATTGAATTATTGAACAATGGACTATTGGTATAGACTTTTAAATTTATATTTAAATGGGCCTATTAATTTGGATCTTGGACCATACATTTTTATTGTGCACCTCTAATTATTTTTTTAATATATATATATATAAATCGAGCAAACCGAGTTGAACCGAACTGAGTGGATCTTTGCTCGTGCTTGGATCATTTACAAACCGAATGATCCGAACTGAGCACCTTTTTTCAATCGAGCTGAATCGAACGAACAATTTTTGAATGTTTTTCGATCGAGCATCGGACGAGTTTCAAGCGTCGAGTAATTTAAACAGTGCTAATATAATCGCGCTAATTTATACATACCAAATCAGCTCTACACATAATATTGGTTTTGGATTAATTTAATATTGTCCCACCCCACAATGACAACAAATAAAGCTTGGTTGGTAGTGTGGACTTTGGAATGGAATGATGAATGGTTCATGTTTCTTTTTTCCTCTTTTGCTTTGCTTTCAATGTAAATATGTTGAAGTGGAGTATTTTTCACTTTTTCCGGAAAACAAAATAATATAATATAAAGGACATTATATATTTGATATAAAAACGTTCGACTTATATCACTTTCTTATGGCCTACATCTTAACATGATTCATCTCGTTCACTCCTTTATCATATTCCATCATTTCTTTGGACATGACATTTAATCTCTTCAATCATTTGCTTAAGTTGCATCAACAAAACAATTTTAGCTATAAGGGCATTTTTGTATAATGTAAAGAATTAAAGAGATGTTTTTAACCAAAAGGAAGAATCAAAGATTGTTATAATTTGTAAATTTGGGAAGAGGTTTTCATTCGTGCCCTAATATATTGTAAAATCATGTATATCTCTTAAATCACCGGTGTACGTGTATTTATTTGAAGATAATCATCGAGGTACATATATATATGTGGGTATGTGTGTGAAAAAGGCGTATCTATCCTCATTGCAACAGCAAATTAAAATGTAAAGTTGGACGTATCGTTGTAATGAGTTAGACACATAATTGTCTCTATAGCCAATGATCTCTAGATCAAGTGGTGGAAAGCCTACATTTCTCTTGAGAGGTGCAGGTTCAACTTCCACTTGGTACAGAGTGAGGCACTGGTGGGCAATGATAGGAGACCCAGGGAAACCTAGGTTGGATCCTTGAACCAAACGGGTTTTACTGGTAATTTCACTGTCGTGCCTACGTGCAGGTGGGTTACTAGGTTTTCCCTGAAATTGGTGGTGGACTCGGGTTACTCTCGGAGTACTCCGTTTGTCCAGTGGATGCTCGGACTTGATTCTGTTAGCCGCTAAAAAAACATAATTCTCTCAATATATATATATATATATATATATATATACTAGTTTTTGCCCCACCCGCGTTGCGGGGCAACAAGCCGAAAATTTCTCTCTCATAACATGTATGTCTGTGTTTCGATTACTTGTACATACTACTCATAACACGATCTCAAAAAAAAATTACATCGAATCAACCAATTAAAACAAAAACACTACCATACTTTTACTAAAAAATAACTAAAACGATAGAAAAACTATAATTTTAAACTGGGAGCAAAGTTGTAATTTTTCAGGACAAATGATCATGTACCAGGCATGCCTGGACGAATAAAAATTACACCTATGCCCGCCCGCATTGCGGGGCGTTAAATCAAATATTTCTTAGTTTCATAACATGTATACATCTATTTAGGTTACTTGTACATACTACTTATAACACGATCTAAAAAAATATATCGAGATAACCAATTAAACGAATACAGTACCATAGTTTTGCTAAAAAAAAAATTAAAACAATAACAGGTCTGTAATTTTGAGCTGGGGGTAAAATACTAATTTGTCAGGACCAATGAGCGAGTGTTAGACAACTGCATGACACAATAAAAGTTACATTGAATCAACCAAGCAAAATTAAACAGTACTGTAGTTTTGCACAAAAAAAAGTAAAATGATGGCAAGATCATAATTTTTAACTGGGGAGAAATCGTAATTTTTGAAATAGGAGCAAAATCATAATTTTGAACAAATGGCAAAATCGTAAAAATATTTTGAACTGGGGGCGAAATCATAATTTTAAACTGAGGGCAAAATCATAATTTTGAGCTATGGGGAAAAACATAATTTTATTTTGAACTGTGTGGAAAAACGTAAATTTGAGTTGGGGGCAAAATCGTAATTTTGAGCTACGAGCAAAAACATATTTTTATTTGAGGGGGGGAGCGTAATTTTCGACGGAGGGCGAAACCGTAAATTTAAACTGGGAATAGAATTAGAAATGGGTTTTTGAACTGAGGGCAAAAGCGTAAATTTTGAGCCAGGGCAAAAATATAATTTTATTTTGAATTAGGGGAGAAAACGTAATTTTAAACAAACGATGAAACCATAATTTTAAGCTAGGAATAAAATTAAACTAAAAATTGGTTAGTCCAATAGGGGTGTGCCAGGCAAGTTGCCTGGCACTATTCCCTCAGCTCCTTTTTGTGTATGCTGAGGGCAAAATCATAATTTTGAGCTATGGGGAAAAACATAATTTTATTTAGAACTGTGGGCAAAAACGTAAATTTGAGTTGGGGGGCAAAATCGTAATTTTGAGCTAGGGGCAAAAACATATTTTTATTTTCAACGGGGGGCAAAAGCGTAATTTTAGACGGAGGGCGAAACCGTAAATTTAAACGGGGAATAGAATTAGAAATGGGTTTTTGAACTGAGGGCAAAAGCGTAAATTTTTAGCCAAGGCAAAAATATAATTTTATTTTGAATTAGAGGCGAAAACGTAATTTTAAACAAACGACGAAACCGTAATTTTAAGATAGGAATAAAATTAAATTAAAAATTGATTTGGTCCAATAGAGGAGTGCCAGGCAAGCTGCCTGGCACTATTCCCTCAACTTCTTTTTGTATATGTAGAATAACTAGTAGATGCCCCGCCCGCGTTGCGGGGCGATGGCCGAATAATTCTCAACCAATTAAAAAAAGACTACTATAATTTTGCTAGGAAAAAAATCGATGATAAGACCATAATTTTGGGCTCAGGGCAAAACTGTAATTTTTCAGGACTAATAAGCTAGTGTTAGGCAGCTCTTTGACACGAAAGAAAATTAAATCGAGTAAATCAATTAAAACAAAAAACCTTTGTAGTATTGGTAAAAAAACTAAAACGATGGAAAAAACGTAATTTTTAACTGAGGGCATGTAACACTTCGTAAATTCATGTCCAATATTATATCGACACGTGTCATGAACTTTAAACGTGTAAAGAATTAACTTAGAGGGACTAAAGTTGACAAACAAAGAATCTACGTGTGTAAATGGATTCAAAGTGTCAACAATGGATAAATATACCTTCCAACAATCCTACACGATGTTTATTCCCTTAAACGAATGAATTATGAATCATACGAAGCTAATTGTGGAAGAAAGTGAGAGATTACAAACTACAGGGGTTAAATGTGTCAACATGTTTAATTTATACCTCTGAGTGACCTTTTAGCAAAACCGAAGCTTTGTAACGATTAATTATGCTCACTAGAATAAGTGATAAAAATTTCACAAGGTTTCAATAACGTATGAGAAAGTTATGCTAACATTCGTATATGAGGGGTTAAAAGCGTCAACGTTGAAATTTAAGGCCTTTCGGATAAACATGAAGCTAACCAAGGACTTAAAACTCAATTTGGAGGGTCAAAAGTGCAAATTGGGAAGTTAAAACAACATTTAAAAGGACCAGGGGCCAAAATGCAAATTCTGAAACTGGTTTAACCTATTCTGGGCCTCATACCGGCCGCGTAAGCCTTCATTGGGAGCTTACGCGGGCCGCCTAAGCATGCCAGCCACAGAAATTCTTGACAGGTGCCTGTGCAGCCTGTTTAACCGACTTAGAAGCTTTGTTTTACATACCAGGGGCTGCACCAACAGGTTTTCATGCATAGGGGGCACCTGTAAGCATCTGGTAGCAACCATAGACTTGTTTAGCATGATCCTATGTGATTAAAATCAATATATATATATAGAAGCTCATTTGCAACAATTTGGGCACTTCATTTGAAACCATTCAAACTCATTTTCTGGAGATTCCTGGAGCTCAACCAATTCCTAGAGATCATTAGTCGTGCATAGGACTTCAGTAAGTGTCCTTAACCTCTCTTAATTCAGTTTTATTAGTTTAATGGCCTAAAGTCAAACTCGTCGTAATTAAGGTTTGACTTAGTGATTAATCACCAATGTTCCAGTCAATTCTCGAATTAAGAGTAGCTTTGAGTTGGTAATTATGTGGGTAATAAACCCTTAAAAGGGTACTCTCTGATTCCCACTCTAACTAGGTCAATTGTCGGGTCAAACTTGATTATAAAAAGTCAACAGAAAGCAATTTTTCAAATAAACACATAATTAGCAATGTAGAAGCCATGCAACCTATTTTACCATTCATATAACTTGGTAATTAATGTAAGAACATGTCTAAGCATGTTCAACCCGACAATTTTCAGTTTAAGCTCGGTTCGGAACCGAAAGTCGCAAAAGTAGACTTTTGCTTTGACTTTCAGTTCTGACCCATTATAGCATATTTTAGAAATGCCTTAGAGCTTTATTAGGACCAGGTTACATGTTAGTATAACCCTCTGTGATTATACAACTTGGTTCATTAGTTATCTGATTCATATGCATGTTTCCGTTATATACCTAAATGTTGACCGTTATGCCCTTTTGACCTTAAAATGATATTTTTGAAAATGTGAAAGAATAGAAACCTTTATTACTGATTTATAAACTTTCCCTAAAAATTTGACATCAGTTTGAGGTCTAGATTAGGAGTTATGCTCAATAGCGTAATTAGAAAGATTTTTATTAATTAAACGGCGTAATTAGCATAAAGCCTATCTAAACCCAATTTTTGATACCAAACTTTTTACCTACTGATGTAAAATAATATTTTGAGATTTTTGAAGATTTTTATTTATTTTTAGGCTGAGCATAATATAGGGTTCTAGCCATAATTCGGTAATTGTCGGTGGTGCCCTTTTGGCCTATAAAATGAGTTTTACATAACATTTTGACACCAAACCTTTTGCTACTGATTTTATATGGTAAATAAGATATTTTGAACTTTATAAACTGACCAAAAACTCAGATTTTCTGTTTTAACCCAAAAATCGCTTAAAACCGACTTTTACGCGTTTTAAGCGCATAGTATGAGTTAAAACCATTTTTATCATATAAAACTTAGTACCTACTGATATTTTTAGTAAATTTTTATACTTTAACAGTAGCAAAAGTTTTAAACTCAGATTTCCAGATTTGACCTTTTAAGCTTATGTGAAATTACCAAAATGCCCCTACGGTGCATAGTTTGGTTATAAAAGATAAATTTCACATATATGTAATACCCTGCTGTTATGATTTATAAAAATGAATGTTTTTACTTATTATATCAGACCTAAAACTCAGATTTATATTTAATCTCTTTTATAAGCTTTAAAATGACCAAAATACCCCTACGGGGCATAATTTGAGTTTAAATTCATTTTGGGCATAATGGAAGGTATCCTACTGATATCACAACATATTTAAGGCATATTAACTTAGGAAACCTGTTCATGACTCATTTGGTTACCCGTCATGCAATTTTTCGCGTTCGGTGCGGTTTATGTAACTAGTTTGCATATACTAGCCGAAACGGGTCAAACCTTATCATTTCTATCTCAAAATCCAGAATGTGTTTAGTTTACCCATATTAAAAAAGTATACAAGCTTGTCGGTTCTAAACCACATTCTAATCCGGTCTTCGCTTAATCTTGTGTTTTGAACCGTATCTTCTTTTAAAACTAACCGGTCTAAGTTTAGGCTTAATTAATGACCCGTTAGGAATCTAATAGGTTATTAAAAACCTTCGTTCCAGATTAGGAGCCCGGTAAAAGCTACTGGCACTTGTTGTTTGTGATTTATACTTGCTCAGGTAAATACTTTTAACTTATTTCCCTATACGGGCTTGGGATACGGTATTATAATAATACCGCTTGGTCGGGTGTGTAGTCATTTAAATCGGATTGTGATTAATGTATTTACATAACCCGTTTTAATCTGTATTATTTGGTGTATGGCCTTTGGGTGTTAAATGACCATGTCCCGGATATCCTTGGCATCATTCATTGAAATGGCCACGACCTAAGCACGGGGTGTAGGCATACACCTGACAGTTGCATATGTACAAACTAGTAATCCACTTAAAGGAATTAACCTTGTGGGCATTATACATGTGGCGTGTCAGTTAACTTGTCCGGCTCTTCTAACCGGCCCTGACGGACGACAAATAAGTAAAACTGTATAAAAGATTATTTTTAATAATCGTACCAGGTTATAAAAGATATTTTGTGCCTTGTGCATTCAAACTAATTTTCTTAAACTCTTTTCAAAATGACTCAGTTAATTGTATTTACCAGTGTAAACTGACGTATTTTCCAAAAAGGCTAAGTGCAGGTACTAGACGGAATAGGCTGGCTACTCCTGGCATCATTAACCAAGTCTTGCAAGCTTTAGATGTTAAAGTCTGTTGAACAATGATCTTTTTATCTTTTGATCCGCCTGTGGATCCTTTACAGTTCGGTTGTAATACTTTGATATTACTTTTTATTCGGTTTGTAATGTGATTCATCTTTTGCTTCACTGTGCATTTAAATTGTGTTGTTTGACTATGATGATATCAACTACGTCACGATACTCCCCACCGGGCCCACCGATAATACGTGGAAATATCGGGGTGTGACAAGTTGGTATCAGAGCCAACACTGAGTGAATTAAACACTTGCCTTTTGTGTTTAATCTCAGTTACATAGTTGCACATTCCTCGACTTTCGAGTCTAGACAAAGAACTTAGGACTAATCCTAATTCTTTTTATTTTATCTTTTATTTGTTTACTCTGTTGTTATCTTTGTTTATGTTGACAGGATCAATCATGCCACCAAGATTCAGGAGGGGAAGAGGAAAGGCACCAATCACAGGCCACGACCATGAAGCCGGGCCATCACACAGACGAACCCCATCCATCACTATGAGTACAAGTCCACAGGAACCTTGGAGGACTTATATAGAGCCAGCGAGGCGATCTGTCTCGCTTAGTTCGTCACTATCCTACCACCATTCGTTCGGGCCCCAATCTGAAAATGAGCCCCACAACCCACAGCCTTCTTTCATCCCTCTCCAGTGATCCAACTCTCACCATTCCTTCAATGAACCAACACCTTACTTTCAGAGCCGGTTCAACCCGGCAAACCTCGTTGAAGAACCAATGGGTTTTAACCCATTGGGACCCGAAGACCACTTCTCGGGCGACCATGTGATGGACATGGACGAAGACACCGGTCCCGCCGAACCTCAAACCGAGACGCCTACTCACCCCATCAAGATCTCAGATGGGTCATCTTTCCATGGATCACCCTACCGTGGTTCAGACAGTTACCAGGAGAAATTTGCCCAATATGATTGGGTGTTTACCCCTTCTTACCACTCATTGCCTCATCATCAGCAGCAGCAGTAGGATCCCTCCGAGGATTCTCGTTTTGTTGCGGTCACTCCACCGCCACTACCACCACCAGGTCAGCAGCCGCCTCCGGAGCCACCGAGGCGAAGAAGATCAAACGCACGGATGTCCGTGCGAGGAGGAGTGCATATCAGCACCCCTCAACCTTCGAGTGGCAGCCACTACCCGCCACTCCATGAAGACCCGCAGATAGGAGGGCCTTTAAACCCCGTCTCTGAGGTAGACACCGCGCCTGTCGCGCCACCACCGTTGATTTATGATAACCCAATTCCTGCATACGCCAGTTCAGCGGCGTATCATCCCTTTGAGCAGCCGGCCCATACCAACTACAATTATGCTGAGGTTGACCCATACCAGGCAGCATGGGATTACAATGCTCTCCACCCTAAGGGGCCCTATGGAGCTCCCTGGGGAGTTGGATACCCAGCTTATGGGTATCAACAACCGCCACCTCCTCAACCTCCACATTAGCAGCCGCCGCAGTCGCAATTGATACCACCAGAGCGACAACAGGAGGTTCTCGAAAGGTTGAGCCAGGTAGAGCGGGAAGTCCAAGAAGAGCGCAAGAACAACCGCGGATTCTTCAAAAGTTTGGCAAGCCTAATCAAGGGGAAGACCAAGAGAAGGGATTTTTGAAGATCCTTGTTTATTTATTTATGTTGTAATTTGCTTTAATCAAGTCCCTGCGTGGACATCTGTTTCTGTATTCAGTCCCTGCGAGGACTTGTCTTTTAGTTTAACCCCTGCGTGGGTATGTTATTTATGTTTAGCCCCTACGTGGGCGAGTTATTTCTCTTCAAGTCCCGTTTAGGGCAAACTTGTACTTCTTAATTTTTGTAATGGAATGGTTAAATTTAAATTTTCATTTTTGTTAATTATGTGCATAAACATAAAATATGAAATAAATAAAATTATCATTCCTTTTTATAAGATCTGTCATTATAATAAAATGCCAAAATCTAAAAAGGACAAGACCTAACCCATGTGTCATTTTAAGACAAGGCCAAGATGGTAGTTCCTCAATTAGATTCAGATCCTTGTTAACATCTCAAATTAGAATTGCTCTGCGTTAAATATTAAAAAGAATCTTAAAGGTAAAACCTAGCCTATATGTCTTTTCAGACATGGCCAAGATGGTAAAACCTATTCAAAAGATTCAAATCCTTGTTAACATCTGAAAACATGTTAACACTCTTGGCAAAATGTGATTCGATAAAATCACATAAGTCATCCCTAACTTGGGTTATTCCAATTTCCCTTATTTATATAATCATCCATTAGTGGTGAAGTGCCTACGGGCCATAATTAATGGCTTTTGAGACTAAAGACAGTTGAAGGGGTATGGTCCCAGATCTCGCGTCAGCATCGACCGCGAGTGACCATTACCCTTATCAAAACCCCCACTAGCTAACAACCTACCTGTGTCCATGCGGGGACGCACCGACACAGTGGTTGAATCCAATCTGCCCAATGATGGAGGAGGACTTACCTGGAATATGAGAACGGTATAGTGATGCGGCATGGCACCGCATCTGGTGTATGAAAATGGAAGCGTCCACAGCGATGCGGCCTAGCACCGCATCCAGTGAACATTTCTATCAATACAAGGGAGCTAGATAACAGCAACAGTCACCACGGACGACGATGCGGCTTGGCACCGCATCTCGCGTATTTCTTGATCAAAGAGTGAGAAGCCGGAACGTCTACAGTTACCGTAAACAGCGATGCGGCCCGGCAATGTGTCTATTCTTAAAGTATCCCAGTGCTTGAAGGGTGGATGTGTCATTTACATGGCACAAGTGACTGTTAATGAGCCGAAGCCGAAGATCGAAGATATTCTAATCATTTCAGAATATCCAGATGTCTTTCCTGACGAGTTACCTGGATTACCTCCTGAGAGGCAAGTAGAATTCAGGATCGACATTCTCCCCGGATCTGCCCCTATTGCACGAGCTCCGTATCGCCTAGCGCCTACCGAAATGAAAGAGCTAAGAACTCAACTGGATGAATTATTGGAAAAAGGTTTCATACAACCCAGCTCTTCGCCTTGGGGAGCTCCAATTTTGTTTGTAAAGAAAAAGGACGGATCAATGCGTTTATGCATTGATTACCGGGAACTAAACAAGGTAACGATCAAGAATCGTTATCCTTTACCCAGGATCGATGACTTGTTCGATCAACTCCAAGGAGCGAGTTACTTCTCAAAAATAGATTTGAGATCTGGGTATCATCAACTTAAGGTTCGAACCGAAGATGTTCCGAAGACGGCATTCAGAACAAGATATGGACACTTCGAATTCTTAGTGATGCCTTTTGGGCTCACTAATGCGCCTGCAGCATTCATGGACCTCATGAATAGAGTCTGCAAACCATATCTAGATAAGTTTGTCATTGTCTTTATAGATGACATACTTATCTACTCGCGTAGCCAAGAGGAGCACGAAAAGCACCTTCGATGTATTTTAGAACTGCTTCGACAGGAGAAGTTATATGCCAAATTCTCTAAGTGTGAATTTTGGCTTCGCAAGGTCCAGTTTCTTGGACATGTGGTCAGTGAACACGGTATTCAAGTGGATCCTGCCAAAGTAGAGGCTGTAATGAATTGGGAAGCACCTAAGACACCTACAGAAATTCGTAGCTTTCTGGGTTTAGCAGGATATTATAGGAGATTCATTGAGAACTTCTCAAGAATAGCTGCACCATTGACTTCCTTGACCCGTAAGAAGGAGAAATTTATCTGGGGTCCCAAGCAGCAGGAATCCTTCGAAACTTTAAAGCAAAGATTGAGCAACGCTCCGGTTTTGTCACTACCGGAAGGAATTGAAGACTTTGTTGTTTACTGCGATGCTTCACACACCGGCATGGGGTGTGTGCTTATGCAACGAGGCAATGTGATTGCCTATGCATCGCGACAGCTAAAGGTGCATGAAAAGAACTACACCACTCATGATTTGGAATTGGGTGCTGTGGTATTCGCACTAAAGCTGTGGAGACATTACTTGTATGGAACAAAATGTGTAATCTACTCGGACCACAAAAGTCTCCAACATCTGTTTAATCAAAAAGAACTCAATATGAGACAACGTCGTTGGATGGAAACGTTAAATGATTATGATTGCGAGATTCGCTACCATCCTGGTAAGGCGAATGTGGTCGCAGATGCTTTAAGCCGAAAGGAAAGAGTTAAGCCAATTAGGATCAATGCAAAGAGCATTGAGTTGAAGAATAATTTGAACGAAAGACTGTTGGCTGCACAAAAAGATGCCATGTTGGAAGATAATCTTTTAAATGAAAAGTTAGGTGTAACTGCTGAACAGTTGACACCTGAAAAAGACGGAATTCTTAGGATGAATGGCAGAATTTGGGTTCCTATTCAAGGAGGACTACGGGATTTAATCCTTCAGGAAGCCCACAATTCTAAGTATTCGGTTCACCCGGGAGGTGACAAGATGTATCAAGATTTAAAGGCCAATTATTGGTGGATTGGTTTAAAGAAATCTATTGCCGCCCATGTAGCTAAGTGCCTGACATGTGCTCAGATTAAAGCCGAACATCAGAAGCCATCAGGACTTCTACAACAGCCGGAACTTCCCACTTGGAAATGGGAAATGGTAACCATGGACTTTATAACCAAGTTACCCAAAACAAAGCACGGAAATGACACTATATGGGTTATTGTTGATAGACTGACAAAGTCAGCTCATTTCCTGCCCATTAAGGAGACTCATAGCTCCGATAAGTTAGCCCAGTTATATGTCGATAAGATTGTAGCTCTTCATGGAGTACCGGTGGCAATTATCTCTGATAGAGATACTAGATACACCTCTCACTTTTGGAGAAGTTTTCAACAATCATTGGGCTCACGTCTGAATTTTAGTACTGCTTACCATCCTCAGACCGATGGTCAAAGTGAGCGTACTATTCAGACCTTAGAAGACATGCTTCGTGCATGTGTTATGGATTTGGGTGGTAGTTGGGATGACCACCTGCCTTTGATTGAATTCTCCTATAACAATAGTTATCATACTAGCATTCAGGCTGCGCCTTTTGAGGCACTGTATGGTAGAAGATGCAGAACACCTGTCTGTTGGGCCGAAGTGGGAGAAGCTCAGATATCAGGACCTGATATAGTCCTTGAGACAACGGAAAAGATTATTCAAATTCGAGATCGCCTAAAAGCGGCCAGGGATAGGCAGAAAAGCTATGCTAATTTGAGACGAAAGCCTCTAAAGTTTGAAGTAGGCGATAAAGTGTTATTGAAAGTGTCACCTTGGAAAGGTGTAATGCGTTTTGGTAAAAAGGGGAAGTTGAGCCCCAAATATATCGGACCATTCGAGATCCTCGAATGTGTTGGCAGTGTAGCATATAGGCTAAGACTGCCAGAGGAGCTAAGTGGAATTCATGATGTGTTCCATGTTTGTAATCTTAAGAAATGTTTAGCTGATGAATCTCTAGCAATGTCTCATAAAGACGTGCAAGTTGATAAAAGCTTGAGATTCATTGAGAAGCCTATAGCAATTGAAGATCGGCAAGTCAAGAAGCTCCGAAGAAAGTATGTACCGATAGTAAAAGTTAAATGGGACGCTCGTAGAGGTCCCGAATATACGTGGGAAGTTGAGTCCACTATGAAACAGAAGTACCCTCACTTGTTCCAGTAAATCTCGGGGTCGAGATTTCTTTTAAGGGGGTGAGGATGTAACACCACGTAAAAACGTGTCCAATTATACATAGACACGTGTCCTAAACTCCGGTTATGCGAAAGATTGAGTTTAAGGGACTAAAGTTCACAACAAGTGAAAATATGCAAACGAAAGGACTAAAGGTGTCAATATGCCAAACTTGGGCCTCTGAATGACCACACGTGAAAGAAATATTCTTAAATGGGGGATTGATTGGGTATGCGAAGCCGTTTGTGAAAATAATCGGAAGATTATAAATTACATGGGTTAAAAGTGTCAATATGTCAATTCTGACCTCTGAGTGGCCTTTTAACAAAAACCAAGGCTTCGTAATATTCAAATATACTCCCGAGAATGTGTGAGAAAAATTTCACGTGATTACGAGATCGTTAAGCATGTTTTCTAAACTTTGGGCTAAAAGCGTCAACTTGATGAAACTTGCATTTACAAAGGAATTTAACGAACCCGAGTCTAACGAAGTTTGTTTATACCTACTTGGGCTCCAAGAAATTAACTACAAGGGCCTTGGTTGACAAAAATGGAGTTAAAAAGGATTATAAACGAGCAGGGACTGAAATTGCCAGCTTTTAAAACTTGCTGGGCTGGTAACATGGGTGGTCGCGTAGCGCGACCAACTGGACCATTAGTCGTCGTGCTACGCGACGGTCTTCAGTTCACAACAAAATGTTGCCAGGTGCGGGTTTGGCCGGTTACACCGCCTTACTTCGTTTATAACGACCTAGGGAGCTATAAGTCGGTTCAATTGAGTAGCTAGGACACCTGGGGTGATCCCAGGGCCTCCTAAAACACCTGGAAGCAATCAAGATCCATAGAAATCCCTATATAAGAGCACCTCCTCTTGTGTTCTTGACTCACACTTGCAACATTTCATTGTGGGACTTAATCTGGAGCTTCCAGCAGTAAGGAGAAGACTTTCAAGTGTAGAAAAGATTGCTAGGACCATTAGTAAGCCTCTAATTACTTGTTTAGTTATTTAATTTAGCTTAATTGCTTAAAAGTCAAACTTAGTGCTTAATCAGTTTGACTTTCGTTTTATTTACATGTGGCTTAACCACTGATCAAATTGAAAGTGGTTATGAAACCACATTAGTATAGGTGATTAACCCCTAAAAGGGTGTCTCCTAATTATCTCGTTTGACTGGTTAATTGTCGGGTCAAAGTAGTTTGACAAAAAGTCAAACTGGACAGAAATGACAAAAATGATTCTAATTAATAAACCAGAGGTTCTAAATTATATTATAACATTCTAATGACTTGGTAATGATTATATAAACATGTTTTATCAGTCCTAATCCGACAATTAATCATCTAAGGGCAGATTATAACCGAAAGTCGCAAAAGCTTGACTTTTGCTATGACTTCCAGTTCTGACCCATTCAAGCTTATTTCTTCCATGTTTTAAGCTTCCATTAGGACCATACTACATTGTAGTATAACTCTCTGAAGTTATATTGCATGGTGCCTAATCGTTTGTCATTTATGCTCTTGATCGTAATTATGCTCATTAATGCCTAAAACGCCCTTTTTGCATAAAATCGAGATTTTTAGCAATGTGAATGAACTAAAACCTTTGCTACTGATATTTAGGCATGTCCCGAAAATTTGACATCAGTTTGGGGTCTAGAATGGAGTTATGCTCAATAGCGTAATTAAGGGACTTCTTAGTAATTAGAAAGCGTAATTAGCATAAGCCCATCTAAACCCGATTTTTATTACCAAACTTTTTACCTACTGATGTTAAATAATATTTTGGGATTTTTAAAGATTTTTATTTATTTTTAAGCTGAACTTAACATAGGATTATAGTATAGTTTCGGTAATTACCAATTTTACCCTTTTCATGCATAAAATGAGTTTTACATAACTTTTTGAAACCAAACTTTTTGCTACTGATCCTAAATGATAAATATATTATTTTGAACCCTATAAACTGACCAAAATATCAGACTTCCTATCTTTACCATATTAGCCCTTTAAATCGCATATTTAGCATTTTTAGCACCTAGTATGGGTCAAAACTATATTTATCATATAAAACTCATAACCTACTGATGTTTTAAACTAATTTACATAATATTACAGTAAGCTAATGTTTTAAATTCAGAAACTTATTTTTAACCCCTAAAAGCCTATGTAAAATTACCAAAATGCCCTTACGGTGCATAATTGGTCATAAAAGGTATATTTTCCATATATTAAGTATCCTACTGATGTAACTTAATAAAATACATGTCTTTACTAATCTAATCAGACCTGGAACTCAGTTTTATAAATAAATTCTTTTATAAGCATCAAAATTACCAAAATGCCCTTTTGGGACTTATTTTGGTTTAAATTGCTTTTTAGGCATAAATGTTGATATACTACTGATATATTGACATATTATGAGCATAATAATGATTAAGACCTGTTTATAGTTTGTCCGGTTACCCGTTACGCATTTACGCGTTCGGATCGGTTTACGTGACTAGTTTACGTAAAATAGCCGAAACGGGCTTAACCTAGTTATTAAAACCTCATTTTCCAGAATGTATTTAGTTTACCCATATTATACAAGTATCCAAGCTTGTCGGGTCTAAATCACATTCTATCCCGGTCTCCGTTTAATCTACCGGTTAGGTCCGTAAGGTTTCTTTCTAGCTAGTTGGTCTAAGTCTCCGACTTAAGTAAAGACCCATTAGCATCCTAATAGATAATTAAACCTTCTATACAGATTTATAGCTTCCGGTAAAAAGTATCTTTCAAGAATCTTAGGAATTTACTGCTACATCAGGTAAATACTTTTAACTTATTTTCCCTATACGGGCTTGGGATACGGTATATTAATACCGCTTGGTCAGGTATGGGATTATTATGTCGGATTGTGATTTAATAAATCCGCATAACCCGTTTTAATCTGTATTGTTTGATAACATAAACATTTGGGGGTTAACGACCGTGTCCTGGATATCCTTGGCTCATTTAAGTTATTAATGGCCACGACTATGCACGGGGTGCAGGCATGCACCCGACAGATGCAAATGCTAAATATTAATTTACCCACAAGTTGGGGATAACTCCTTTGTGGGTTCTATAAGTGGTGAGTCAGTTAATCATGTCCGGCTTACAAACCGGCCCCACATGTATGACAAGCATGTAAAACTGTATACAAGATTTTAATAAGATTGTCCCAAGTTATAAAAGATTTGTGCCTTGTGCATCTAAACCAATTTTCTTAAATGTTTTCAAAACGAGTCAGTTAAATTGTATTTACCAGTGTATACTGACGTATTTTCCTAAAGATTGATTTGACAGGTACTTATCGAAATAGGCTGGAGCTATAGGGTGTTGTAGAGGATCTTGCAAATCCCATAGATACCCTGAGTCTGTAGTTTTTGTTTCTTTGTACTTTATGATCCGCCTGTGGATCTTATTACATTCCAGTATGTATTTTCTTGTATTCGAACATCGACAGACAGTATGGTTTGTAATAGTTTATTTACCCAGCCTTCCGCTGTGCTATATTATTGTGTGTGTTGACAATGATGATATCAACTACGTCACGATACTCCCCACCGGGCCCACCGGTAATACGTGGAATATTGGGGTGTGACAAAACCTGACATTTCTGGGAGATTAGCGAAATGGGCAATCGAGCTGGGCGCGCCCCCACTGAACCATAAACCGCGCCCCGCGATTAAAGGCCAATTCTTAGCTGATTTCGTCGCCAAGGTACCGGCTAATCGCATCCAAGAATGCGAAGAAGCACAAAATCCTACACCAGCACCATCTTCCTCGGGAACTTGGGCACTTTTTACTGATGGTGCCTCCAACGAAGAAGGTGCAGGCGCAGGTCTGCGACTCGTCAGCCCTGATGGCCAAGAACTTACATATGCAATCCGCCTCGATTTCAAAAGCACAAATAACGAGGCAGAATATGAGGCTCTACTGGCAGGACTACGTTTAGCAGTCAAACTCGGCGTGCAACATTTGGAAGCACACGTCGACTCTTTGTTAGTTGCAGGGCAGATACGCGGCGACTATGCCGCAAAGGGGGATATCATGATCCTCTACCTCGAGCAAGCCCTGCAACTAACATCAAAGTTCACTTCATTCAATATCCGACATATCAACAGAAGTGAAAACAAATCCACACATGCACTATCAAAACTTGCATCCACCAGCTTCCAACACCTGGCAAAGGAGATACGCATCGAAATTCTGCAGAATCCTTCGGTACCCCTGCGCCAGGTTAATGTCATCCAATACGGCACACCATCTTGGATGACACCAATTATTGCATATTTGCAATCAGGTGTGACTCCCGAAAGCAAGTCAGAGGCACGCAAGTTACAATACAAAGCGTGCCATTATCAAATGGGAGACGGTATCTTATACCGTAAATCATACCTAGGGCCACTCCTACGATGCGTCAACCCCCAGGATGCCTGATGTGTGTAAAATGCAACATATAAATTACATCAAATGAGGCATAAAACTAACCCTTTTTAAGTACTAATGTTCGAAAAAGAGTGTTTTTGTCTTCCTTTTATATTTTCAGGATTAAATGAGCTCAAATTAACAAAAGAAGCAAAAAGACAGCTAAGTCTAACATAAATACAAGAAAAGGAACGTAAGTGGATTGCCCGACCCCTCAACAGCATCCTCCCAAGCAAAATAGAGAAGGCAGAAGACTGAACACGCCCCGTGCTCAGCCAGCACGGGGCCGTGCCCAAGAAGCAGCAGAAAAGACAAACCTATAGAAGCTTCTATTGCCCACCACGGGGTCATGCCCAGTGAACACGGGGGCGTGGCGAAAGTACTGCAGGCGCATTAATTGTAATTGCGAATTACAATTAATGAGGAGAGAGAATGTCAGACAGGCACGGGGCCGTGCCCAGTAGGGCTGTAAACGAGCCGAGTCGAGCCGAGCTAGACCCAGCTCGAGCTCGGCTCAAACTCGATTCGAGCTGGCTCGGCTCGATCTCGAATTTCAAATCGTGCTGAGATTTGAGGCTCGAGCTCGGCTCGATTAGAATTCGAGCTAGCTCGGCTCGGCTCGATCTAGCTCGAACTAACAAAGAACCGCAAAATTTACTACTTAAAAAGTTTTTAAAAATGAATTTCTTCATAGACTAAGGGCTATAATTGCCATTTAATTTAACCATATGGCTAAATATGCAAGTATAAATAGTTAATTCACTTTGTCCATTGTCTTTACCTTCTTTTATAGGGGAGATACTCTCTTAGTTTTTGTTTTCTAAGCGATGTGGGACAAAAAAATGAAGTATGTTAACCTTATCGAGCCAACTCGCGAGCTCACGAGCCGAGCCAGGCCAAGCTCGAGCTCGGCTCATTTACAAACCGAGCCGAGCCGAGCTGGCTCGTTTACAACTGAGCCAATTTCGAGCCGAGCTTTCTTCGAGCTTTTTTCGAGCGAGTTTCGAGCGAGCTGCGAGCCACGAGTTTTTTGAACACCCCTAGTGCCCAGCGGACACGGGGCCGTGCCCAGCCTTCTGTTCAGCCTATAAATAGGAGTGCTTGGTTTCATTGCAACTCATCCCTTGGCACACCACCTCTCTCACACTTCATCCACCACCCACCACCATCACAACACCATCATCCACCACCATCATCCATTGTCCATCATAGAGTGTGTGAGTCGTCTCGGGATCCAAGATTGACCGTAAGAGTTCTTGACAATCAAGGCCATGTTTGCCTAAGTCTCTTACATCACTTGGTGAAGACAAGTGTTTAGTATAATACTTTTTATTTTCAATCTTTTGCACTTTTTATTTGTTTTTGTATTAATGACTTTAATAACTAGTTGCTTATGTTGAAGGTGATCTTTCCTTATCGTTTGTCCATGGTGTCTTGGCATTATTTTACTGTCTATATAAAATAAAAGATTTTCACCATTCATATCTCCACGGTCTATATGGAGGTATGTTGGCTACCTGGTCGGGGGTTAAGGGAACGGTTTGGTAAGGGTCTTGCCCTTGTTCAGCGTTTAGAGGTCCTGCAAGGGACCTGGGTCAAATTTAGTAGGATCTCCTCCTAGGTATTGGATGGCGGGGATCCAAACTCTTTGACCCCCTCATAAGTTAACTACTATTAATACTATAACCCGGCTATTTAGGACTGTATCCCTGCTGACTCAGACTACTTAGTCGAGGGTAACGTCACCTCCAAAAGAGGGGCCTACCATAATTTGCATTAATAACTTAATTCATTATCTTTCAATAATCCGACCCTTTAGGATTGTATCCTTGCTGACTCAAACTACTGGGTTGAGGGTAACGTCACCTTCAAAAGAGGGGCCTACTACAATAACTAAGATAATCTCTTAAACAAGTGCAAAAGTGCGAAAATAATCAAAGGTTATACTAATACACGAGTCGGATCCAAGTGATTCATCTTGTCTATCTGTTTTTATTTTTATTTTATTTTTCAGCATTTAGTTAGTTTTTATTTTCTTAGTTTAAAAAATCTTTTCTAACATTTTTGATTTGATTAGACGTTGAGGATAAACCGGTACTAAAAGCTCTTGTGTCCTTGGACGACCTCGGTATCTTACCAACACTATACTACGTCCACGATGGGTGCACTTGCCCATATGTGTGTTTAGTGTTAGTAAATATCGTGTTTTATAAATTTAAAACTTGGCTAAAAGTGTAAAAAGGGCTTAAAATATACATCTAAAACATATACACACTAGCACGCATCAATGCCACATACCTCATCAGAGAGATACACGAGGGAATGTGTGGCATACACGCAGGACCACGCATGGTAGTGGCCAAAATCATGAATGCTGGGTATTACTGGCCCGGCATGCACCTGGACGCCGTCAAAGAGTTGCGCAAATGTATTAACTGTCAACGACATGCTCCAAAAACTTTGCGCCCCAAGAACAACTTGGTCCCGGTCACCACCGCATGTCCCTTTCAGAAATGGGTAATCGACGTGGTCGGACCCTTCCCAGACGCACCAGGTGCGGTCAAATTTATCATAGTAGCGGTTGATTACTTCACAAAATGGGTAGAGGCAAAACTGCTCGCCTCAACCACTACTATGATAACAAGGAAATTCATTTGGGAACACATCATCTGCCGTTTCGGTCTACCAATGTGCATCGTTACCGATAACGGCACCAACTTTGCTGCCGACGAATTTCAAAAATGGCTAGAAGAACTACACATTGAACACATATTCTCATCTGTGGCACATCCGCAAAGGAATGGCCAGGTTGAAAGTATCAACAAAAGTCTAGTCGAAGGCATCAAAGCAAGGTTGGGAACAGCCAGGCGTGGCTGGGTTGATGAACTCCCAAGCATCTTATGGGCTCACCGCACAAGCCTAAAAACGAGCAATGGGGAGACACCTTTCAGCCTAGTTTATGGCTCAGAAGCGGTGATCCCCACGGAAGTAGGCATCCCTTCACCCAGAATGTTGGCTATTGAAAAAATAGACAACAGTATGGAACGCAGGATTGACTTGGACCTCTTGGAAGAAAGGCGTGAAAACGCTGCCATCAACGAGGCCAAGTACAAATCCAAACTTTAAAAGTACTACAACTGACGCGTCCGCGTTTGTACTTTCAACCCGGGAGACTACGTCCTCCGCGACAACGAAGCATCTAATGCTGAACGCCCAGGAAAACTTGCCCCCAAGTGGGAAGGACCCTACCTCATCAATGAGGTCTTGGGCAAAGGCGCGTATAAGTTACAAACGTTAGAAGGCGAACCTATCGCACGTACATGGAATGCACAACAGCTTAGACGCTGTTACATGTAAGCCATGTTTTTTACATTTTCATGTAACCTATCGGGCCGCAGGCCATTTGCAAATAAATAAAAAAGCAATTCAATGCAATATTGTTTGTTACTACTATTACAAATGCGTGTTCCACTTTGCGGTATCTGCAAAAACAGATTGGCAAAATCTTCATTCGCGATACCCACACAAAGTGCTAACCACACACAAGTATTGTAATAGGCCAGCAAAAGGCAGAATATTAAGTGTCTATCCGGCCGGATAGACAAGTTTTTACAAAACTTAACACAATTCCTAAACCCTAATAAGGCAAACAATGGAATTGACTCGTACTCATACGACAACGGTATCGAGTATACTCAACCCCATTCACAATGGGTAGAGTTCCAGACTAAGTTTTTACAAAACTTAACACAATTCCTGAACCCTAATAAGGCAAACAATGGAATTGACTCGTACTCATACGACAACGGTATCGAGTATACTCAACCCCATTCACAATGGGTAGAGTTCCAGACTAAGTTTTTACAAAACTTAACACAATTCCTGAACCCTAATAAGGCAAACAATGGAATTGACTCGTACTCATACGAAAAAGGTATCGAGTATACTCAACCCCATTCACAATGGGTAAAGTCCCGCATACACACGTTCAAACATGCAAGAAGTAAAAACACTTGTACAATTTGAACAACAAACTTTATATTCAAAAAATTCAGGCACCCACGCGGTGCACAATGGATTTACATAAAGTTCCAACATGTACAAGAGGAAAACAAAAAAGGGGCACACAGGCCAACCTAAGTCCTATTTTGTACCACTGGTACCCTCGCCATCTTGGCCGCCACCAGTAGGATTTTCCCCTTCCGCGTCGGCATATAGCATCCGCAACCGATCTACATAATCCGCGGCCTCTAAGCATTCATTAAGCTTCTCCACACAAGAGAGAGACGTGTCATAAAAGGATGCCACGGTCGCATCAAGAAGCGCTTCGGTGTCCACATCACGGAACCCAGACCGTTCTTCAGTATAGCCGCCTTTAGACATGACGTTTATATGACCGATACAGCGGCTATAACCAGCTTTAAAACCAGCATCACGGGCACGCTACTTGACCAAGTCTAAACCAGTTGCGGTTTCAGGGGCATCCATGATAGACTCAACAATCTGCAACACAAGAATATTAAGGTCATCACGTGCTAAACATTTGATACAAAGGCACAGAATACTTACATGTGCAATACCACGACTCCGCATCCACTCGCGGTCAGCCTCAAGCTGGTTAAACGAAGAGGTCAGAGCATCTCTGGCCTCGACAGCCTCATTAGCCCGCTTTTCAGCAACAGTCACGCGGGCCGTGAGGTCTGCAACCTTGACCTCCCGAGTCTGAACCTCAACCTTTCAAAAGCAAGAAACAGTTTGCACGAAATTAGTAAATATTCTCAAAAGGCTGAAGGAAAGATAATATAAGAAAGACAAATCATACCTGAAAGCTCACAACAGTCTGGTTTAAGCGAGTACGGTCAGCATTCGCTTCATCAAGGGCATTAGCAAAACGAGCCCCCGCTTTCTTGGCCTCTTCAAGAGCCTTAGCGGTCCGGGCCTCATCCTCCTTAGCCCTGCCTGCAGCCGCCTCAGCCACAGCCTTCTCTTTGGCCAAAGCAGCGTTTGCCGCCCTAAGATTGGCCAACTCGTGGCGAGCAGGAAACAGATTTTCATTCTGTTTAGCCCAAGATTCTTTCCAGGTCTTGCGCTCATTGGAAAGTTTTTCATTCCAACTCTTGCGTTCATCAGAAAGTAACTTAGCAAGAGTACGAACATGTTTCAGCTCAGCAGTGGCAGCCCACTCTTCGGTCTATTTCTTCTTCTCAAAAGCAGCCCTATCCCTTTCAAGCTGCTCCGCACCCGCACGAGCAGCCTTCACCAACTCTTCCGCTTCGGCACGCAAGCGAGCAGCTTCCTCCTCCCTGCGGCTTAGCACCTTGTAATCTTCCAGAATGGCATTCGCCACTATGGAACTTCCCACTAACATGGTGGAAAGTTGGTTGATGTGCAGTTCACGGGGTGCGGAACGGGCACGATCAGTTTCAAATGGGGTGCCCAGACCACCCAGAATCTCCTTTCATGCAGAAGGATCATTAGAAATATCATCCCTCTGCATAACAGTCCAGGGGGGTCGATGATAACTCGTGCTCCGATCCGGGGTGTAAGTGCGGTAATAATACTCCAATTCAGACTCCCCAGGCTGAATAGGAGGCCCATCATAACCCGCGCCACCGGAAGAAGAACCAGTAACCTTCTCACCAGCAGAAGATTTCTGCGGCTCAGCATCCGATTTCTGCTTCCCAGCATCAGAAAACCGTAGATCCAAATTATCACCATCATTTGGGGAGATCAGATTATTGGAGGAATCAACGGTATCGAAAATCTGGGTCGCGACCTTCTCCACGGTCTTCTCCGCCTGCACGGTTGGATCAGGAACCACCTTAACAAAAGATGCCGCATGTTCCTTTGGTACCCCCGCATCCGCAGTTGTGGTATGCGAGGGAGACAAGGGAGCATCAAAGAAAGAGAATCCTGCATCTTGTGGTTCTGCAATACAAAGAAAGCAATAACTATCAATAAACAAGTTGTGCATATAAAACACTTGCAAAGTTATACACTTACCAGCAGGGACCGAAGGCTTCTTTTGTGTCGGAGCAGCCCTTTTAGACTGCAGCTTCCGACGTTTCAACTCACCACCAACAGCAGCTGCCTGCTCCGGTTTCCTCTTACCACCATCAAGGGTGGAACCCGCAGAAGCCCCACCTACAGCCGCACCACCACCTGGAACACCCAAACCCTCAAGGGTATCAGATACTACCACGTAATCGGTATATTTGCGGTAACAAGAACGATAGGTACCTGCGGCCTGTGACACCAAGGGAGGGGCAGCAAAACCCTCAGTCTTCTCCTTACCGCGACCCCGCGCGGTTTTCTTCACTTGCTTCTTCTCCATGTGTTTCTTGGGGATACGCTTTTCAAACTTCCCCAGATCCCCAAGGATACATGCATTGAAGCAATCAAGCAAACAAATTACAAGGGTGAACTTTGAAAACAAGAGCAACTTAGAAAATACCTTCGCCTTCTGGCACGGGTGCATTCATCACATCACGTGTGGGAACGCGGAAATTGCCAACAACCTCCAGGTTGAAACCTTCCCGTACCTCACACGGAATTAGCTCAACTTTGCCCTAAAAATCGGGCTCAAACATCCTCCACAGGCCAACCGCATTCTCTGATAAAACACATACACATTACTAAAAGGATAAAGAAGCAAGGAAAATAATCAAGAGTAACAGGCTTACCACCACTCTTTTCCCGCAGAACGGGCCTTGCCTTCCTATCCGGCCTACTGAGCATCATCCGCAACACCCACAACTGGTTGTTGTCTAACTTCTTGAGTTCAATAGGCCGCAGCCTAGAGAACCAATCCACAGTCTTCGCGGTGGCAACAGGAATATCCTCATCCGTAACACCCACATTTACGTCCCGGAAAGTCATATGGGCGTAGACCGCACAGGCTTTGACATAAAAAACTTCGTCTTCCTCTTTGAGACACCCTTGGGAGGTGTCATCAACTTCAAACTCCCATGTCGTTGATTAAAGGAAAAAAATCCGGTGTTCACCGTTAATTGGTAAAACCGCCGGAAACTCTCAACGGTAATGTCCAAACCATGGGCACGAAAGGTGTACTCAAAGTTCCTAATCCGGAACATCCCAAATGGACTTTCTTGGGAAATATGGAGATGATAGTATTCTAACACCTCAGCAACGAACACCGTCACCGGCAATCGAAGGTTGCCTTCGGTGAAGAAATCAGCCCACAGGGTGATATAGCTGGCCGGAGCATCGGCACCAATATCACCCTCTTGTGGGTAGGTGGCATCCCAATCTGACGCCATATGTACGGTGGTCATTAGGGTCTTAAAACCACCCTTCATCCACTTCAATACCGGTAACCCACCACCGGGAGCACCACCGTCATTGTCTTCATCTTCATCAGCCGCTGCCACCGGCTGTTCAGGGTTTTCACCCTCCACATTGTGTGGATTTGATGGTTCAGCCATCAGTGTTGTAGAAGAAAAGGATAGGAGTACTAAAAACTCAAACAACCTCACCGGAATTTCAGAAAATCCTATCGGAGAAGACAAAGGAAGTTTTTTCTTTCACCAGAATTTTTGAAATTTCGAACAAGTGAGGGGAAACCACGAACGGTTCCTCCTTATATACTCATCGCAATAAATGCAGCATGGAAACTGAATCATCACGTCCAAAAAGAGCGAATTATGCGGCACCACGTGTCAAGCGACGTTTCTGCTGACGGTTACCACGCGCGCGTGGCCGCCCACGCGCCTGACAAAAGAGACGTTTACACTCCTGCTACAGTGCATTTAATGACCTCAGGCAGTGCAACTGTCCTTTCATTTCAGCACATGCCAGAAAATCTCACCAACTTCCACCAACTCACACGTGCGCTCAGCCACGTATATAACAAAAAGCGACAACATTATCCAAACACAAGCGGCATGCGGTTTCTCTGGTATACCGCACCATAACCCATACCGCATGTCGTTTTTTTACATACCCCATAAAATAGCCAAAAAATTATATCTTTCCATGGTTAAGGGGGTATAAACATGTCCGCACATACCCACGAGCACACGTGGAATATGCGGAGATGACACATATGAGCCTGTAAAGGTGTGGCAGATACTCAGAACCAGCGTTGTTCTTCGGACTGAACCACATCTCAGAAACAGGTAAACCGCATTGCCTTCATTCTCTTCAAGCTTCAAATCCCTCCCGTCCGGTTCACGACCACAGAGGGTGCATAAACAACTTCTTCAACAAAAAGAATGAAGGGAATGTACGCGCACGCACATCAGCAACCCTGACTCCTGATCCTTCAAGAGCCACATCCGAGCAACACACCCGTTTCAAGCGAGTATGGGGTGACAAAACCGCAGACACTCATGAGTCGCTGCGCACACACCCATAGCTCCGCAAATGGTTGCTACGGAAGAGCCACAACTAAGTCATCACATGGATGAACGAAGCTACTTCAAGGAAAACTCCTCGGTATTGGAGCGTGAAGGAAGGTGGCTAAGGAAGAGATGCGTACGAGATCGCCAATGTTCATACGGGATCTCGTCGAACAACAAGCGGCCGAACAGCGGTAACAAGTCTGCTTATGACTTTGTTACCCTACTTGTAAGACGGATAGAATAAACAATGGTGGGTATTACCATGCCTATGACCATGTTTATTTGACCATTATCCAGATTCACATTGTTCGACCAAACATGGCCAACAATGACGCAAGTATCTAACATTGTTCACCCAACCGTGACCAACAATGTCAAGCAACGAGGTAACCGCAAAGGACGTACGGTTACTAGAGAGCTAATTGGAAGAACATGAATACCCCACAAAAGGGATCATCATTAGATGTCCAATTATGCAGAAGAACACTCTCTTCTTCATTCACCACCTCAAAGGTTGGTTCGAAGTTTGTGCACATCTTCAACCACCATCTCAGAGATTGGTTCGAAGTTTGTGCACACTCCCAGCAAAGTCCCAAGGTTGGTTCGACACACCAACAGGTGGTGTTGGTACACTACATCTGTTGATTCCGTCTAAGGGTCTAGGATCAGGTCTTACATTGTATTGTATAACATAGGGCACGTTATACGAGAAAACGAGAGTCTGTATAGGTGTTAGGAGCTAGGATCGCTTATAGGGTCACACAAGACTTGGGTCGCTTATATGATCATATGTGGGTCGCTTATGTGTCAAGCCTGGACCGCTCATGTGACACATGACCACATGAGCGGACCCAGAAGCCTATATATAGGGTTGCTTGGGGCGATCCTCACAGCGAAGTCCATATATTCCACGCCGAAGCTCTGCCGGTGTGACGATCGAGCTGTAAATCGTTTCTAATCAATACAAAAGACAGTTAGGAGGAAGAACAGGCTATATCTACTTGCTTTTCTTATTATTCCGCATCTGAATTGCAAGAGTAAACCTCTGAACGACTCGTTCGGGTCAGCAAACGATCCTACAAGTGGTATCAGAGCTTGGGAGGAGGTTTTCTGCAGATTATAGCCGGATTTCACTGTTTCTTCTCACTTCTACACCTTCTTTTCTCATTTCCAGGAGATTTCACGGTTGAATTTCGTTCAAATTTTCACAGATTGTTCATTATCATACCGAGACAAACCCTTGGAAGTTTCAGACCAAAATTGAGCTTAAAAACAGATCAAAACTTGTTCGTAATATGGACCGCTCGAATGACGTCATCGTGAACCGCTCATAATTCAGTGTTTTGGACCGCTCATTAATACAAAATTGCCTCTGAACCGCTTCAAAATTAATCACCTGGATCGCTCATAGTACATTCATGGACCGCTCGAAATTTTATTCTTGAACCGCTCTTGTGAACATTGTTGGATCGCTCAAGTAGTTATTTCTGGATCGCTTATAAGACAGATTTTAGATCGCTCAAAATCAGTTTGAGGACCGCTCTTAGATTAAAATTTCTGGACCGCTCCAAAGAATTGTTTTGGATCGCCTTTCTGTTCACTGTAGAACCGCTTTTCTGTCAGTTGTTTTGAAATTCGTGTTAAGTCATCATGAATTCTGAGTTTTTCAACGCCTTTGCTACATCAACCACTCCAGCTGCAATTGCTCAAGCAATGAACTTAGAAAATGAGACGGGAACGACTCAAAAGCCCCCTAGATTGATGAGCATTGAGGAGTACTATGGGTGGAAAGATAGGTTTGAAAACTGGGTTCAAGCAAACCATCTTAGATCATGGGAATGCATATTGAAGAAGTACACATTGCCTCGAACAGAATTGCAAGTTATTAAAGAGATATCTGAGTTTACTGAACAAGAACGAGCAATGTATAGAGCAGAGAAAATGATGATTAGTTTGTTACAGCAGGCAATTAAAGAAGATATATTCATTTTGTTGCAACATGACAAAACTGCTAAGTCAATTTGGGATGCTTTGAAAGTCAAGTTTGAGGGTAGCGAAAACATGATTAAAAGCAAGAAAGCTTTATTAAAGAAAGAGTTCGATCTGTTCAGTAGTTTGCCAGGAGAGGATACTAAGAAGCTAATCGAGAGATACTGTCACCTGGTGCGATCGTTATCGATGCTAGGAGTTGAAAAAGGTCGTGAGGAATGGGTGGATAAATTGGCTGACGCATTACCTCAGAAAGAGTGCGGAACGTATTTGATGATCTTGAAGAATACGGGTGTGTATGATGGGTTGACTATCTCACAGTTCATTGAGAAAATAGAAAGTCAGGATCTTGAGCAACAAAAGATCGCAAGAATGAATAGCCCGAGTGGTCAGCAAGATGTGAAGATATATTACAGGGGTAGTATTCCAGCGACTGAGTCTGAAAGAAGTCCGAAAATTCAAACCGCTTTCAGTGCTGGTGATTCATCTGTGAAAGCCGATCAGAGTTCTAACAAGAGTAGCAGCGGGTTTTCATCGTTTCCAAGTGTGAATCCGAAAGAGACTAACACAAGCTTTCAGTCTCAGAGTACAAAAACTGGAAACGTATACGTGATTCAGTGCAACATAGCTCTCAACCTTCCAGAAGGTCAAAGCTTCTCTGAAGACACTGCAAAAGACCACATGGCACTTCTAGGTTTAGTTCTGTTATCCTATGAAGGTCTTGTTGCTGGACGGATCGGAAATCCTATGCTCACTAAAGAGGATTACGATCAAATAGACGCTGAGGAAATGGAACTTATGGATATCAAATGGTGTCTTGCAAGTGTTCTTCGTCGGGCTGAGAAATTCAAAACCATTACCGGGAGAAATGACTTTTTAGATGCTCATGTTTCAACTTTAGGTTTTGATAAATCTAAAGTTACTTGTTTTCGATGCAGGGAAAAAGGCCATTTCAAGCGGGAGTGCAAAGGAAGAGAAGCTAACGGAGCACAGAATCCATTCGGGAAAGATGATTACTATCGCAAAGCTATCTACCAGCAAGTTGGTCAATCCCAAGAACCTCAGACAGCTCATGGGAGAAAGATTGAAGATCCCAAGAGAGCATGCTTGGTAGATTTCAGCTGGAGTGATTACATATCATCTGAAGCTACAGCAGAACGTATTATCGATCAAGATGATGAGAAACTACCAGATGGTTTTAGTTGGGATATGTTTGTGGATGAAAAGGGAGGTTTTAAAGCTTTCATTGCAAAGATTGTCCGAGAGCCAAATTTGTTTGTTACTTGGATGAGATCAATTGGAGAGAATGTGAGAAGTGAAGATGAAAAATCTGTATCATCTGATGAAAGTTTAGATAGTACTGATAAACTTTCAGAAAACTCTGGAGATGTTTCAGATAGTTCAGATGAAATTGTACAAGATGAAACTGTGCAAGAACAGGATGTCGTATTTGACAAAACACCATCGGATTCTGATGTATCAGATGGTGATTCTGATAAGTCTGTACATTTTGATCAATCACCTGATCACAGCAGCAGTGATGATGAGGAAGAGAAACATATAAATATAGCAAAATCTCATTTGTCTCCTGAAAGTTTTCATTTTTACTTTGCAGATAGAATGGAGAAACTAAAGGATAAACGAGCTGCTAAAGAACAACAATCTGAGTCTGAAGATGATATTCAGAATGTTGAATATGTTGCTGAGAAGATTATTGAAGTAGAGAAGGTGATTGAAGTTGAAAAGGTGGTAGAAGTGGTGAAAACAATCGAAGTTGAGAAGATTGTTGAAGTTGTCAAGCCATGTGAGAAATGTCTAGAAGCTTGCAAAGAATGTGCAGCAAAAGATGACATCATAGCTGAGTATGAGAAAAAGAAAGAGCAGTTATTGTTCAATCTCAATTATGTGAAGGAATCGTATGATGTTTTGAACAAAACAGTAACTGGTCTTCAGACAACAAACTCAGAAAGAGAACAGGCGCTGACAATGATGAATGCAACTTTAATGTCGAAGCAAAAAGCTATAAATTTCTACATTGAAGAAAGTGCAAAATGGAAACAAGAGTTGGAAACTGAAAAGATAGAAAATGAGAGAATTAGGAGGTTATTGTTGAGTTATTCTACTTCTGATTATCTTATTGATCGTGTTTACCCAACTGTTGCAGGTATGGAAGCTTTTCAAGATGAGAAGCCGAAAGAAAAGAAAGATTGTGGTAAGAAACCGACTGTTAGCTATAACAAGTGTCCGCCTCCAATTTGGGATGGGTATTCACCTAGGAAACCAAATGAGGAGCAACTTGCAAAAGCAGTCAATATACAGCTTAAAACCGATACAACTGACGTCTTACCAGAAAACATTGATGTGACGTATACCTCATCCGATACTGATCATGAGTCTGAATTAATCAAAAAGGTGGTCGATCAGGTGTTGGATACTGATGAGGAGACAGTGTCGAAATCTGAGTCTGAAAAGCCAAAGTCGTCAGTCAACAGTCAAAATTTGTCGGTTAAACTGTCTTATAGTAAAGAATTTTTGTTATCAAAGGCAGATTTGAATGATGAAACATTCGAAGTTGTGTATACTTTGAATGGTTCTGACAAATTATATTACAACAAAGAGTTTCCGATAATGAGTATCAAAACGGAATTAATCAACAAAACTTTTAAACTAATAGAGGTTAATATTCCTGAATTAAAAGTTTTGAAAAGTTTTGATAAACCTAAAAAATATACTTCTAGAGTTCAACAACGTCTAAACAAGAAAAAAGGTTACAATTCTGGTCCTGGTTTTCAAAAGAAACCTAACCAAAATCGTAGCTACAAAAAGAAAGGTTTAGGTTTTGTTCCATCAGAAAATTACAAAAATGAGAAAAATTTTAAATCAAACACTGAATTTGTGACAGGTGGAAGCTCGGAAGAAGAACAGCAGAAATCATTTTGGAGACAGTCTAACAAAGAGTTTCTTGCTGAGAGGAGAAAGAATGGAACTGGAGTATTTCATCCGAGAAATACTCAAACCTGTTTTAAATGCAGTGACGCTGGTCACAATGCATCGAATTGCTCAAAAGAGATCAAAGCAAAACAGGGAGCTTCTCAGAAGTTGAACGAAAAAGTTGTTGAAAAATCTAAAATTTTTGAAAATTCGAAAAATGAGGTTGGGGAATGTTCGAAAAAAGAAAAATTTTACAAAAGAAAAGGAAATGACAACCAAGTGTGGGTTGCTAAAAAGGTAGAAGAAAAAGTCGACGATGAATCTGGTTCCACAAAGCCAGAAGAGCCACAAGTTGTGGAGAAAGTTTCAGTGAATGATGATGTTTTTCCATCACTGAAGTTTGAAGAGGTTAAAAAGAAAGTTGGCAAAATTGAAATTTCAAATCAATTTTACAATGAAGAAAAAGAATTTGATGTCGAGAAAACATTCAATGGGAATGTTAAAAATATTTTTGGGAAAATGTTGAGTGGGAGAGCTAAAGGGGTAAAAGATTTTTACGCAACTAAAAAGGCGACATACAACCCTACAGCTGAAGAGTTGAAAGCCCTCAAGTCTGAGAAGACTTGGAGGGAAGTTTGTTTCCCAGAATAGTCAAAGGACTATGCCGGAGATCCCAAGTTTATATCGTGGATCAGGAATCGGCATCATTCTAGTATTTGAGAAGTTTGAATGTTTGTGATTAATGTTTGAATGTTTTGCAGGTAAAAGGACTACGCCGGAGCTTCCAGGTAGGTAATTGCGAAGCAGGAATCGGCATTTTGAATGGTAAAATGGTGATGTAGATGTAATATTCCTACAACTGGTAGTGTTTGGGTATCTACAAGTGGTAATCTTGATCCCACAAGTGGTAATTGTGGTTAAATTTTGAGATGCTTGGATACATTGAAGTAATTACATTTACAAGTGGTACAGGAGGTTATTAAATACAAATGGTAAATCAGGGACATTAAATTGTACTTGATTTACTATTCATGGCAAAAGATAGACAAGATGATGAACCACATCCCCATTTTTAAAAGATAGACCTACAAGTGGTTGTTATCAACACAAATTCATTTTCCGGAAAAATCATTTTTGATTAAAACAAACTTAAGTGTTTTGTAATCTAAATGAGAAAATGATTTGTGAAAGGGGGAGTTCAGATTGTTTATGCCTAGTGGATGGCGATTTGATGTGTTTCAGTGTCAGTTGTCAAGTTTCTGTACAGTTTGTTTTGCATTTTATGTTTCTAGTAGGTCAAGAATCTTGAAGTTTTCAAATTTTCTTTAAAATGTGTTTGCATTTTAGGGGGAGTAGGGAAATTTCAGAAAATCCAAAAACATTTGAAAAATTTGAAAAAGCCAAAAACATGATAAAATTCAAAAATGAGTTTTGTTGCGAAAAAAGGAAATGATAGTACATCATTGGACTATCACGGCACGCTAAAGAAATGTAAAGTTAAAAAGA
This sequence comes from Helianthus annuus, assembly GCF_002127325.2. Classification (NCBI taxonomy): domain Eukaryota; kingdom Viridiplantae; phylum Streptophyta; class Magnoliopsida; order Asterales; family Asteraceae; genus Helianthus; species Helianthus annuus. The sequence continues at coordinate 98,901,160 of NC_035435.2, read as the reverse complement.
GTTAAACAATCTTACTGCGGATGTGTCAGTAGGTTTTCGCACATTTAGTAAATTGAAACGAGATATAAATCTAATTCAAACTTGCTTAATTCGTGGGTAACTATTCTTGGATATATGGGTAACCCCCGAAATCTTGTTTGAAAGGTCCCGTATTCTGAGATACTAGGTCTTTATACTCAGTGATATCTGGGGTATTATCCCGGGACTTCTGCTGTATGGAAGTACTGACCTAGTCCCCGGATAATGCTTTCTGCAAATGCTTGAAAAAGCGCCGCCCTCAGCAATCTGATTAAACAATAAAATTGATAGTCATTGCTGTTGTAAAAAAGATCCTCTAAAGGGGACCCACCAAAAGTCGAAGCCGTCATCTCTCTGCGTATACGGAAGTATCGACCTGAGCTCTCACGGCCCTCGCACATAACCCCTTTACAGATATCATCTGTGGTATACTCACCTGTAAGACTGAATATTTGGGATCTGGATACGGGAGTATATTCAAGTGGAGTGATACACAATTAAGTTTAAGTCTCTAAAACATTAATATCGTATCTCGAATCGATTGAAATTTGTGTTGAAAATTTAAGAGGACAAACATACTGACAATCTAGGTAAATTGTTTAAAGCTTAAAATGAAATCTAGCTTAACGGTGTTGGTGATTTGTCTCATAAACTGATATGATCCTCTTGCACGAACTCACAAAAATATTGTCTGTAAATATTTTATTTCTTTATGTTTTTATTTTCTCAGTGGTGTCAGATAATGTCTCTCAGAAAATCCAAAAAGATTTTTTTGGGTATTTTAGTTTAATTTTGAAAAAGTCAACAAGATTTTCGACAACTGATGTTGGAAAACTGATTTTCAAAATTCCAAATGCTAAACATGATGAGCAATATTTGAGGGGGAGTGTGTGTATAAATCAAATTGTTTTCGATAAATCTAACCTTCTTCAAGTGGTTCATCATAGATTGTTTTGAGGGGAGTCATATGTTGGTGCAGAGGTATCTGATATGTGATAAAATTAGAAAATTTATTTCTGGGTTAAGATTGTGCAGGTAGCCAGGTTTCGATCCCAGAAATTAATGCTAAAGATCTTTGATAGAGCCAGGATATTCGATTCTAAAAGTCTGTGAAGATCAGATTCTGATTCTGAAGATCATGTCAAACTGATGATGCTGATGAACTTAAGGAATCAAGAGATCTGATCAAGAGAATTAGAGGAGTTTACTGCCAGACAAAGATCCTGAAGATGTTACTGAAGAACAAAATAATACCAGTAAATCTAGAAGGGGAGTCTGAAGATAGAGAGAAAGAGAAAGCCCAGAGACTGATCTAGACTGAAGATATGAAGACACAGCGTTGAAGTCAGAGTGTGTTGGCGACTCCATCAACATCTGAGGGGGAGTCTGTTGGTACACTACATCTGTTGATTCCGTCTAAGGGTCTAGGATCAGGTCTTACATTGTATTGTATAACATAGGGCACGTTATACGAGAAAACGAGAGTCTGTATAGGTGTTAGGAGCTAGGATCGCTTATAGGGTCACACAAGACTTGGGTCGCTTATATGATCATATGTGGGTCGCTTATGTGTCAAGCCTGGACCGCTCATGTGACACATGACCACATGAGCGGACCCAGAAGCCTATATATAGGGTTGCTTGGGGCGATCCTCACAGCGAAGTCCATATATTCCACGCCGAAGCTCTGCCGGTGTGACGATCGAGCTGTAAATCGTTTCTAATTAATACAAAAGACAGTTAGGAGGAAGAACAGGCTATATCTACTTGCTTTTCTTATTATTCCGCATCTGAATTGCAAGAGTAAACCTCTGAACGACTCGTTCGGGTCAGCAAATGATCCTACAGGTGGCACCCAACCCGAGGCTGAGAATTTCGCATCAGACGAAACATTCTCACCGGTACGGAAGAGGCATCACATGACCCTTCCAGATCTCCAGCTTGATTTACAAAGAGCAAAGACCATCTACATGGCCCAGGATCTTCTCCAGACTCCAAACTACCTTCTAGACACCATAGTCCAGTACTCCTCCCACATGCAACTTGCATATGGCAGCAACACTAGACTGGGGGGACTTGAAGGGGTATGGTCCCAGATCTCGCGTCAGCATCGACCGCGAGTGACTATTACCCTTATCAAAACCCCCACTAGCTAATAACCTACCTGTGTCCATGCGGGGACGCACCGACACAGTGGTTGAATCCAATCTGCTCAATGATGGAGGAGGACTTACCTGGAATATGAGAACGGTATAGTGATGCGGCATGGCACCGCATCTGGTGTATGAAAACGGAAGCGTCCACAGCGATGCGGCCTAGCACCGCATCCAGTGAACACTTCTATCAATACAAGGGAGTTGGATAACAGCAACAGTCACCACGGACGACGATGCGGCTTGGCAACGCATCTCGCGTATTTCTTGATCAAAGAGTGAGAAGCCGGAGCGTCTACAGTTACCGCAAACAGCGATGCGGCCCGCACCGCATCCTGTACACTCAGCAAGTGGGACTGACACCACAGAGCAAGTAGCACCAATGGCAACCGCCTGTCAGGTCTACATAAGTGACAGACTGACGTGGCATCTCCTCCACAACCGACATGCCTGACACACCTGCAAAGGTGCAGCATGCCGTCAGTCTATCCATCCACCCCCTCCTTCACTCCTCGGCTATAAATACTAACCCCAAACCAGGTTTGAGGTATCTCTTCACAACTCTCTCACTACTACTACTATCATACTTTGCTTCCCAAGCAGACTACTGATTCTCACGCCGGAGAGTGGTAACAAGGAACACCCCCCACCCCATCCTCCTTGTTACGAGTCACGGTTTGTTTCCTTGTGCAGGAGATCAACCCACCGGTGATCCAGCCAGCGATCCTCGAGAGGAAGGGATTAACCCTTCTTGACGAGACCAGTGAGTTAACCCTGCCCGGTTAACCATTGTTTCATCAGTATGCAAAAAAATAAATTTGGTATGTTTTTTAGGCTTTTTTAGTTAGTTTTCGAGTTTTCACGATAACTAGTGGTTTTCATTTGAACCTTCCCTTATATAATAAGTTAGACACATCATTAGTTAGATGTGAATCAGAAGTCATTACAACAATGATTCGAACCTAAATAGTTGGACCTACTTTTAGGCTGAAGGGTATAGGGTAGGGGTGTGCAGTAATCGAACCGTTAACCGAAATCAAACCGAAAACCGACAAAATCGAACCGAAATTAACCAAAACCGAATTAACCGAAAGTCGGTTAACGGATATTTTGTTTTACCATCGGTTAACCGAAATTAACCGAACCGAACCGAACCGAATCATTTATATTTTTTATATATTTCTAGCTTTTATACCTCTATTTCATGTATTTCATGTTTTATACTTCCATTTCATGTAATAATACCTCTATTTCATTTGTTTATACCTTCATTTCATTTCTTTATACCTACATTTAATGTATTTAAACATCTATTCATGCATTTATACTTCCATTTCATTTATTTATACATCCATTTCATGTATTTATAAATCTAATTCATGTATTTATGCCACCATTACATGTATTTCTAAGCAAAAAATTAACCCTTGTTTGAATTGGTTATTAACCGAAAATTAACCGAACCGATTAACCAATGACTTCGGTTACAGTTACAGATAATGCTAATAACCGAACCGAACTGTGCACACCCCTAGTATAGGGGTTATGGTTGGTACATGATTTGTCACATAGGAAAATGAATGGAAGGCTGCACAACCCCCTCGAAGATTCATGGTGGTTGACGTGGATTGAACCACGATTACCATGGGCCACCTTTCCATTTTCCTAGATTTTGACACTTTAAAAACTAAATTAAAATAATAAAAGGGATGATGGTTTGAGTCATGACCACACCTTTAGGGTAGTGATTTTGGATGATGGATTAAAGGTGGGTGACATGACGCCTATATAGGGGGTCATGGTGATCATGAGGATCATCACCGCATCCTTTATAATTGGTATCACATTGTTATGTACATGTGTATCTTAACTCATTAGAACGACGAACCAAACATGAAAATTTGGATACACGATTCTTATAGGTTAGACACGTCATTATCATCAACAATATCATACCGCGTTAAAAATATGATTTAAAAAAGTTATTTATCAGGACTAATATCATGGTTTTAAAAGTCGCTAGGCGCTCCCTAGTCGGATTCGGGAGTACTCGGGAAGTACTCGGCTTAGGCGGAGACTACTCGGGGAGTAATTGGCCTGGGAGAAAAAGTACTCGTGCCTCAACAGCCTACCTTGTAGCGAGTATTCGGGGAGTACTCGGTGCCTAGGCGGGACTTTTACAACCATGACTAATATCAATTTTAAAGAAGATAAAACTCTAGATTTAATGCTAAATTTTTAAACGCACATTTATGCCTAATAGTAAATTGAACCTTGGTTTTTTTTTTTTACTGACAAATTTTTCAACACCTTAGACTACCCGGTATGGTTTGGTTAGTCCTCAAAGAGACTACCCGTCATGTAGGTGCCACCTCACCAAGGGTGAAGGACCATCCCTTTGGGGACTACCTAAGGGTGTGGAAGACTATCCAACCCATAATAAAAACCAATATAATATTAATAAAAGGGAGAGAGAGAAGTCAGCGGGGTGCCCACATCATTGCGTCGTCTCCAACGTCTTGGAGAGGACACTGGTGCCGCGACGAGCCCAGGGGGCGGTGTGGGACGTGGGGGACGAACCGGGACGGGGAGGGGACGACCCCCATACCCCATGGTCTTAAATTCCATCTTAACTTTGTATTTGCAAGGATTTGAACCCACAATCTTACATTTGTAAAAGGAAACAACATACCAGTAGACCAATAGGTAATAGTAAAACGCACTAATAGTAAATTGAACCTTGCTAGGTCATGGGTAAAACGCACACTTGCTAATGCAGGGTAAAACTTCATTAATTGAACAAGACTAAACAATCAATCATATTTAAATTGTGGTTTGTAGATTTGTATAGATGTGATGATTGATCAAAGCGTGTATAATGGCTATATTTTGTTACTAGTTTGACAAAAGCTTAATCATTCATATTTGTTTTTCTTAAGGATCCAATTCAACTAACTGTCTTATTTATGTTTAATGAAGTTATATGTTTACATTGCTTTATGTAATCCTTTTTCTCTTTTTTTTTTCCTTTCACCAATAAATTTTTTAATCCGCCACTAATATTAACAAAAGTAAATACTTTTTTGAATCTGCCTTATCAACAAAACAAAATGAACATATCATTAACAAATTTTCTAAATTCATATACACCATGCTTTTATAATTTATTTTGTAGTTGCTCTCAACAAATTATTTGTAAGTTGTAACATACAATATCATTAGTCCCACCATACCAAAGCCAGATCAAGACCTCCCCCCACCCCCTATATAACCCTCTCTCTTCCTCTCACACTCTCATTCCACTCCCCACTTCACATCCCTACTTTCCAAAGGCTTAGGTTACCATCTGCGGCGCAGGTTAAGGGTTTCACTCTCCTAACGTACACCATGGATCGCAAAACCGCCGTCCTCACGGCACTCATCTGCATTGTTTTCTCCACCGTCGGCGGCCAATCTCCGGCATCCTCCCCCACCGCCACCCCTGCCCCACCCACCACCACCACCCCTCCACCCACCGCCACCCCACCACAAGTCGCATCTCCTCCCACCACCACTCCTCCACCCGCCGCCACCCCACCACCCGTCGCCACTCCCCTCGCATCCCCACCACCGGCTACCCCTCCCCCCGTCGCAACCCCACCACCTGCCACCCCTCCACCCGTCGCAACCCCACCACCAGCCACCCCACCTCCCGCTGCAACCCCACCACCAGCCACCCCTCCTCCCGTCGCAACACCACCACCGCTCGCATCACCACCGGCTCCGGTCCCAGTGTCGTCGCCGGCTCCCTCCGTGACTCCCACAGCAGCACCATCGCCGTCAACTTTAAGCCCACCAGCACCACCCACCGGTGCTCCTACTCCTTCCATCTCCGGCGATCTTACTCCGGCAACGGCGCCGTCGGCTACCGACATGGTAAGTACACTATAATTGTTAATATTATTACTAGATCTGATCTAACTTCCACTTCTAACTGCATTATAAATGTTAATAATAGTATTAACAGCGTATGTTAGTCTGATCTGCTAAATCTACTGCTAGTTGCTAACCTGCGCCTCGGTTTATATCGGTTTATGGTACTTTTGCCACCAGATCTGAACATTTCAACATGCAGTTGTGAACTTGTGATGTTATGTTCACGAAAAGTCACAATGGTGTGTTGAAATGTTCAGATCAGGGTGTCGGTGGTGGTTAAGATTCCAGATTTGAACATGCGCATAATAGCGAATTGGACGAATGTATGTATTTGGTAACGTTAACCACGTTCTCGTGTCTTGGGCTTTATCTCTGGGGTACAGCGATCACGTGTGTCTTGTTTTTTTAGGCATTCGATGATAATAATGTATAGTATTTTGTCTGCTTGTACAATTCACATGGATCCATCAATATTTGTGTAAATTTTGGGGCCTACAAAATTAGGGTTTTAGTGTCATTTTTGTTAGGTATGTGAGGAATTTTAGCCTTAAGTTCTACTAGTCATTATGGGTTACTTTCATAGAAGAATATGTAAATCAGTTGATAGATATGTATATGTTCTTGAGATCTTACTTTTGAAATTTTGCAGAGCGGTGCGGAGAAGATGGGATCTATGTTGGGGAGCATGGTTTTTGGATCGGCTGTTGTTTACTTTCTACTCTAGATATGTATACTTCAATGTTGTCACGTCGGGTTCTATATTATATAGTCTCGGGTAGTTGAGTCAATTCGATGGTTGAGAGCTTTTGCATTGTATTTGGAGTAGTAGCTATATACATTCTTTTGGGGTTGGGTTTGGGGGATGCGTTTTGTAATTTTGATTGTGACATGGTTCTACTTGACTGCTATTGTATTGTTTCGTTTTATGCCACTTTTATTTCTTGCATATTGTTTTTAAGTTTATGTCACAAATGTTTGAGGTTTGGGGGAAAAAACATAAATACCTTTGGTAATATAATTATTTTAAGTAAAAAACATAACATGGTCTAAGCATAAATAGCTTTGCCTGCATCCATGAGTTTGCTATTGTTGATGAGTACATTTAGTAGCATCTAAGATTCTGTCTTTTGAACTTCCTTAAAATTTACACTTGAGAAACAAAATATCTTCAATGCTCGTTTCTGTCCATCCTCTTTTTAATGGAGGGGTGATGATTATATGGATGCTTCACATATGAGGCCCCACGGTGTGGGGATCAGATTTGGATCGTCCCCCACTAGCGCCGGCCCCCTCTCCAGTCCCCCCCCCCCCCTCCCCCAGCGGCGTCCTCCTGTCTTCCTGTGGACGTTTTTGACGGCCCTCCCACTCTCTCACACACCTATACATACAACTTATATATATATATATATATATATATATTAGACTTATCCCCCCATTTCCTTAGTTTTATCCCTTTTGCTTCATCCTCACACCTATCCTGCGTGACGCTTGCGTGATGGATCATCCTCCAAAGGCGGGCAATCACCATACCGCATAGCCAGAGTGTTCAAATTGCTAAAATAGAAGAGGTTGAGTCTAGAAGAATAAAAAAGGTTGTGAAATCATTTGCTTGTGATTTTGATGTATATATGGTTAACTCCGTACAAGATTCTTAAGACTACCCGTTGTTGATAAACGGGTAGCCATTCACAGGGTCACGTGCCATTAACGGGCAGAACATTGCATCGTTAACGGGCTTTGTTAACCTTTGGCAACGTTAAAGCGAAACGTGGAGACGTTGGAGTGGGGCCATTTGGTCAAAGTAGCTGTTGGGGTTAGTGGTGGGAATTTAGGTTGGGTTTTAAATTAAAAAAAAAAATTATACCAAACACCATCTATATATATACCCTATTTTTCTATCGTATTTCACCCGAATCACTCCTAAACATACACCATATCTCAAAATGGATATTTGAACGATATTAAACGTACGTTTGGGGTTTTGAAGAAAAAAAAGGTATAATTACCCAACCTGCTAAAATATAGAAAAAAAAAATTAAAGAGTGTTTACGCATGCCTGAACTATTTTACATATAATATGATCTAGAGGACTTGGGTAAGGCTTGTCAAGATTATGTTCCAGACGATATGGAGCTACCGGAGTCCACATTAAACCTGGAACAAAGACTAGCTATCCTTATGAAATTATACCGCTACGAAACACATGATGCTCTACGTGTGGATTTGACTAACAATTTATGGGTTAATCGTTCGAATGAAGAGGACGATGAGTAACTTGTTTGGTTCGAAATATTGTAGTTTTTATGTTTTTAAAGTATTTTTTATTAATCTTTAATTAAATAAAAAATAATTGAATAATAATTGTTGATTGGAGTGTAGTTAACCCACAACACTTAGGGGTTGTCTGTTTAGCTATTAATAGGGTTCTTAATGATTCAGACATTTTACTGGTTTAGCATTTAATGGTTCAGACAGTTTGTTTCAAGAGCAGATGTCTGAATGGTGAAACATTATACTGAATCTGGATGGTTAATACATCTAATCTGAATCAGTTAGACATTTGTCTCTGAACGTTTAAGCATTATACTAGCTCTTAGTGGTTCAAAACTTTTACTGGTTCAACACTTAATGGTTTCGACCTCTTACTGGTTCAACACTTAACCATTCAGAAGTTGCCAAACAACCCCTTAGTTAACAGAAAGTTGGAATTACTTTGACACAAATTCACTCAATCACTTGTAATATCTTCTAATATAAATATTTTGGATGTGGCAAATTCATTTCTAAAGAGAGGTTTAGAATAACTTATTTATATGGAGCAACATAAGATTACTTTGATGCATTCACTTGTACTATGAGTGACCTCTATTATAAAAGCTTGGATGTGGCAAATGCCTTTCTAGAAGGAGATTTACGTGGAGCAACGTAAGTGTTTTCTAAATCCAAGAATAGAGAGAATATTGTGTAAGCTAAGCTCACTAGTTTTTATATGGCTAGCTCTAAATTAGTGACACCAAAAATTTAACAAATTCATAATGGGATGTGGTTTCTAAATCGAGTGTAATTAGTGTGTCCATGTGAAAGACACAACTAGAGTTAAGTCTTTGTGTTGATGACATATGTTTTTCATAGGAAGTTATTATATGTTGACAACAATGTTTCACATGAAGTATATGAATTTTGGAAATGTGATTCTTAAAATGAAGATCACATGGATTCTGTCAAGTCAAATTCACTATGTAAACAATATTATTGAGAAATATAATAAACTTCAATTGACATCATCACCATTTTCTAAAAACCGGGACAAATGTTTGTGAGTTGTAATAATTTAGGATAATTGGCAATACTGCACTAGACCATGTTGATTATATTCTTTAGAGTAAACTGTCATTTTGGTCCCTGAGTTTTGATCACTTTTTCCACTTTAGTCTAAAATTCAAATCTTTTAATTTGGGTTTTTATGGTTTCAATTTTATTGCCATTTTGGTCCAAAAGTAAAATCAGCTCATATTTGTCTAATAAAATCCTGATATTTTGTTCTTTTTCTTAGGGGCAAAATGGTAATTATAATTTTTATTATAACACATTATTAATTAAAATAATAAAATTAAATAATCTCTTTGAACTGCAGCAGAGATTATCATCTTCCTCCAAACTCAAACCCAAACCCTAATCCATCACACACCACCAGTATGTTCCTTTCTTTCATTTCTACTCTCAATCTCGATGGAATCACACTCCTTTCTTTCAAACACTCTCTCCTCCCCCACCAACCTTCACTCCTCCAAAACTGGAACCAATTTGACCCCACCCCATGTTCATGGTCCGGCGTCACATGTTCCCCTTTCTCAGGTCCAGTCACCGGTTTATCACTACCAAATTCCCACCTCCCCGGTTCAATCCCAATCGAGTTAGCCCGTCTTAAACAACTTCGTGTTCTTAATCTTTCCGACAATTCACTCAACGGAACTCTTCCCATTTCAATTTTTACTACATTTCAAAGTCTTCACGTTCTTAATCTTTCAAATAATTATTTATTCGATGGTATTCCCACTGGATTTGATTATGTTAACATTTTGGCTTTAAGTTCCAACTCGTTTAGTGGTGCGTTACCTCTTCTCTTAAGTGGAGAAAGCTTGAATTCCTTGAATCTCTCCCGCAATAAACTTTCTATCTCTGTTTCTGGAATAAACGTTTTGGATTTAAGTTCCAACTCGTTTAGTGTTGCCGGTGGGTCGGGGCGGAGACAGGTGATGCAGTTGCCCATGGTGGTGGTGGTTTAGTATGGTGGTGTGTGATGGATTAGGGTTTGGGTTTGGGGGAAGATGATAATCTCTGTTGCAGATCAAAGAGATTATTTAATTTTATTATTTTAATTAATAATGTGTTATAATAAAAATAATTCAAGTCAAGGAAAGACTGAAAGCAGCACGAGACTGTCAAAAGAGTTATGCAGATAATCGTCGAAAGCCATTAGAATTTCTAATCGGAGACAAAGTGCTACTAAAAGTCTCACCATAGAAAGGAGCCGTCAGATTTTGTAAGAAAGGAAAATTAAGCCCAAGGTACGTTGAACCCTTTGAAATTATCAAACGAATAGGACCAGTAGCTTACCAACTACAGTTACCTAAAGAAATGGCAGGAGTACATGATGTATTTCATGTATGTAACTTAAAGAAATGTTTAGCTGACGAATCATTGATAGTGCCTCTTCAAGACACAGCGATAAATGAGAAACTGAAGTTTGTGGAGAAACCTATACAAATTGAAGATAAAAAGATTAAAAATCTTAAATACAAGAGGTTAGCTCTAGTCAAAGTTAAATGGGATTCAAAAAGAGGACCAGAATACACATGGGAACTAGAATCAGAGATAAAACGAAAGTATCCTTACTTATTCCAGTGAATCTCAATGACGAGATTTTAAAAAGGGTAGGGAGGATGTAACAACACCCAAAATGTCGCAACCCCCGTCCCCTAACAACCTGGGAACGGGCGGCCGCGGCCAGTTTTGGTGGTATCTGTATTTTATCCATTTTGGCAGCGGAATTTACATCAGGACCGTAGTTAGGAAATATTTTATCAGATTAAAATACCACGCTTTCATAATATTAAACACGTGGGAATAATCCCAAGTTTTAAATACACACATTTTCATAGGAATAAATCATGTTTTATTTAATAAAAACATCTATTTATTTTAGGTAACTTTATTGCCACTTTTCCAAGCCTTCAGTGCTGTCCAGCTGCCTTCTATTTGGCTTTCACATTTTGTTACCTGAAACGCGTTTAAAAATATTTTGTCAGTGGGAAATACTGGTGAGTGAATCCCAGTTTAATCAAGTTTAAGTAAAAACCATTGTACAGTATTGAGGGCGGTCTCGCAATTACATTTGTTTCCAAGTCATACCAATTACCACCCACTGTACTGTCAACCCGACTTGTGGAAATGTTACCCCTCGCAAGGTAGCAAAAAATTTTGTATACAAAACCCCAACATACCGACGATAATTGTATCCTTACAAATACTAAATAATTATTTAATATATAATTAATCGTGTGAGGTTTTGTAAAAACAATTTGCAAAAAGGAGATTACTCACATTGCTGTTTTAGGTTTTCTGTAAGGGTTTCCTGGGAATTATCTATAAATTACACAAACGCACACGTGTTATTATAATAACCCATTTTAACATTAGTAATACCCTCCCCGAGACGGCATTCCAACGACTACGTCGGGCATAACCACGACAGCCGTTACGGAACCCTAGATCAATCGGGCAGAGTATATAATACGTATCGAGGGGTTATGATACTTACAACGGAGCAGAACCTCGTTATTTAGGGGGTATTATACCCGATAATTGCTTTATATATGAAGAATTTCGAGAGAGAAAGTGTGTGTGAGCGTCGGACATCAAATGCCAACAGCCCCTATTTATAGTTGTGATCTTGGACTCTCTCGCGGCCCGCGTAAGCCGAAGGGAGCTCCTTCGCAGCCCGCAACGTAGGCTGGTAGGGCCGTAGGGTGAGTTAGTCACCGGTATAGCTTCGACGTTTGGCAGGACACGTGGCAGCTCAGGGCTGCGCCACTTGCCCAGGCGCTCGCGGCCCGCGTAGACTCAAGTGGAGTCTGTCGCGGCCCGCCAGGGCCCCTATTTTCTTGTTTTTAATTAAATTTAATAAATACTAAGGTATTCGGGGTCCGTTTTTACGTATGAGGGGTATTTTAGGACATATTGGGATATTATAAAATATATTAGGGTGTCGAAATATTTTGGAGGGTTGTTATATCCTCCCTACCTTGTTTTAGAGCTCGTCCTCGAGATTTACTGGAACAGGTGTGGATATTTCCTTTGCATTTCTGATTCAAGCTCCCATGTGTATTCTGGTCCTCTTTTGGAGTCCTATTTCACTTTGACTAGAACTAATCTCTTATGCTTGAGGTTTTTAACTTTCCTGTCTTCAATTTGTAGAGGCCTCTTTACAAATTTAAGTTGTTCATTTACCTCTATATCCTTTAGAGGTACCACCAGTGATTCATCAGCTAAGCATTTCTTGAGATTAGATACATGAAATACATCATGTATTCCTACCATTTCTTCTGGCAGTTGTAGCTGATAGCCTACAGGTCCTATTTTTCTAATAATCTCAAAAGGTCCAACATACCTGGGACTTAGCTTTCCCCTATTGATGAATCTGACTATTCCTTTCCAAGGAGAGACTTTCACTAATACCTTGTCACCTACCTGAAATTCCAATGGTTTTCGTCTGTTATCAGCATAGCTCTTTTGTCGATCATGTGCTGCTTTCAGTTGTTCCTTGACTTGAATAATCTTGTCGGTTGTCTCCTGTACTATCTCAGGTCCAGATAGTTGCTTTTCCCCAATTTCTGCCCAACAGACTGGGGTTCGGCACTTTCGTCCATAAAGTGCTTCGAATGGTGCAGCATTGATACTTGTGTGATAACTGTTATTATAAGAAAATTCTATTAAAGGTAAGTGTTCATCCCAATTACCTCCGAAGTCAATTACACAAGCTCTAAGCATGTCTTCCATTGTCTGAATTATCCTTTCGCTTTATCCGTCCGTTTGAGGATGATAAGCTGTGCTTAGATTCAACTTGGTTCCCATGGCTTTTTGGAAACTTGTCAAAAAATGAGAGGTAAAACGACTATCTCTGTCAGAAACAATTGAAAACGGAATTCCATGTAATGAAACTATTTCATTTACATAAAGCTTAGCTAATTGTTCCATACTGAAAGTTTCCTTCATTGGTAGGAAATGTGCTGACTTAGTTAGCCTGTCTACAATCACCCAGATTGTATCATTACATTTCCTTGTTTTGGGTAATTTGGTAACAAAATCCATTGTTATCAATTCCCATTTCCACACTGGCATTTCTAAATGCTGCAGCAAACCTGAGGGTTTCTGATGTTCAGCTTTGACTTGTGAACAGGTTAAACATTTAGAAACATAAGCAGCTATATCCTTTTTCATTCCTATCCACCAAAAATTCTTTCTTAAATCCTGATACATTTTATCACTTCCAGGATGCATCATATACTTAGACTTATGGGCTTCTTCTAATATACGGTGGCGTAAGTTTCCTAATTTGGGTATCCACATTCTTTTCTTATGGAATCTCCAAATTCCATATGTTCCTTGCTCTAATTCCTTAATCATTCCTTTTAATTTTTCATTATCATCCTTGATTACTGATTCTTGTGCTTTTCTAATTTGTTCATTTAAATCTACTTGTAAATTTAACTTAAGAGAACTTACCCTTTTTGGCTTTTCATGATACTTTCGACTTAAAGCATCAGCCACTACGTTGGCCTTTCCTGCATGATACTAGATATTACAATCATAGTCACTAAGTATCTCCATCCAGCGTCTTTGCCTCATATTTAACTCCTTTTGCCCGAAGACGTACCTTAAACTCTTATGGTCAGTGAATATGGTAAACTTACTACCATAAAGGTAATGTCTCCAAATCTTAAGGGCAAAAATTATGGCTCCTAATCCCAAATCATGGGTTGAATAGTTCTCTTCATGATTCTTAAGTTGTCTAGACGCATAAACTATAACATTTTGGCATTTCATCAACACACATCCATAACCCAACTTAGAAGCATCACAATAGACTACAAAGTCTTCAGTTCCTTCTGGTAACGCTAGTATGGGTGCGTGGGTTAATCTTTGCTTAAGAATTCTAAAAGCTTCTTCCTGTTTTGGTCCCCATTCAAACTTAACATATTTACAGGTTAACTTAGTTAAGGGAATGACTATTCTAGAAAAATCTCGAATAAATCTCCTATAATAACCGGCCAATCCTAAGAAACTTCTTACCTCGGTTGGTGATTCAGGGGTTTTTCATTTGGTAATCGCCTCGATCTTGGTGGGATCCACATGAATTCCTTCATGATCGACTAAATGTCCAAGAAACTGTACCTGTTCTAACCAAAACTCGCACTTTGAAAACTTAGCATAAAGTTTTTCCTTTCTTAGTAAACTTAGAAGTGCGTGCAAATGCTTTGCATGTTCCTCCTCTTTACTTTAAGAATAGATAAGAATATCATCTATAAAGACAATTATGAATTTGTCCAAATATGGCTTACATATTCGGTTCATCATGTCCATAAATGCAGCTGGGGCATTGGTTAAGCCAAATGGCATGACAGTAAATTCATAATGGCCATACCTTGTTTTGAACGCGGTCTTAGGAATGTCCTCTTCCTGTACCTTTAGTTGATGATATCCTGATCTTAAATCGATTTTAGAGAAAAATCGAGCTCCTTGCAATTGATCGAACAGATCATCGATTCTCGGTAATGGATACCGATTTTTAATTGTGACCTTGTTCAATTCACGGTAGTCAATGCACATACGCATCGATTCGTCTTTCTTTTTAACGAACAAAATTGGTGCTCCCCATGGCGATGAGCTTGGCTGTATGAATCATTTTTCCAATAATTCGTCTAATTGTTTCTTCAGTTCCTGCATTTCTGCGGGTGCCAAACGGTAAGGTGCTTTGGCAATTGGTGTTGTCCCTGGTAGCAGATGGATTCTGAATTCAACTTCCCTGTCTGGTGGTAGTCCTGGTAGCTCTTCTGGAAATACATCTGAAAACTGAGACACTACTGGAATATCCTTTAGTTTTTTTCCTTTGGTGTTAGTTGTGACACCTGTGTCACTGTGACCGTCAAACAAATGCCTAACCAATGAAATTTTGTGTTTCATACTTGGGATTTGTGAAAATATGTGTATCGTTTGCACGTATCAATTCTTGTTCGATTTCGGGCTTTAAATCGCTTTCTGGAAGGTTATACGCGATCTGATGCGTAAATATAACCAGTTTAATGCAACAAACACTCCGGAATAGTGACATAGGCTTAACATATCTTAAATAACCTTTACATAACTTAGAAATAAGTTTTGGATGGTTTGGTATGCCGAAATCTAGTTTATTCGCTTACAGGGACTAAATTCGACAAACTGCGAAATTATGCCGATTTGTACTGTAATGAACAATCCGGAACTTGACCATAAGTTAAACACACCTTAAATATCCTTTCAATAGCTTAGAAATAGGTTTTGAGGGGTTCGGTGTGCTAAAATAAACTTTATGCTCATTCAGGGACTAAAAGCGTCAAAAAATGCACAAGTTTGCATTTTCACGCATATTTTACGTTCTGAATATATCCGGACACCTAAAAATTTATGTTATCATTTAAAATATTATATTTTAGTGAGTGGCATGATAAAATTCCATTCGTCGCTCAATTTGGATCGTTTTTGCGTTCGTTACGACTTCCGTCGTAATTAACCGAACAACGCAACCGTACGACCAAACGAACCGACATCCGAGATATTTTTGAGCATGTTTTGAGTTCCCAATATTTTAACTTCATTTTAGAGCCTTGAAATGAGGTTAACGGGGCTTAAACGTGTCAAAAATGGGCCAAAATGCAAGTTTCTAAGCTGCAGGGACTGAAATTGTCAATCTGCCAAAGTTGGCCAGGCGGCCCGCGTAAACCCAAGCCTTATTCTTACGCGGGGCACGTGAGCCTATCAGACAAAAACATTGAATTTGGTCATTTAGCTCGTTTTTGACGGTTTTGATCAGTGGTTTTCAAAGCTAGGGGCTGGTTTGTGTGGGGAACAAGTCCCCCAATCAGTCCTTAACACTTGTATGGCTTGGATCATGCCCTCTTCTCCAAGAAATGATCCTAACGGTTTTGCGAAAACTATATATAGGCCATGCTTTCATTCCTTTTTCCTTGCATTTGGTCTGAGATTTCTCTAAGTGATTGTGATATTTCACTACCTACCTGAGAATACTTGGAACCAAATCTGTTTGGACCCTTTGTAAGTCCTCTTTCATTCTTTTATTGCTTTCCTAGCTCGAAAGTCAATCTCTGTTTGACTTTCAGCTTTGACCACGAGATGGTCAATGAGAAGTTCGTTTGAACTTCGCAACGTGAGCGTAATCACGATGGTTATAGTCCTTAGTGACTATACCTACTGATTACCACGTTGACTAGGCATAGTGACGAGTCGTAGTTTCGGTCAAAATGCACATTAAGCGTATTTTGCAACCAAACTACTCTTGGTATCAAAACACTTTGTTTTGATATCAAAACCCGTTTTCTAACTTAGTTAAGCATGTTTTAACATGCTTAGCTCGTCACTTTTAGTTTAGTGCTTATTTAGAGTCGTAAGTTAAGCGGTCTAAACCACCGCTTAGACTTTCGAACTCGACCCGTTTGGTCGATCATTAGGATCCGACCAAGCATGTTTAGTGACCGTAGTTGTATAGGGAATAACCTTCCGAGGTTATACCTTATGGTCACCTAGTTTAAGTAGTTGTATGATAGGTAGATTATATGCCTTAGGTAAATGACCAAAATGCCCTTTTCATGCATAATTGGATTTTAAGCATATGTAACCCAAACATTTGTCACCTAACTGATTATACAACATAATTAAACATGTTTAGGCATATAATACTTGTCATAGGACTAGTTAGACGTCTCGAACGCGTTTTACGCGAACGACGCGTTAAAGTAGTGTAAGCTACCTAAACGGGTCGTAACGGGTCGAAAGCACTTAGGTTAGGTTTCCTTTTAGGATGTAGGCTCACATGAGTTCCAACACTCATTTGGTTTACAAGACCTCACTCTATCCGATCTCCCGATTTAGGTCCGGTTATTTACATAGTTACCTATATAGGGTGCCGTTTGATTCCGTGATCCCTCTAGCTTTGCTTGTTTGTTGTTCAAGACTTCTAAGAACCCTCAAGTGAGTACATATTCCCCTCTTTTACTGTTTTCAAACTGTTTTGGGGTGGAACACATGTGCTTACTTGATACTTTCATGTTTCCCATGTTTTTATATCATATACTTACTATGTTCAATAGTACACTATTAGTACATGATTTCATTATGTTTTGCATTATGTATTTTCACTTAACATGCTAGCATATTGACTTCCGTATATTACATTTTGTCGCATATGCTCATCCAGCATATGGACACATTGTTTTACATTTTGAACCGTTGTAACCATTTGATCCTGTGAACCGTTGTAACCGTTTGATCCTGTGAACCGTTGTAACTGTTTGATCCTGTGAACCGTTTGTGATCACTTGACTATGTGAATCGTTTGTGACTACTTGACTATGTGAACCGTTTGTAACCGTTTGATTATGTGAACCGTTTGTGACTACTTGACTATGTGAACCGTTTGTGACTACTTGACTATGTGAACCGTTTGTAACCATTGATTGACATGAACCATTTGAAATCTGTTTGAACCGTTGGGTTTGGGAAGTGATTAGGTAACGGGGCGGGTGTAATGTTTTAAAAGCATGGTGGATACGCCGCTGGTACTTTCTATATATAAGTGCTTTTAATATATTATATGTCGTTGCGTTAACTAGATCACTTTGGCAAGGATATTGAAACAAAGTTATATTACAAGGTTTTTCTAACGATATATATACTATTCGAGTTTTTATTCCAAAAACAATTTACAATCTGGATTTAATTAAACAAATGTTTTGGGGTTAAGAATCATGGCTACGAGATTTTTATAAATTGAAACCAATTTGATTTGAGTTGGTTAACTGTGTCGCAATACTATACTTTTCAAAACAAGGTTTTTAAATAAGTATTGCAGCATGCAAACTAGCCATGAATCTGAAACTCAAACAAAACCTATGTACTCGCCGACATTTTTATGCTGACGTACCTATTTTCACATGTGTTTCAGGTACAATAGTTGATAATGCTTGATGATGATATTGGTGTACTCTCACATAGGAATGGACAAGGCCTTAGCGACTTTAAAACTTGAAAGATAATAGTTGTATTTATCTAATTTGTATCAAAACATTTAGTTCAATAATTTAATAAAACAAAACTGTTTAATCCATTGTTGTGAAACAATGATTCTGTTACAACACTCCCCGACGTTTCCGCCACGTTTTTGTTGTTTTACGTGGTCGGGGTGTGACATTAGTGACTATGGAAATCAAATATACTATAAATCCTTTTCTTATACAACTTGTTGTTTCCATCACAGAGATGAATTTTGTGGATCTAGATGGCTTATCTCCTTTAATTGTGATCTTTTCACCTTTTGGTGAATTTACTCAGATTGACTTTTGATCACATAAAATACTGGCTTTATTGGCTATTAACCAATCCATTCATAATACAATACCAAATCCTGCCAGATTCATTGGGTAAAGGTTTGCCATAAATTTTTGATTTAAAAATTCTATTCTTGCTCCCTGCAAGATTTCAGAAATCCTAATGGTTTCCCCATTGGCTGTTTCTACTAGACAATCTTGTGAGAGTTTAGTTAATGATTGATTAAGAAGTTTGCAAAACGAAGTATTAATAAAACTTTGGTTCGCACCAGAGTCAAATAATACTTTAGCAAAAACATCATTAACTAAAAACGTATCGGCTATGACGTCCGGAATCATCTTGGCTTCATCTGCAGTCAGACCAAATGCTCTAGCATTTTTAGTGTTCTTGTTGCCCATGGCTGGAACTAATTTCGGACAATTTGGCTTGATGTGACCTTTTTCTCCACAGTTGAAGCACAGTCCATTACTAGATTTCCTCCTGCAGTCTTCTTCCTTATGCCCTGGTATCTTGCAAAAATTGCAGTAAGTGGGGCATTTTCCTGAATGCTTCTTCTTACAAGCCTTGCAGTACGGTGCAGAGAT
Source organism: Helianthus annuus (assembly GCF_002127325.2). NCBI lineage: Eukaryota > Viridiplantae > Streptophyta > Magnoliopsida > Asterales > Asteraceae > Helianthus > Helianthus annuus. The sequence goes on along the minus strand of NC_035435.2, from coordinate 98,881,831 downwards.
AGAACCTACGTTCCTACGGTTGGAATTTCCATAACGAAATTCCTGGGTAAGCCTCTGAGCTAGATTCCTTCTCTGGTCTTCTTCTCGTGTACGTACTAGCTCGTCTGTCAAGGTGTTTGCTAGTTCTACAGCTTCTTCTATGGTTTGGGGTCTAGCTGCCTTGACTACATGCCTAATTTCCCCGATTAATCCCCAGATGTAACAGGAGATTAATACTGGTTCAGGTGATGCAAGGGTTGGTACTATTCTAGCATATTCAAAGAATGTAGTAGTATAACCCTTACTATCTACCCCGGTCATTCTAATGTTCAGGAACTTATTTCTATCTGTTCCTTTTCATTGGGAGGGCGGAATTTCCTTTCTACCATATTCTTAAATTCCTCCCATTCCATGTTGTAAACTCTATCACTTCCCCTTGACTGGAGGATAATGTTCCACCATTCTAAGGCTGAGTTCTTAAACAGATTGGAAGCAAACATTATCTTGTCCTCTTCCGCACATTTGCTTATTTTTAGAACAGCCTCAGTCTTTTCTATCCAGCGTAGAGCTGCAATGGGTCATTCATTGCCCGAGAATTCTATTGGTTTGCAGGACCAGAATTCTTTATAAGAACAACCATAAGGCATGGTTCTTCTTCTTTTGGGAATGGGCTCTTAAAGTACAGGTCCATTGTTCACGCTGTGTTCAGGTTCAGTTGGTCACTTACTGCTATGTTTACTTTTATTCTCCGCTTCCTTAACCGTTTGGATAATAAATGGCATTGCATCTATGATTCCTTGTGCCACTATGTGTTGGATGGCACTATTATCCACTTGGTTTCCATTGTTATTGTTGTTCGGATTCTCATTATTCAGATTATCGTTATTCGGGTGGTTATCATTCTGGTTTTCCTGGTTCACTTCGTTGTCCATCTGAATTTTAAACATTTACCACATATAAATATCACAAAATAATATTTAATATAGCCAATCACATGACACGCATTTTGGTCGAAAGCGTCGATCATTGCGACTTACTCTTATTTTTATATAATATGCATCTAGTACAAGCCAGAACTGAAATTAAAATTACGATACAACTGAAATAAAAATTATACTACTAGTAGTAGGCATCCGTAGTATTTTTTTTTCATACACACATATCTATTATTATATTATATTATTATTATTATTATTATTATTATTATTATCACCATCTCTACCATCACATTCACGGATATGGATTCATCCAGAAATCCATATTGTGCGCGTCGTACTTCCAGACGAGTCGCTCTCCCACCTGTCTCATTCTCTCACTACTTTCTAAGATTTCCTCACCAAATCTCCTGGGTTCTTGTACATTTTCTTCACTCATTGGGGGTGCAGGTTCTAGGACTGGGTTTGGAATCTGGGGTGTGGGTTCCTGGTACGGGTATGGGGGTTGGGTGCCTAGTATGGGTAAGGATTCTCTAAATTTTCCCTAATGAATACATCGTTATCGTAAGAGGGATCTAGAGGGTCCAACCCTAGGTATGCTCCTAGATTTGGCATGGACATGTCTTCTTGTATGGGGTAACGTTGCACATAGTCCCTATTGTCATCCCACCTCGGGTCATAATCTAGGTCTAAGGGATTAGGTGCTGTTACCCTAGGTATCTCCTCCGGGTTAAATTCATGCATTTCTACTTGATTTTCAGGGTTATTTTCTATTTCCATGGGCTGTAATGGTTGGGGTGCTATCAGTTGTTCCAGGTTAGGGTCGGCTGCTGTTGTTGCTAAAATGTGGAAGTTGGCTAAACTCCTATTAAGCATGTCTTGGGTGTGGGCATCGGTTTCTCTTTTAGCTGCTGCTAGGGTTCTCTGTTCTTGTAACTTTTTCATTCGCTTCCTACACTCATGTGCTCCCTGACAGAACCATCCTCTCTTTTTCTAAGGGAATGGCTCTTCAGACTGAGCCTTAAACACGAATATTCATTCTTCATTATCAGCAGAGTACCCTGAGAGGGCAGGCTGTGAAGAGGCGCCTTCGCTTCTAGGCGAACTAGACAACTGACGATACGCGTCGGATGGTCCTTGGTCGCTCATACTGTAAACTAACAAATAGTCAAATAACACATAACAATAAAATACAATTATGCACGTATTTTCGTAATTTATTTCCTAACAGATTGAATTTTGGTGTCAGCAGAACATTTCTGTGGCTGAATCAGTGGCTTAGCTCTGATACCACCTTCTGTCGCAACCCCCGTCCCCTAACAACCCGGGAACGGGCGGCCGTGGCCAGTTTTGGTGGTATCTGTATTTTATCCATTTTGGCAGCGGAATTTACATCAGGACCATAGTTAGAAAATATTTTATCAGAGTAAAATACCACGCTTTCATAATATTAAACACGTGGGAATAATCCCAAGTTTTAAATACACACATTTTCATAGGAATAAATCCTATTTTATTTAATAAAAACATCTATTTATTTTAGGTAACTTTATTGCCACTTTTCCAAGCTTTCAGTGATGTCCAGCTGGCTTCTATTTGGCTTTCACATTTTGTTACCTGAAACACGTTTAAAAATATTTTGTCAGTGGGAAATACTGGTGAGTGAATCCCAGTTTAATCAAGTTTAAGTAAAAACCATTGTACAGTATTGAGGGCGGTCTCGCAATTACATTTGTTTCCAAGTCATACCAATTACCACCCACGGTACTGTCAAGCCGACTTGTGGAAATGTTACCCCTCACAAGGCAGTAACAAATTTTGTATACAAAATCCCAACATACCGACGATAATTGTATCCTTACAAATACTCAATAACTGTTTAGTATATAATTAATCGTGTGAGGTTTTGTAAAAACAATTTGCAAAAAGGAGATTACTCACATTGCTGTTTTAGGTTTACTGTAAGGGTTTCCTGGGAATTATCTATAAATTACACAAATGCACACGTGTTAGTATAATAACCCATTTTAACATTAGTAATACCCTCCCCGAGACGACATTCCAACGACTACGTCGTGCAGAACCACGACAGTCGTTACGGAACCCTAGATCAATCGGGCAGAGTATCTAATACGTATCGAGGGGTTATGATACTTACAACGGAGCAGAACCTCGTTATTTAGGGGGTTATTATACCCGATAATTGCTTTATCTATGCAGAATTTCGAGAGAGAAAGTGTGTGTGAGCGTCGGACATCAAATGCCAACAGCTCCTGTTTATAGTTGTGATCTTGGACTCTCTCACGGCCCGCGTAAGCCGAAGGGAGCTCCTCCGCGGCCCGCGACGTAGGCTGGTAGGGCCATAGGGTGAGTTAGTCACTGGTATAGCTTCGACGGTTGGCAGGACACGTGGCAGCTCAGGGCTGCGCCACTTGCCCAGGCGCTCGCGGCCCGCGTAGACTCAAGTGGAGTCTGTCGCGGCCCGCCAGGGCCCCTATTTTCTTGTTTTTAATTAAATTTAATAAATATTAAGGTATCCAGGGTCCGTTTTTACGTATGGGGGGTATTTTAGGACATATTGGGATATTATAAAATATATTAGGGTGTCGAAATATTTTGGAGGGTTGTTTTACAAAAACACCTTATAAGGACCCCTGATCACAACCCCGGACTTGTACGACGCGAACCAATACAAAAAACAAAGAATCTTGTAACTGGACTATCAGGAGTTATGCAGTTATAGAGGTCCAAAATCGAATAGCGGTCAAGGTCCACTATATGATATATAGGTTATAGCGGTGGTATAGCGGTGATATAGCGGTAATGTTTATACCATGCATAATTTATGTGTGTGTGTGTATATATATATATATATATATATATATATCTTTGAAAAATATTAAAAACCTGATGTAAATCTAACATAATGTAAGACACTAACACAATCAAACATTAATAGTAACTTTGAAGTATTTAATTTAAGAATTAACACAATCAAACAACTACCTGTGTTACTGTGTTGACTGTTGAAGAGAACAAAATTCAAAACCAAGATGAACTGTGAGTAACAGACGGGGCACTAGCTTCCAGCGATTGAAAGATTTAGCTTTAATTTAGGTTTTATTTTGCATTTGGGCCTTATTATTTTGCATTTGGGCCTTTACCGCTAAAATCCATGCTTTAACCGCTATATAGGTTGCCAAATATCGGCCAAATAACGGTATTTGGCGCCGCTAATAGCGGAACAGCTATAGGCCACCTCTATTTGGACCGCTACACACTCTGAGGTCCGCTAAACGCTATAGCAGTGTAATAGCACCTCTATTGACTGCATAGCTTTGGAGACACGCAGGGGGTACCCCTAAATCTTCCGCGTGTCGCGGGGGAGTACCAAGACACGTGGAACTCGAGCGTGACGTGTGGCAGAGCTAAACGAGCAACGAAGCTAATCTAGGGCTACTGGTTATCGGCCGCGACACGCGGGGGTGTCCCTGGATCTAGCGCGACGCGCGGGGGGTGCTAGGGTGCACTTATAAATACAAAAACTTAGGACAGAAGCCTGTGCACCTTTTCGATCAACTTTTGACGAAAACTCGTTCTCTTATCCCTGTTTTCTTATACTACACTCATAATTCTGCGAAGCTTTGTCCCGTTGTAAGTGTTTTAACCCTGATCACTGATTCGATACCCTGTCTGATTGATCCGAAACCCAGCAACGGATGCCAAAGTACTGCCTGAATAAAGCTATACTTTGTTAACTACATTGGGGTTTTGATCTCGTGATGTATCGATAAATTTGAGTTGGGTTGTTGCACTAACACGTGTTGCATTGTATTTTTATTAGGAACTTAGGATTAGCACCTGGAGGCTTTAAGTTAAAACCCTAAATCTACAAATTGAGTCATTCTTCTTTTTCTCACAACATTGTGAGTCATTCTTTCTTTTTACCCAATGCATTTCAAAACCCTAAATGTTTTTCAGTTATACTTACAGTGATTAAGCTTTTGTATTCTGGAAATTACTGCCGGTATGTGGAGTTTTGTATACACTACTTGATAATCTTCACTATTGGACGAAAGTTAGCCAATGAGTGATATGACCACCTTCACATCAGAACTGCCACCATGTGACAAATACTGATTGAGTATTTGATAGATATAAACAATGTAATCACCCTTGATATTGTAAAATATAAGAAGGTGTCTTTTATAAAACTGAATGAACTCGCTAGTATTTTTTGCTGATAAAATGTTTTCAAACGCGTTTCAGGTAACTTACTGTGAAGGTAATAGAAGCCTGCTATGGAGCACTAAAGGCTTAAATAAAGTGGCTATGATTACCTGAATAACAGAAGAAATTTATGTTTTACCAATTAGGGTTAATCCCTATAAAAACATTTGAATGTAATATGAGTTTTATCCCATTTGTTTAATAATAAAAGTTTGGTGTTTTACAAACTCTAAAATGTTTCCTAGCTACGATCTTGATGATATATTCCGCTGCAAATTTAATAAACACCGATACCACCTGTAAATGGTTCTCGGCTCCCGTACAAGGTCTGGTCGGGGGATGTGACAGTAAACGACAATGAGAAATTATGAAAATTTCCAGCCTACTAAATTAGAATGTGTTTTACAACTTTCAATTAGAAAGTTTTTCTATTTGGAACCCGGAAAATGGACAAAGCCATGGATCTTTACAAATCGTTCAGTTTTGCGCTTCAGTTTTGTTTTAAATGTTTGCCTGTCCAATCAGAAGTATTTTTAAACGTGCCATATATCCTTAAAACTGTATTTCTATGTATTTAATCATGAAGTAAGAGTTTACTTGAGTTGGTTAAGTTTTGACCAAGTTATGGTCGTCCAAAGTTACAACACGGAATCTGTCCAAAATGGGAAGAACACTTATGTTTTCCCGTTGGTCGCTTTTATGGTTTTTATACGTATATAAAATGTAAAACATGTTCTTAGGTCATAGATGATATAATATGTAGATTAATGTATGTTGGAATAAAGTGCAAAACAATTCGATAAGTGTTAACAAACACAAACAAACATGAACACGTCTGTTTTCTTAATGAACGAACACAAATAAAAAAATCTCATACGATAAGTGTTAATGAACAATTCGCAAACACATTTATTTTCTTAATAAACAAACACGAACAAGGACATGTAGTAGTCATTCAATTTGTGTTTGGGTTCAACTAAAAAGTCATTTTTATCTAAAAAGTGTAAGGGGTTGTTTGTTAACTCTTAGTGAGACTCTTGATGGTTCAGATCTCTTCCCGGTTCAACACTTAATGGTTCAGACTGTTTGTTTCACGAGCAGATGTCTGAATGGTTCAGACATTTGCCTTTAAATGGTTAAACATTATACAGAGTCTAAATGGTTAAGACCTCTAATCTGAATTGGTTAGACATTTGCCTCTGAACGGTTAAATATTATACAGACTCTTAATGGTTTAGACATTTTACTGGTTTAACACTTAATAGTTCAGACCTGTTACTAGTGGTGGGTGTTTAGTTTTCTTTTTTTTTGAGTTAATTACCAAAATCGTCCCTTAGGTTTGGGCAGGTTTGCCATTTTCGTCCAAAATGACACTTTTGTACCAAATTGCCCCTAACGTTTGTAACTTTTTGTCATTTTCATCCAAACCACTAACTTAGTTTATATTTTCTTTTAAGTTGAGGATATTTGGATGAAACTAGCAAATATAAAACCACACGAACGATTTTGGTAATTTACTCAAACTCTTTTAAATTTCTTTTATTTAATTAATTTTGTTACATATATAATAGAAAATAATATACATGCAATTTTTATATGAAAAAAATAATAGATTTGTCACATAATTTTTATAATTTTTCATCCAACCACTAACTAAGTTAATTTTTCTATTAAGGTGAAGGATGTTTATAAACTAAGACAGAAATTAATTTATAATTTTTTATATAGATCAGTTTTATAAAAATAAAATCTACTTACACCTCTAAATTTTATAAAACTAAAATGCTGGTGACCTTATTGAAAAAGGTCAAATAAAAAAAACTTATCATATGTACCAAGTTTATAATTTATCTTCTACTCTTTTAAATTCGCTCCTAAGGAAAAACAGAAGCCAGTGCCCCCCCCCCCATCAAACAACGTATCGTTACTAAACCTTAAAATTACCCACCAAATTGTAATTATAATGCTATGAACTAAAAGTTTCTTGACTCGAGCCACTCAGAATAAGTATTAGTTAGTTACCGTCATAATCTTAATTAAATAAATATTTTATTTCTACCAACATATTTCCTAGGTGCTCAACACATTTAAAAAATATGTAACGTTTTACAATTTTTTTCTATCTCTACAACTGATAAACACTAAAAGTTGTAATCGATTGTTATGTATTGCACACCAATGACGTTTTCTCTTTATAAAACTGATTTATATAAAGAAGCTGTAAATTAATTTCTGTTTTAATTTATAAAATTTAAAACATCATTAACCTTAACAGAAAAAATAAACTGAGTTAGTGATTTGGATGAAAATTTATAAAAATTATGTGACAAAACTATTAATTTTTTTTTTCTAACAACTACATGTATATTCTTTTTTATTATATATGTAACAAAATAATTAAATAAAAGAAATTAAAAAGGGTTTGAGTAAATTGCTAAAATCGTCCCTGTAGTTTTATATTTGCCAGTTTCATCCAAATATCCTCAACTTAACAGAAAAAATAAATTAAGTTAGTGGTTTGGATGAAAATGGCAAAAAGTTACAAACGTTGGGGGCAATTTGGTATAAAAGTGTCATTTTGTAGTGAGTTTTTTTAGGAGTTTTTATACACTTCTTATTTTTAAGAGCCTTTGTATTTGATCATAATCCCTATTTATCATAGTTTTTAAGATATATAACACGTCGACATATATTCAATTTCAATGCACATAAGATAGGTTCGGATAATCGGGCAAACATTGTTTACTACATCCTCTTCTCAAATCCATAAAATGTTAATAACTGATATGAGACCTGATCTTATTTCTAAATACTCATCTTGAATTTAACCAAGGTTTTAAAACAGGTTTAAACCGGCCAGTTGGACTGGATGCCGAAAGTTTGCCCAGCACGAATCACAAACTGAGAGAACGACAAAGAAGTTGTACCATCGGTAAATTGGGTTCTACCGGTTTAACCGGTACCAGCCAAGTTTAAAATTTAGACTTTTAATATTTTATGGGTCCAGGTGACGATTTACCTTCTTAGTATAACCTAGCACCCAGAATCCACATCGATCAAACTTCATCCAACATCCACGTCGATCACTGGGTTATTTTTTGATTATTGTTTAACTTTTAGAGTATTTTTTATTATGGAATGATGTATTTGTAGATTATTTTTAAGTCGAAATTGTATTTTATGGATTTATAGGGTTAATTCGTAACCGCCTGGTACAACCCGATTTAACCGTTTGAATCATTTCTGAGCCTAACTCGATACGATTTAAAAACCGGCTTTTAAAACATTGAATTTATCTATCCATTTTATCATACAAACTGTAAGAACAGATCCTAGCACTTAAAAAAAGTTAAATTAGCACATACCAAAATAATACATATATAAAAGTAGCAATTTTGAATTATATTAGCACATGAAAATTAATCAAGATAATTGATTTTAGCACATATTTGAATGATATCAGTACTTTTCTTAATCAACACATTGAAAACAAAAGGAAGATCCAAATAAAGAATTAATTTACTGTTAACATATTTATAGGGAATTCAATATAATTGATATTATCTAGGATATTATTTTATCATTTCTCTATAATTGATTGGATGTCACGTGACACTTTTTAAATGGTTCTTACAGTTTGTATGCAAAATGTGGTTTTTATTTGATCGTACTCCATTTAAAAGAAATAATTTTTTATACATATGAGAAAGTTGGAACCACCCAAACAACGTGTGCAACCTTAGCCTCAAATCACTCCATATGCAACACTCACCTACCTTGTGTTCATTTCTTTTGCCACCCTTCCTTTCCACTATAAAACACCCTCTCTTCTTCATTCTCCAGCAACTTAAAAACTACCCCTCAACTTTTATGTTTCCAGATTACACCCTTTTATTTCCCAAAAACTTGCAAAAAGTTCCATGCATTGACTTTTCTTTAGCTTTTTAGTCATTGAGTTGAGTTTCAGTTTCAATTTCTAGGCCAAAAACTAAATGAAGAAAATTCTGTTGCTTGGACTTCTCGTTTCTCTACTTCTTGCCATTTCTTTCCTTCAACCATCATTCGCGAATATGCAAGGTATCCATCTCTCACATTATTTCCGTTTTTAGTGTTATTTGTGTAAAATTATATCGTCTTATTTAATAAAATTATATCGTATATGTCTTTATATACATCTTATTTAAAACATGTGTTATAGTTGAACTGTTAGGTGCTATATGGTTAGGTAACATATTAAAATGCCTTAAATATGTTTAATTTAATTAACAACATAATCTTTTTGGACAAATTGATGTCAAAGTCGAATTGAAATTCATTCGCCTTTGATATTGTATACGATAAAGATTAAGAATTTGAATAGTTAATTGTATGACAAGTGATATCTTCCTCATTATGTTATAACTTATAAAAATATCATAGTTAGATAAATTTGAATAGTAACATCCAAAAATGGAAATTGGTGTGTTTTCACACATTGCTAAAACAACCATAACCTAATAGTTGGAGCAAGTTATGTATGAGATGATTTTTAGTTTATGTGTGAATCATGGAAAAAGTCGAACACAATATTTATGTTTCAAAACAGAGGCGTCTTTAGAATTCATATACCTTAGTCGAGCTTGAAAAAAATGTGCCTTTCCGTAATGTTTATTATTATTTAAAAATAAAAATCAAATTAGTATTGAGCTCAATAAACCTAATGCCAACCAGACTAAATTCTAAACCATAAAAATGATTTGTAAACGAACATATATTAGAATTGGTATGTGTTTACTATTTAAAAAAAGAACATATATTGGACTTTTTTTTTAAATCGCATGCCCTTCGAAATAATGGGGCTTGTGCGGAGGTCCTCCCTGTGCACCATCAAAGCCGCCACTGTTTCAAAACATGCGCTATAAATGTTTGTTATATCAGTTAACTTATAGTGACTTTATCTCTTTTTTAACACACATTGAGATTATTTTTTTTCTGATGGGACAATTTATGTTTGATATGAATCGGAAAAGTGTATTGTACAAACAAGTGCAAGGGAAGGTGCTTGAAATCACGATTTCCGGATAAATGCATTAAATTTTGCGTGATATGTTGCGAAGATTGCAAGTGCGTGCCTACGAACATGTATGAGGACAAGCACGAATGTCCATGCTATAAAGACAAGAAGAACAACAAAGGCAAACCCAAATGCCCTTAGATTTGGATTTCATTGCTTCCCTATTATGTTTTGGTCTTCTTTTATGTAATGGGCTTTTAATTTCTCTTTTGTTATTGGAATAAACGGGCACCATTTTCTAGTTAGAATCACAAGGTTATATTTGTAATTCCATATGGAATGTGTGGTTGATTAATGAACATGTTATGGAGGTTCTAATATTCGGTTTTGGCTTTAGCTTTATTTAAGGAACAATTATTATTTGTTAAGTAAGATTGGTCTATGGACTTGGGTTGGCGTAAATTGTAGGGTAAATATGGTGGAAGACCGGAAGGGGTGTGAATGCTCTAACATTTGAAACTTTGGTTAGGGATGAGCTCGGTATCGATCGGTACCGAACTGGTACCGGAACCGAAAGTACCGGTATCGAAAATCCCCAAAAGTAGGTACCGGTACCGAATATACCCGGTACGGTACGGTTCGATACCGGTATTTGAGGGTAAAAACCGGTAAATACCGGTGCCGAACCGGTACCGAAAATGTTAAAAGTCGGTACCGAATCAGTACCATAAATGTACCCGGTTCGGTAATATCGGTACCACTACCGGTTCCGTACCGGTACCGGGTACCATTTGCTCATCCCTAGTAAGGTTTACAGGCGGTTGGATACCCTTTTTCAGCAACTACGATGTTTCCTTGTGTATTGTGTTTATCTTACAACATGAAAGGGGATAGTAATCAAAGTATATATACAATTATCAACTTAAGGTTTGTATTTATTCGTTTAAAAGTCGAGTCGGTTAAAAAATTTACTTCAGAATACTACTTTAAAAGTTACGCGTCTTTTAATATATCACCTTAATAATAAAAGGAAAACAACATATCTAGGGCTGTAAACGAACCGAACGAACACGAACAAGCCCTTGTTCATGTTCGTTCGTTAAGGAAATAAATGTGTTCACGAACGGTTCATGAACACTTACCGAACGAGATTTTATGTTCGTGTTCGTTCATTAAGGAAATGAGCGTGTTCGCGAACGGTTCACGAACACAAACGAACACAAATAAATTTGGAAAATGCGGCGAAGGATAAAGATAGATGGCCCAGAGAGTAGCACTCGAATTTGAATCCCTTATTGTGGAACGAAGGTCGATCGTATTCGCCGATGTAAATAATGATAAATGAAAGAGAAATGATGCATAAATAAGGTGAAAGTGGGTTTCCTAGTTTCATTGTTAGGGTAATAAAATAAATAAAAGTTTAATAATATAAAAAGTATAAATAAAATATAAGAAAGTACAAAGATCTTCAATTAAAACACAAACATACGAATATAAACGAACGCAACTCAACGAATGTTCACGAACACGTTCACGAACACCTTACCGAACATTCACGAACACAATCGAACGAACGAGACCTCTGTTCATGTTCGTTCATTTAACTAATCGAACGAAATTTCTTGTTCATGTTCGTTCGTTTATTAAACGAACGAACATAAACGAACTTCCCGCCGAACGGTTCACGAACTGTTCGCTGAACGTTCGGTTCGTTTACAGCCCTAAACATATCATTTTGGTAAAAGCACCATTTCACAACCACCGTGTCGTTTTGGCGTTTCGCAATTGAATTACATCAGTTCATCAATACTCCGCTTTTATATTTGTCACTCCTTTTATTATTAAAACTTAAATGGAATTTAATAAAATAGTTTCAATTGTTGCATCGTTTATTTGAACCATCACACAAAACGCCATGTCAGTATAATAAAATGAACCATTATATCCGATTTTTTTGTAAATCACACACACAATTATTAAGCCATACGCATTTTAGCATGTTTCCCATATTAGACGATCCGTAGTGGGCGTGGATTTTTCAAAATTTGCCACCAATCACGCCCAATAACGCAGGTTCCCCACCCCGGGGCGTGTTTGGGCGTTATTTTTGAAAGAAACCTCTCCAGCGTGATTTAAAACACGCCTTGCCCCCCATTTCTTTGTCCAATCACCTTCCATCTTTCTATTTTTTATCTAATAAGATTTTTTGATGGTTTTTGTTTTATTTAATTATATTACATCCCATTTAACATAACGCCCAACAATGCCACATTGCTGACTGGGCTGCCAAATGGCGCAAAACGCCCTAGGGTGGGGCATTATTCACCCCAACGACTACGCATGGTCTTAAAACTTCTCTCAGATAATGAGTATTATTATTATATTGTTTTTTTTTTCAAGAATTATTAATATTTCTTAAATTTTGTTATACTATTAAGAATTTTTACATCTCATATTGTGAAATTAAAAATATTCATAATCAACATCCCGTTGCTGCGAGATAACGTCTAACTCGTTTATACACATTATACAACGCTTCACACCGGAATTCGGTCTTGACGTCTTGTACAACAACTGACCACTGCATATATATCTTATATCTATGTAGTGTTGGTTAAATGAGAATTACTTATTATAAATGTTGTGCCTTGATATTGACACAATCAACTACTTAATTGAAATAGACAATGAGTAGATGTACTTCTTTGTATATATGAAAGGATTACAACTAAAAGCTGTAAGAATAAGTAAAGTAAACAAATAATAGAAGATGATGAGAAGATAGATAGATCTGAGATGGAGTAGAACACTTCATTTTTTTCCTAAACATTCTTTATATCCCCTATTCTCCTTCAATCTTGATTTATATACACTACGGTGTCTTCACAGGTTCACACGGATCAGTTTGGCTTGTTGGGCTTCATAAATTGGGCTGTCTAATTGGATTCGTTGACTTAGGTTCATAATATTACATGAGAGTTATTATGAAAATGCTTGGTTTTGTTTGTCACGTGTCTAAGACCATGGGTATGGTGGGGCTTGAGTTGAGGCTTGGGTTAGGGTATTGGTTGACACGTGGAATGGGAGGCCCCCCACCACTCAAACCCACGCCTATGAGGTATGGTGGGACTTGGGTTGGGGGCTTGGGTTAGGGGGCATGAGTTTGGTTTGGCCATTGAGAGCCTGCCATGTCACTTACTAGCCCGCCCCACGCCCGGCTTCAAACCCACGCCAATGAGGGCCACGCCCAAAACCCACGCCCAACCCAAGCCCCCGGGGTGGTGACTTGGGCGTTTTCAGCCAACCCACGCCCCATACCCCATGGCCTAAACAAGTTCACAGCTTTCATCTTATCTTACTTCTAATAAATAATTAGAAAGAATGTCACGTGTTAACACAATACCATCTCTTAAAAATTGTTTTTAATTAAAATTATTTTTTTATAATTTTTAAAAATATGATGGAATGGAAACATTGCTTATTATATAATGATCACTTTAATATCCGTTCTTACTTCAAATACATCTTTAAGTTGACAAATATTTTTGTTATATTAGATTTGTTAAACTTTCGAACAAATAGTTCTTTTTTTGGAAGGTTAGGTTTTTTAGAAGGTTTTTCATGGGATATAATTCTTTTTTTTTTTTTTTGTTTTGGGGGGGAGGGGGGGTTAGGTTTTTAGGTGGGGGTGCGGTGGGGGGTAGGGGGTTCATTGTTTGTTTTGAATTTATTTTAGTTGTGTTCACAAGTGGTTCTCATGGTTCTCCTGGTAAATGGGGGTTCACGCATAAACCCAACACTCTATATATATATGTAAGAGTTTAAATGAGAACGTTAAATATTTCGAAAAGGGTGAGAACAAATGAAAAATCCTCAAGGACTTGGTCAAAAACAATTTAAATTCATTTTTTTTCTTTACACTTATCATTATTAGTCGAATATAATATTAGAAATTAAATGTGCAATTTTAAATTTAGATATATTCGTATATAATTAAAATTTACACATGTGTAAGTTTTTCATTTTTACACATGTGTAAAAAGAATTATTAAGAGTGATTTTAAAAGGGTAGATGAATTATTTAAAGAGTAAATTCATTTTTTAATGAAAAATCCCCAAGAACTTGGTAAAAACAATTCAAATTCATTTTTTTTTCTTTTACACTTATCATTATTAGACGAATACAATATTAGAAATTAAATTTACACTTTTAGATTTAGATATATTTGTAAATAATGAAAATTTACATATGTGTAAATTTGTCATTTTTATACACATGTAAAAGATTATTAAGAGTGATTTTAAAAGGGAAATGAATTATTTAAAGAGTAAATTTATTTTTTAATGTTATATTTTAATTATAATAAAGTTTGTTTTAAAAAAAATTGAATTTGATCGGTTTTTTTCATTCGTTCTCACTGTTCTCGCAATATTTAGCGTTCCCAAGGTAACCCCCCTCTATATATATCCAGTCGTTAAAAAATAAATAAATCCAAAAAAGGCCAATCAAGAGATGGTGAATAGGATCCGTTGGCTAAGACGGCTAGGGCTTAATCTACACATACTCATAGTGAAGTACAAAGGGGTCCAAATAATAATCATTCAGATTGAAACACGTGTAGTTAGCCAACGACTAATTTATCCCTGCTTTTTTTCATCCGCCGGCTGATTTAGCTTGTGTTTTTTCATCCGTCGGTTGATTTAGCATGCGTTTTTTCATCCGTTGACCAAATTTAAACCACGCTTTACACGTATCTTTTTTGTTTGGTTTTTTTCTGAACCCATCTTACTTTTCAAGGTTCTTTTGCCAGCTTTTAACCATCTTAGAATTTGTAATCTGACGTTGATTGATGAATTCTTTGACTGTCTATTAGAATTTGTAAGGTCAGTTTGTCTATTTTAGTGAATTTCCCACGTTTGGAATTTCAACTTTTGGTTAAACTTTAGGGTGAACGGGGTGGGTGTGGGGTGGACTTTCATCGCGCGGCAACACCGCCGCCTGCCCTTTCCCTCACCGCGTGGAATGCTTGAAATTGGGGACTTGTCACCGCTTGAGGGGAATTGTTTTTTTGACTATTGCTGCACATGAAACCAATCACAATTTTCCTTTTTGTTTTTTATATTTAAAAAAATAGTTTACCTCTTCCAAAAGTGGTGACAACCCGCCCATGGTTTTATAGCCTAGTGACATATTGAGGGTGTGATAAGGCTTTGGGATCAATATGTCCTGGGTTCGATTCCCACAAGCGGGTTTTCCATATTTATTGGGTTTCCTCCTGAATTTATGTATAGGCATTATGCCTAGTGGAGACGGATATGATTGGTGGCACGATAATACTCAAGTGATCCGTCAGTGATACAAATTTGTCATTAAAAAAAAGAGGCGACTGTCCCTTATGTTTTAGTACAAGAGGAGGCTTAGAGAGAAAAATTAAAATGACAATATGTGATTGGATGGCTGAAGAATTTACATCCCATCAAGAGATGACCACCCCTCTCACCTTATGTAAATTCCTTTAAAACTTATGTCACCTGTTTTATTTTGAATGTTTTATAGATTCTTTTGTGCAAAATGATAAACAAAACATATGCTGTTAAAAAATAAAAGGGGTGTACAAAATATCGGTGTTAAAAGTTTCATTTTGCAAGTTCAGTTACATCAAGATATATATGCTTGTAACACTAAAATCATCAAATATGCATCCCCAAAAAAATCTAGTACATAACAAAAAAAATGTTGAAACGATATATAGTGTTCGTATATTATATTTTCAAGTATTTAAAATATTCGAAAATCAGGGGGCCGGTCTCTAATTACAAGAACAAAAATACATTTTGGATACAAGAAGTCATCTGCAAAAATCACCATTGTTCGATAACTCTAATTCGGTACCTGAAAGCACAGGCTTTCAATATGGCTCATAGCCTGAAAGCAGTTTTCCGTTGCTACCAATTGACAATGCCAACATGTTCAGCATGAAACTCAGCCAAAAGGGTCAAAAACCAAATCAACTCACATGCATAGAGACATAAATTGACACACAAAGACTATATTATACTCCATCAGTACGATAATCCTAGATCACAGAACATCAAAATGCACCACTAATTGCAACTTAAGACAAAACGACCTAGATAGATAGTTACTATAGTACGACACATATCATATAACAAACACATGATGATTCGGTTTAGCTTATAGCTCGATTCCTACAACCACAACATAATTAAACAATTAGTGGTGATAATCAGTGGCACAACACAACAAGCTTATTCATGCATACTAAGCGACCCTCGCGGCTTGCTGTTTCTAGCCAATGCGAGAACCCTCTTCCCATGGGGATGACTGTGTAAGTATGCATACTCTTTCTGAATTTTGTTGATCATCATCTCCTTAAGAGATCCCTGCATTATATTAATAGATGTGTTATGACACAAGCATAGTTATTCGATTCAAAGTGGTATCAAAGTTTGATCAATTTTTACGACTTGTGACCAAACCTTTGCAATATGTAGCGCAGATTGCGCAACATAGTTTCCAAAAGGATGCTGAATGAGCCCCAAAAAGTTTGGACTGTTTATAATCTCCCGAATGATGGGCGTAGACAGCTCATCCGGAGCATCCTTCACACACTTCTCCACAACATTACTAGCATACTTGTTCATAGCAAGGTTGACAAAATTCCCAGCAAGCTTTTTCAATATGTGAGCAGTAACTTCTGGTATCTGCATTCCTAGTATGTGTTGCACAACATAATTCCTGTAAAGTTGAAGTATTAATAAAAGATATTACAATGTATAATATTTGACAACTCTATAATTGCAAAAAGAAGAGGGACAAACAAACCCATATGGGTGTTCAGATAAATCAAGTGCATTCTCTATGATTTCAGTCATTAGGCGCTCTTTAGATGCTTCATCCGCGTGTAAGACACACAGTTGTAACACGCAACATCCACTCTTATCGGTAGCAATGTCTAGACAGTTGTCGGCAACCACATTGAGAATTGGCTGCAACAATACATCAATTGGTCTCAAGTATTATGTTTATTAAACCAGATAACCATCATAGCTGATAAACTAGATAAAAATAACAAAAGAAAAGGATTTTTTTTTTTTTTTTATTTCTAGGTGGCCAAACAAAATGAAGAGTGTTTCTAGGAGGTTTTTGGATGTGTCTCCAAGCGAACTCCTCGAATACACACACGCCAACATGGCAAAACTCACAAAAAAATGAGTTTGCTCCTCTTTGACTAGTGGATACTAATTGAGTCTGCTTCTTTGACTAGTTAGCGGACTCTCTAGAAAACAAAACATGTTCAAAAACCTCATGTTTTCTAAACCACCTATAAGTAAACAATACTATGAGAAAGACAAAGATATGATTGATTAATATACCTGGACTTCATCAACATTGAAGGATTTCAAGCAATGTTGAATAACATGGTGACCATTTGTATTTTTTGTCAATGTAAGTGTGATCCTTCTAAGTGCCGATACCATCAAAGAGCGATCTTCTGCGCTTTTGAGAAGCTCAATCAGTTTCTGCATTGCTCTAGTCCTGAAACAATAACCATTAGTGCTCCTTCTAACTCATAAAGATATGCAAAATAAACAACTAAATTAATACCCATACCCATGAGAATTGAGGCAAATATTGGTGAGATTGTTATCATCACTTATCACAGAAACAACAATATGTGTCATCTGCCTCTCATTACACACTTTAAACAACTTCTGAGCAAGATAATTCATTGATGCATCAGTCATGAGTTCAAAAATATGATCCTTAATCTCATTAAAAATCATCTCAATATCTTCAGGCTTTCCTCCTTCACACTTAGTCTGCAAAAACTGACAACCTTCTTGATCTTTAGCCACCATACAAATCTTCCCTCTTAACTCTTTCAACGATGCCGGAAACTTGGCTCGCTTTGGTTGCTGCCTCGACTGATCAAGAAGCCGACTGCTAATAGGGTTTGGAACATCAAGAACATTACCGAAGTTCCTAGAACTCAACACACGGTTATCTCTCCGGGCACCATGTGGATTGCAACAAGCATCTTGGCATCGAATGTTGTTCCGGTTAACCGGAGTTGGAACCGGGCTGTTCAGGAAACTGGGTATGGGTGGAGTAGAGGCCAAGAGAGGCTGTGGATGGTGGTTAGGGGATGATAAGTTAAGCCGGTTGAAATTGAATTCAAGATTCCGGTCATTTAGGGTTTCAAGAAAACCATAAGATGATTGATTATCAAAACCAGCAGCCGCCGGATGAATATTACCAACACAATGCAACTGATCAGGGTGATAAAACTCACATAACTCCGGCGACAACGCCGGAAACCTATCAGAATAATCAAGAATCGAACGGACAGGATTGGCTCCCAAGTGGTGACTACCCATCGCCACCGGCAGCCGTCTTTGTTCCTTGTTCATGAACGGAAACCCATTAGTGGTGTTCACTAGTGGCTGTTGGTGGCTGTAGAGGTGATCTTGACCGAGGGTTCCGCCGTTCACGGTGGAAGATGACGGCGCAAATGGGTTTGTAGGGTTTTGACCGATGAACATCCGGTCAAACTGTTCTCTCATCGATCTTGGATCATTATTGTTCTCCATTGGGATTGCTTGTAACTGAAATCCGAAAAGAATCAAGGGTTTTTGTAGGGGAAGATATTAAAGGGGATTTAATGAATAACAAAGAGAGAGAAACTGTGTTGTAGAGAGAGAAAGATCATGCATGCAGAATATTCTGAACTATAAATATTGATATAAATTTGTAATTAGTGAAACTTTCTTAACATATATCACATTCAATGTATATCTTTTAAGTTAAATTGAGATATATACCATATATTTTGATTTTTGACCGGAAACAAATACCATTGGAGGAGATATGCATACACGCGAAGATTTCTATCTAATAAATAGTTAAGATTTTGAGATAATCACATTACTTGAGTATTGATTTTTGAAAGATAATATAGAAAAACCATAATATAAAAATTACAGTAATGATTCAATGAATGTTTACATTCTATACTTTCTTTAAATTAGGTGTATATTTTCAACTATTTATTCAACCGTAATAATATTTTTGATTATTTTTAATCATTTTTATAAAGTGACAATAAAACATATTTGAAATTAAAAAATGACTATTTTACCTTATTTATTTATTTAAAATAAAAAACATATCGAATAACAATCCTCCACCCCCACCGACACGTTGTAGGTGACTTAAACCCGACGCCACACACCACCAATTAACCGCCGACGCCACCACTCTTTCCCAATCCGCCATTAGTTGGTGAAACTTAAAAGTTCCATTTCCACAACCCTTTCCTCGAAACCTACTGGGGTCACAACTCGTTCCCAATCCAACACCTCATTCATTCATATCCCAAACCACACACGTGGGTCTCGGGTCCCATTGTCACCACCACTCTCCTAGTTACTCCTATCGAAACCGGCATGTTTCATTGGGATCATGGGATGGATTAAAAATTTGGTACTTCTTGGATTGATTGTTCGGTCCAATCTGATTAATCATTCGATCGCTTTGGTAATTCTTGAATTAATCATTTTGTTATCCACTTATATGCAGGGCGTATATACACCTGTTTTGTGGGTTCCCAAGACCCCACTCGATTTGAAAAAAAAAATGGAAAAAAATAGTAAAATCTTGTATGAGTTGGAAAAAAATTACTGAGTATTAGTGTAAATCTACCAAAATGAACCCACTGGAAAAAAATTCTTGGATCTGTCACTGTTTATACGGATCTTGGATTGGAACCCAGATAGGTTCCTCAGAATTGAAATCAAACTTCATGTTGATTTGTGGATCATACACATAAGCTTTCCGTTTACCTTATGGTGAGTGAATGCATATGAAGTTTGTTCTTTTGTGTATGGAATTTGTTCAAATCGTGGAAATGTATATAGACATTTTGAATCAAATCATGGAAATTATGGAAATCATCAATATTTTAAATCAAATGCTTACACATTACACATTGGCTTCAAAAGATGTATCTCCATGTTTGCGGTACAACACCATAACTTGTTGACGAGGATAATTTGAACTTTGAATCTCTCTTATTTGATGATAGGCCACTGGAAGGAAGGTGACTGGATATGAGTGACGGAGAGGGAGAGGTAGAGGTCAGAGGGTCATCAATCA
This sequence comes from Helianthus annuus, assembly GCF_002127325.2. NCBI lineage: Eukaryota > Viridiplantae > Streptophyta > Magnoliopsida > Asterales > Asteraceae > Helianthus > Helianthus annuus. Next base: position 98,861,514 of record NC_035435.2, on the reverse strand, counting down.
TATGTGGGGAGGTGAAGAAGCTGATTGGAGAAAGAAGGATTTAGGGGAACGGGGTTTTGTGTGATTTCATACATATATATATGTTTTTAATCTTTAGCATAGTTTTTTTTTTAGTAAACAAGAAGCACCATTTATGTAAACATGAAAAGGTAAAATGGTTATTTGCATAAAAATTTAACATAGTTTTTGAAGTCAATAAAAAGAACCATTTATGTTATCATAGAGGATACAACTAAGAGCATTATATTATATAAATATTGTTACATTGTTGATGAATAATGAATGATACGGTAAGAATTCTAAGAGAAGTCCACGCTATTTGAGAAACTTGAGAAATATTTTGGACCACACATTTCCCTAAGCTTTTCGTAATATACACATGTGTATAGTTTAAAATTGATCATATAATATACATATATGTATAGTGTCAAATCTTGAATTATACACATATGTATATAGTCAATTTTAAACTATACATATGCGTATATTACGAAAAGCTTAGGGAAAATGTGTGGTCCAGAATGATTCTCAAATTTCTCAACTAACCTAGTGCTTCTCACACGATCCTAACCCATGAATGATAAATAGTAACTAATTTCTATAATAATATGTAGTTTTTTATTATTTTATTATTTTTTTATTTAATATATTATAATAGTTTATTGTTATAGTTACTTTTAATAACATATCTTTATTTTTTTCTTTTTTTAAAACCATATATTTTCTTTATCATTTTTTATAATAGTTCTTTTTTCTTTTTTAGAACATATTAATTTACCGATTAATTTGATACTTTTCTAATAATTTACATTTATAAATGTTTTCTAAAAATTTAAGTACGTAGTTTTGTTTGATTTTTTCCCTACATTCCGTTATAGGTTTTGTTAAAAAGAAGTTGTACTCAAAACAAAAGATTTATTTGGTATAAAACGGTACGATGATAAGATAAAAGCGTTTTAATGGTTCGGCTTTTTAAACAACATACTTTATTTTTAAATCATGTTTGTTTTACATTATCATTTGCTCGGTTTCGCCGTAACGCGCGACGTAAAAAAAACTTGTTATCAATAGAAATAGTTAAAAGTGAAATTTAGCATTAGGCTAAGTGTTGTCGTATCGGGATGTAGGGGTGCACGGTTTGGTTCGGTTATTAGCATTAACCAAAACCATAACCGAAATCATCGGTTAATCCGTTTGGTTTATTCGATTAATTTGTTGGTTTTCGATTTTGTTCAATTAATTTCGGTTAATAACCAAATCAAACAAGGGCTAAAATTTTTGGTTAAGAATACATGTGATGGAAGGATAAACACATGAGATAGATGTATAAATATATGAAATTGAGATATCTAATACTAATAAAAAAACTCCCCTTAATGCCACATGGCATTCTCTTATAGTTTTTTTTTTTTTTTTGAACGGCAAATTAGGATCACTGACGGACCACTGGAGTATCATCGTGTCACCAGCAGAACCACCCGATCATATCCATCTCCACTAGGCTATAGTGCTTACACACCAATTTAGAAGGAAACCCAATAAATCTGGGAAAAACCACCCTTTGCGAGAATCGAACCTAGGACATAATGGTCCCAAAGCTTTATCTCACCCCCAGGATGCCATGTGATAATTTATTATACTACATCAACCATAATAGAAAATAATAATAACTAAATTAATGTAAAGAACATTCTCCACCTTAATAAATAACTTTTTTATGCATCATCTCACTCAAAATAAATTGATATACTATGATGCTTGAGTTACTATATTATACTATATGATATATATATATAGGTAGAAGATCATGCGAGAACCACCTCTTATTGCGAGAACCGCGAGAACCAATGTGAACACAACCAAAAATGCCTAAAAATAGCTAAAAATCACACAAAATTTTTTTTCTTTTTTAATATTTTTATATAAAAATCGCTACTTTTCGAAGCCAAAAAAAAAATTTAAAATTTCTTTTTTGCCACTAAAAGTAGCGATTAGAGCATAAAAAATATTAAAAAAAACAAAATATTAGATTTTTTTTTTTGATTTTTTTTGGTTTTTTTAAGTTTTTTTGGGGGTTTAGTTTTTAGCATTTTAGCTGGGGGGGGGGGGGGGTGTTAGGTTTTTTTAAGGTTTTTTGGGGGTTTTAGTTTTTAGCATTTAGCTTGTGGGGGGGGGTTAGGTTTTTTAGCTATTTTAGGTTGTGTTCACATTGGTTCTCGCGGTTCTCACAATAAATGGAGTTCTTGCATGAGCCCCTCCCTATATATATATATATATATATATATATATATATAGGGTGGAGTTATTGTAAAAAAGACCAAAAGTGTGAGAAAGGTAAAAAATTTACGGTACCCGTAAGCACAAACTTGTGGTGCTCAAAACTACACACACGACATTTTTTTTTTTTGAATTTTTTTTTACAAATGTGTTTATAATACAACCATCTACGTTTATGAAAAAAAATTTTGGTCCAACTCGCCCCGTAAGGTGTAGTTCTCATGGTTCTTACAACTGGAGATTTATTACTTTATCTCTTAAATATACCGATTTTATATATTAAAGATCAAGATTATCTTCACCTCTATGACATACGACAAAGGGTCATTATATTATTATTAATATGCCTGTATTTAGTATGAATATCCTTTAAAATCGAAAGCCTTTTAATCGTAGGTTTATTATTATCTATAACAAAACTATTATTATTTTTTGAGTTAATTGCCCGGATGGTCCCTGTGGTTTCACGTTTTTTCACGTTTAGTCCCCACCTTTTGAAAATAGCAGGTATGCTCCCTATGGTTTGTTATTTTGTTACTCGGATAGTCCCTGAGTAGATGTCAGTTAGTTTGGAAATAGCAGGTATGCTCCCTATGGTTTGTTATTTTGTTACTCGGATAGTCCCCTGAGTAAATGTCAAGGGACTATCCGAGTAACAAAATAACAAACCATAGGGAGCATACCTGCTATTTCCAAAAGGTGGGGACTAAAAATGAAAAAAAGTGAAACCACAGGGACCATCCGGGCAATTAACTCTTATTTTTTATTATTATTAATATCTCTGATTTAATTATTTGTGCACTATTATATTTACTTTATTTGATAATATAACACGTCATTAAGATTAACAATTGTATGACCCTTACTATTAATTAACGATTTTCGTATAATTTACGAAAATAAACATGTAATTATGATTACATATACTTTGAAAAATACGGGTAAATTAAAACCTTTACAATTTAGAAAAAATAATACTACATAATGTAATTGAGTTCGTCATTTTAAAATAACGACGAGGCAACATGCGGAAGCTTTTTTTTCATGTTCGTGTTCGGTTCTTCTTTGAGTTTGATCTTCATCCGGGAACTCTTGATATTTACCTGTGATCAAAACCAGCTTAAAAGTTAGTTTTGATGCTTAAATAATAGTTTAAACAAGTTCTAAACATCAAACAACAAATAAAAAATCCAATTGCCAGCTCTGGAGTCTGTCGCGGGCCGCGACAGACTTGACCTCAGCCTTCGCAGGGCGCCACAGCCCGTGGCGGGGCGCGACGTCTTATGACTTCTCCGTCGCGGGGCGCGACGGATCCATTTTGACAGAAAGATTGTTGTTCTGTGCTGCTAAGTCCCAGCTCAATTTCTACTAACTTAACATACACAAAAATGTGCATATCTTTCAATTTATAAATCCGTTTTACATGATTCTTTTTCCTACGCGTTCGTAATTTAATTTTTCCCATCACATGGAGTTAAAACCCGAGATTCAAACTCATAAAATATTAGATTTCAAGCCTTCGGCTTGAAACTGATTTATATAAACTTTTGACCCATTCTAGTTTAAAGTCACCAACCTGTTTCTAAATCATCAGAATACATTCACCAATGTATTTAACTTAAAATCTTTAGCTCGATTTCATAACCTTTGTGAATTACGCGACTATTATCCAAGTCATGCGCGTAATTGGTTTTGACCTGTTTAAAAGGATTTTCAGGCATTCAACCTACGAATGTTTATACCTATAACTTTTATACTTATCTAAGGATTCCATAATTATAATACAAGTTCTTAAACAACCCATATGGGTCGTTTGCCCAATTTACCCTTCAAGGGCATTTTGTTCAACTTTAGTCCCTCATTCTGCGACGAAGGATTTTCGCTAACTATTTGACCAAAATTGCATGTTTAACTAAAAACTTATTTATGCGTACTTGGCTCGGGTCATAGCATTTGACCAAAATCGCTTTAATAAATCACTACCTAATAGTGACGCAAATTTCCATACACTATTCATCCCTGTGAGCATAAAACTCGACAAGCGTTTGTTAGTCGTTATTGTCAAATGGGGTTAACTTCACCATTTGACCCGTTTAACCAAAATGACCAAGCATATCATAATTATAGGATAATGGTACTTATTTACCATTTCGCTTAATTGACCCTCCTCGGATTGTCACCATAAGGTCACATTTCTTTAATCTTTTTCTTACATATTTGACCCATCTTGGCTTACGCCATAGGGTATCTTTTGAACTTATTTTGTATTTGTCCACACGTGACTTAATTTACCATTTTCCCCTTTTTTTCATTATAAGTTACCCCGTAAGGTAATATTTCAAAAACTCATTGTTTGTTTGTCATCCTATGACTTAGTTACCGTTTTACCCCCTTTTTACTATCCATATGGTTTCATCATATTCGCTTGTTCCGACCCGTATCAATTTACGTCGGAACATCACATTTCAAACATTAGCTTATCATTTTCATAACTTTTATAATCATTAGGCTTTCTATAAAAGGGGTGTAAGATTTACTTACCTTTCATCCGATTTTGCTCTTTTTCCACGTATTCAATCCGTTTGACCCGCTTCTTTCCCAAGTCTCCACCTAGCTCGTTAAGCGTCAAACTATCATCATCATTTACAAGGTGGTTAGATTAGTTGTTAACAATCACGACTATTCCACCTTACATATTTTCTATGTCGAAACTACTATTCGACTTCGTCATTGGTTAGTTTAACTTTCCAAAAGTTAACTACCTTTGATCACATGATATACACAATTATGTATAAATCAACATCATGTTTAGAACCCTTATCGCTTCATATTTCGTATAATTTGCCATATTATTCAAATACGCGTTTTACTCAAAATTCAACATTTTATCTTTCATTTAGGCATTTTAACAAACTCCTAATGAGCATAACTTTTACGCATTTACAAACTAGTTCATAACTAGTTAGTTTTGTCAAGATTAACATCATTTTCAAATCCTTATGCCTAGTGTTCATGATCTACATCTAGAACTCGCATCAAATCTTCAAATTTCATAAATTTAACACTCTAATTTCGAGTGTTCATCATATTATCATAACACCCACTTAGCACCTACATGGTTAGTTAACCGAAACACTAATTCATGGTGTTAAATCAACATGTTTACATCTATGGCTCGTTCCTAGACTTATACTCATATCAATATCACCCATGCATTCAACATTCACTCAAGAATTTCGATTTTGGGTGTTCATCATAAATTCAACATATCATCGAATTACAAAATTTGACATACCTTGTGATCTCCTAGCTTAGATTATCACGAATTTAGTTAAAGCCCCAATTTTCTTTGCTCGATTTCCTTTGATTTTGATCAAGTTTATGAGTTTTAGGGTTCATGTGTAAGAATCCTTCTGCTGGCTCTGGTAAAAGTCGACCAACACACACATATGTGTGTGTTTTGGTTTTTGATATTGTTTTAATTAAAACATCTTTCCAATTGCCCACTTTTACTCCCTCAAAGTTTAAAGGTTTTATAAATGGGTCAGTTACTACAAGTTCCTTCATTGTTTTACTAAACATTATTAACTAGGTTAATTATTCCTAGTTAACTTAGTGGGTTCCGAGAGTTATAACCCGTTTTATTTTATGTCCCGTTAATTCGGGCTTCTTATAAGCTTTGTTTTCTCAAAAGCTTTTATTCTCTTTTTATTTTAATATTAGGTCACAATTATTTAAATCATAATATTTACCGGGTTAATTTTTACCGCTAACGGTATTTCACCGATTCATTATTATTAATGTGGTTTGATTACCAAACCCGTTTTTGGGGTGTTACAATAATATGTATAGATTAACCACATATATTTCTAAAACCAAATGATTTAAAATATTAATTATTGATAAAGATGATAAAGTAACAAATTTACTAATAAAAAAGTTCCTTTAATGTCATATGTCACTCTGATTTAACTTTTAATAAACATCAAATCTTATTTAACTTTTAATATAAGATTCCAATTATTGTCACATGTCACTCTTTTCAACTTTACAATTTAGAATTACATTTTATTTAAAAAAAATCCTCATCCTTACTAATATAGTAAATTTAATTTAAATATGTTAATAACCATATTAGGATGTACTATTTAATTAGTTTTATAGATAAATACAATGTATTTTATTAAATATCATCGTAAAATAAAAAAAAATACAATAATTACATCTTTTTTACTAAACCATCCTTATGTTAATACTAATCGGAAACACACAATAATTAGATTATATAGAAGTATGATTTACAATTTTTTTTATTTTATAATACACGGATTTGTAACACTTAAAAATAAAAATATTATTCAATCTAAGTTTTTTTATATTTAATTCGTGTAATACACGGGTTTATAAACTAGTAAATAAATAAAATAGAGGTATAAATACATAAAATAGAGGTAAAAATACATGAAATAGAGATATAAATAAATAAAATAGAGGTATACATATATAGATGAAATGGAGGTATACCATGTCATCTTATACTATTGTCGTGTATACGATATTTACATTAAAGTAAATATTTACATCCATGTAAATCATAAAAAAAGTAAAAAATATATACACTTGTAACAAAAATTTTACACGGACATAAATATTTACATGATGTAAACACATAAAAAAAATTAACAAAAAAAATTACATCAAACCCGATAACCTTAGACCAACTTGTTGATGTAAACCCAATTTACATTACCCGTAAATCCCAATTTACATTACCGTAAAACATCTTATGTAAAACCAATTTTCATTTGTTGTATGTTATCCTCATCTTTGACCATAAAGCCCAACACCCTGTGAAATCAAAGAAAAAACACAGCTTTCATATAGCACCAAATTTTGAACGAAAAAGGTAACGAAAATTCAAATGGAGATTTGTACAAGAATGGAATCCGATTTACGCACGGGTGTCGATTATCAATATTTTTTTTAAATGTCGAATGTAAGCTCACACGTAAATGTTTTTTTTATATGCGTGTGTAGAGTGTCCAAAAAAATTTTATGCATAGTGTCGAGTGTAAATATATTTTTTGAATGTTGAATGTAAGCTCACATGTACATGTTTTTTTTACGTGCGGTGTAGAATATCAAAAAAGAATTGGCTCATGGTGTCGAAAGTAAAAGTTTTATTCTAAAATTTCAAATGTAAACTCATACGTAAAATGTTTTTTTCCGTGCGGCGTCGAGTATCACACATTTTTTACGCACAATGTCGAATATAAATGTGTCTTTTTTATAAAATGTCGAATGTAAGCTCACACGTAATTTTTTTTACGTATGGTGTAGAATGTCATAAAATTTTTGCCGCATGGTGTTGAATTTAAGCTCACACCAACTGTAAACTTAGACAACCCCACAAAACAAATTAAGAACAATGTGCGGTATTTCAAACTATCATTTACACCAATACCCCGATAAAACTTAGACAATGCCATCTAATGTAAACTCAATTTACGTTACCGCAAAAACAAAAGGGAAATTTGAAAAAAAAACATTAAACCACGTCATTTACATCGTGTGTAAAAAAACCAAACATAAAAAAAACTACATATACAAGGACACTTTTGTTGTTGGAATCACACTTCTCGTGCCACGGATCCAAAAATAAAACCCAATTTTTTTTTTTTTTTTGCAAGGATGTAAAAACATTAACAAGTGTAAAAATCTGGAAATTTACATTTAAGAGACCTTTGCAACATGAAAAATTAACATTTTCGGAACGTTAATTGAATCTATCGTTTACCGCAATGTAAACACACTATACCAGACATGTAAACTCGACAAACATGAAAATAACATTTCGCAATGTAAGCATCATTCACAACAACATAAAAGCACCGTATAAAACCTTCGAAAAAACATACAAGCTATTCATTTACACTAACTGTAAACTTAGACAAAATCCACAAAATGAATTAAAAACAATGTTCGGCGTTTCAAACTATCATTTACACCAATCCCCCAATAAAACTTAGACAAACCCATCAAAATGTAAACTCAATTTACGTTACCGTAAAAACAACAAAAAGGGAAAATAAAAAAAATAACATTTGGATTATATCATATACATATTGTGTAAAAAAACAAACATAAAAACTACATAAACAAGGACGCTTTTGATGTAGGAATCACATTTCTCGTGAGAGATCCAAAAACGAAACCCAATTTTTTTTGTAATGATGTAAAAACATTCGCAAGTGTAAAAATCTGGAAATTTATATTTTAGAGACCTTTACAACACAAAAAAAAAAATAACATTTTCGCAACGTGAATTTAACCTATTATTTACGGCAACATAAAGACACCATAATCACACATGTAAAATCGACAAACACGAAAAAATAACATTTTCGCAAGCAACGAAAACACACCACAAAAACCTTACAATCCTCTTAGCTAGTTAGATATTATCATTAACTGTATTTCCTTTTTCTCATTTCACAACTAAATACGTTTGTTGGAACTAATCATTTAAAAATATGGCTAACAAATTATTATTATTATTATTATTATTATTATTATTATTATTATTATTATTATTATTATTATTATTATTATTGTTATTATTATTATTATTCAATAAATATATACCCAAACAAATGAATAATTAATAATACAAAAATCCGGTACGACACAACATGAATAAAAATATGCCTAACAAATTATTATTATTAATGCTTACAATTTTAGTTATCCGTTATTAATTAATAATCTTAAAATGAAGATTAGTTTCCATTAGTGCATATCTTATATATGGAAGGAAAACTTTTGCATACCACATCCTTCACCCTCTCCCCTTTCATCATCGAAAACACACACACACCCACAAAGTCCTCTGCCTACTGTAACAACCTGCTTATCGCTCTCGTTGCGCCTAGCACCCAAGATTCGAATCATAATATAAACTATAACGCTTTCAACGCTAACGCATACACTATTACGCTATTCGCTAACGCTCAACGCAACGCAAACTCGAAACACATCTACTTAGGCCTTTGGGTATACTTTAACCTAACCTAACTTAACTCCACCTAAGTGACACATCAACTTTTTTTTCTCATTTCACTTTGTCTCACTCTAAAGAAATGGTTTAACAAGTTAACACATAACTCATTTAATGCACTTTAACATCGGGTTTTGTCTAAAAAAGAAAATATTAATTAATTTAATCTCTTAACATTGGGTTAACATGTTCACACATAACTCATTTAATGCACTTTAACACAAGGAGGGAGTGGTTTGCAATGTTAGTTAACATGACATGTCATTGTTAACACTCTAGATGTTAGTGTACATCCCATGGCCTTATGCTATGACCTATTAAAGTATATTATAATACTAGTATGTATATAAAAACATCTGGGTATTTAAAACTTGTTGAAACGCGAACTCACGGGCACGCGCAATTCGACTATCGCACTGAAACACAACGTAACCCACGATACTACTTATCTCGCTAAAACGATTAATGTACTTGCAACAATTAACAAAACAAAACGCATCAAACGAATAGAAAGTTGGGAAGCTAACTCATCCGTCAGGATGGGGCCCATCCGACAGGATGACCATCCGATCGGATGGCCATCCGATCGACTGGCCATCTGACACCTCACCAGCACCACCTTACTTCTCTCTCACACTATAAATACCTCCCACATGTCACTGTTCACTGATGTGACAGCCCTATCCGACCAACTCACTCCCAGCTCGTTCTCAAGCACTATTTCACTCGATTCAAGACTATTTCGTAAGTAATTCTCCCTAAATCTTGTACTTCCATCTTCACTACACACATCTCCATCATCTTCTCCATCTAAAACACTGATTTTCATCACGTAATCACCTGATTTGGGTTGCTTGAAGATGGTGTTCACTTGGTAACGTCATCTCATCAAGTTTAGCTCAGATCTAAAGGATTTCTACACATTTTAACACGAATCTTAAACAAAACTTCAACATTTCAACTGATTCAAACTTTCTTTCAACTTTTTTACACTCTTCTACTCAAAACCGATGGAATATGGACTCAACCTAACCTAAGACTCATTCTATAGTCTAGGGCCAGCTCGAAAACGGATTTCCACCCGAGAGGTGATCGACAAACGGGTTGAACATGAATTCCCATCAAGCTCAGCAGGTCTGATCGAATGGGGTGGTTCCCATCCGATTGACTGGGCTAGACTCGGTGTCGATTTCCGTTGTCTGACATGTCGTCACGTCATCTCCGTTAACTCGAAAATGTTTACTTGGAAAATTTTACAAAAACTTCAAATTACAGTCTGCAACTCACTCGAATAGCCATCCGATCGAATGGTCATCCGACAGCATGACCATCCGCCAGGATGACCATCCGATAGGATGACCATCCGAGATGATGACCATCCGTCAAGATGACCATCCGTTCGGATGACCTTCCGTCCGGATGCACTCTTACAACATTTAACCCACTTTTACCCCATTCGACACGCTAATTCCGACCGTTCAGCCCTGAGGAATACTTACGCATCGGTTCCCGTACACAGGCTGATCCGGCGCTCTCAACCATCCAACCAGATCGTGTTTATTTGTTGGACACGCACTGTGAGTATACTTGACCCCCTTTTTACGCTTTAAACACACTTTTGGGGTGTAACATACGTTTATATCGAAAACACACTTATCAAAACGCAGTACACAATCTAAACTATTATCACATGTGAATGACTGACGTACATATTTACACGTGATGCTTGATACATATATGCTAGGACTTTTACTCGTGACATTCCAACTTAACTAGAATAGTACTATAGTTCGACTCACGCCCGACGGGGTCTAGTTAAGACAAACTCGCACTCGTAAACGCACATCGCAGTCATCTCGGGACTTAGATGGTAGTTTTTTTCTTGTAGCGTATATGTTGTGTATCATGTTTATGTATGTGGAAATTCGCAGCGCTTTTATCTACTTTATGCTATATTAAACCTGTATACTCGCCAATACATTTTTGTATTGACTTTATTTTAACGTACGTTGCAGGTTAAACGCATGTTATCTCAATCAAGATAGGCTACTTTAGAAACTCACCTAAAATCTAGGTTGTCGGATTTGTATTATTCGAGAGACATGAAATCTGTACGACTTTGTGTGAAATATTTGTCTATTAGTATGGGATAATGAACTTGTTAAATATTGTCGCTAAATTAGTTGTTATGGATTCTCTTGAGCAATCTAATTCGCCTAGTGCCACGCCCCGATGATTCCGCCATCGGTTGGGGTGTGACAGATTGGTGTTAGAGCCATAACTATAGGGAATTAGGTAAGATTGCCTGATCTGGCCTAGTCTATAGTCTAAGTACCACATCAGACCCTTTATGTGTGAACTATCTCTCTTATGAAAGCAAGGGATACCCGTACAAATTGGGACAACTCGCACAAAGTGAGTTACTTCGCATGAGTGAAACACCTCGTATGAAGTAAGTCACCTCGCCTAAGTTGTGCACTTCGTACGACGTATGCCAGCTCTTTCTAAAACGCTTACAAGCCTTTCCTAAGGCCGGAACTCACCTTGCCTTTCCTAAGGCTAACACAATATACACGATTGGAAACACTCGTATGACACAAATGAGCGATTACGTCAAGATTAGGTGTGAAAACCAAGAACTCTCGACGAGATCACTTACTCAGCGCATTACTCTTAGCACGAGAATCTTTCATCGAGTCCGGAGTGATATCCATATCTCGACGGAATTCTCCATTTCTATCCCATGGAGCTTCTGAATTTATTCAGTGAGAACCATCGCTGTCAGGAGCGAAGTTGTTAAGTCAGGGGTGAAACCCGCATCTTAATAACCTGTTTCACTCCCTAAAATGGTTTTCAAAAGATCTCACCAAATTTTCGACTGCACCAACGACTCAAGCCGCGTAGTAACTAGAAGGACGAATGTCGTAGCCGCATCCCGGTAAGGGCATAGTCTATTAGGCCAAAGCATGCGCTCGAACTCACTGTGGATAGTTGAATCACTTTGGATAGTCGACACCTCAAAACCTCAGGCACTCTATCTATTTTCTAGCCTGCAATCGCCGATTTTACGCGTCATCGAATTTTATTACATTTATATGTTTTCAAATGAAAATTTTACGCTTTATCGATTTCTCGACTTACCGATTTTCGCCTCCCTGCTTTACGAATGCACAACTCGCACGGCCATCGCAACCTAAAACAAGAGCTAATGCTCGCAACAAAACTAAATTCTAACAACTCTCCCTCTTAAACGCGTCCTCACGCTATCTATACAGGTAGATAAGTATATACGTGTCTAATATACGATGTACGATCGTATACGCTTATGTGAATACGTGGATATCTAGGAATTTCGTGTCTCCTATGTGGCACCTATGTGAATACGTATTACTATATCAACTGCAACAAGTTTTACGCGCTAACTCGCTAACGTAACACAAAATCATTATGATCGAATCTCATTCCAAATCTCTTTGTCTAGATGCCTTTGAACGCTTCTACCTCGCGACGTACAGCCAGAAGAAGAGCTAGATGAAACGCCGATAAGAGGACCGCCTCACTCGTGGCCAAGGAGGTGGCCAAGGTTATTCCTCAAATCGTTGCGCAAGTTCAATCTCTCAGCAACTCTCAAACTTCAGGAGACCCTAAGACCATCGCACCAAGGTCTACTTGGTCCTTTAAGCATTTCAAAGCTTGTGGTCTAATGGACTTCACAGGCGAAGAAGGTGTATCTCAGCTATTTCAATGGTTCGATGCCATCGAGGTTACCCTTCGTCAGAGTGGGTGCCCCGAGCATTTCCGTACCACATTCGCTACCGGAGTATTTCAATCAAGAGCCCTCGACTGGTGGACAGGCGAGCGTACAAACGGGGGAACGATGCAGCCTACGCACTCTCTTAGGATGAGCTGAAGGAGCTCATGAAGGAAGAGTACTGCCCTCCCTACGAAGTCCACAAGCTAGAAAACGAATTTTGGGATATCAAGCAAGTTGGAGGTGACAACAACGGCCTCACAGCAAGGTTCAAACAGCTTAGCATTATCTGTCCTAGCCAAGTTGACATTCCCGATAAGGCCATCAAGAAGTACTTACGCGCTTTGCCTGAGTGTGTGGGCGATATTGTCGAAGCTGCGAGACCTGCTACCATCGATAAAGCCTATCGCTTGGCCGCATAAATAAATGACAAGCGAATCTTGGATGGATTCTTCTCCAAAGAGTCCACTAGGAAGGCTAATCAAGCAATTGTCATCGAATCCTCCGACGAATCCTCAGACTAATCCTCCAATGAAAACGTGCCACCGCAAGACGCTCAGCCTAGCCACAAGAGAAAGAGCACGAGCCTAAATTATTCATCAACTGCAATGCCTCAACCAGAGCCTCTCCGAGCAGTTCCGCTTTACCCAAAGCGTAACTACACGGCAACTCTTCCCCTGTGTCAGAGGTGTACCTATCACTACCAGGCTGGAGTTGACTTTCGCTATTGCATCAATTGCAACTGTTATGGTTACTTCACCCACCACTGTCGCACAGGACCACAACACCAAGGCATGCTAGCACTCCCAGCACCGCTGACGCAATTTGCAGAACCAGCTGTCGCCGCACCAGTAGCACCAACAGTCACGGCACCAGCAGCAGAAGCTCCAACAGCAATCGCAGCCCAAGCAGGAGTCTTCAACATCAACACCGACCAGGCGCAGAACGACGTAGTTAACGGTAGAATTTCCGACGTTGTTACTTGTGTTTCATGATTGTTCTATCGGACGATGTTGCCACGATACACGATGCCGACACTCGCTCACTCTGTCTCCCTCTCTCTCGCTCGCTCTCTCTCTCTCCCTATCGTACTCGCATTTAGTCTAAGCTCACACACAGATTCTATTACTAGCACTATGTACAATATATCATGATATAGTATGTTTTACCCCAACTATGCACTCCTGGAATAAGGTACGATAAAAGTGCAAGGAACAAACTAATCACGGGTGCACACATGCTTATTTTGGTCAGTGCACGAAGACCGTAGTAAGTTCTAATGGTGCCATAATGTTAAAAGCATGGTTAAGCGTGGTGGATACACCGCTGGTACTTCCTATATATAAGTGTCTTAACCATGTAGACAAAGTGTGACATCTATTCACGGGACGTAAGTGGTGTGGTTTAAGCATGGTGGATACGCCGCTGGTACTTCCTATATATAAGTGCTTTGCCATGCTAACAAAGTTTCATGAAGAAAATGCCATGTGGAGTTGAACGTTATTAGACCTCTTATAGTATTGTGATTATTTTCAACACGCTAAACTCCTTCGCAAGGCGTAACATCTCAATCGCATCGTCGCTAGACTTTTCCTGAGTCTACAACACATGAAATTGCATCATCGCTGGAGTTTTAGTAAGTCTACAACGCAGTGCAATCGCATCATCGCTAGACTTTTCGTAAGTCCCCAACGCAACGCAACGCAATTGCACATTCGCTGGAAATCTATTACACTTTGCTCTCGCTTTCCCTCTCAACGCTTCAATGCTCACCGCATCTATCACACTCATCACTTCGATACTCTCATTGCTTTTGACACTTATCACATTTATCAATCTCAACGCTTCGATACTCGCGTCGTTTTTCCCTCTCGACGCTTATCGCTTACCGCTCACCGCTTATCGCTTATCACACTGAGCATCCCCGTTACTTCAATATTTTTGCATCATCGAACTATTCGCGCACGCTCTCAATCGCTAACTAAGTTTACAATCCGCTTTTTCGCCAAACTCGGTTCGACCACTTACCGCTTGGACCGAGGATACGAAAATCTATCCGTGTCATGTCGGCATGCATGACATCGCTTTACGAAACGGAGGTAATATGGTCAAAACATGGTGGATACCTCGTTGGCACTTCATATATATAAGTGTTTTAGCCATATTAACAAACTTTCGTGGAAAGATGCTGTTAGTGCAGTATGTCTATCGCCTTTGTCAATCCAAATCGTAGCATAACGGAGAATTTAACGAAGTCTGAACGTTGTTAAGACTCATCCAATCGGATGTCAATCCGACCGGATGAGCCTTAGTGTTTGCCTATATAGTAGATCCTTGCATGTTGTTTAGAACTTTTGCCACTTTGCCATTTTTGTCATTTGCACTTTGGAGAGCTATTGTGTTAGAGAGAGAAGCTAGAGAGAGAAAGTGTTGTACGTGATTCAGGTGTTGTATACGTTTTCAGATCTTTCTAATAGAATCACAGTTAATATTACGGTCTTGTGTTCGGTCCACATACGTGTACGGATTCCGCACGTCACACGTATCGGTTCGCAATCGTTACGAAGTCATCAAAAACCGATCCTACAAGTGGTATCAGAGCAGGAGCTCGATTGCACGGATCAATCGCACAAGAATTCATCAGATTCTGATCAATAATTCATCCAGATTTGTCAAATTTCTTCATATTTCTATCTTTTTCACTTTTGGACTGAAAAACTCAAAATTAACATGGCTTTCAAGGTTAAAATTGGCTGATTTTTGAATATTATATGCGAAAATCATAATCGCACAAGCCTACACAATTTCAGAGCAAAATTCCAAGTAATTAGAGAGAAATCAAGATTTTTGTATCCAATTCGATAAACATGTTCACGGTTGTTGTTCTAAGTGATGTTCATCGATCGGATGGCTATCCGATCGGATAACCATCCGATCCAAAGTCTCATCCAGTAGAAGTGAATTTTGTTTATAAAGTGCCAAGTGTTGGATTACAATTCGAACGAATCGCCATCCGATCGATTGCATTCATTAACAGTTGACTTTGTTGACCCTGAGTTGATCGGATTACTATCCGATCCACGGCACATTGTTCATTTTATTTATTTTAAAGTTCAAGCATCGAACGGTAATCCGAATGGATTGCCATCTAATCCTAAACACTTTATTTGTTTGTTATACAGGTTCAAGTGTCGAACGACCATCTGATCCCCGACGTATTAGTCAAATCGTCGAACGGCCATCTGATCCATTGAAACTTGGTTCTTGAAATTTAATGTTCAATCGTCGAATGGCAGTTCGATCGAACTGACATCCGATCCATGGCAGTTGATTTGTTTGTTAAAGTGTAAATCGTCGAACGGCAATCCGAATGGATTGCCATCCGACACCAAGCAGTTATATAACCTTTGACTGGTGTTGACCACATCTGATCGAAGTGCAATCCATACGGATTGCCATCGGATCCATTTATCATCTGATCCAATTGATTGTGTTTGTTTAAAACTGATTGTTTGTTTGGTTGTGTATTCGCAGGTGATAAACAAGAAGCATCATGGGTGAAGAATTCTATAACACCTTTTACAAAGCTTTCACATCAGAATCTTCGGAAACATCAACTGTCACACCAAAAACAATAACAAAAGCAATAAATGATAACATTAAACATGATAACTTCTCTGGGACTTATTCGAAACCACCTAAACTTGAGAATATAGAAGATTACACATGGTGGAAAGAGAGGTTTTTGAACTGGACCAAGGCATATGCTCACGAGAGTTGGTTTTGTTTGGAGTTTGGATATAACCGACCGATAAACGATAAGCATGAAGAGATTTATCTCAATGATCTTTCCGATGAAGACAAACGAAAATTTTCTTACGAACAGAAAATGATTGCACTGATTAAGCAATCAATCAGAGATGATATTTTTTCTTTGTTAGTTCATGATGGTTCAACAAAATCGGTCTAGGAAGCGTTAAGGGTTAAAGCTGAGGGTGGTAAACAAATTAAAAATAACAAAATTGCTTTATTTAAAAAGGAGTTTGATTTGTTTGATAGTTTAAAAGGAGAGTTGGTGAGACAAATGATTGAGCGATTTTGCCATCTAAAAATTGAGCTTGATAGGTTTGGGATAGTAAAAACTCGAGAGGAAGTAATTGACAAGATATTTGAATCGTTACCACGAGCTGATCAGTGGCAAACGTTTGTTTTTATTTTGAAAAATGATGTGTTATATGAAACAATTACTCTCGATGTGTTGATCGAAAAAATTGAAACTCATGAGCTTGAATTGCAGAAACAGAGCAAGATGAGTAGTTCTTCATATCAACAGAATGTTGGTCTTTACTACAAAGGTAGTACACCTCCGGTAACTGTAAGCGAATCACCAAAGACACCATTCAGTGTTGAGAAGTCAAAAGAACAACAAAAAGGTTCATCTCCTGCAAATGAAAATTCTGATGAATCTGAGGAAATTCTCTGCAACATTGCGTTGAAATTAAAGAATTCTCCAGCAATGAGCATTAACGCAGCTAAACAACAAATGATCTTTCTTGCATCAATTTTGAAATCATATGAAGGTCTGTATTTGGGAAAATTGGAAATTCAGAACTAACAAAGGAAGACTATGACCAGATAGATCCAACAGAAATGGAACTCATTGATATTCGATGGTGTTTAGCAAGTTGTATTCGAAGAGCTCAGAGGTATATGGAGACTACCGGCAAACAGTCAATCGGTGGTCCGTCAACAAAATTGGGATTCGATAAATCCAAAGTGGCATGCTTCAAATGCAAGCAAAAAGGTCATTTCAAAAGAGAATGCAACAATTCTGCAGTTGACGAAAACGAAAAACCTTTCAATGATGATTATTATTAAAGAGCAATTTATCACCGTAGCAAAGAGGAAACGCCAAATTTGAAACGAATTAAAAATAATTCCAAAGAAAAATCAAGAGCTTGTGTGGTGATACAAGATGACGAAGGGTTTGACTGGAGCGAGTTTCTTCCAGAAGATGATCTTGTTGATGAATGTTTCAAAGCAAAAGATAAAAAGAAAGCATTGAACAAACATCATCATGTTCTCGTTGCTGAGATAAAGGAAAGAAGTCGAGAAGAAATTCTGAAAGAAAAGACTGAAAGAGAAAGATTCTTTGCTGGTTGTTGAATTGAGAAAATGCATGAAGAGTATGAGCAAGCAAAGTATTACGGGAGATACGACAAGAAAAGAGATTGCTATATCAACAAAAATGGTGATCCTGTCGTTCATCGAAAAGAAGTTGTGTTTGATGATGTTCTTGCAGTAATTCCTCTGTCTAGCGAATATTACTCGAATGTAAAAGATAAAACTTATCTGAATAGGCTGGATAAGATAATTCGTGATGTGATGACCTCGAGTTTGAAAAAGAGGGATGAAGAAAGAATGAAGAAAAATGTTGAAGAATTAGTTGGTGATTTAAAGAAAATTGATGAAAAGAGAAAGTTGAAAATGTGAAAGAGGATGAGAAGGTGAAAGAAAACGAGGTTGAAGAGAAAGTTGTTACTGAAGAGCAGCAGAAAGAAGAAGAAGAAGAAGAAGAAGAAGAAGAAGAAGTGAAAATAGAGAGTTTGGATGTTGGTGCTGATGTTGTTGGTAATGGTGAAAAAGAGAAGAAGAAAGAAACTGATCAGAAACAGACAGCAGAAAAGGCTAAAGTTCCAACACTGAGGTAAACATCTCAACTAAATCTGTAGTTCAAAATAAATCAGTAGAACAGTGCAAGAAATGCATGGAAACGTGCAATGCTTGTACTGAAAAAGATGAAAAATTCAGAACAAGAGACATTGAATTTACTAAAATCGAAGAAACTTTCAAAAATAATTGTAAAGAAATGTTAGAAAACGAAAAGGTTTTGAAAGATAATAATGAAAAACTAACACAAAATTGTAAGAATTTAGAAAAAGAAAATGAAAGTTTAAAAGATAAGGTTTCAAAAATGACTGAAGAGTGTTTACAAAAGGAAAATGTTTTTCGAGAAATGAAAAAGGAATGTGATTCAATAAAATTGGCCTATCACATTACAAAAGAGTCATATGAAGATGTGAAAAGTCAAATGAAACTTGTTCAATCAAGATTGAAATATTGTTCTGAAACAACTGATACGCTTATGCGACAGTATTCAATAAAGCAACAAGTTGTAAACTCTTACATTGAGGATGTTGCTAAGCTAAAGCGTCAAATAGCTGATTTAGAACAAGATAACAGCAAGTTACATAGCTATCATGCTTCATCATATGTGCTTGAACGTATTTTCAACATAAAACCGGGTGATGATGATTCTGAGAAAAACAAGAAAGGTATTGGATCAGAGTTTCATCAAGTTCCACCTCCGGAAAAGTTTGCATTTTATGATGATGAGAAGGTGGAAAAAGCTTTCAACATGGTTGATCAATTTCCAGATAACATTGACGTAACCTATTCCAAATCTGACGAGTCCGTCGAAACAGGTAAGTCTGAATCACAAGATGAAAATGAAGGTAGTTTTCATCAAGGTTATCTGAAAAACTCAAAATCTGAGAAAAAGGCGAATGAGGATTCAAAAGGATTGGTGTATACCATGATTGGATCGGACAAATTATTCTCAGATCTTGAAGTCCCTATTCAGAATGTGATTTCAGAAAAGATTGACAAAGTTTTCAAGATGGTTGAGATTGAAAAGTCTGAGATTCCAAAGTTTGATGGAAAGAGTCATAAAACTTTTTATAACAAACCTGGTTTTAAAAAGAAAAACATGAAGGCTGGGTTGGGTTATAAAAAGAAACATAATTGGAAAAGAACTGAAACGCCAAATTATCAGAAAAAGATGAATTTTGTTCACGGAACAAGTTCCGAAGAAGAGAAAGAACTCAAATTTAGACGACAGTCTAATGAAGAGTTCTATGCTTAGAAAAAAAACAACAACAGGTCAAAGATGTCTCAAAGAGAACATGTTTTAAATGTGATCAAATTGGACATCTTGCACGCAAGTGTCCAAATCTAAAACCTGTTGGTGTTGAGACAAAAAGGAAGTCTGATGATGTTGAAAGACAGAAATCTGAGGATGTGAAACAAAGGCCAACCAGATTTGATTCAAAACAAACTTGGAGGTACAACACAAACAAGTTTGCTTCGAATCAAACTTGGAAATCAAACCCGACTAGGTTCGGTTCAAGACAAACCTGGAATTCTCACATACCCAGATTTAGAACAACACAAAGTTGGAAAACAACTGTCGATGCAACGAAACCAAATCAGTTTTGGAAAACAAAAGTTGTTGAAAATCAAAATGTTCAAAAAGATTCACATTTTTCTAAAAGAAGTGCTTCAAAAGGACAAGGCTGGGTGGTTAAGAGACAAACTATTTCTGAACAGAAAAATGATTCGATCAAAAAGTATGAAGTAAAAGATGAAAAGTTGTTTGTTCAAAACGATGATAATTTTCCGAAGTGGAATGAATCATTTTGTGTCGAAATGCCTCAGGTCAAACAGACCTGGGCTAATTTGTTCAAGTAATTGAATACATTGAATGTACAGGTGCTCAAGAAAACTGAATGTCATCTAAAGGAATGTCGGAGCAGCCTGACACGAGAAAAGGAGGCTGCTGAACCCTGCGTCTGAAATCAGGGAGTTTATTTTTGTACATAAATGAAAAATATTTCAAAAATCCTAAAAATTGAAAATTTTGAAAAAATCAAAAATATGTTTGTTTTTAAATTTTGTCAAAAATTTGAAAAATTCCAAAAAATATGATTGAGTAAATACGCCGAAATCCTCACGGCTGAACAAACATGATTAATTTCACAAGATTGAAAAACGGTTTTCAAATTGTAAAAGATCAATGTGTTGTAAATCATGGGGGTATATTTTCTGCAAAGCAGAGCATGAGATGCAGAAAATGGATGGCGAGACAAAGCTATCAACATCGGTTTCAAATTTTCTTTAAATGTTTTGAATTTTAGGGGGAGTAAGAGTTGATTTTTAGAACATACAAAAACATTTGAAAATTTGAAAATTTGAAAAAGCCAAAAACATGATCAAATTCAAAAAAGAGTTTTTGTGTAAAAAGAGGAAATGATAGTATATCAGTAGACAATCACATTACGCTAAAGAAACGGAAAGTTAAAAATGTGATAAACGGTCTCACTGATGATATGCCAGTAGGTTTTTACACGCTTAGTAGATTGTTGTCGAGATATAAACCTAAATATCAAATACTTACTTATCTCGTGGGGAACATATCTCGGATATATGGGTAACCCCCGAAATCTTGTTTGAGAGATTGCCTGATTCTGAGATACTAGGTCTTTATACTGTTTGATATCTGGGGTATCATACCTGGTCTTCTGATATTGCGGAAGCAATGGCCTAGACCTCGTATAATACTTTACGCACTTTTTAAAGCTTACCCTCTGCATAAAAATTGAAAAATATCGAAAGACATGAATCAATTGCAGTTGAATAAAAGATTCTCTAAAGGGAACATACCTAAAGTCGAGCCTTCATCTCTTTGACTGAACGGAAGTTCATACCTGAGCTCTCAAGGTCTCGCACTAACCTGTAAGACTGAATCTAGGGAATTTTGATACGGGAGTATATTCTAAGGTGGGACACACAAATAAGTTTAAGTTCTTAAAACACTAATCTCGTATCTCGAATCAATTGAACTTTGTGTAAAAATTTAAGTGGATAAGTATACTGACAATCTAAGTGAGTCGCTTAGAACTTAAAGTGTTTAAAGCTCAACAGTGCTAGTGATTTGTCATAAGCTGATATGATCCTCTGAGACGAACTCAAACAAAAATATTGTCTGTAAATATGTTTGTAAATATTAGTTTACTGCTTTATATTTCAGAAAAATACAAACTGTTTTTGATTTCACTTTTATGTTTATCGCCTCCGTCAATCCAAATCGTAGCATAACGGAGAATTTAACGAAGTCTGAACATTGTTAAGACTCATCCAATCAGATGACCATCCGATCGGATGTCAATCCGGCCGGATGAGCCTTAGTGTTTGCCTATATATATCGTAGATCCTTGCATGTTGTTTAGAACTTTTGCCACTTTGCCATTTTTGTTATGCACTTTGGAGAGCTATTGTGTTAGAGAGAGAAGCTAGAGAGAGAAAGTGATGTACGTGTGCAACACTCATCTTATAATACTATTGTTTAATCATACAATAACGGGCTTTTTAAAACGAAATACATAGCAAACAAAAACTTAGTTAATAAACTAAGATGTACTTCATTATAGCATTTAAACATAGTCAACTAACTAGATTAAAACATTCAACGTTTAGAAGTGTTTACAAAACAACATGGTTTGAACTAGATTAGATTATCGCGGAAGCATTCAAAACTTGTGTTCGGTTCTTGATTTCCTTGCTTGATCAACATCCACAACGAAACGAGCATTACCTAGGGTCAAAACCACATCAATTATTAGTTTTGACATCATAATATAAAATAAATTCAAGTTCTATTGCTAAACAACGAAAAACAAACAAAATCAAAATTTTATTTCAAACCGACCGTAGGTTACTGTTTGGCAAGATCAAAACAGAACTGCCAGACTGTGAGTCACGGTTCAGAACCGTGGCCCACGGTTCGCCCAGCTCAAAGCAGAACTGCCAGACTGTGAGTCATGGTAAGCAGAACTGCCAGACTGTGGGTCACGGTTCAGAACCGTGGCCCACGGTTCGCCCAGCTCAGATTTCTTTATTTTTTTTCGCTTAATTCCTCATAATTTTTTATTTACATATCTGCTTTAGCCGATTCTTTTTCCTATACGTCCGTATTAAGATTACGGATCTAACCATATAAATTTCACTTAACGAAACCCAGATTGTGAACGAATGGCCCACAAAATCCTTGTTTTGATTATTCGACCCGTTAACTATGTGTGCAAATTGTTCGCCAATTTATTCTTTGGCATTCTAATCTTATTTACCCATTCCCCGGACTTGAAATTCTTGGTGTATCCGTACCATTACATGGCTTAACGCTCGTATTCGAATTTCATGCTTGTTTTTTTTATAAATTCAAGCATTGCCACTCTATGCCATTCTTGCAACTAGTTTCTACCATTCGACCCGGTAACACGGATTCATAACCTTAACTTAGTATATCCATTCATTACTAAAATTGCTATCTAGCACCAGCGCAATATGAGGCTTTCAAATCTTTACGCGTAAGAATCGATATAAGGACATAGTTTTGACCCGTTCGGTTGACGAGTGAAAATCCTCACTTTAATATCAAGCCAACTATTTCTAACCAATATTTTGACCCATTTGAATGTCGAGTGGGCTTCGCCACTTAAATGACACGTCAAACGCATATACTACATTATGACGCCATTAATAAGCTAAAACCAAATGTTTATACGTAATGTAACGGGACCAAAGTCACGTACCTTTCAAAGCACCCCTTTCAGTCGCGCGTCACCACCAGCTTGTCCACTTGACGCTCCAGTTTCCTTTCCTATAGAGTTCAATCACAACCCTTTTAGAACTCTTTTGTTTACATGTAATGCATAATTTGCCATAACTCTACAAACACGCATTTTAGCACAAATTTCCAGTTTTTAATCTTCTTTTAGGCATTTCACAAACACTTTAAAGGCACAATTTCTCACAACTTATAATTAAGTTCAATATTTGTCCTTTAGCCAAGATAAACATCAATTTAGGCAAGTTCACATCAGTTTTCACATTAATCGAATCTGAACTTGTTTCATAGAACTCAAATTACACTAAGATAACATTATAATCCTAGTGTTCAACATGTTTCTACAAAACCCACTTATCACCTTCAATGGTGATTATGAATTTCACAAGAGTTAGGCAAAATTCCAACAAGTAATTGACTAGGGTTTATCCCTAGACACTATTTCATTCAAAACAACTATCATGCAACATCAAATTCGAATCCCTATGTTCATTCAGAAATTTTAGATGAGAATTTTCTACAAAATTTACATACCTTATGATCCCTTTCACAGAGGTGATCACTAATCTATGTTCGGATTTTGATTTGGGACTGAAATTGGTCTTCAATTTTGATCAAAAGCATGAACTAGGGTTTTGGAGAGTTCTGGTCGCCTTCCTACGTTTGGTCGATCTTCAACACACTCAAAGGTTTGGTTTTTGTGTTAATTAAAATTGTTTTTATTAAATCAAGTTTCAAGTTTAACACTTTAGCCCCTCAATTTCTCCTTAGTTTATATTTTGAGTGTTTCAATCCCACTTATGAGTTACTACAAGAATTGTAACTAACTGGGTTATTTAGTCCTAGTTAGTTTGTTCTTGTTTATTTTGTGCTTTATAATTTTAATATATAGTTTTATATTTTCGGGGTGTTACAAGTCCACCCTGCTTAGAAAGGGTTTCGTCCCCGAAACCATAGTACGTACCAAATAATGTAGGGTAGAGCCGTTGCATCTCTTCTTCGGACTCCCATGTGGTATCCGAACCCTTTCTATGTTCCCATTTAACCTTTACTTGATTAATCACTTTGTTCCTTAAGCTTTTCACTTTACGATCCAGGATCGCGATCGGCTTCACCGCATAGTTAAGACTATTATCCACTTTAATGTCATCATAGTGAATGTAAGCTGTTTCGTCGGCTAAACATTTCCGGAGATGTGATACATGAAACGTGTTATGTATCCCACTCAATTCCTCAGGCAGTTTGAGACGGTACGCTACCTTACCAACCCGTTCGATAATCCTGAATGGCCCAATAAATCTCGGGCTTAATTTTCCCTTTTTTCTGAACCGAATAATTCCCTTCCACGGGGATACCTTTAACATAACTTTGTCACCGGCTTGAAATTCAGTTGGTCTCTTTCTTTTGTCTGCATATGATTTTTTTCGATCCTGAGCTGCTTTCAAATGGGCTCGGACCAAATCAATCTTCTCATTCGTGATCTGGACTATATCCTTATGTGCAAGCTCACGTGGACCAACCTCGCCCCAACACACCGGGGTTTGGCATTTTCTACCGTAATGCATCTCGTACGGAGCCATACCTATGCTTGCGTGGTAACTGTTATTATATGAAAATTCGACCAATGGTAGATAGACATCCCAACTACCCCCGAAGTCGATAATGCATGCCCGTAACATATCCTCCAGTGCCTGTATTGTTCTTTCACTTTATCCATTCGTTTGTGGATGGTACGCGGTGCTAATGAACAATTTAGTTCCCATTTGTTCTTGGAATTCACGCCAAAAGTTCGAAGTAAACCGGGTATCTCTGTCGGACACAATAGATATCGGTACCCCCTGGCGTGCCACTATTTCATTGGTATATACCTTCGACATCTTTTCGGATGTATAAGTCTCATGAATCGGAATGAAGTGAGCACTTTTCGTCAATCTATCCACAACTACCCATATAACATCAAAACCGCGGTTGGTTTTGGGCAGTTTGGTCAACAAGTCCATTGTGATTTGCTCCCATTTCCAGACTGGGATATCCAACGGTTGCAGTTTACCATACGACTTTTGGTGTTCTGCTTTGACTTGCAAACATGTCATGCATTTCTCCACATATTTTACAACGTCTCTTTTCATCCGGGCCACCAATAGTTTTGCTTTAAATCGTTATACATCTTGGTTGCCCCGGATTAATTGAATAACGGGATTTATGGGCTTCGTCAAGTAAGAGCGCCTTGACTCCACACGAATTTGGAACCCATATCCTCCCAAAACGCGTGTTTAACCCTTGGTTACCATCCGCCAGTTCTTTCAATTGGCCAATTATTCTTTCCTTCTTCACATTTTCCTCCTTCAATGCTTCGATTTGAGCTTGCCGGATTTGTTCAAGGAAACCCGATGTTACAATTAGTTGCATTGATCGCACTCGAATGGGCGTATAATCTACCTTTCGGCTCAACGCATCCGCCACCACATTAGCTTTTCCCGGGTGGTAATGTATATCACAATCGAAATCCTTGACAGTTTCTAACCACCGCCTCTGCCTCATGTTTAATTCCTTCTGATTGAATAAATATTTCAAACTTTTATGGTCGGTAAAGATCGTGCATTTTACCCCATACAAATAATGGCTCCATATCTTTAAAGCAAATACCACCGCCGCCAATTCAAGATCGTGCGTAGGATAGTTCTTTTCATGCGTCTTTAGATGTCTCGAGGCATAGGCTATAACCATGCCCCGTTGCATCAAAACGCACCCAAGACCCGAATGTGACGCATTCGAGTAAACTACCATGTCTTGAACCCCATCCGGCAATGTCAATACCGGAGCGTGGGTCAACCTTTCTTTAAGCGTTTGGAACGCTTTTTCTTGATCTTTGCCCCAAATAAACTTTTCATCTTTACGGGTGAGCTTGGTCAATGGCGTGGCAATCTTGGAGAAATCCTGTATGAATCTCCTATAATATCCCACAAGCCCCAAAAATCTTTGGATTTCCGAAGGATTCTTAAGAGGGTTCCATCTTGCCACTGCTTCTATTTTTGACGGGTCTACTAACACCCCGTTCGCACTAATGATGTGCCCGAGAAACTGCACCTCTCGTAACCAGAAGGCACATTTTGAGAACTTTGAATACAACCTCTCTCTTCTGAGCGTCTCCAACACTTCACGTATATGACTTGTGTGTTTTGCTTCATTCTTCGAATACACTAAGATTTCGTCGATGAACACTATTACCGACTTATCCAACATTGGTTTGCACACCCGGTTCATGAGATCCATGAAAGCCGCGGGTGCATTGGTTAACCCGAAGGACATCACGAGGAACTCGTGATGTCCATACCGTGTACAGAAGGCCGTCTTCGGTACATCCTCTTCCTTGACTTTCAACTGATGATACCCCGATCTAAGGTCGATCTTGGAGAACCAACTTGCACCTTGCAATTGGTCAAATAGGTCGTCAATTCTTGGGAGCGGATATCGATTTTTCACCGTGGGTTTGTTTACCTCCCGGTAATCGATGCACATGCGTATGCTCCCATCCTTCTTCACAAATAGCACCGGTGCGCCCCACGGAGACACACTTGGCCGAATAAACCCCTTGTCGAGCAAGTCTTGGATTTGAGACATCAATTCTTGTAGCTCTGATGGCGCGAGCCGATACGGCGCCTTGGCCACAGGTTTTGCGCCCGGAATCAATTCGATTCCGAACTCTACCTCCCGTTTTGGCGGTATTCCCGATAAATCTTCCAGAAATACATTGGCATATTCACGTACCACCAGTACATCTTCAATCTTTGGCGATTCTTTATCTGGTTCGTTTGCGTATATCATGAACGCTCTACATCCACGCCTCATAAGTTTGTGAGTTTTTAGCATCGAGCACATAACGGGATTACCCCCTTTTTCGCCATAGATGGTAACGTGTTTTCCACTTGGAGATGTTAACTTAATCTCCTTGCGGAAACTGTCACACCCCAACCAATGGCGGAAACATCGGGATGAGACGAAATGTGAAGATTGCTAGAGACATCATAACGCTATTTGTGACAATATTTAATAAACCGATTTCATTTCATAAAGTAAATTGTAAATATTACAAGAAATTCAAATACAACAAGTTCAAAGAAGTACATAACAACATAAGGAAAATTGATACAACATTTTAAACCTAAACGTCTATATGTGTATCTAGGCATCAACGCTACTTCTTTTCATAGCATCGTCATCAACCTGTAACATGTTTAAAATACAATTCAATGCAAAAGCAAAGGCGAGTATACAAGTTTAAGCATAAGTATAAGTATAAGTATAAAAGTTTAAAACGAATCCACATGGCAACTTAGTCTATACGAGATCAACCTAACGTGGCATGCAATATTTCTAGCCAACCTCTATTTACGCAAGAAAGTTTAATTAATTCAACATGATCCAAGTTTAAGGGGGGCGGTGCGTTACTCCTATAGCGCTATACATGTCGAATGGAGGCTCGTGAAAGCTAATGACTAAAACATATCACATAAGTATGGTCCACGTAAGCATCAAGTATCATAACATTGTATTCATGTATAAGGAATGTTTTCATGCATTGCATAAAGAATAAGTTTAAGCGTAGTTTAATAGTTAAACATGTTACAACCCAAAAAGTGGTAAACATAAAAAAAGGGGTTGCGAGTATACTCACAAATTTGCATATGCTTTCCGATTATCCAATGTGACGAAGTTGATGAGGTTAGGAGGTTGAATATGTTCGTGTAGGGATTTAGAAAGTTAAAAACACAAAAATATAGGTATTCGAAAGTAATCATCCTTTAACACCAAGTACTTGTTCTTGACACTATGAAACCTCAAGGGTTAATGTTTACATGAGTAATATACTCATTAGAATCGTAACAAGTCTTATGTCTTAGGTGATGTTATTCTAATATCTTGACGAATGAACACGAGTCCATCATCAAGGGTTCGAATAGTATATATATGTATAAGTATTATATGTATTATTTAGTCCATTAGTCAAGCATGAGGTAGAAGATAAATCTTCATTTAGGTACCTCTATTGTGTCATAGAATTCATGTAGGAGGTAGGAAGAACAAGCTTTCATTTAGGTACCTCTTATGGTTCACCACTACACTTGATGTAAAAACATACAAGGAGGGTCATGAACTAATATCAATACAAGAATAAGAAACAACTATACTAAGAGAAATCATCAAGTAATGTGGGGATTCTATGTTGGACAACCCAAGTTGGTCCATAATCACACCTTCATCAAGCTTGAAGCTTGAACATGACTTGTGGGTTAAAAACCCTAAACAAAATAGAAAGTATATGAGGATTAACCTCTGATTTTGTATGTCTCAACCTTGTTTTTAAGCCTAACTAACCATAGAAGTGGTTATAAGCATAAGGACATAGGTTTGAGATGAGTTAGACTCAAGTTGAACAAGTTTAGTAAAGATTAGATGAAATCAGAAATGAACAGTGAACTTTGGAGCCTTTTTGCCGGAGTTCCAGGGACTTATTTACTGTGAAAAAAACCCATGGAATCGAAGCCAAGGTCAATCCAAGCACATAGGAAAAAAAATGGACCAAATCGGACAAGAAATGAAGAAGTTAATTATGCTCATTTTCATATGAAGGCGACAATCTGTCCGAACCTTAGAATCCAGCTGCGATTTGGAGTGATTTTGAGAGTGTTTAAGTGTTGCAAAAGTGGTAGGGAGGTTGATTATAAGTGGTATTTATAGGGGGAAGGATTTGGGTTAAGTTGGGTTGACATTTAATACAAGTAGGTGGTGGGTGAACAATAAAAAAAAACAACTTAAAATCTGCCTAATAGTTCCGATCGCTGTTTTGGCAGCCTATAGTCTTATTATTTTTTTTAGCAATTAATTCCCTCAAGTTGGTTATCATATATTAAAGTTGTTTCAATGAATCACTAGTATATTTCAAATCATAATATGGAAAATCCACCTATTGGCTGCAAGTTATTGGACCAAGGATCAAGGTGTGGCCGCCCAAATGGAGGCTGTGGATGTCATTGGGCTGTAAGGCCTTGAGCCAAGATGTGTTTCAACTTTACGTTTAATATTTAATATGTATCATGTATTATTAATATATATGATTAAGTAATTCATTTAAAATGTCTAATTTATAGAAACATGAATTTTAACAAGTTGTATAAAATAAAGTCTAGGTTGTGCATTGTGAATGTAGAACCAAGTGTTTGTATAAGATAAACGTCTAAATTCATGTATTGATTGTAAGTTACGCATGTGTTTACAAGGGTACGAGTACGCATCAAATGTATAAAATGTTTAGGCATGTAAAAAAAATAGATGAAGTATAATTCGTATGAAATAATTAATTTTATTACAATCGAAGTCTCGGATTACAATGATACGGAACGAAAAACGATTAAAAGAAATACATTTTTTCCGAAAATAGAAATATACAACAACCTTTCTAATTACAAAAAGTTACAAAAAGCGGGGTGTTACAGTCTCCCCTCCTTTAGGAAATTTCGTCCCGAAATTTATTCAAGAGGAAGACCTTGAAAGGCGTTTTGGATAAAAGAATGATCATCAAGATCAAGGCATGGAAGTTTTTGAAATGTTTGAAAAGTATGAAATTTTATGGAACGAAAAGATGGGTTTGTAAACAGAGTTCGTTTGATTAAAATGATTTGAGGCATTGGGCATAAGCAAAACACGCATGTGTGTGTATGATTTTAAACAAGTTTGAATAATTCGAGAGGTATTTTAAAGTATAATACTTTCAAAGAAAGTTTTCGTATAAAGTGGTATGTATTATAGGATTCGAATGTTTAAACCGATTGATTGCAAACGAGGTTTGTATAAAGGACAATGGATAACGGGGAATAATGGTGGTATGAGAGTGAACGATTGATCGAATAAATAAATGGGAGTATAAGGATGTTATATGTATTGGACAAACGAAAGTGGTGTGTTAAGGATGAGGTCTCGTCGTGGATAATTCGGATTTCGTGCATTTAGCAATGCGCTTGTGAGTTGTTAAAGTTTGTATGTTAGGTCTAAATATGGTCTGCAAAACACTGAATTTCCCATGACACGTTTTACGAAAGTTTGGTAACATGGTGAAAACACTTATATATAGGAAGTACCAGCGACGTATCCACCATGTTTTGACCACATTACGTCCGTTTCGTATTCGGTGTCATGTTACATTTCGTGTCTTACCATACACAGTAGTACACTCTAGAGTTCTCATGCGCTTATCACTATAATCCCGTGTGCACCCGCGATTATATTGATCATCGCATGATCCGCATAGCTTTTACTAGTTGTGTATGAATTAGGGTATACATAATTTAAAAATTAAGAATGTGTACGTGTAAGAATGTAGTATGTAAGCAAGTCCATGCTTAAGTATGTATGGGACCCACGTAAGCAAATCCCTCGGATTACGCTTGCGTACGGGTACGAATGTATGAATCATGAGTACAAAGGAAAGTATGAGCATAAGTTTAAGTATGAATACGCGTGTATATATGAGCATAACCATAAAACGTATAAGTAGTATGTGTATAAGCATAAGCATAAAACGTATCAATATAAGTGTAGGTACGAATAACAAAATTATGTATATAGTGTATGTTGGGTCATCACGGATTTAAGTGTATAAAAGCGTTCAAAAGGTTGAGTATGTAAATACGAACGGTATAAATGAAATTGTCACAAGATATCGACTAAAACGTGTACGATGATATGCATGTATAGTTGTTTAAGCGAAACGTGGAGTTTGTCAAGGTAAAAAAAAATAGATTGAGTTTGATTGGGAAGGTAGAATGTAGTTTGTGTATGTAAGAGGATATAAAGTATTCATTGGTTATGCATAACGTATTTTGTAATCATTGGAAATGCTACTTTGTTCTAAAAGAGTTTACGTAAGTTGAAGATTGTCGGTCCCCATGAAGTCTTCTTGCCCACTTGTTTTGAAGTTTGAGTGACGAATTGAGCGGTGTAGGAAAATGTTTTCGAAAAATGATAAGTTCGCTTCGTTTGAATTAAAACAAGAAATTTTTGAATTTTGGAGGTTCTTGTGAAAACGTTGATCCTTAGAAAAGGAATTTGGTATAAGAGCTTAGTGATCGTGAAAAGTGTTCTTAATAAAATACTTTGTTGATAAAAAAATGAGTTTTGGTACACGATCGAATAATATTTGTAATATTTTGTATGGAAGGTTGGTTTGATTTTCAATTGAAAAATAACGATTTTTAGTTTAATGATGCGAGATAAGTTTTAGTAATTACGTGGAATAATTTTTTTTTTTTTGCGGGCAATGGGTTTCTTAGGCCGACTAAAGTGATAAGTAGCATTTCGGGAAATTTTGAAAATCAAGAAATAGGCGTTTATGGTAATATTAAGAATTTCGTGGATGTGAGTGAGTGTGCAAATAGGTTGTGGGTTAAGAAGTAAGTTTAAATAAATAATGCATGTTGAGATGTATAAGAATTTGATTAATAATAATAATCAATTTGGGTATAAATATGATAGTGCGTATATAATAAAGTCTATTAAAAGAAAGTCTTGGTAACGATCATCTAAGTGAGGGGATCACCCCTAACTCGTTGGTGAGGTCGTTGTAAGATGGAAAAAAAGAAACGGAGTTAGTCGCCAAGGTAAGGAAATCACTCCTATCTTGATGATATGTCCCCATTTTTGTTACAAGGGATATAAATAAAGTTATATTGTATAATCGTATGAAAAGTATTAGTATAATGCATATGTAAAAGTGAAATCTCTAAGATAGTTCGAAATTGAAAAGAGAGGATTGTATCATAAAAGATCGAGATCAATAAAATGTGAGTTCGATTAAAACTTGGATGGTTCCAAAATGGAACATTGACTAACCAAAGTGGTCGAAATGTCTTTCGACTTTGAGTAGCATGCTTTGGCCTAATAGGTGAAATACTCTCGCCGACAAGTCGGTTAACGGTATTCACCCTTCCGGTTACTACATGTCCCAAATCAATCGAAATTTCGAGACTTGGCGGGATTTATGAAAAATCAAGGAGTGGAACTAGTCGACAAGGTGCGGGTTTCACCCCTAACTTGGCGATTTAGTATCCTAAGTGTGGTTGGTACTCGTCGGGTCAAAATTTAATTTCAACACTTTGACGAGGGTCCACTAGAATTTGAAATTTGAAATTTGAATTTCTCCATCAAGGTGAGGATTTCACTCCTAACTTGATGGTGAATTTCGTGTAAGAAAAAGAAAAGTAGAAGCATTGAGAGTCATTCCCCAAATTGTGGGTTTCACGCCTATTTTGGTGAAATCGTCTCGTTTATGTATTACGAGTGGTTTGTGAATTTAGAATAGTCGAGTAAAATGTATGGGGAAAAACGTATATTGAAGATTACGCAAACAAGTATAAACATGTCAAGAATGGCACATAAAAGGATGACATATTAAAACAAATATTAACACATAATAAAACATGTATTAACACATAAGAATAGCATGTCAAGTATGTTACATAAGGATAAATGACATATATGTTTAAAAGGCTCAAAGAGAATGTATAAGAAACACATAAGGTGGCATGCATGTAGTTTCAAACAAAACATAAGAATAAGGCTCTAAAACTATAGACTAGGTAAAAGCATTCCTACTTTTCCTAATTCCCTATAGTTATGGCTCTGATACCAATCTGCCACACCCCAACCAATGGCGGAAACATCGGGATGAGACGAAGTGTGAAGATTGCTAGAGACATCATAACGCTCCTATAATATCCCGCAAGCCCCAAAAATCTTCGGATTTCCGAAGGATTCTTCGGAGGGTTCCATCTTGCCACTGCTTCTATTTTTGACGGGTCTACTAACACCCCGTTCGCACTAATGATGTGCCCGAGAAACTGCACCTCTCGTAACCAGAAGGCACATTTTGAGAACTTTGAATACAACCTCTCTCTTCTGAGCGTCTCCAACACTTCACGTATATGACTTGCGTGTTCTGCTTCATTCTTCGAATACACTAAGATGTCGTCGATGAACACTATCACCGACTTATCCAACATTGGTTTGCAAACCCGGTTCATGAGATCTATGAAAGCCACGGGTGCATTGGTTAACCCGAAGGACATCACGAGGAACTCGTAATGTCCATACCGTGTACGGAAGGCCGTCTTCGGTACATCCTCTTCCTTGACTTTCAACTGATGATACCCCGATCTAAGGTCGATCTTGGAGAACCAACTTGCACCTTGCAATTGGTCAAACAGGTCGTCAATTCTTGGGAGTGGATATCGATTTTTCACCGTGGGTTTGTTTAGCTCCCGGTAATCGATGCACATGCGCATGCTCCCATCCTTCTTCACAAATAGCACCGGTGCACCCCACGGAGACACACTTGGCCGAATAAACCCATTGTCGAGCAGGTCTTGGATTTGAGACATCAATTCTTGTAGCTCTGATGGCGCGAGCCGATACGGCGCCTTGGCCACAGGTTTTGCGCCCGGAATCAATTCGATTCCGAACTCTACCTCCCGTTCTGGCGGTATTCCCGATAAATCTTCCAGAAATACATCAGCATATTCACGTACCACTAGTACGTCTTCAATCTTTGGCGATTCTTTATCTGGTTTGTTTGCGTATATCATGAACGCTCTACATCCACGCCTCATAAGTTTGTGAGCTTTTAGCATCGAGCACATAACGGGATTACCCCCTTTTTCGCCATAAATGGTAACGTGTTTTCCACTTGGAGATGTTAACTTAATCTCCTTGCGGAAACACACGACCCTCGCGTGATGTCGGGATAGCCAATCCATCCCGACCACTACTTGGAATTCTCCCATCGACATTGGAATCAAATCTATTGAATATTCTTCACCGTCGATACTCATTTTACAGTTTTGACACACGTTACACACGATAAAACTTTTATTGTCACCTATTTCTACTTCTAAAGGCATAGTTAATTTCGTCAGTTCGAATGAAGGATGTCGAATAAATCCATGTGAAATAAAGGATTTATTCGCACCCGTTTCAAATAACACATGTGCAGGAATAGAATTTATGACAAATATACCTGAGACCACATTGGGTTCCACCTTCGCCTCGGTTGTAGTTAACTGGAAGGATCTGGCTTTTGCTTTTGGAGTCTCCGTATGTGAATCCTTGCCATCCTTTTTCCCGACTAGCTCCGGGCATTCCGATTTCTTGTGACCCGGTTGGTAGCATTTATAACACACCGATACCTTCCCGGGGCATAATGTAGCCGTGTGCCCTGTCTTCCCACATATGGGACCTGGCTTATCTTTAAACAGGCACTCATCCTTGTGCCCTTTCCCGCATACCTTGCAGCTTGGCGACCCGCTTTTTCCTTCCTGTCTCTTTGACGACTCAGTCGTACGTGCCTTTTTCGTAGGGCTTGAATTTACAACTTGTGCCCTTCTTTCCCCTCTCTCTATCTGCTTCTTCAATTCTATCTCCATTTCACGAGCAGTATTAATGATTTCGGTGAGAGTCTCGTACTTCGAGGGAGTCATAAACTCCCGATATTCTGCACTTAGCATATTATAGTAATAATACACTTTCTGTTCTTCAGATGTCACCAACTCACCGCAAAACCTCAGTTTATCAAGAAAGATCCCCGTGATCTTATCGATAGATTCGCCTTTCTGCCTAAGCTGAATGAATTCTTCCTTGATTCGGTTAATAACTACTTTGGGGCTGCGGTGTTTAAGGAATGGCACCTTAAACTCATCCCATGTCATCGCTCTTGCCGCTTCGCTTCCAATTTCCTTTTTCTTATTATCCCACCAGTCTTTTGCTTGACCCCTCAGCTGACCCGTGCTATAAGCTACGAAGTCATTTGTGTCGCAGTGGGTTCTCTCAAATACCCCCTCAATATCACTTAACAAACGTTGGCATATTATCGGATCCACCTCTCCATTATAAAGTGGTGGTCTACATGCCATGAATTCCTTGTACGAGCAGCCCTTGCGTTCTCCCGACTTTTCTTTGGCTATGTTGGTATTATCCTCCAACTTCTTGATTCTCTCATCAACTACCGATAGTACCATGTTCTGGATTTTATCAATAAAGCCAGATAAGCTGTTTTAAATTGCCTTTCCTACTTCCTCGGCAATCACTTCCTTCATTTGCTCGGTGACTATCGGCACCGCATTAACATTACCTTCGTCCGTCATCTTTAAAAGCTGAAATATTTATACCAACCGTTAAACATTTCCTCTATAATAAATGTTTTATTTTCTTCGGTTTAGCCAAGTTCATAACTTGCTTTAACCGTTCTAATTTAATGCACTTTCCGGGTTTGAGTGTGTTAACACACCCTTCCCGTGCACGCCAATACATACTTCTCTTCTATATTTTATAAATCTACTAAAACAATTAACTCTTACCGGATGTTTGATCAAGCTTGAACCGAACACACCTTGTTAATAACCTTGAGCTCTGATTACCAACTTGTAACGCTCATCTTATAATACTATTGTTTAATCATAAAATAACGGGCTTTTTAAAACGAAATACATAGCTAACAAAAACTTAGTTAATAAACTAAGATGTACTTCATTATAGCATTTAAACATAGTCAACTAACTAGATTAAAATATTCAACGTTTAGAAGTGTTTACAAAATAACATGGTTTGAACTAGATTAGATTATCGTGGAAGCATTCAAAACTTGTGTTTGGTTCTTGATTTCCTACATCCACAACGAAACGAGCATTACCTAGGGTCAAAACCACATCAATTATTAGTTTTGACATCATAATATCAAGTAAATTCAAGTTCTATTGCTAAACAACGAAAAACAAACAAAATCAAAATTTTATTTCAAACCGACCGTAGGTTACGGTTTGCCAAGCTCAAAACAGAACTGCCAGACTGTGAGTCACGGTTCAGAACTGTGGCCCACGGTTCGCCCAGCTCAAAGCAGAACTACCAAACTGTGAGTCACGGTTCAGAACTGTGGCCCACGGTTCGCCTAGCTCAAAGCAGAACTGCCAGACTGTGGGTCACGGTTCAGAACCGTGGCCCACGGTTCGCCCAGCTCAACTTTCTTTATTTTTTTCGCTTAATTCCTCATAACTTTTTATTTACATATCCGCTTTAGCCGATTCTTTTTCCTATATGTCCGTATTAAGATTACGGATCTAACCATATAAATTTCACTTAACGAAACCCGGATTGTGAACGAATGGCCCACACAATCCTTGTTTTGATTATTTGACCCATTAACTATGTGTGCAAATTGTTCGCCAATTTATTCTTTGGCATTCTAATCTTATTTACCCATTCCCCGGGCTTGAAATTCTTGGTGTATCCGTACCATTACATGGCTTAATGCTCGTATTCGAATTTCATGCTTGTTTTTTTTATAAATTCAAGCATTGCCACTTTATGCAATTCTTGCAACTAGTTTCTACCATTCGACCTGGTAACACGGATTCATAACCTTAACTTAGTATAACCATTCATTACTAAAATTGCTATCTAGCACCAGCGCAATATGAGGCTTTCAAATCTTTACGCGTAAGAATCGATATAAGGACATAGTTTTGACCCGTTTGGTTGACGAGTGAAAATCCTCACTTTAATGTCAAGCCAACTATTTCTAACCAATATTTTGACCCGTTTGAATGTCGAGTGGGCTTCGCCACTTAAATGACACGTCAAACGCATATACTACACTGTGACACCATTAACAAGCTAAACCAAACGTTTATACGTAATGTAACGGGACCAAAGTCACGTACCTTTCAAAGCACCCCTTTCAGTCGCGCGTCACCACCAGCTTGTCCACTTGACGCTCTGGTTTCCTTTCCTATAGAGTTCAATCACAACCCTTTTAGAACTCTTTTGTTTACATGTAACGCATAATTTGCCATAACTCTACAAACACGCGTTTTAGCTCAAATTTCCAGTTTTTAATCTTCTTTTAGGCATTTTCACAAACACCTTAAAGGCACAATTTCTCACAACTGATAATTAAGTTCAATATTTGTCCTTTAGCCAAGATAAACATCAATTTAGGAAAGTTCACATCAGTTTTCACATTAATCGAATCTGAACTTGTTTCATAGAACTCAAATTACACTAAGATAACATTATAATCCTAGTGTTCAACATGTTTCTACGAAACCCACTTATCACCTTCAATGGTGATTATGAATTTCACAAGAGTTAGGCAAAATTCCAACAAGTAATTGACTAGGGTTTATCCCTAGACACTATTTCATTCAAAACAACTATCATGCAACATCAAATTCGAATCCCTATGTTCATTCAGAAATTTTAGATGAGAATTTTCTACAAAAATTTACATACCTTATGATCCCTTTCACCGAGGTGATCACTAATCTATGTTCGGATTTTGATTTGGGACTGAAATTGGTCTTCAATTTTGATCAAAAGCATGAACTAGGGTTCTGGAGAGTTCTGGTCGCCTTCCCGCGTTTGGTCGATCTTCAACACACTCAAATGTGTGGTTTTTGTGTTAATTAAAATTGTTTTTATTAAATCAAGTTTCAAGTTTAACACTTTAGCCCCTCAATTTCTCCTTAGTTTATATTTTGAGTGTTTCAATCCACTTATGAGTTACTACAAGAATTGTAACTAACTGGGTTATTTAGTCCTAGTTAGTTTGTTCTTGTTTATTTTGTGCTTTATAATTTTAATATATAGTTTTATATTTTTGGGGTGTTACAACGTGATTCAGGTGTTGTATACGTTTTCAGATCTCTCTAATAGAATCATAGTTAATATTACGGTCTTGTGTTCGGCCCACATACGTGTACGGATTCCGCACTCACACGTATCGGTTCGCAATCGTTACGGAGTCATCAAAAACTGATCCTACAGATGCCATGTGGGGGCTCGATATTAATTTAAACTTTTGATACTGGTAAGACTTAATTGTTACTGTCTTTGAAAATAATTGGAAAATTTTTCTAAAATTTTTGATAAAAACCTTTGGGCGAATGAAATTTCCTCACAACATGGAGGTAACATCGACTCAACCTAACTCCACTTCCAAGGGAAGTTTTCATAAGTCCAGTTTTTCTTTAAACCTTTCGCAATATCTAAAAAAACTCTTCTTAAGACGTTAGTTGAACATCAAACTCAGCTTAATACCATGTCATAAGAGAGGTTTCTTAAACCAATTTTCCATCCCACATCTTTTTAATGTCTAAACAAAGCCCTTCTTACGACGTTGGTTTAACATCGACTCAGCTTAACACCACGTTATAAGAAAGTTTTCATAAACTCTTTTGCAATAACCTAACAAAACTCTTCGAAGCTCAAAACGTTTTGGAACGTAAACTCGTGAGTTACAAACTTTTTAAGTCAAACAAGTCGCTTTTCACTATCGCAATCGATTTTCCCCTATCTGAGACACTCTCTGTGACAACTCGAAATTTAGAACCTTTCGTTGTAACTTGCTTGTACGTTATGTGACTAGTTAAAATGATAACGTGAACCTTTTTATATGATAAGTGCTTTGTTGCGTGTGTATTATATATATATGTGTACGTGTTATATGTGAACCGAGAACCCGACACGAAACAACGGACCCGACTCGAGACCAAGAGGTCTCGAGTGAATAGTGACCGAATAGGCCTTTGGGCCGAGAACCTTGTGGCCGGTTGGGCCATTGGGCCGTGAACCCCCACTCGAAACCCACTAAGGGTGCACACTCTTGGAACTTGACTATATAAACTACCCTTAGTTAGTTTTTGCCATTTGTTGAACAATACAACACACACACTCTCCTACTTTTCTCTCTAAGCCTTAAGCACACAAACCCACCTCCAAGACTCTCGGATCTAATCGGTTAGCACAAGAACTCTCGGGCTTGGAACTTCGGATCGACACACACACACACTTCATTAACCGGTTAGTGCTTTTAATGTTTATGGATTTATGTTAATCATGTTAAATGATAAAATGCATGAGATGATGTTTATTGTTAGTATTTCTTGATGATTATTGATTAGTTTATGTTATGTTTGTGTTTAAATGGATGCATGAATGAGATGAAGTTTTATGTATGTTAACAAGTTATAGTGTTGGAATGTGTTGCTAAAGAACTCATGACATCTTGTGTTAAATAGAGTTAAACTACTAGATCTTGATGATACATGAAATCGGATTTGCATTTCTCATGAAATCGGACATATATAAAAACCGAGTTGTGTGCTATGTTTAGTGTTTTGATGCTTGTTCATAGTTTTGTTTGAATAAAGGATGAATACTTGATGAATATGTGTTTGAACATAGGAAGAACACTTTGAATGATAGTTGAAGATTGAAAACCCTTGTGATTTTGATCCATCTTTGACTAATAACCTGATTAGGAAATATGTTAGTGGAATTCTATTGGTTATTTCCGGATTTGGGCCTGATTATATTGTACCATTAATCTGACCATCTGCATCAACACGTGAACTTGAAAATGACAGCTTACCGACTCGCAATCACCCGTTGCGACTCGCAACCACAGCGTGATGACTCGAGACCACGCGGTTGCGACTCGCAACCATAACAGGACAAGCCGAAACCACAGGTTACGAGTCCCGTTGCGACTCGAGACCTCAGCATGATGAACCGAGACTACGGTTGCGACACCGGTTGCGACTCGCAACCATCCATGATCAACACACAGCATGACTCGAGACCATGCTTGCGAGTCCGGTTGCGACTCGAGACCACACTTTGGGCCTAAGTTAGTGGGCCGGACATATGAACTTCTGTGCTACTGTTAACGTGTTATTTGGGCCTGTTATCACAAGCCCAACTGTTTGGGCCTCACACTTGGACTTTGGATTATGTCTGACTGTTAACTGAGAACTGTTACTGATTATACGTGATTTCCATGCGTGTTGAACATTTGTACACTACTTGGTTCGAATCTGATTATACGTGATATCCGTGTTAGGACGTTATTGACTACTTGCGACTTGATTGACTTTCTGTGATTAACTGCCGAGCAAACCGAGGTGAGTTCACACCCTTTACAAAGCATGGGATTCCCTGGGTTGGGAACGGGATTCAGGAACGTGGGTTCCTCGTCTACCTTTGGGTAGGACGTCAGTGGTTCAGGAATGTGATTCCTCGTCCGGATGGACGGATAAACGTACTAGACTAAAACTCTATCACGAAGTCCCTCCTTTTTGTATCGACTAATCGCCGGGCCAATGGCGAGCGGGTCATTAGTTAGATAGCGCTATTTAGGTCTGACAAGCCTCACACCGTGCCGCAGAGGACGGGCGTGAACTAATGGATCTGGGGCACGTCAATGATGATAGACATTGATGTTTTCAGGGCACATAAACATGACTACAGTCAGCAATCGATACGGTAACGAGTCTAGTATACACATGGGGTAGCCCCCACGGCTGGAGAGCCAGATGATGTACATGGGGTAGCCCCCACGGCCGAAATGCCTGATAACTACATGGGGTAGCCCCCACGGCCGGAGTGCCGGAGTAACTGGGAATGAACTGGTCACGTCTTTTTAAACTATGGGGTAACCCCCACGGCAGGATGCCAGATAAAGTAAACTGTTTTCGAAACAACTAAAACGAACGCCCACCCGTGAACTCACTCAACTAGTTGTTGACTCGTTACTACATGCTTTGCAGGACCATAGGTACTCAGTGGGAGCTTGCATGGAGGAGGATCGTTGTGGGACAGGGATTGCTACAAGACTATGTTAAACTTGAAACTTTTGGAACTTATGTTATAACTTTAAACTTATGCTTCCGCTTGCAACTTAAACTTATTTGTTTTGGAACACCAATCGTGATGGTTAAACTTTTATAACTACTTATATGCTTGTTCAGTATGATTGGTGGCTGGATCCTGGTCAGTCACGCCTCCAAGCGGTAGTACTCCGCAGGTGGGATTTTGGGGGTGTGACAGATTGGTATCAGAGCCATTGGTTATAGTGAACTTGGTTTTAATAAAGGAGAAACGTTTTTGTTAAAACCAGACTATAATCGGTTTAGTGCTCAACGGTCCACAACGACACTTCGCTCCTCATGCAAGGCTCGACGTTCTAGGTAATATAATGTATGTATATTGCCTACTTGTTAGTTACGTAGTACATTGCTCATGGTATGCTTGATTAGTATAACTACTGTTGTTTGAACACGTGTGTGCTTACTCTGTCTTACTATCGTACTTTCGCGAACCTCTCTCACACGTATTACTCTTGTTATGAAGAACCATGTCTGGACGCGTTAACATGACACAAGCCCAGTTGACGGCTTTGATCAACGAACGAGTTGCCGCAGCGCTCGCAGCTGCACACGCAGGAGGTATATCCTGCAGTCCGAAATGTTCTAGGATCATTTGGATCCTACCCTCGTGAACCAACCTTTGTGTTAAACTCTGTCTTTTCTTTCACCTACCTTAGGTCAGGCACCGGTGTGCACTTTTAAGACCTTTATGGACTGTCGACCCACAACTTTTAGCGGCACTGAAGGAGCAGTAGGTCTCCTACACTGGTTTGAGAAACTGGAGTCTGTGTTCGAAATGTGTGAATGCCCTGAAGCGCGCAGGGTGAAGTATGCTACTGGTACTCTCGAGGGTTTGGCCCTCACGTGGTGGAATGCTCAAGTGCAGATGTTAGGGTTGGTTGCTGCCAACGCCACCCCATGGGAAAACTTCAAGGAAATGATCAGGGAGGAATACTGCAGTCGTGACGACATTCACAAACTGGAAGATGAGTTCTACAATCTTAAGATGTCGGGATCAGAAATCGAGGCATACACTAAGAGATCGCATGAGCTTGCCTTGTTGTGTCCTACTATGGTGGATCCTCCGTATAAACGAATTGAACTCTATCTCAAGGGCTTGGTGCCAGAGATCCAAAGTCATGTGACTTCAGCGAGGTTGACTACTATCCAGCAGGTTGTACAGTTGGCTCACCGTCTTACTGACCAAGCGGTGGAGCAGAACAAGTTACCGAAGCGTATAGGTGCTGCAACTACTTCTGGTGCTTCTAGTGGAGATAAACGGAAATGGGATGGAACTTCAAGCAGGGGTTCAACTTCTGTGCAAACTCAGTCTCAGCAGAGAAAGACAGATGATCACAAGAGCCCCAGTCAGCAGTCGTCTGGTGGTCAAAGTCATGGTGGATACAAAGGAAATCACCCCAAGTGCAATCGTTGTAGCCTACACCACAGTGGGCCATGCACCAGGGGCAACTGTCATCGATGCAACAAGCCTGGTCATGTTGCAAAGGATTGCAGAAGCGCATACCCCGTCAATCAGAATCGTCAGCAACCTCAGCAGAACCAGCGACAGCAGCAGGGTAACAACAAAGGATGCTTTCAGTGTGGAGCTGAAGGCCACTTCAAGAAGGATTGTCCCCAACTGAACCAGAACAACAACAACAATCAGGGGAATGGTAACAATGGGAACAACAACAACAACAATGGTGCTAGGGGACGAGTGTTCGTGATTGGTCAAGGAGAAGCAAGGAATGATCCCAACGTGGTGACGGGTAAGTTCCTTCTCGACGACTTTTATGTTACAGTCTTATTTGATTCGGGTGCCGATACTAGCTATGTGTCACTAGAAGTTAGTAAGATGCTTAAGCGTATTCCTACACCCCTGAGCGACAAGCACACCGTAGAGCTAGCTAATGGTAAGAGTTTGGAAGCCTCACACGTAGTCAAGGGTTGCCAGCTTATCCTCGATGACCAGACCTTCTCTATCGATCTTATTCCTATTGTCTTGGGTAGTTTCGACGTTGTCATTGGGATGGATTGGTTATCCCAACACCGAGCAGAGATTCTTTGCAACGAGAAGATCGTTCGTATTCCTGGTTTAGGTGGTGAACCTCTCATGATTCGTGGCGACAAGAGAAGTGCTG
Organism: Helianthus annuus; assembly: GCF_002127325.2. Classification (NCBI taxonomy): domain Eukaryota; kingdom Viridiplantae; phylum Streptophyta; class Magnoliopsida; order Asterales; family Asteraceae; genus Helianthus; species Helianthus annuus. Next base: position 98,818,073 of record NC_035435.2, on the reverse strand, counting down.
TTGAGAACATCATCTCTCTTCTTAAGGCCCAGAAATGCTTACGAAAGGGCCACACTGCGATTTTGGCTTTAGTTACTGATACCACAGAGAAAGAGAAGAAGCTAGAAGATTTTCCGGTTGTACGCGACTATCCTGAGGTATTCCCTGAGGAATTACCTGGTCTTCCGCCCCATCGCCAAGTCGAGTTTCAGATTGATCTAGCTCCTGGAGCCGCGCCTGTAGCCCGTGCACCTTATCGTTTAGCGCCATCAGAGTTGGAAGAACTCTCCACACAACTACAAGAACTCTTGGATAAGGGTTTTATTCGTCCTAGCTCATCGCCTTGGGGAGCTCCAGTGTTATTTGTGAAAAAGAAGGATGGTACCTTCAGGATGTGTATCGACTATCGCGAACTCAACAAAGTAACTGTGAAGAATCGTTATCCTCTACCGCGCATTGACGACTTGTTCGACCAGTTGCAGGGGTCGAGCTACTACTCAAAGATTGATCTGAGATCGGGATATCACCAGTTGAGAGTTCGAGAAGAGGATGTCTCCAAAACGGCCTTTAGGACTCGATATGGGCACTATGAGTTTCTGGTCATGCCGTTTGGGCTGACGAACGCACCGGCAGTTTTTATGGATTTGATGAATCGAGTGTGCAAGCCGTACCTGGATAAGTTTGTTATAGTCTTTATCGACGACATCCTGATCTATTCCAAGAGCAAAGAAGAGCACGAACAACATCTACGACTTATTTTGGAACTCCTCCGGAAGGAACAGCTTTACGCGAAATTCTCGAAGTGCGACTTCTGGCTTCGTGAAGTCCATTTCCTAGGGCATGTGGTGAACAAGGATGGGATTCACGTTGATCCATCCAAAGTGGACTCTATTAAGAACTGGCCTGCGCCTCGCACACCAAAGGAAATTCGCCAATTTTTGGGATTGGCAGGTTACTACAGGAGATTCATTAAGGATTTTTCTAAGATCGCGCAGCCTCTCACCTTGTTAACACAGAAAGGCGTTGTTTATCATTGGGGAAATGCACAAGAGTTAGCTTTTCAGCATCTAAAGGATAGACTTTGTAGTGCACCTATCCTTTCACTGCCAGAGGGCACAGATGATTTTGTGGTTTACTGTGATGCATCAATTCAAGGTCTTGGTTGTGTATTGATGCAACGAGATAAAGTCATAGCTTACGCCTCACGACAACTTAAAGTTCACGAGAAGAACTACACGACACATGATTTAGAGCTGGGAGCTGTTGTTTTCGCACTTAAACTATGGCGGCATTACCTTTACGGAACCAAGTGCGCCATCTACACTGACCACAGGAGTTTAGAACACATATTCAAGCAGAAGGAACTGAATATGCGGCAGCGACGATGGGTCGAGCTGCTGAATGATTACGAGTGCTCTATCAGGTATCACCCGGGCAAGGCCAATGTTGTGGCAGACGCCCTGAGTCGGAAGGACACTACGCCTAAGCGCGTAAGAGCTTTACAACTCACGATCCATTCTAGTCTACCTTCGCAAATACGAGCTGCTCAGATAGAAGCACTGAAACCAGAAAACGTTAGAGCAGAAGCTCTACGCGGGTCAAGGCAACGCTTAGAACAGAAGGAAGACGGTGCTTATTATGTAACAGGACGCATTTGGGTCCCACTCTATGGCGACTTACGAGAACTTGTGATGGACGAAGCACACAAATCCCGCTACTCGGTACACCCTGGTTCGGACAAGATGTACCACGATATTAGAACGACGTATTGGTGGCCTAGCATGAAGGCCCACATAGCAACTTATGTCAGCAAGTGTTTGACTTGTGCGCGAGTCAAGACGGAATATCAGAAACCTTCAGGCCTACTTCAGCAACCAGAGATACCACAATGGAAATGGGAGCAAATTTCCATGGATTTCGTTACTGGCTTACCTAGATCACAGCGCGGAAACGATACTATCTGGGTGATCGTGGATCGACTCACAAAATCCGCACACTTTTTGGCAATCAAGGAAACGGATAAGTTCTCCACTCTAGCGGAAATATACCTCAAGGAAGTTGTTTCGAGGCACGGGGTGCCCACTTCTATCATCTCTGATCGAGATGCACGTTTTACTTCGGAACTGTGGCAGGCAATGCACAAGTCTTTTGGCTCACGTTTAGATATGAGCACAGCGTACCACCCGCAGACGGACGGGCAGTCCGAGCGTACTATCCAAACACTAGAAGACATGCTTCGCGCTTGTGTAATCGACTTTGGCAACAGCTGGGAAAAGCATCTGCCACTCGTAGAATTCTCGTACAATAACAGCTACCACACCAGCATTAAAGCTGCTCCGTTTGAGGCATTGTACGGACGTAAATGCCGGTCACCCCTCTGTTGGGCAGAGGTGGGGGATAGTCAAATCACTGGTCCAGAACATGTGGTAGACACTACTGAGCGGATTGCTCAAATACGACAACGCATGGCGGCCGCTCGTGACCGTCAGAAGGCCTACGCCGATAAGGGCAGGAAACCACTTGAGCTCCAGGTTGGGGAGCGGGTATTACTCAAAGTTTCACCCTGGAAGGGTGTGGTTCGTTTTGGTAAACGCGGCAAACTCAACCCACGGTACGTTGGACCTTTTGAAATCCTTGAGAAAATAGGCAAGGTGGCCTACAGACTGAAATTACCAGCAGAACTCGGGGCAGTTCACAACGTTTTCCATGTGTCAAATCTGAAGAAGTGTCTGTCAGATGAGACGCACGTAGTTCCTCTGAAGGAACTCACGATCGACGAACAGTTGAAATTCGTCGAAGAACCTGTCGAAATCACGGACCGGGATGTTAAGGTCCTCAAGAGCTCTAGAATACCTCTTGTACGAGTTCGTTGGAACTCACGTCGCGGCCCAGAGTTTACCTGGGAGCGCGAAGATCGAATGAAACAAAAGTATCCCCAACTGTTTGAGAACAGTACAAACGCTACTGAGGTTGAAGCTACGGAATTTCGGGACGAAATTCCAGATCAACGGGGGGTGGATGTGACACCCCAGGATAACCGGGAAAACCATGCAACTTAACTAGCTTCCTCAGTGAGTGCCATCAAATTTCGGGACGAAATTTCTTTCAACTTGGGGATGATGTGACAACTCGAAATTTAGAACCTTTCGTTGTAACTTGCTTGTACGTTATGTGACTAGTTAAAATGATAACGTGAACCTTTTTATATGATAAGTGCTTTGTTGCGTGTGTATTATATATATATGTGTACGTGTTATATGTGAACCGAGAACCCGACACGAAACAACGGACCCGACTCGAGACCAAGAGGTCTCGAGTGAATAGTGACCGAATAGGCCTTTGGGCCGAGAACCTTGTGGCCGGTTGGGCCATTGGGCCGTGAACCCCCACTCGAAACCCACTAAGGGTGCACACTCTTGGAACTTGACTATATAAACTACCCTTAGTTAGTTTTTGCCATTTGTTGAACAATACAACACACACACTCTCCTACTTTTCTCTCTAAGCCTTAAGCACACAAACCCACCTCCAAGACTCTCGGATCTAATCGGTTAGCACAAGAACTCTCGGGCTTGGAACTTCGGATCGACACACACACACACTTCATTAACCGGTTAGTGCTTTTAATGTTTATGGATTTATGTTAATCATGTTAAATGATAAAATGCATGAGATGATGTTTATTGTTAGTATTTCTTGATGATTATTGATTAGTTTATGTTATGTTTGTGTTTAAATGGATGCATGAATGAGATGAAGTTTTATGTATGTTAACAAGTTATAGTGTTGGAATGTGTTGCTAAAGAACTCATGACATCTTGTGTTAAATAGAGTTAAACTACTAGATCTTGATGATACATGAAATCGGATTTGCATTTCTCATGAAATCGGACATATATAAAAACCGAGTTGTGTGCTATGTTTAGTGTTTTGATGCTTGTTCATAGTTTTGTTTGAATAAAGGATGAATACTTGATGAATATGTGTTTGAACATAGGAAGAACACTTTGAATGATAGTTGAAGATTGAAAACCCTTGTGATTTTGATCCATCTTTGACTAATAACCTGATTAGGAAATATGTTAGTGGAATTCTATTGGTTATTTCCGGATTTGGGCCTGATTATATTGTACCATTAATCTGACCATCTGCATCAACACGTGAACTTGAAAATGACAGCTTACCGACTCGCAATCACCCGTTGCGACTCGCAACCACAGCGTGATGACTCGAGACCACGCGGTTGCGACTCGCAACCATAACAGGACAAGCCGAAACCACAGGTTACGAGTCCCGTTGCGACTCGAGACCTCAGCATGATGAACCGAGACTACGGTTGCGACACCGGTTGCGACTCGCAACCATCCATGATCAACACACAGCATGACTCGAGACCATGCTTGCGAGTCCGGTTGCGACTCGAGACCACACTTTGGGCCTAAGTTAGTGGGCCGGACATATGAACTTCTGTGCTACTGTTAACGTGTTATTTGGGCCTGTTATCACAAGCCCAACTGTTTGGGCCTCACACTTGGACTTTGGATTATGTCTGACTGTTAACTGAGAACTGTTACTGATTATACGTGATTTCCATGCGTGTTGAACATTTGTACACTACTTGGTTCGAATCTGATTATACGTGATATCCGTGTTAGGACGTTATTGACTACTTGCGACTTGATTGACTTTCTGTGATTAACTGCCGAGCAAACCGAGGTGAGTTCACACCCTTTACAAAGCATGGGATTCCCTGGGTTGGGAACGGGATTCAGGAACGTGGGTTCCTCGTCTACCTTTGGGTAGGACGTCAGTGGTTCAGGAATGTGATTCCTCGTCCGGATGGACGGATAAACGTACTAGACTAAAACTCTATCACGAAGTCCCTCCTTTTTGTATCGACTAATCGCCGGGCCAATGGCGAGCGGGTCATTAGTTAGATAGCGCTATTTAGGTCTGACAAGCCTCACACCGTGCCGCAGAGGACGGGCGTGAACTAATGGATCTGGGGCACGTCAATGATGATAGACATTGATGTTTTCAGGGCACATAAACATGACTACAGTCAGCAATCGATACGGTAACGAGTCTAGTATACACATGGGGTAGCCCCCACGGCTGGAGAGCCAGATGATGTACATGGGGTAGCCCCCACGGCCGAAATGCCTGATAACTACATGGGGTAGCCCCCACGGCCGGAGTGCCGGAGTAACTGGGAATGAACTGGTCACGTCTTTTTAAACTATGGGGTAACCCCCACGGCAGGATGCCAGATAAAGTAAACTGTTTTCGAAACAACTAAAACGAACGCCCACCCGTGAACTCACTCAACTAGTTGTTGACTCGTTACTACATGCTTTGCAGGACCATAGGTACTCAGTGGGAGCTTGCATGGAGGAGGATCGTTGTGGGACAGGGATTGCTACAAGACTATGTTAAACTTGAAACTTTTGGAACTTATGTTATAACTTTAAACTTATGCTTCCGCTTGCAACTTAAACTTATTTGTTTTGGAACACCAATCGTGATGGTTAAACTTTTATAACTACTTATATGCTTGTTCAGTATGATTGGTGGCTGGATCCTGGTCAGTCACGCCTCCAAGCGGTAGTACTCCGCAGGTGGGATTTTGGGGGTGTGACACTCTCACTCGTCAATCCTTGATCGATCGCTCGTTCATCCTCAGTTACCCTAATGCTTTTATCGCTATCCCTCTATGTCAATTCTCACAGTCTTCCTTACGAATTAATTTCGGGACGAAATTTCCTAAAGCAGCGGAGACTGTAACAACCCGCTTATCGCTCTCGTTACTCTCGTTACGCCTAGCACCCGAGATTCGAATCATAATGTAAACAATAACGCTTACAACGCTAACGCATACACTATTACGCTATTCGCTAACGCTCAACGCAACGCAAACTCGAAATGCAACTACTTATGTTATGACCTATTAAAGTATATTATATTACTAGTATGTATATAAAAACATCTGGGTGTTTAAAACTTGTTGAAACGCGCACTCGCGGGCACGCGCAATTCGACTATCGCACTGAAACACAACGTAACATGATACTACTTATCTCGCTAAAACGCTTAATGTACTTACAGCAATTAACGCATCAAACGAATAAAAAGTTGGGAAACTAACTCATCCTTCAGGATGACCATCCTTCAGGATGGCCATCCGATTGACTGGCCATCTGACACCTCACCAGCACCGCCTTACTCTCTCTCACACTATAAATACCTCCCACATGTCACTGTTCACTGATGTGACAGCCCTATCCGACCAACTCACTCCCAGTTCGTTCTCAAGCACTATTTCACTCGATTCAAGGCTATTTCGTAAGTAATTCTCCCTAAATCTTGTACTTCCATCTTCACTACACACATTTCTATCATCTTCTCCATCTAAAACACTGATTTTCATCACGAAATCACCTGATTTGGGTTGCTTAAAGATGGTGTTCACTTGGTGACGTCATCTCATCAAGTTTAGCTCAGATCTAAAGGATTTCTACACATTTAACACGAATCTTAAACAAAACTTCAACATTTCAACTGATTCAAACTTTCTTTCAACTCTTTTACACTATTCTACTTAAAACGACGGAATCTGGACTCAACCTGACCTAAGACTCACTCTATAGTTTAGGGCCGGCTCGAAAACGGATTTCCACCAGAGAGGTGATGAAAAACGGGTTGAACATGAAGTCCCATTAAGCTCAGCGGGTCTGATAGAATGGGGTGGTTCCCATCTGATCGACTGGGCTAGACTCGGTGTGGATTTCCGTTGTCCAACACGTCGTCACTCCGTCTCCGTTAACTCAAAAATGTTTACTTGGAAAATTTTACAAAAACTTCAAATTATAGTCTGCAACTCACTCGAATAGCCATCCGTCAGGATGACCATCCGACAGGATGACTATCCGTCCAGATGACCTTCCGTCCGGATGCACTGTTACAACACTTAACCCACTTTTACCCCGTTCGACATGCTGATTCCGACCGTTCAGCCCTGAGGAATACTTACGCATCGGTTCCCGTACACAGGCTGATCTGACGCTCTCAACCATTCAACCAGATCGTGTTCATTTATTGGACACGCACTGTGAGTATACTTGACCCCCTTTTTACGCTTTAAACACACTTTTGGGGTGTAACATACGTTTATATCGAAAACACACTTATCAACACGCAGTACACAATCTAAACTATTATCACAGGCGAATGAATGACGTACATATTTACACGTGATGCTTGATACATATGTGCTGGGACTTTTACACGTGACATTCTAACTTAACTAGAATAGTACTATAGTTCGACTCACGCCCGACGGGGACTAGTTAAGACAAACTTGCACTCGCAAACGCACATCGCAGTCATCTCGGGACTTAGCTGGTAGTTTTTTTCTTGTAGCGTATATGTTGTGTATCATGTTTATGTATGTGGAAATTCGCAGCGCTTTTATTTACTTTATGCTATATTTAACCTGTATACTCGCTAATACATTTTTGTATTGACATTATTTTAACATATGTTGCAGGTTAAACGCAGGTTATCTGAATCAAGATAGGCTACTTTAGAAACTCACCTAAAATCTAGGTTGTCGGATTTGTATTATTCGAGAGACATGAAATCTGTACGACTTTATGTGAAATATTTGTTTATTAGTATGGGATAATGAACTTGTTAAATATTGTTGCTAAATTAGTTATTATGAATTCTCTTGAGCAATCTGATTCGCCTAGTGTCGCGCCCCGATGATTCTGCCATCGGTTGGGGTGTGACACCTACCAGCTCCGTCATATCTAACACCTCCATTCCAAACCCAAGATCTTGATACTCGCTCTGCGGTTCTGTTTTCCCGTGTTCGAGAGATCCGTTTCATAGACGCCTAATTACAGTTTCACGGGGCTTCGTACAGGACAAAAAAACAAAATGGACCACCTTCAATCTTTTGTTGGTTGTTCTACATTGGATTTGTGTGGGTTTCAAATATGAAAAGTAATTTATGTTGGGAGATAGAGATGATGATGAAGAGAGAGAGAGAGAGAGAGAGAGAGAGAGATAAATGATGAAATAAGACACTGATAATGAAGAAAGAGAGATCATAAAGAATGATATGATGTACACTTTTACCGATGTGTTTTCACAAATCAAAACTCATGATGTGCAAGCTCATTTACTAAAATACTCTATCAGTTATTGTCACGTAGGTAATGAGATGTCAACGTTTAAGTGGTCAAAATGAGTTCTTTTGGTTCTTGCAAGTGGGGTTGGTTCTCCTTTGAACTGAATCATATATAAACGGGATTAGGAGAAAATGGTTGGAAGTGTCAAAACGATGAGAACGGATCTTGACCGACCACGTGGTGCGCGATATAATCAAGGTGGAGGGGCTTTTTTGTCCTTTTATCCTCTTTTCCAATGCATTTCTCACAACACCGTTATCGTTTGTGGCGTGTAGGATTTTTTTTCGCTTTTAGTTCGAAACAATAACTACCTGGCGTTTTATTGTTTTTTTAGATCTACCCCGATTATTTAACCGTTTTCGTGTTACAAAGTAAATATCTTGGCGTTTATGGCGTTCCCAAATTAATTACAATCAATTAATAATTCAAACATCTTAGCGTCCATGGCATTTCCAAATTCATTATATACCTTTAATAATTCAAACATTACAATTTTTTTGGCTTTTTTGTAGATCTGTCCAGTTGAATTAATCCCTTATATCTTATAAAGGTGAATATCTTGGCGTTTATGGCGTTCTTAAATTCATTATAATTCATTAATAATTCAAAACATTACAACTAAGACGGAATCAAACTAAACTAATAGTCTTCTGTGAATGGCATTACATCAGAGATGTATCCATCGCTTTGGTCATCACTTTCTTCAGACTCATCATCATCTTGTTCATTGGCGTATAATGCCATAATCTCGTTTAGTCTTTGTCGCATCCTATATTTAAATATCATCACAGCCCTGGATGTTGCATCGTTTGAAGGTGCTAAATCACATAGTTGTTCAAGAAGGTGTAGTCTATCTGTGTTCAGCACTTCGTCCATCGTCAATGAATAATCCACCCCGTGTTGATAAGTCACTTTCACCGTTCTTGATTGTTCATCCAAACTCCAACTGGTAACTATTGGTAGATCAACATCGTCATCATCATCATCATTTGCTGGAAATTTTCTCTTCAATCTTCTTATTTTCCTTTCATAATAGTTGGCCCTTGGAACCCCAGGGCTAGAATATCCCTCTAAACGACCTCATCTATATTAAGTATAGCCTTGATGGTCTTGACCTTCACCCTTCTCCTGTCAGAGAAGTTTAGGACGAAACGTCTCTCCGACATCTTAAACCTCCATGGAATAACCTGAGCCATTTTTAAGTTGTATGGCGTTTTAGACAATGCGTGGCGTGTTTAGACAATTTGTGGAGTGTTAAGTTGGTTTACATGTTCTACTTATATAATGACCTTTTTTTGGCGCGAGGTAGATATATGTTTTTGGTGCTAAGAAACAATAGTAATTATATTTTTCGATGTGTATTTTTTGTATCTTTTGTCGTGCGATGTAGGATGCAGACCTATAATGTGACAGGTAATTATGGCGTTTTGAAAATATAAAAAATTCAAATGCCATGGTGTGGTTTTTAATATAATAAATGTTAGTAATAAAATTTCCGTCGTTTCAGTTACTGTTTGTAGTTATTGTGTGTTCAACTTTATATGTTAAGGCTGTAACACGTCCCATCTTTTAGGTTTGGCGTTTTGTATTTAGTGGCGTTTTAGATAAAGATGGGAAATAAAACTTTTGTAAGACACTCTTTTGTTCTATTCTCTTACACATTGTTTTGTACATTTCAATAATTTTTTGGAGTTTTTTTAATAATACTTGTTTAAAGGAATTTTATTATAGTTTTGGCGTTTGGCGTTTGTGGCATCTTGGCGTTTTATATGCAATTTTAGAGAAATAATGTATTTTATTAGCAGAAAATTAGATAACAAACCACACAAAATGACACAAAAAAAAGAAAAGAAAAAAAGTTAAAAAATCCTAATCCAATTTCTCATCCAAATCCTCACTGTCATTAGTCTCTTCTTCTTGAAGTTTTGTCACCTTAACCTTTGAATACCTTAGATAGATGCCGATTTTCTAGACAGTTGAAACACCCCGCTCTAGACGAAGCTGCTCATTCAGTAAAATGTGGCGTTTTGGTTTTTGGTGTGATCTATTGTTGTTGATTGTTGAAGTTGTTTTTTGGATGGTTTGAGACATATATCGATGACGTATGTGTGGTTGCTATTTTCTAGGTGTGAGTGTGAGTGGTTTTTTCGCTTGGTTGATCTTTGGTCCTCATCTTTATATTCATCCCACTCTTCATGATTAATAATGGAGTCCAAAATAGCATTTACACTAGTATCGGTATCTTCTTCTCATCCAAACCTTCTTCAAGAACAAAGCATACAACATGACATATCATTGTCATCAGTCTCTTTTTCTTGAAGATTTGTCCATCTCATTCAGCAAAATCTTATTGCGTTACCTAGTGAAACTTCATGCAGAACAATACTGAATATCCAAGAAACGACGTTTGCCATATGTGGTTGTTTTAACTTTATTGGCGTTTTACAGTGAGTGGTTTAGGAAACATGGCGTTTGTTTTTGGGTGTGATCAATGGAAGGTCCTGAGACGTTTGTTTATATAAGATGTTTTTGGCGCGTAGTTTAGGTGGGATTTTATTATAATAAATGTTAGTAATAAAGTATCCGCCGTTTCAGTTACTGTTTGTTCAGCTTTATCTGTTAAGGCTGTAACACGTCCTATCTTTCAAGTTTGGCGTTTTGTATTTAATGGCGTTTTGTAGATAAAGATGATAAAATACACTAATTAACTTTTGATGTCTGGCGTTTATGGCATTTTGGCGTTTTATAACTAATGAGAGAAATATAGTACTTTATTATTTGAAAAGTACATAATAAACACAGAAAAAAATACACAAAAGAAAAAAAAAAGAAAAGAAAAAAAAATTAAAACTCCTCGTCAGAAGGGACTTTCTCTCATTACTCCCCTCGTATTCTTCTTCGGATTCTTCTTCCAGTCTCTCATCTAAGTCATCACTTTCACTTTCATTGGCCTCTTATTCTTGAAGATTTTGAAGCCTCCATTTGAACATGTCCTTCAACAACGCCAATTTTATGTTCATGCCTATGTTCAAACATGTTGCGTTGTGTAACTCCTCCAGGAAACCAAGACCCTGTTTGGTCATGATGTTTTCAAGCATGTAGTCTTCCTGTTCTCCGTTGTCACATATAACAGTGACCATGTGTGTTTCTTCATCAAAACGCCATGATCTAATGACTGGGTCCATTTTTGCATTTGCCTTGTTTGGTCCAAATTTTCTGGTTAATCTTCTTATAACCGTATATGTTTTATCACAGTGGTTATCAAGAGGGACGCCAAGTGCTAGGATCCCCTCTTGTACTTCTTCTTCCATGTTCAATATGGCTTTGATTATTTTAACAAACACCTTTCTTCTATTGTCAAAACGGATCACGAATCTTCTGATTCTGAGGGTGTATCTCCATGAAACGATGGTTGCCATTTTTCTTCCTTTCAGAGTTTTTTCTTTTTTGAAATTTGGCATTTTGGTTAAAGATGGCGTTTTTAGTATGTTCACACATGTTCTAATAATTATTACCAAGTTGTTTAAGTGTTAAAACATAATTTAGAACACCTACATCATCAGATTATAACTTTTATAAAATTTGACCCGTTTGACTTATTAATGTATTAAACTTTGACATGCCAATTGATCAAGCAAACGTGATTTTCAGAAGGTGCCCTTTTGAGGGATTAACACCTACCTAATTACGATCACGTAGCCATGTTCGTCTCGAACAATGGCTGGACCATTAAGATCTAAACCGAAAGTCAAACCATTTATCGAAAATGCTTGAATTTTGGCTTTAAAAGCCTAATAAATGAAAATAGAATTGAAAGGATCACTTACTAGTGGTCCTTGAACGAAAATGCACTGAGTTTGGAAGTCCCTTTAGCTAGGAACCTCCAGAGATGAGAGGAACGTGATAAATAAGAAGTGAGCAAGTTTTAAGTGTTGCAACACTTCTATTTATAATGTAGTAGGATTATGGAGGTGATACCAGGTGTAATGGAGGGTTAGGAGGTGCCTACAAGTGTCCTCATATGTGTCCTAAACTAGAAAGTAGTCCATGGTATCGAGTATGAAGTGTTTTGGCAGTTTGTGTGGCCTCCAAGGAAATTTTTGAAGCTGGGCAAGATTGACGGACCGTATGGTCTTGACCTTTGCGGTCCGTAAAGGGCTTCGACCCAGAAAATCATTTTTAAACTTTGACACATTTGGCCCCTTAACTCCCATACTCTTATGTATTATCATTTCAAGCATAAATAGCCCCTTATGGCCAATGCTAGGTACACCCGAGAGTATGACCGACATCATTAAGCTCCCAGTTCGTTAAAGGGTCACCCAGAGGTATAAATTTACATGTTGACGCCTTTAATCCTCCAATTAACAAACTTCCACATAATTTCACAAACGGTCTCTCTCATCTAACAAGTGGATTATTTGAGAGTATGGACACCGTTAAAGGTCACTCAGAGGCATAGTTTCAACATGTTGACACTTTTAGTCCCTCCACATTCATACTTTTCACAATTGGAAAAAATAGTCCCTCACAGCCAACATTAGGCATAAACAGGAATAGGGACACGTGTCAGAACATTACTGGAGACGATTTTACGAGCTGTTACAAAACATAAACGAACATAAAGTAATTTTTTATATAAATTTATGATTATTTACGATAAATTCCATTGCAAAACCCATTTTTATTACTAGAAAGCCAAATTACCAATTAGTTATATTTATATAAGTAGTTAGAAGTTTCGTTTTATGTTAAATAGTCATATAAATAGAACTACTTATGTATTTAAATTGAAACGAACATAAGTCAATATAAATGAACGAACAAAACATGTGTTCATGTTAATTCGTTTAAAAATGAATAAGAAATTATGTTCATATTCATTCGTTTATTAAATAAACGAACTTCCCGTCAAACAAGTTCACAAACAGTTCATGAAGGTTCACTTATAGGCCTAGTATGCAACATGATTTTCAAGAACTATTCACATTGAATATGTGTATAACCTTAAGGACCATGTGTAATGGTTTCACTAAAAAGTGAAAAAGTGATTGACACATCGGTAGAAAAGCTTTCACTCGTTTATATTTCTCTAAATTTGTAATGCTTTCACATGAAAAAAAAATAAAAGAAAAAGACTAAATTTTGAATTGGTAGCATATGATAGGTAAAAATTGAACCATACCCTACATTTCCGCCCCGCGCTCATGAGTCTCTCCACGCCCTGTATCGCTGGGAGAGGTGGTTTCCATGCCTTAACCAACTTAGACGGCATAGGGTGTTAAACATATACAGAAAGAAAGAGCATGTGCGTCTTTTTGTCTTTCAATCGTTTGCTATTGGAATAACAATAATAATCACTAAAAACACACGACAAGGACCAAACGTGTTACAACAAAATAAACAAGGATGAAATTCACAATCTCCAAATACACAAAGGATGAAAGTTGACACATACAAAGTGTGTGTTTATATTTAGGGTAAGTGGGAGTGAAAAACAAGACTTTGAAAAGAAGAAAAAGAGGAGGGGCAATGGAGGGAAAGAGAAAATATATCGCGCGCAGGTGATGCGAAAACACCGCCTTCTCTCTCATCACCACCATATCCAATTTTACTTTCTCTCTCTTCCATCCTTCATCGTCCCCGGACTCCTTATCGTAACCACCACTTTCTCTCTCTTTATCACTTCCAAAACCCTAGATTTCTTTTTTCAGACGCCGAATTGCTTCATCTTAAGATCTGTTTCTGTTTTTGATCGAGGTAAGCTCTCGAGCTCATTTCAGCTCACTTTTATCTGTATGTTTTATGATTATGTGAATGTATATGGTTATGATGTAGTGTATTGGCCTCTAATTGACAATTGGTTGTGAAATATTTGATGTTTGGGAGCTTGAATTGGAGTTTGCACATGTTTTTTTTAGATATTTTGGTGAATTAGGGCATTATGAGCCTTAATTTTTAGAAAATAAGTTGAATTATGTAAAAAAAGAACTTATTTGAGGTTAGTGCTGGTTTTTTATTCATAGCTGGTGACAAATTTTCAGTTTTGGGAGTTTACTGTTAAGTGTTATGTGTATTGAATTAGGTCACCAAAATTTTAATAAGTGTTGTTTGTCAAAAATCACTATTTCAGTCCGTTAGTTTAAAAATTGCAATTTTAGTCCCTGTGGTTTCACTTTCGTAACCATTTCAGTCCCTGTGGTTTCATTTGTATCCATTTCAATCCATTTATTCTGTTAGTATAGGGACTGAAATGGTTACGAGGTGGACTGAAATGGTTACGAAAGTGAAACCACTGGGACTGAAATCGCAAATTTTAAACTAATGGACTGAAATAGTGATTTTTGACAAACCATAGGGACGAAAACAGTAATTAACTCTTTTAATAATAGTGTGTACTGTGTAGTTTGGGATCAAGAAATGCACACAGTTTAAATTACATAAACAATATCCTGATTCAAGTTGTGTTAAAAGTGTAAAACAACTTGAAAATTCCCTCTAATGTCATACTATGTGTTCGTACAAAAATACACGGTGAAACTAGAATGTCGGTTAGATTTATAGCACATCTAGATTTTTTACGGTGTCATGCGGCGCCAGGATGTTAGGTATCTTTGGATAGCAAACGACAACCAAACAATCATATGCATAAGCAGATGTCAAAAACAGAATGCAAGATTTGCAAGGTTTGGTCGGTGTGACCTACATTCACAGGCTGCAACTAGCGGTATATTATTATTTAGGTGCTAAAGGATTTACAAGTACAGAGATCAGTATTTATAAAGATTAATTCTAGGGTGAACGGATTAGTCCCTCAATGTCTTCACAGCATATTTTAAACTTCTTTTGATGTCTCTCAAGCCGAAACTCACGTACGCAAGAATGCACATAGATAAGGTACTAATACAAGTTTTTTCTATTATTGTAGGTTGCAGAGTTTCCTACAGCATTATTTTTACTTAGATTTTTTGGCCTTTGAACATTAATTTGTGACCATGGATGATAAAAGCTTAGCCACCGGGGAAACTGTGTCTGATTTAAATTCCACATGTGCGTCCGATGAAAAAGTTGTTAATAATCATGAAAATCCAGAAATTTTACCGGATGGTTCATCAAAAGGTTCAACTTTCGATCCAATAAACGCATCTCAGGAAAATGAAACCAAGGTAATAAGTCAAACACCAGGTCAACGTAAGCGTGGGCGACCCAGAAAAATACAAACTGCGCCTGATTTGAATTCCAATAATCATGAAATTTCAGAAAATTTACCGAGTGGTCCACCAAGTGGTTCAAGTTTTGATCAGTTAAATACAACTCGAGAAAATGAAAGCAAGGGATTAAGTCAAACACCAGGTCAACGTAAGCGTGGGCGACCCAGAAAAGTAGTAACTGTTTCGGATTTAAATTCCAGTTGCGCATGTGATGAAAAAGTTGTTAGTAATCACGAAAGTTCACAAAATTTACCGGACGGTCCGTCAGGAGGTTCAAGTCTTGATCAATTAAACGCAACTCAGGAAAACGAAAGTCAAACACCAGGTCGGCGTAAGCGTGGGCGACCCAGAAAAAACGAAAGCATGATTACTACAAGTCAAGAAAATAATGAATGGGTTGATGCTTCTCTACAAGAACCAGATAGCAAAGAAAATAAGGGGAGGGAGATTAATAAAAGGATGAATAAAGAACATAATAATGAATTTTCAAAAATAAAAACACATTTAAGATATTTGTTAAATCGAATGAAATACGAGCAAAACTTCATTGATGCGTATGCTGGTGAAGGATGGAAAGGGCAGAGGTTTGTTACTTTGTTCTTCAACTCAAAACATTTACTTTGGTCGTTGTTGTTAATTTATTATCCACGTTTTCATATATATATATATATATATAGAAGAAATAAATTACAACATCGAATAATTCATTTCTCCTCTCAAAATCACTCTTATTAGGATTTTTACACATGTGTAAATATATCAAATTTACACGTGTAAATGACAAACTTAGACATGTGTAAATTTTCTTTATTCACGTAAATTTAAACATGTAACTTAAATTTCTAACCTTGTATTCGAATAATAATGATAAGTGTAAATTTTTTTTGACTTTGCATTGTTTTTGACCAAGCTCTTGCAGTTTTTTCATTCGTATATATATTTGTAATATGCTTATAGGTGTGCATTACTTTTTGACATGCAGCTTAGAAAAACTAAGACCAGAGAAGGAGCTTGAACGCGCCAAATCAGATATTAACCGTTACAAATTGAAAATACGAGATTTATTTAAACGGGTCGACGCATCATGTGAGGAAGGAAGGATTCCAGAGTCATTATATGATTCCGAAGGGCTAATCGACAGTGAAGATGTATGGCATGTTTTTCACCTTTCACCATAACTTTGGTCTTTTATTCCACTTTGATATTAACGGCATTTTACTTTGGTAGATATTCTGTGCAAAATGTAGAAAGATTGAAGTCTCGCTTGACAATGATATTATTCTTTGTGATGGTTCGTGTGAACGTGGATTCCATCAGTTTTGTTTGGATCCACCTCTACTTAAAGAACAAGGTAGCATTTGAAGTTTGACGTGTTACCTAGGGCTGCAAACGAACCGAACGTTCAGCGAAAACCGTTTGGCGAGAAGTTCGTTTGTGTTCGTTCGTTTAGTAAATGAACTAACACGAACAAGAAATTCGTCCGTTTAGTTAAACGAACATGAATAGAGGTCGCACTCGTTCATTTATGTTTGTGAACGTGCTCGTTTATGTTCGTTTGTGTTTGATGACTCATTAGTGTTTTCAATTTTTATGTTTTATTTAAATACTTCAAATTCTGACATATTAAATATTTAATAAATATCAGTGTGTTGTATATTATGTTCGTGAACGCTTGTTTGTGTTCATGAGCATTGGTTTGTGTTCCTGAACGCCCGTTTGCGTTCGTTACCTAAAGTTAACAAACAAACACGAACATGTTCATTTTCTTAACGAACGAACACGAACAGATAATCTTGTTTGGTAAGTGTTTATGACCAGTTCGTGAACACATATATTTTCTTAACAAACGAACACGAACAAGGTCGTTCAGTTCGTTTGCAGTTACCTACAAAAGGGTCAAATTTGGCTTTTTATCTAATGGGTCAAATGAGTTAACTGTATTGTATATTATACGTAGTTCCTCCTGGTGATCAAGGGTGGCTTTGTCCTGCTTGTGATTGTAAAGCTGATTCTTTTCGTTTACTTAATGATTCTTTCGGGACCGATCTTTCTATCGAGGATAACTGGGAGGTCAGTTATGTAATTTAATCATTTGCCATTTGGGCCTATAAGTCCATTATAATATTGTTCAGAAATCTCACATTATATATATTTTTTAAACGCAGAAGGTTTTTCCTGAAACTGTAGCTTCTGGGAATAAGTTGGATGATACTTTAGGACTTCCGTCTGATGATTCAGAAGACGATGATTATAATCCCGATGGTCCACAGTTAGAAGAAAAGGTAGATGCAGAGGATTCTAGCTCCGACGACGCTGATGATTTGGCGGCTGTAACAAACAATGAACAGTTAGGAGATTCTTCTGATGATTCAGAGGATGATGATTTCAACCCTGATAGAGTAGATTCAGATGACGATGAAGATGTTAAGATGAAAGGTTCCGGTTCAGAGTTTACGTCGGATTCAGATGATCTTGGTGACGTAAAGAACGAAGTGGCGTCGACTGATGTTCAAGGGGTTGATACATCCGGAGATAAAGAAGAGTTGCCGGAACCAAATATGGAAAATGACGATTCTGCCCCCATAACTGCAAAGAGGAATGTTGAGAGATTGGACTATAAAAAACTGCATGATGTGCGTTTAAAATATGTTACATTTTTAATACCAACTTATGTTAATCTTTTGTTTTTGGCTTGATAACGTTCTGCTGCCTTGTCTTTACAGGAGGCGTATGGAAATATTTCTTCGGATTCCAGTGATGATGAAGATTTTTATGATTCTGATGCGCCAAGTGGACTGAAAACGACCACTAGAAAAGAGAACCGAAGCGTAACTACACCCGTAAGAAACGCTAGTAAGACGTTAGATGTTGAGGGCACAAGTGATAAAAGTGGAAATAAATCGTCGAATAGAAGAATTGGGAAAGCTGCTACTCAGGTATGTATGCTTGTAATTCTCGTCATTTAAAATTGTTACATTGCTAAAGATCAGAGTAAAATGCCATTTCCATCCCTGAGGTTTGGCCAGTTTTGCGACTTTCGTCCAAAGGTTTGTTTTTTCGCATCTGGATCCAAAAGGTTTAAAATTTTGCCATTTTCATCCGGCTCGTTAACTCTATCCATTTTTCTCCGTTAAGTCAGGGGTATTTCCGTCTTTTTGTTATCTTAAAGGGCAATTCGGTCTTTTCCACATTATGTACAAGCATTTAGCATAATGTACACGACTACACGTATTCAAAAGACCGAATCGCCCTTTAAGTTAACAAAAAAGACGTAAATACCCTTGACAAAAAAATAGATAACGAGCCGGATGAAAATGGCAAGATTAAACCTTTGGACGTCAATGGCATTTTACTCTAAAGTTCATTATGTTAGAGCCATACCAGCTATAAACTATAAGATATTCATTTATTTCGTTTATACATCTTCTGTAGAGGCTCTATGAAGCTTTCAAGGAAAACCATTATCCTGACCGAACCGTCAGAGAGAATTTGGTCAAAGAGTTGAATCTTACTCACAGTCAGGTCAGCATCACTAATTTTACTCAGGAGACGATATTATTGTGTTTTTACGCATGTTATTATCATCATTTGACAGGTCAGCAAATGGTTTGGAAATGCGCGATGGAGCTTTAATCATCCAGAAGGGCGCACTAAAATAGTTAAGTCGCCTAAAAGATAGCGACACTCGTCCTAAAGTGCAATTATGTTTCATCTCAAGTTTTGATCTTTTATGAACGATTTGACGACAAGACTCGCCGAAAGGCCAACATTGATGGATCTTGAAGGTGAATTGGATAAAGGGTGTTGTTTACCTCAAATATATCATCTTACAAGAATCAGGACTTTGAAGTTGGTGAGTACGTGTTATCTAATCAAGTGGATTTGATTCTAAATTTGTTTTAATTTGGCGGTGTTGTAGCGGTTGTAACTGCTTGTCAGAATTTAGTTATATTTGAGGAAAAGAAAACAGGTTTTTGTTATTACAAATAGACATTTTTAGAGATGTGTATGCAGACTGATTCATACACTTTTAATTTTAAGAGTAAATTACAAAACTCGTCCTTTATGTTGACATTAGATTGCAAAATGTGTCATTTGTCTTCAAAAAATACAAAAAATGTACTCGATGTTTGCAAACCCTTGCACATTACGTCTTTTAGCTCAAACTCAGTTAGTTTTCATGGTAAAATTTGACCAGGTAGACCTCGCATAAAGGTATTTTAGTCATTTTATTTTAGACACCTAAACAAATAACAAAAAACCCCTTTCTCCCTACCTCTTTCAAATCTCACTCTCCTTCCTCAACCCTCTCTATATCTCTGTAGAATCTGGGGCACCACCGCCATTACACCACCACTGCCATCACATCACCACCGCCCAAAGCTCCTCCACCATTGCACCACCACCACTATCACATCACCACAGCCCATAGCTCCTCTGCCATCGTACCACCACTACGGTCGTCGAAACCCTAAAAGTCGTCGTAAAAATAGAATCAGACAGAGTATAACTCCCAACCTACAAGCTATCCACTGGCGGATGAGCAAGCGTCAGAACAGGCACGCCGACGACACGTGAGAGGTTGTTGGAAGCATGACGTGGCGGCAGAATCATTACCTGAGAAAGGTATTCAAAGGTGCTTTGAGTTTTCAATCAACGACATCGTTTTGTGAAGCTTAAACAACTGGGCCACCACTGTTACTTACGGCGATGCCACCAGGTCACAATATCCAGTAATTCAAGATATCAGATAGAAGAGCGAACGCACTTCATTTCAGGAAATAGTATTGCAACAGATTGCCATAGATTTCTAACAAGCTCTGTTCGTGTAGCTGCTTGACCTTAACTTCTTTATATGTGAAAATTAATTATTTGAGTAAATTAGGGTAAAATGACTAAAATACTCTTATGTGGGGTCTACTTGGTCAGATTTAACCATGAAAACTAACTGAGTTAGGGCTAAAGGATGTAACGTGCAAGAGTTGGCAAACATCGAGTACGGTTTTTGTAGTTTTTGAAGACAAAGGACACACTTTGCAATCTGGTGTTAACATAAATGACGAGTTTTGTAATTTACTCTAATTGTAAAGTAATTTTAGTTGATTTGTATGACCGCATATGAAGGTTGATGTTTGTGTTGCGCGTGTCTAGATTGTAGTTAGTTTTGTGCTTTAGACGTTTGCTCATGTCTAGATTGTAATACTATTTTTCTGAATTGGATATTGTTTTTCGGCATTATAATATATATTAAACTAGATATCGAACATAATTAAATTAAATAAATACATAAACAGAATTAAACAATTAACAAGCTAAGCCAGCACCGAGCTTAACTTTTAAATTTATTTATGGATCAAGCTCAAGCATCGTACAGATTTTAGAGAAATTAGGCTCGAGCTCTCTTAAAGCTAAATGAACTAAACTTAGACGAGTTCAAACTTAGCTCGCTTATATCATTGCACAAAACACCTCTTCGACATCCGATATCAACACACAGGCTTGTATTTTTTTCAGGAAAATGTTTAAATTCAAAACAATAATAACTCAGTATTATAATTCAGAATGTAATAAATGAAGTTAAAGAGAATATAAGAATTAAAAGCTATCATAATCTACATGTCTAAAACCAACCAACCAAACCAGTCTTTAGGCTGGGCAAAAGTATCTAAATCTTATTGTCAAAAAAACACAAATTGCTCCAATGGATCAAGCTACTTTCCCTTAAACACACTCCGCAAATCTTTCATAAACCAAACACTCATCAAGTACCTGCATCACAACAATTTCATAGTGTTAATATTTAGAAAAATAGAAAATATATAAATCGTAAGTTCTGCGCATCATATGAAACAATTAGCGGTTGAAATTAGTTGTTGGGATACGTAATCAAACCCAATAAATCGACAATTTCATGTTGGCATTCGACATACAATCAGAAAATATTACTTTCTTTCCAAGTTGAGCTAACACAATCTAGTTATAAATTTAAAACAAAGGAAAAAATGAGAAACCTACAATGTTGTATTGCCTGTAGTGCCATTTGATGCTTGAAATTTCTGGATATCACCCATCTTTTCCATTCAACCCTACCAATAAGTAAACAAATCCTAATCCCACTGCTTCTTATCAATCAAACTAAGCAGACATATTTACCCAAACAGCTTGCAGATCAATCAATTTAACAGAAAGCATCACACAATTAGTTACACCCGTTAAAGATAATTCAAACTAATGTTGTATGGGCTTTAACAAACGCTTCGTGCTTCATACGCTAAATTTGATGGGTATTTTCAGCATCATGGCTATCTTAGGAGTAAGAACGAGCCCACTCTTTATGTAAGATGACAACTACTAATGACATTATATATATGTGTTTATACGTAGATGATATTATATATGCTAGCTCTTCTCAACACTTGCTGCTTGAGTTTGAAAGGGGGATGATGGATGAGTTTAAAATGATGTACAACAAGTCAGATGATATAAGATTATCAGGATATATAAACAGCGATTGGGCCACTCCCTGACGAGATGACAGAAAAAGTATATACGCCAATGTATAACTCTAGAAAACGAAGCAATACAATGGAATTCAAAGACGGAAAACACAACGGCACTGTCTAGCACTGAAGCTGAATGTACATCCACTACAACAACCTATCAAGCCTTTTGATTAAAAAGAATGTTAGAAAACTTGGAGTTTCAACAACAAGGAGCAATAGTAATCTTCGGTGATAACAAATCCACTATCTTCTCGTCATATAATCTTCGCAGCAAGACCAACCATATAGAGTTGAAGTACCATTTTACCAAGGCATTATAAAAGAAGAAACTTGTGTTCTTTAGACTCAAACTAGGAGTCCAGAAGTTTAAATTAGCGTCTTTTTTAGTCAAATGAGTTGTTTGCTAGCCGTTGGTCTATAATGAATCCTTCTTTATAGTTAATTACTTTGTTCAACTTCCTATTTAAACCTTTGTTTGTTTCTTAATTTCATGCATTGAACAATAGCAACAACAACATTTAACCTAACAGATCTATATACCTAAACACCTAATCAAACAAAACAAAATCAGTATGGATCACAATAAACATCAAGTATGTTAAATTAGTAACAGTAAAAGGCTCACTACTAGCGATCCTGACAAGAGCGGCAGAAGGTACCATTCGACAACTCGCAAAACGCGCGCACATTAACCGTCAAGTGTGACGTCATCCGTGCTCCAGCAATCGTCATCAGAGACTGCGCGCATCCTAATTCTCCCAACATCCTAAAAACAACACATACAGATCCAAAACAGGAATACTAACATTACAACAACAACATTTGAAACAATTGCTGATAAATTGATAACAAATCGAGACCCAAAATGGAGAAATTAGGGTTCAACCGTACCTAGGGTTGCCGAGGCGGCGAGAGTGGAGACGGGGAGCGGAGAGCGGCGGAGGACGGAGGCGGGGGAGCGGGGCGGTGGATCGGAAAGATGAAGATCTTGCGGTGGACATTAAAGTTCTGGAGATTGAACCTCGCCATGCCATTTTTGTTCGAGTTTCTGGTGCAGGGATGTTGCTAATGGAGACTAGGGTTTTAGATTTGGGGATTATAGGGTTTCTTTCATTTTGTTCAATCGGGATATTTTAAATTAAAATATTATTTAAAATTTGGTAACTATAAAATTTATTTCGACCATGAGGTGTGGTTTCACGCTTAGGGGGCTAATTGATCCTAGTTTTTGGGCGTGGGGAGGTGTGTATGCCATGTCGGTGGGGAGTGGAGGGATGGGCGTGATTCTAATCACGTGAAGGGGCGGAGGGTTTGCGATGTGGCGTGGGGGCGTCAATGTGGTGGGTTTCTTACAGACGTGGGTTGTGGTCACGCCCTGGGCGTGAAACGACAACAAATGATCTTAGAAGGTGGGATTTAGCCATTGAAATATACTATAAGTATCAAATACAAATGAGTCTTGACATACAAAATAACCTTAACATGAGAAGTGAAGAAAACCCCTTTTTTTCATCTACTTAAGTATGATGTTTAATTGTAAAATGTAAACACAAAAAATATTTATAATTTTACACTAGTATAGTAATTATGTAATTAGTGTAGAATCATAAATTTTTTTAAATTCTGGGACTAAAATCTCTCTTCTCTATTAAAGGAGAAAGAAGATGACCTAAGCTTTGCTTAGACCGTGGGGTATGGTGGGGCGTGGGTTGGGGGCATGGTGCGACACGTGGACTATGGGGCACCCAAGACCAAAAGCAATTTTCAAAGGGGTATGGCGGGGCGTGGCTAGCCCGGCGTGGCTTGGCCAGGTGTATTAAAATAAAAAAAAATCTAAAATTTAAACATAGCCCGCTATGCCCTAGCCAACAAGCCAATAAGAGCCGGCCACATAGGATCGCTAGCATGCCCCACGCCCAGCCTTAAACTCCCGCCCAAGGGGCCATGCCCAAACCCAAGCCCATCCGGGTGGTGACTTGGGCGTTTCTCTCCAACCCACGCCCCATCATAATTACATCATAATTCATTTTACATATTTCAAATTAATCTCTCTTAAACAATCAAGTGTGTATGTATTTATACGTGTATATAATTTGTATGTGTATGTATAAATCCATTTCAAAAATCAAATCATAATTTCAATCATCCTCTCTCTCAAATAAAGTCCTGGTTTCATTTTCAAAATTCAAACCATAGTCATCTTCACACCTCTCTCTCTTCAACTCAGAAATAAAACCCAAGAAACCCTAACTCTGAACAAAACCAGAAGAACATCGAAGCGATGGAGTCAAGCATCAGATCTAGAAAATGCAAGCAACGTCCATCGTAATCCGATCTACTTCCACCGTCACAGATCCGGTTTCCGGCGACAGGTTCCCGGCCAGTGCAGATGGTGGCGGGTCAAGGGTTTTCAGTGGTTTAGTTCTACTATGCAACTGAAACCAGAGCACTTTATAAGGCGGTGGCAGGCCCTCAATCGGCGATGGTGGCTGCAACTATTGGTTGAGTTAAGCGGTTTTGAAGATAGGTATACATCTTAACTCTATCCGTATCATTTAATTGAGGGTTAGTTATCTCAGACCTTAAAACATGAATTGTTAGTAATGTTTTAACAATATTGAGATGATAAATCAGGTGTTTTACCTCTTTAAAAGTCCAAGTTTGATGCATATTTTAGTAATATTTGTTAGGTTTTGATATTGAGTTGTAAGTTGATGTTGAAATATAGACGATTTGCAGTATAAAGAAGTGCTGGGTAAATGGTCTTTCAAAACAATGTCCTTATTTAGCATTATTCTTTTATTTGATATTAGGTTATCAATAGGTTTATGTTTTAATTTCATATAAGTTTTAGATTCTTTGATTATTGGGAATTTAGATACAAAGCATTTGATGATTTGGAAGGAATTGAAGTAGCTTGGAATTCGGAGGAGCTGGAGCGTCTATACGCAGAAGTTCAATTACTTAAAACGCTTAAGCATAAGAACATTATCAAATATAACATTTCTTGTGTTGATACAATGAAGGAGCACATCAACTTTATTACTGAGATTTTTACATCTGGAACATCAAATCATTTTGGTTGGCAACTCAAAACTTTATTGCAGGGTTTTTTGGTTGGATTAAAGTACATGAAGGCTAGTTGTCACCCGAATTGATGATCAAAGATAGTTGATTTTATCTCCCGTTATATATATATATATATATATATATATATATATATATATATATATATATATATATATATATATATATATATAGGGGACCGCTAGAATGAGAACCACCCCGAGTTGTAAGAACCACGAGAACCGCGACCCGCGGGTGGCCGTTGACCACGAAATTTTTTTTACACCTAGATCCGTATATTTTAAGACCGGGTGTAAATTTTGGGTTCAAACGGCGCGCCCGAGGGGGTAGTTTTTTACGCCCAAAGTTTGGGTTTTTTTAATTTTTTTAATTTTTCTTTTTTTTTTTAACCAAACTTTGGGCGTAAAAAACTACCCCCTCGGGTGCGCCGTTTGAACCCAAAATTTACACCCGGTCTTAAAATATACGGATCTAGGTGTAAAAAAAATTTCGTTGTCAACGGCCACCCGCGGGTCGCGGTTCTCGTGGTTCTTACAACTCGTGGTGGTTCTCATTCTAGCGGTCCCCTATATATATATATATATATATATATATATATATATATATATATATATAGGGTAGGGTTCCAGCGTGAACAACCTCCCAAGAGTGAACTGCGTGAACAGATATGGACCCTTGATTTCCTTTTTAGTTGTTAAGGGTAGGATTGTAATTATATAAAAAATTAGATTTAAATCATTATTTTAATAATTGAATTAAGTTACATCTTTCCTAATTTAAATTCATTATCCACATTATGTTTATTTATTAATAAGATAATTATCAAAACAAACAACAAATCACCAGATTTCAATTTTAATTTTTATTTCAGATTTCATCACCAGAATTCAAATTTTGATTTTTAAGATCCACGTAACCTTCATATTTCAACGGTATACACATGTGTACTTGGATATAAATAAAACAGTACACATGTGTACTCAGCATCGTACATATGTGTACAGTAATTTACAGGTGTACATCAACATTCAATACAAAAAGAATTCTGAGATATCACAAAAACAGACGATATACACATGTGTACATCGCATTAAAAAGAGGGCAAAATCAGAATACACATGTGTACATTGCATTTAAACAAATAATTATTTTAATAATTGAATTAAATTACATCTTTCCTAATCCTTAATTTGATTTGTGAGAGATTTATGCAATCAATTTAAGAGGATAATTGATTACTTGATTTGTGAGAGATTTATGCAATCAATTTAAGATTGAAATTACACATATATCTTTTTTGTATTTAATTAAATGGAAAAAATTAATCAAATAATTACCATCGTGCCACTCACTTTAATCTCAAGATCATAAAAATCAAGGGCCCGGATCAGTTCACGCAGTTCACTCATGGGATTTTGTTCACGTTTGAACCTAATCCTATATATATATAGGGTAGGGCTAGGTAGAAAACCCTAAAAATTTGAGAAAACTCTGAAAACTCCCATTTTTACCCAACCTCCCGACGTTTTTTTTTTTTTTTGAAAAAAATAACACATGTAGTATACATGTTTTTAAGAGTTTTGGGCCAAAAAAACAAAAAAGCGCCGAAGGGATGTTTTTAAAAAAAATAAACAAATTTCAGCAATGTCCGGGTAACTAACATGTGTTAGGCAACAAAGGCTGAAAGTTGCTGAAATTTGCTTTTTTTAAAAAGATTCCTTCGGCGCTTTTTTGTTTTTTTTTTTTTGCCCAAAACTCTTAAAAACATGTATATTACATGTGTTTTTTTTTTCAAAAAAAAAAAAAAAAGTCGGGAGCTTTGAGTTTCCCGGGTTTTCTCAAAATGGAGGGTTTTCTACCTAGCTTTATCCTCTCTCTCTCTCTCTCTCTCTCTCTCTCTATATATATATATATATATATATATATATATATATATATATATATATATATATATATATATATATATATATATATACTAGTCACTTACCCGCGCGATGCGGCGGGAGTGGCGATTTACAATAGGATACTCGTTTACCGTTAGTTTATCCGTCGTCTCGTGATATATCGTATAGTACTTAAGTTAGTTTTCTTATTCGTGATCTTCTACAAGAATAGTACAAAACAAGGAAGTAGATGTAATTAAAAACAAGAAGAGTTCAAAACAGTCAAGTAGCTGGACAAAACAATAAAAACAAAATGCGGGGAGTCTCTTGTATCTCTTCCTGTTTTACCAATACATCCGTTCGCTTATGACTTTCTTGTATCTTCTCCTCTCCTGTACCAGATTTCGACACATAACAAAATGTTACACACTTACAGGTGCTTTAAAATAGTAATTAAAAAGTAATTTCAGGAAGCAAATAAGGCACAAAATCTACTAACTTACCTTCGTTTTGATACGGATGCGATTAATTAATCACGCAACACTTCCTGGTAGACAACATTTGATGTGTAAACTCCGCGTTGTTTGAATTCTTTGGCGAGATGTACCAACACCTTCGTACTTTGTCTTGAAATCCCTCTTGATAACGCGACATAAAGTTGTCCATGTGAAAATACAGAATCCGGTAGATAAATACCAACGTTCGGAATTGTTTGACCTTGATCTTTATTAATCATCATGGAAAAGCTAAGTCGAATTGGAAATTGTTTTCTTTTCAGCTTGAATGGGAACATGTCATCTTCAGAAAGGGTTAGAGGGATTCTTGGCAAAAAAACTCTTTTTCCGGCATGTTGACCGACTGCAATTTCCGCATCAATAACATTTCGCATGAAACCCTTACATATCAACCGCGTGCCATTACACAGGCCATGTGATGGATCGATATTACGTAACAATATTATTGGGCATCCAATTTTTAAATGAAGCTTATGAGGCGGCAAACCACTAACATTTAGCGAATTTAAGAACTCGACCGGATAGAAGTTGCGCTGATCGTCTTCAGCTTCATCAAAACTGTAATAAACTTTTTCCTCCCCTTGAAAAATTTCAATCATTTGATTATTAATCTCGTCAACACTATCATTTTTAGTGGACAATATTGCTCTAGAGATTATATAATCTGAAGAATATACATTATCTTCAATTGATGGAAAGATGGCATGGATCAATTCTTTTATAGCGTTTTCTCTGTTGTTGCACTGAATTGTCATGTCATCGGGTATGCGGATATAGTTTCCTTCGATTGGTTCTTCAGTTCCATCACCGACTCTTAAAAGAAATTTAGAAAACCGTGGATCTTTCAGCGCTCTCATATTTATGGTCAACCGCATCTTCTTAGTCAAAGACCAACGAGGTGACATTCGTACGCTGGAGTCTACAATCTGTGCTCGAGTGCCACGTTTGATAACCGGCAACACCTGTCTGAAGTCACCTCCCATAACCATTATCTTTCCACCAAATGCAGAGGCGGAGGATAGTGGGTGCTCGGGGGTGCACCCGCCCACCCCAATATTTCGGTTAGAAGTGTACAAGTTCCGATTTTTCGTCCGAAAATTTTAAAATTATATAGGATCGCCCCCTAGATTATTTTTCCTAAATTGTATATTCTAAATATTTATAAACTTTGTACATAAATGATGGGTAGTGTGGTAAATATACACTTTGTTTTATTTGGAACTATTATTATTTGACCCGATTTGAATCGAATAGCCAACCCAATTCGAACCGAAACATAACGATAGGAAAAAAGTTTTTTGGGTCCCATTACTTTACGCCCCCTCGAAAGTTTTGGTCAAGCTCCGCCACTGACCAAATGGGAGACTAACACCTATAATGTCTTGGAATGTACGATCGACTGCCTCTATCGCTTGTCGTTTAGCCATCGACGCTTCATCCCATATGATTATTTTGGCAGAGCGAATCAGTTTAGCGGCCCCACTCTGTTTTTTAATATTGCACATTGAGTTATTTTCAAGATTAAGAGGAATCTTGAATCTCGAGTGAGCCGTTCTACCTCCTGGCATATTATTAGCCGCTGCACCTGATGAAGCTGTTGCGAGAGCAATAAGACCACGTGACCGAATTTCAGCAAGCAAGGCAATGTACAAAAATGTTTTTCCAGTTCCACCTGGACCATCAATAAAGAACACGCCTGGAAGATCATTATCAACATGCATCATGATCTCATCAAACACGTTTTTTTGGTCCGGATTAAGTGAATGTTTGGCACTCAAGTGTTCAGGTTCCAAAACAATCCCATACTCTTCTTGTAACTCACGATAACCTGTATCTTGTAAGTTAACATCGTCTGTTATCTTAGGAAGATCGAATTCATTGAAATTTTTACCCATGGATTGTACCAAGACACTTATTTCGGTAAGAACCATATTTTGAACTCGTTCTATACTTTGACAGTGTAACCGATGATCTTCAGATAGTGAATCAAAGTGGTCATTCCATAACTTTCGAATATCTCCAGGTTGGCAAAAAATCATTATGGTCGCAAATAACCTTCTAAGAGCATTGGGAAACTGAAACGTAGAGGCTTCTTCGAGACATTGTGATAGATATTCATCGTCTTCTATTAAGCCTAACTCAAGAGCTGCTTTCCGAAATGTCGCACACCGTTGACCATTAACTGTGCAAAGATGTTCGAAAGAAGTAGGCCCTCTGACATTTGACAAAAGTAGGCGTAAGTAGTACCTTTCTCCTTCGGCTGGATTAGCGGAAACGATACGACCTCTTTGTTTTTTTACCGAAACGATGACTCCAATGGCGTGTGCTTCCATTCCAAGTAAAGTGTTTTGGAAAATCTTTATACAAATGTACCCTTGCTGTTATTGGTTTATACACGACCCCACCAAAGTCTCCTTCTAGCTCCCGTTAAGGGCTTGGTGGTGGCAATGACGACGCCCTTTCTTTTACGGAGCTAGGGCGATATGAGGGGCGCTATCCGACTAAGGTGGCTGAAAGCGTTACCCCATATCGAGTAGCTTGTAGAATGTTGTCTTTGGCATCTAAACAACAAACGATATAACTCAGGTTTTATTTTGAGGAAGTATTTAAGACCTATATTTTATATGAGTAGTTTAATTTAGGTATTTAAGACCTATATTTTGTTTCACTACATGAGTAGACCAATGCGTACCACTAACTATACTATGAGATTCCGTAATGAATAACATATACAAACAACATGATTATTTTTTATTTGATGGTATCACATCAGTGTAAGTTTCATATTATTGCAACTGTGTAACGGTTTTTATTTTTTTTAAATGCAAATCTGGATCTAAAAATAATTTTCAATAGGAGATATAATCATGGGATAATATCAATTACAAAAGGTTAAACAAATACGAATTCAGTTTGTATAGAATTTTCGATAAACACACATTCAGTTTGTATCAAATCTGGATCTAAAACTATTAGCTTGACTTTTTAATAAAAAAAAAGAGGCAGTTAAACAATACAGATCCAAAAACCCCAGTTATTTCAACATTTACAACCTTCTAAAGTTAAAAGCTACAGTTAAAAGTTACAAAAAAACCAAGAAATTTGAAAGAACTTACAACAATGCAAGAGGGAGATGTGAAAAGCCGACAAAAAATTTAAAACCTTGATGTGAGAGCCGAGAAACAACGCAAGATCCAGATGCAAAGAGTTGATATATTCTGAAATCGAAGTAAATAGAAGTTGTTAGGTTGATGTTTTGAAAGTAGGATTAGTTCAACTGAGATAAACTTACAATTTCAGTTTTTTTTTTTTTTTTTTTTTTTTTTTTTTTTTTTTTTTGAACGGTTAACGGTTCACTCCCCTTAAGAAATCCGCCCGCACTGCGGGTTCGAATCCCAGGCCCCCCCTAAGGTCCAGCCGCACTGGAATTACCCAATATTGGTACCAGAGTGGACTCGAACCTGCACCCCTCCAGAAGAAACCCCCAAGGGGGAAAACTCCTGACCTCCTCCCAACCACTTGGGCTGGGGATCATTGGCTGAATTATTTTAGAGTGTTGATATCTCTGAATTATTTATAGAGACTGAAGCAAGCATGCTGTCTTTCAAGCATGCTGTCTTTCAAACAAAAATGGCACCATAAGATCACAAATTTCTCCATATGTTATCATTTTAAAATATGTTATCATTTTAAAACAAAAATGGCACCATAAGATCACAAATTTTCTTATCTTTCATTCAAGTATATTCGAGCATATTTTTTATGACATAAAAAAAGATTTATGGTGTCGTATTGTTTTCAATACTATTATTATAGTAGTGCACATGTGCAATATAACATGTACTACAATGTGCATTACATGCTTAAAATTAGTTTTTTGATTCTAGTTTAGCTTTTAGGGTTAGTTTTTTTGGAGGTTTAGGATTAGGATTAGGTTTTTGGGTGTGGGGGGAGGGGGGTTTAGGGTTTTGAGGGGTGGGGGTGGGGGTGGGGGGGTTAGGTTTTTTTCGGGTTTATGTTTAGGGTTTAGTTTTAGGTTTTCGGGAGGGTGGGGGTGGGGGGGTTTAGGTTTGGGGGGGGGGGGGGTGGGGGGTTTAGGTTTTTGGGGGTGTCGGTGGGGGGTGGGTTAAGTGGTTTAGGCTTTCCGTATTAGTGCACATGTGCAGTACAACCAAATTTTTTTTTTTTTTTGAAATTTTTTTTCCATATATAAAAAGTAGCGATTTTTCTAAAAAAAATTGTAAAAAAAAAAAAAATTTGTATGTTTTTTTAGGTTTTTTTAGGCTTTTTTAGTTAGTTTTCGAGTTTTCACAATAAAAGTGGTTTTCATTTGAACCATCCCCATCTTAACAAATCCACTATCTTCTCATCATATAATCTTCACAGCAAGACCAAGCATATAGAGTTGAAGTATCATTTTACTAAAGCATTATAAATGAAGAAACTTGTGTTCTTTAGACTCAAACTAGGAGTCCAGAAGTTTAAATTAGTGTCTTTTTCAGTCAAATGAGTTGTTTGCTAGCCGTTGGTCTATAACGAGTCCTTCTTTATAGTTAATTACTTTGTTCAACTTCGTATTTAAACCTTTGTTTGTTTCTTAATTTCATGCATTGAACAATAGCAACAACAACATTTAACCTAACAGATCTATATACCTAAAGACGTAATCAAACAAAACAAAACAAAATAAGTATGAATCACAATAAACATCAAGTATGTTAAATTAGTAACAGTAAAAGGCTCACTACTAGCGATCCTGACAAGAGCGGCAGAAGGTACCATTCGACAACTCGCAAAACGCGCGCACATTAACCGTCAAGTGTGACGTCATCCGTGCTCCAGCAATCGTCATCAGAGACTGCGCGCATCCTAATTCTCCCAACATCCTAAAAACAACACATACAGATCCAAAACAGGAATACTAACATTACAACAACAACATTTGAAACAATTGCTGATAAATTGATAACAAATCGAGACCCAAAATGGAGAAATTAGGGTTCAACCGTACCTAGGGTTGCCGAGGCGGCGAGAGTGGAGACGGGGAGCGGAGAGCGGCGGAGGACGGAGGCGGGGGAGCGGGGCGGTGGATCGGAAAGATGAAGATCTTGCGGTGGACATTAAAGTTCTGGAGATTGAACCTCGCCATGCCATTTTTGTTCGAGTTTCTGGTGCAGGGATGTTGCTAATGGAGACTAGGGTTTTAGATTTGGGGATTATAGGGTTTCTTTCATTTTGTTCAATCGGGATATTTTAAATTAAAATATTATTTAAAATTTGGTAACTATAAAATTTATTTCGACCATGAGGTGTGGTTTCACGCTTAGGGGGCTAATTGATCCTAGTTTTTGGGCGTGGGGAGGTGTGTATGCCATGTCGGTGGGGAGTGGAGGGATGGGCGTGATTCTAATCACGTGAAGGGGCGGAGGGTTTGCGATGTGGCGTGGGGGCGTCAATGTGGTGGGTTTCTTACAGACGTGGGTTGTGGTCACGCCCTGGGCGTGAAACGACAACAAATGATCTTAGAAGGTGGGATTTAGCCATTGAAATATACTATAAGTATCAAATACAAATGAGTCTTGACATACAAAATAACCTTAACATGAGAAGTGAAGGAAACCCCTTTTTTTCATCTACTTAAGTATGATGTTTAATTGTAAAATGTAAACACAAAAAATATTTATAATTTTACACTAGTATAGTAATTATGTAATTAGTGTAGAATCATAAATTTTTTTAAATTCTGGGACTAAAATCTCTCTTCTCTATTAAAGGAGAAAGAAGATGACCTAAGCTTTGCTTAGACCGTGGGGTATGGTGGGGCGTGGGTTGGGGGCATGGTGCGACACGTGGACTATGGGGCACCCAAGACCAAAAGCAATTTTCAAAGGGGTATGGCGGGGCGTGGCTAGCCCGGCGTGGCTTGGCCAGGTGTATTAAAATAAAAAAAAATCTAAAATTTAAACATAGCCCGCTATGCCCTAGCCAACAAGCCAATAAGAGCCGGCCACATAGGATCGCTAGCATGCCCCACGCCCAGCCTTAAACACCCGCCCAAGGGGCCATGCCCAAACCCAAGCCCATCCGGGTGGTGACTTGGGCGTTTCTCTCCAACCCACGCCCCATCATAATTACATCATAATTCATTTTACATATTTCAAATTAATCTCTCTTAAACAATCAAGTGTGTATGTATTTATACGTGTATATAATTTGTATGTGTATGTATAAATCCATTTCAAAAATCAAATCATAATTTCAATCATCCTCTCTCTCAAATAAAGTCCTGGTTTCATTTTCAAAATTCAAACCATAGTCATCTTCACACCTCTCTCTCTTCAACTCAGAAATAAAACCCAAGAAACCCTAACTCTGAACAAAACCAGAAGAACATCGAAGCGATGGAGTCAAGCATCAGATCTAGAAAATGCAAGCAACGTCCATCGTAATCCGATCTACTTCCACCGTCACAGATCCGGTTTCCGGCGACAGGTTCCCGGCCAGTGCAGATGGTGGCGGGTCAAGGGTTTTCAGTGGTTTAGTTCTACTATGCAACTGAAACCAGAGCACTTTATAAGGCGGTGGCAGGCCCTCAATCGGCGATGGTGGCTGCAACTATTGGTTGAGTTAAGCGGTTTTGAAGATAGGTATACATCTTAACTCTATCCGTATCATTTAATTGAGGGTTAGTTATCTCAGACCTTAAAACATGAATTGTTAGTAATGTTTTAACAATATTGAGATGATAAATCAGGTGTTTTACCTCTTTAAAAGTCCAAGTTTGATGCATATTTTAGTAATATTTGTTAGGTTTTGATATTGAGTTGTAAGTTGATGTTGAAATATAGACGATTTGCAGTATAAAGAAGTGCTGGGTAAATGGTCTTTCAAAACAATGTCCTTATTTAGCATTATTCTTTTATTTGATATTAGGTTATCAATAGGTTTATGTTTTAATTTCATATAAGTTTTAGATTCTTTGATTATTGGGAATTTAGATACAAAGCATTTGATGATTTGGAAGGAATTGAAGTAGCTTGGAATTCGGAGGAGCTGGAGCGTCTATACGCAGAAGTTCAATTACTTAAAACGCTTAAGCATAAGAACATTATCAAATATAACATTTCTTGTGTTGATACAATGAAGGAGCACATCAACTTTATTACTGAGATTTTTACATCTGGAACATCAAATCATTTTGGTTGGCAACTCAAAACTTTATTGCAGGGTTTTTTGGTTGGATTAAAGTACATGAAGGCTAGTTGTCACCCGAATTGATGATCAAAGATAGTTGATTTTATCTCCCGTTATATATATATATATATATATATATATATATATATATATATATATATATATATAGGGGACCGCTAGAATGAGAACCACCCCGAGTTGTAAGAACCACGAGAACCGCGACCCGCGGGTGGCCGTTGACCACGAAATTTTTTTTACACCTAGATCCGTATATTTTAAGACCGGGTGTAAATTTTGGGTTCAAACGGCGCGCCCGAGGGGGTAGTTTTTTACGCCCAAAGTTTGGGTTTTTTTAATTTTTTTAATTTTTCTTTTTTTTTTAACCAAACTTTGGGCGTAAAAAACTACCCCCTCGGGTGCGCCGTTTGAACCCAAAATTTACACCCGGTCTTAAAATATACGGATCTAGGTGTAAAAAAAATTTCGTGGTCAACGGCCACCCGCGGGTCGCGGTTCTCGTGGTTCTTACAACTCGTGGTGGTTCTCATTCTAGCGGTCCCCTATATATATATATATATATATATATATATATATATATATATATATATATATATATATATATATATAGGGTAGGGTTCCAGCGTGAACAACCTCCCAAGAGTGAACTGCGTGAACAGATATGGACCCTTGATTTCCTTTTTAGTTGTTAAGGGTAGGATTGTAATTATATAAAAAATTAGATTTAAATCATTATTTTAATAATTGAATTAAGTTACATCTTTCCTAATTTAAATTCATTATCCACATTATGTTTATTTATTAATAAGATAATTATCAAAACAAACAACAAATCACCAGATTTCAATTTTAATTTTTATTTCAGATTTCATCACCAGAATTCAAATTTTGATTTTTAAGATCCACGTAACCTTCATATTTCAACGGTATACACATGTGTACTTGGATATAAATAAAACAGTACACATGTGTACTCAGCATCGTACATATGTGTACAGTAATTTACAGGTGTACATCAACATTCAATACAAAAAGAATTCTGAGATATCACAAAAACAGACGATATACACATGTGTACATCGCATTAAAAAGAGGGCAAAATCAGAATACACATGTGTACATTGCATTTAAACAAATAATTATTTTAATAATTGAATTAAATTACATCTTTCCTAATCCTTAATTTGATTTGTGAGAGATTTATGCAATCAATTTAAGAGGATAATTGATTACTTGATTTGTGAGAGATTTATGCAATCAATTTAAGATTGAAATTACACATATATCTTTTTTGTATTTAATTAAATGGAAAAAATTAATCAAATAATTACCATCGTGCCACTCACTTTAATCTCAAGATCATAAAAATCAAGGGCCCGGATCAGTTCACGCAGTTCACTCATGGGATTTTGTTCACGTTTGAACCTAATCCTATATATATATATAGGGTAGGGCTAGGTAGAAAACCCTAAAAATTTGAGAAAACTCTGAAAACTCCCATTTTTACCCAACCTCCCGACGTTTTTTTTTTTTGAAAAAAATAACACATGTAGTATACATGTTTTTAAGAGTTTTGGGCCAAAAAAACAAAAAAGCGCCGAAGGGATGTTTTTAAAAAAAATAAACAAATTTCAGCAATGTCCGGGTAACTAACATGTGTTAGGCAACAAAGGCTGAAAGTTGCTGAAATTTGCTTTTTTTAAAAAGATTCCTTCGGCGCTTTTTTGTTTTTTTTTTTGCCCAAAACTCTTAAAAACATGTATATTACATGTGTTTTTTTTTTCAAAAAAAAAAAAAAAAGTCGGGAGCTTTGAGTTTCCCGGGTTTTCTCAAAATGGAGGGTTTTCTACCTAGCTTTATCCTCTCTCTCTCTCTCTCTATATATATATATATATATATATATATATATACTAGTCACTTACCCGCGCGATGCGGCGGGAGTGGCGATTTACAATAGGATACTCGTTTACCGTTAGTTTATCCGTCGTCTCGTGATATATCGTATAGTACTTAAGTTAGTTTTCTTATTCGTGATCTTCTACAAGAATAGTACAAAACAAGGAAGTAGATGTAATTAAAAACAAGAAGAGTTCAAAACAGTCAAGTAGCTGGACAAAACAATAAAAACAAAATGCGGGGAGTCTCTTGTATCTCTTCCTGTTTTACCAATACATCCGTTCGCTTATGACTTTCTTGTATCTTCTCCTCTCCTGTACCAGATTTCGACACATAACAAAATGTTACACGCTTACAGGTGCTTTAAAATAGTAATTAAAAAGTAATTTCAGGAAGCAAATAAGGCACAAAATCTACTAACTTACCTTCGTTTTGATACGGATGCGATTAATTAATCACGCAACACTTCCTGGTAGACAACATTTGATGTGTAAACTCCGCGTTGTTTGAATTCTTTGGCGAGATGTACCAACACCTTCGTACTTTGTCTTGAAATCCCTCTTGATAACGCGACATAAAGTTGTCCATGTGAAAATACAGAATCCGGTAGATAAATACCAACGTTCGGAATTGTTTGACCTTGATCTTTATTAATCATCATGGAAAAGCTAAGTCGAATTGGAAATTGTTTTCTTTTCAGCTTGAATGGGAACATGTCATCTTCAGAAAGGGTTAGAGGGATTCTTGGCAAAAAAACTCTTTTTCCGGCATGTTGACCGACTGCAATTTCCGCATCAATAACATTTCGCATGAAACCCTTACATATCAACCGCGTGCCATTACACAGGCCATGTGATGGATCGATATTACGTAACAATATTATTGGGCATCCAATTTTTAAATGAAGCTTATGAGGCGGCAAACCACTAACATTTAGCGAATTTAAGAACTCGACCGGATAGAAGTTGCGCTGATCGTCTTCAGCTTCATCAAAACTGTAATAAACTTTTTCCTCCCCTTGAAAAATTTCAATCATTTGATTATTAATCTCGTCAACACTATCATTTTTAGTGGACAATATTGCTCTAGAGATTATATAATCTGAAGAATATACATTATCTTCAATTGATGGAAAGATGGCATGGATCAATTCTTTTATAGCGTTTTCTCTGTTGTTGCACTGAATTGTCATGTCATCGGGTATGCGGATATAGTTTCCTTCGATTGGTTCTTCAGTTCCATCACCGACTCTTAAAAGAAATTTAGAAAACCGTGGATCTTTCAGCGCTCTCATATTTATGGTCAACCGCATCTTCTTAGTCAAAGACCAACGAGGTGACATTCGTACGCTGGAGTCTACAATCTGTGCTCGAGTGCCACGTTTGATAACCGGCAACACCTGTCTGAAGTCACCTCCCATAACCATTATCTTTCCACCAAATGCAGAGGCGGAGGATAGTGGGTGCTCGGGGGTGCACCCGCCCACCCCAATATTTCGGTTAGAAGTGTACAAGTTCCGATTTTTCGTCCGAAAATTTTAAAATTATATAGGATCGCCCCCTAGATTATTTTTCCTAAATTGTATATTCTAAATATTTATAAACTTTGTACATAAATGATGGGTAGTGTGGTAAATATACACTTTGTTTTATTTGGAACTATTATTATTTGACCCGATTTGAATCGAATAGCCAACCCAATTCGAACCGAAACATAACGATAGGAAAAAAGTTTTTTGGGTCCCATTACTTTACGCCCCCTCGAAAGTTTTGGTCAAGCTCCGCCACTGACCAAATGGGAGACTAACACCTATAATGTCTTGGAATGTACGATCGACTGCCTCTATCGCTTGTCGTTTAGCCATCGACGCTTCATCCCATATGATTATTTTGGCAGAGCGAATCAGTTTAGCGGCCCCACTCTGTTTTTTAATATTGCACATTGAGTTATTTTCAAGATTAAGAGGAATCTTGAATCTCGAGTGAGCCGTTCTACCTCCTGGCATATTATTAGCCGCTGCACCTGATGAAGCTGTTGCGAGAGCAATAAGACCACGTGACCGAATTTCAGCAAGCAAGGCAATGTACAAAAATGTTTTTCCAGTTCCACCTGGACCATCAATAAAGAACACGCCTGGAAGATCATTATCAACATGCATCATGATCTCATCAAACACGTTTTTTTGGTCCGGATTAAGTGAATGTTTGGCACTCAAGTGTTCAGGTTCCAAAACAATCCCATACTCTTCTTGTAACTCACGATAACCTGTATCTTGTAAGTTAACATCGTCTGTTATCTTAGGAAGATCGAATTCATTGAAATTTTTACCCATGGATTGTACCAAGACACTTATTTCGGTAAGAACCATATTTTGAACTCGTTCTATACTTTGACAGTGTAACCGATGATCTTCAGATAGTGAATCAAAGTGGTCATTCCATAACTTTCGAATATCTCCAGGTTGGCAAAAAATCATTATGGTCGCAAATAACCTTCTAAGAGCATTGGGAAACTGAAACGTAGAGGCTTCTTCGAGACATTGTGATAGATATTCATCGTCTTCTATTAAGCCTAACTCAAGAGCTGTTTTCCGAAATGTCGCACACCGTTGACCATTAACTGTGCAAAGATGTTCGAAAGAAGTAGGCCCTCTGACATTTGACAAAAGTAGGCGTAAGTAGTACCTTTCTCCTTCGGCTGGATTAGCGGAAACGATACGACCTCTTTGTTTTTTTACCGAAACGATGACTCCAATGGCGTGTGCTTCCATTCCAAGTAAAGTGTTTTGGAAAATCTTTATACAAATGTACCCTTGCTGTTATTGGTTTATACACGACCCCACCAAAGTCTCCTTCTAGCTCCCGTTAAGGGCTTGGTGGTGGCAATGACGACGCCCTTTCTTTTACGGAGCTAGGGCGATATGAGGGGCGCTATCCGACTAAGGTGGCTGAAAGCGTTACCCCATATCGAGTAGCTTGTAGAATGTTGTCTTTGGCATCTAAACAACAAACGATATAACTCAGGTTTTATTTTGAGGAAGTATTTAAGACCTATATTTTATATGAGTAGTTTAATTTAGGTATTTAAGACCTATATTTTGTTTCACTACATGAGTAGACCAATGCGTACCACTAACTATACTATGAGATTCCGTAATGAATAACATATACAAACAACATGATTATTTTTTATTTGATGGTATCACATCAGTGTAAGTTTCATATTATTGCAACTGTGTAACGGTTTTTATTTTTTTTTAAATGCAAATCTGGATCTAAAAATAATTTTCAATAGGAGATATAATCATGGGATAATATCAATTACAAAAGGTTAAACAAATACGAATTCAGTTTGTATAGAATTTTCGATAAACACACATTCAGTTTGTATCAAATCTGGATCTAAAACTATTAGCTTGACTTTTTAATAAAAAAAAAAGAGGCAGTTAAACAATACAGATCCAAAAACCCCAGTTATTTCAACATTTACAACCTTCTAAAGTTAAAAGCTACAGTTAAAAGTTACAAAAAAACCAAGAAATTTGAAAGAACTTACAACAATGCAAGAGGGAGATGTGAAAAGCCGACAAAAAATTTAAAACCTTGATGTGAGAGCCGAGAAACAACGCAAGATCCAGATGCAAAGAGTTGATATATTCTGAAATCGAAGTAAATAGAAGTTGTTAGGTTGATGTTTTGAAAGTAGGATTAGTTCAACTGAGATAAACTTACAATTTCAGTTGAGTGTAGTTGAGGGTTTGTAAAGTGTTTGTAGAGTGTTGATATCTCTGAATTATTTATAGAGACTGAAGCAAGCATGCTGTCTTTCAAGCATGCTGTCTTTCAAACAGTGCTGTCTTCCAAACAGTGTTTGTAGAGTGTTGATACATTATAGAGACTGCAGCAAGCAAGCTGTCTTTCACACAATAGTAAAATGTTGCTTTTTCAGCTGGCTGTAGATTGTACTTCCCTGCTTTTGGCATCCATTTTTGTCTGTAGCATATGTCAAATGGGTTAACATCAGTTAAAAAACAAAAAGCATAAAAAAAACAAAACACATCATAAAACAAAAACAAAAACAAAAAGCATAAAAAAAACAAAAGCATAAAAAAAACAAAAGAAATGACAAAACTATATATCCCAACCAATATGAGCATGATGTTTAACATCAGTTAGGTACCCAATCTCGATCAAAGCATCAAGTTTTATATCATATCAAAACACAAAATATAGTCAAGTTTATATTCTCTCAGTAGCATAGCATGTTAAAAATTAATATTCAAGGTTTAGAAATTACCAAAAAAGAGCGAAAAACCGACTGAATTCGAATCGCAGCCCATTCTTGACACTAATGCTCCGTTAGTTCTCGCAAAGTCAACCATCATAAAAAGAAATCAAGTATTAGAAAAAACATAAACGCGTGAATTTATATAATTTAGGTCAAATCATTTAAAACAAACAATTTACTAAAAAACATATACTAAAAAAATTTACTAAAACATAAACGTCGTGACAACTTCTAGATTTTTAGCCTTTTTTTTCTATATCTCCAACAACATCATGATTCACTTTCATGACAATGAAAAACTCAATAGAATATGTGACCACAAAATAATCAACCAATACAACTCCGTAATCCTTTAAAAAAACTAACCTCATCAAAGTGTCGATGTCGACCATCCACATAACTCTGCATTGTGATATTTGGCACAAAAAATAAGCATGATAAACAAATAGAAGTCACAAGAGTTTAAAACACTGTAAAATAAAAGGAAAAAGGGG
Organism: Helianthus annuus; assembly: GCF_002127325.2. Taxonomy (NCBI): domain Eukaryota; kingdom Viridiplantae; phylum Streptophyta; class Magnoliopsida; order Asterales; family Asteraceae; genus Helianthus; species Helianthus annuus. Next base: position 98,776,811 of record NC_035435.2, on the reverse strand, counting down.
TGTGGATTCATGGTGTTCTATGTATTTATGAATTTAAGTAGTTAGGTTTATATTTTCAGACAATTTTACAGTGACAGAATTAGATGTTTGCAGCAAGGTTCTTCAAGAGCCGAGTACCATTGTGTTTCCCATGTGTGATCTTGAGCCCTTATATGTGTTGTGTCTTCGTTCCCAAGCCTGCAGTTGACTTTTGTAACACCTATAAGCATTTTTTGAAAAACCATATGCATATGAGACATATCATAATGTAATGTTAACATACACCAACTGCAAAAAATAACTTCTTTATAATATATGCACTTAGTAGCCCAGCCTATAATTACAAGTGTTAAAAGGGCAACCAAACACAAGCTGGTTTATTTTGTATCAGTTTCAAGTAGTGTTTTGGGTAGCTTTATGGAACCTTATGATAAAAAAAGATGGATAAGCCCCTCAAAGATGAAACCTTTTATTACCTCCGCAGCTTTGACTAATATGAGGGCTACTCCAGGTGCTCCATGACACCAATACAAAACGTCATCACTCTTCCTCTCTTCATCACGCGGGTAATTCCCACTCGAGAAACGATTGTTGATCATGTATTTAAAAGTGTTCTTCACATCTGCATCTTCATGAGCATCCTGTTTAAGATCAAAATGCATGAGAACGGACATAATCCCGGCTAACCCATGAGGAACACCCCAATACCGTTCACCATTTTACCGAACATCAAAGAGCACTTTTCCTTTTTGCCAAATTTCCTTCCATTTTTTATCGATACTTTCATAATATGAATAAACCGGAAAAAAAACCCATAAACAATAGCCCTGCCCCTATCAGACTATTTATAATAACTCCAATCCTAACCCAATTAGGAGTACGACGCATTAAAATGTATAAACCACACTTATCCAAACTTATTTGAAATTCAAAGAATTGATAAGTTTATCAACTAATTCTGGATGTATAGCCAGTGGTAGTGTAATGAAAGCCAGTGGGCTGTTGATAGCTTGTTAAAAATCTTGTATGAGTACTAAATTACATGTGAGCATATTAAGGGTAATGAAAGATGAAACAGGAGTAATATAAGAAACAAAAATGGTAACCTGAAAAAAGGAGTAATATATTTTCATGTCAAAGTGTGGTTGATCTAGTTTCCTAGTAATGGCTTGTGTTGCACTAACCTGTTGAATGAGTAAATATGATATGTATAATTTACAAAAAGGAATATATCAATATTTAAAAGAGGAACATTATGTACATGTGTGTCGATAAAGAGGTAGCAACACTCATATTGCTGCCCAAACTCTGCACACAAATTTACATGTTAACGTTTAACATTGCCTACAATAACAAACATTTAGTAAAATATTGCTATGAGTTGCAATTCAAGGTAAAACTTAAAAGATGAAGAATGCAAAGAAACCTGATACATAACGTCATTAATCAGTTCTTTTGCCATCTGAATTTGTTCCTATAACCAACTTCAAAGTGAATACAATAGTAGATGAATAAAAAAAGAACCTGTAAAAAAGTCAACATATGCAATCACATAGAAAAAAATATATCAAAAGAACCAAGACAACCCTTAATCAAGATACACGCAGCACCAGGGAACAATATCGTACCTGGATTTTGGATCTGTTCAAAGTTGTACCTACTACACCATGACAAAGATCAACATCATGATCTCACAAAGGAAAAAAAGGATAAAAGAAACATAAGATTACTAACCTATCAAAGTCTTCAATTGGAAAACACGCCAGATCTTCAAGCTTCAATAAAGCACAATGGATTTAGGGTTTGTAATCAGAAAAGAAAACAACAGAATCGTGAACAACTTTGAGAAAACGACCTAATCGTTGAACCACTAATTTGAAACCCCTAATTTCCGCAAAATTAACCTCTAAAATTATGCATTTGTCAGAATTTTTGAAGAAACTGAAGTTGGTTGATGAACCCTAACAGATCGAAAACCGAAACCTAACAGACAGTCACCTGATTCCGGCCATTCTCCAGCAAATCTGTGGATCCCTTGTTCAAATCTGTGGATCCCTTGGTGCCTTCGACATCTGAAAAGCATATAGAAACTACCGTCAAACATCATAACTTGCCAGATATATTCATTAAACGGTGTCAGTTCTTACCAAGTTGCCAGATAAAGCTTGTGATAGATCTCATGAAACCCTGGATCTGCTCATCAAACGGATCTGGTGATAGATTCAAACGGATTTGGTGATAGATTCAAACGGATCTGGTGATAGATCTCATGAAACCCTAGATCGCCGAGAGAGAGAGAGAAGAGAGAGAAGAGAGAGAGAAGATCTGATGTTGTTTTGTGAGATGTGTGAGGAATGAGAGAGAAAGCAATTGGTGATCCGTGTGAAGTCAAATGGACGGTCCAGATGTAGATCCGTGTGAAAAAGTTAAAAAAATGGAGGGTTGAAGATGATCCGTGTAAAGGGTAAATGGTCTGTGTTTTCTTGTGCCTTAACACTTGTACATTGTGCATTAATTGTTTTTTCAACACCTTGTTGAATTACCATCTTGTCCTTCATATATGTTTATTAAAGTAGTATAGATATATATCAAGGTAACATATTTTAAACAGGCGGTTGGCTAAAACTGATTTAATAATAATGATTTAGTGATTTGCTATTTTGCTTACAACTGATATAAGCCGAACAGCCCTGCCGTTGATGAACTCTCAGCCGATTGATTAATTGAAATTAGGTAATAGTTAGTCGCTTAATTTGTGATGTATTGCAAAATACATCCTTTGTTAGTGTATATTTTGTACATTCTATCATTATTTATAGTTTAGTTTTATTTAGAATTACGTACTATTGATCAAAGTTCGTTTTTCCAGGTTTTGATACGTTACGTGGCTGAAAATTGAGTGGAAACGAGCTATATTGTTGAAGCATTACATCTTGGAACAATGTCACAAAGAGTTAGAATGATTCTTGAAAGCTTTTGGGAGTGAAAGTTGATTTCAAGATGCAAGTGGCTGTGAAACATCGTCACTGGTGTAGCACCACGGGTAGGAGGTCAGTTGCTCATGCTACACCACCAACAATCAACAAAAAAATCTAATATTGGAGGTGCTGGTGTAGCACCAGCACAAAAGGGAAGAACCAGTGGTGCTACACCACTGGGTTGTCTGGCGAAAATTATGTGTTTATGGTTAGGGTTTCATATAAAATCATAAGTTAATGATCATTAAGAGGAGACTTACGAACCAAGAACCCTAGGAGACTTTTGAGAGCAGATTTTTGAGGTTTTTGAAGTGTTTTGGCTAACGGGAATCATCCGGTCGAAGCTTGGAGCGTGGAAGTGAAGATTGTTCGGGTTTTATCTCCCGGTTTTCTTTAATTTCGTGTTTTCGATCTTTTCCAATGAATTCTTGTTTTGAACTTGCTTTGTTTGTTTTGAACATCATGTTTCTTGGCTAAACCCTAGATACTACCTAGACAAGATGATGGTTTAATTCATGTTTGGATCTTTTAACGGTTTTTATTGATTGATTATGGATTGATTTCTGAAAGTAACGTGTTCTAGATATTCTGATTTGGTGCGTGTGCGTATTTACTTTTGATTGTGGATTGTTTACTGTTTCACATAGATTTTGGTGGATGTCTTTCACATAATAGATCTGTGTTGATTATTTGCATCCTTGCGGGTTCGGGTGATCTTTGGGTAAATCGGCCGATAGCCTTAGAAACAGTAATTAAAATATAATTAGAAGTAAATATTCTGCTTAACTTGTCGCTGAGAGGCTCGAGTTAGTTATTAGGTCGCGGTGCAATATATAGCTAATTTAGATTTTGAGAGAAGTCGACGTTAGTTCCCTAATTGTGCTTGTGTCTAGTAAACCAAGTTAGAACCTAGAACTGCCTTAGATTGTCGCGCTGAGAGGTAGATAGTCGTATTAGGGCACTTTTAGAGTCGTTAGAGGACTGAGCGGAAATCTAACAGTCGGTATTCATAACAGCCTTGTAGGGTTTCCTAGGTTTCTTCCTGAGAAGGGTCGGGAAGTCTTAGCATTGAAATACCTTAAGGTTTAGTATTTTACGATCCCGGCTCCATACAACAATAAAACCGTTAGAAGTCCATTCACAGTTAAACTGGATTCAAGTCTAGGTAGTCCTTAATCTCATCTGAATTAAAACCCTAGTTTCCGTTCGTGTCTTAGTTTAATTTCAATTTAATCAAAATTTTAGGATTTTAGTAAAACCCCCCTTAAAACACAATAATTATTAAGTCGTGTCAGTGTCTAGTCTAAATAGAGTCGTTAACGTAATTCATTAGAGTCCTTGTGGGTTCGACATCCGGACTTACTTTTCTGTGCTAGAGTCGACCGGTACACTTGCCGGTGAGTAGTTTAGTCAGGTTAAAGAGTCTAGATTTTTATTACTTGAGTCTTAATTTAGGGTAATTTTAGTTTAATTAGTTGAACTACTTTTTCCACATCAAGTTTTTGGCGCCGTTGCCGGGGATTCTTGGCAATTGCGTTAACTGCTTTGTTTGGATTTCAACTGATATCGTTACGTGCTTTTTGTGTGCTTGTGAGTCGTAGGAGTCCAAGTAGTTTTAGTGTCTTTTTTGTATTTCTTTGAGTCTTTTGTTGGAGTTGACTTACTTGTTTTATTCTTGGTTTTGCAGTTCATGCCCCACGCGCGTTCGCAGGGACCAGTGAAGCCACCAATTGACAAGTCTTCCTTCTCTACACCAATCCCTCAGGTTCGAAAACCCCCAACTTCATCTTCAGCCCTTTCTGACTCTACACTTCCATCTAAACCACCGAACTACGACTTCACCCCGAAGTCATCACCCCATAATTCCCCACCACCCTCCCGTCACCCTAGTCCACCACCAGTTCACCAAATGGCCGAAAACCAAACTGTCCACCAGCGTTCCACCGCGGGTTTTACCGCAAACTCACCCATCACCCTTCCTGAAATCACCAATGATAAGTCTTGGCAAATTCCTTCATACATCATGACTGCCATTAACAACTCTTGTCAGTTTCGTGGTCGTGATGATGAGGATGCGCCAGCACATATCAACCGTCTCACCCGTCTGTGTAGCACCTTCGGCATCGAAGGTGTGAATCTTGATGCCCGCTATCTCCAAGTCTTCCCCTTTTCGCTTGCTGGCCGCGCAGCCACCTGGCTTGATTCGCAGCCAGCAGGTACTTACACCACTTGGGCTAGACTTAGAGATGCCTTCCTTGCTAAGTATTTCCCACCTGCGAAGGCCTCTCGCCTTCGAGATCAGATCCATTCCTTTAGAATGGAGCCTGACGAACCTTATCACTTAGCTTGGGAGAGGTTTCAAACTTTACTCTCGCGTTGTTCCCAACATGGACTGTCGGATTGGGCCTTAGTAGAAAAATTTTATAATGGTCTTACCCCTGAGTGCAAGGCCCGATTCAACACATCCGCAGGAGGCCACCTAATGGGAAAGAAAACTGTGGCCGACTGCAACGACCTCTTTGAGAGCTTCGCTCATGCTGATATAGACCATAGTGCTACCGGCAGGAATTCCAATCCTGTGATTACTTCCTCATCTTCTCGAGGAGTGAACCAAGTCGTTTCAGACTCAAAGGTAGTATCTCAGCTTGAATATATCACCAAAGAGTTGCTAGAAATCAAGAAGAAGGTAGATAGATGCGAGGTTTGTAGAGGGGGACATGACACCATAGATTGCCCAACCATCACCCTAGAGCAGGTCGAGTATTTAGCAGGTCAAAATAGGGGTCCAACTAACCCGTTCAACAATAGTAACTCTAATTGGCGTGCTAACAATTATCGCTCCTCAGGTAACCCCCCTGGTTTTCCGTCAGGTCAATATCAAAGTAGGGGGCCAGGTTTTTATTCTAGTGGGGGGTCGGGTCAAACAGGTCAATTTGCTAGTTCAGGTTTAGGGGGGCAGTTCAGAGGTGAGGGGTCAAACCAAGAGGTTCAACCTAAGAGTGAGGGGTCAGGTGGTAGTTTGTCTAGGATAGAGGACATTCTTTCCCAGTTATTGGTTAAGGATCAGGCTACCCAACGTACCTTAGAGGACCCCGCTACGCTTTTAAAGAATAATCATTCAAGCTTCTTAGACCTTCAAAGGCAAGTTGGGGATATTGCACGCTAGTTGCAAGAATGACCTCCCGGTCAATTCTCGGGCAACACAAAGCCCAACCCATCTGGCTCTTTGAAGGCAATTTCGACTCGTAGTGGTAGGACCTTAGGAGAGGTAGTGAGACCCGAGAGTGTTGAGATAGACGATGAGGACCCCGTAGATGAGGAGATTGAAATGGAGGCGCCCGGTAAAGTGCAACCTAGGTTAATCCCAGAAAGTACCACACACACCGGGGGTACTTCAAGTGAGAAGAGTGTAGGAAAGAGACCCGTTCAAGTTATCCCATCACCCAATGTTGATATTTCCCGTGCTCCGTTTCCTTCCCGCCTTAAAAATCAAACTTATTCCAAAGAGTACGGGAAATTTTTAGAGATCTTTAAGCAGCTTAGGATCAACCTTCCTTTTATATAAGCTCTTCAATCAATGCCGAAATATGCAAAATTCCTAAAAGACCTTCTAAAACGCAAGGATAGGTTAGGAGAGGTTTCTAACATCCTCCTTAGTGGAGGATGTTCCGTCGTAGTGTTGAATAAGGTTCCGGAAAAATTGACGGACCCGGGCCTTTTTACTATCCCGTGCTTGTTTGGGAGTGATACCGAGTGTAGGGCCCTAGCCGATCTGGGAGCGAGTATAAACCTAATGCCATATTCCATGTACGAGAGGTTAGGTCTAGGAGAGTTGTCACCTACACGCATGTCTTTGTCGCTAGCCGATAGATCCGTTAAGTATCCACGTGGCATTATCGAAAACCTTTTAGTCAAAGTGGATAAGTTCGTCTTCCCCGTAGACTTTGTCGTTCTTGATATGGAAGCCGATGAAAAGGTTCCTATCATTCTAGGACGCCCATTCTTGTGTACCGCCAAGTCCATCATCGATGTCTTTGACGGGAAAATCACACTTCAAGTCGGAGAGGAGAGGGTCACTTTCGAGATAGCACGCTCCATGGAACACCCTAGTGGTTCCGATGATCTTAGTAGTCCTTGTCATTCGGTCTATTTCATAGAGTCTTTCTTATCTTGTGTCGACCATTGCTTTGACTATATTAGTGGAGCCGACCTAGTTGAGAATAGGATAGACGAGGTAGTTGAGAAGGTAGAGGAGGTTGTTAGTGAGAGTGAAGAGGTAGAAGAGAACGAGTGGGTCCCCGAAGTACTAGCATTGAGTGAGATCAAAAGTGAGAGTGAGAGTACACCTATAGAGAAGCCCGCCCCATTAGAACTCAAAGTCCTCCCGTCCCACTTAGAATACGCTTTCTTAGGTGAGGGTTCCGAGTTTCCCGTCATTATTTCGTCTAAGTTAGAGGAGGGAGAGAAGGGTAGGTTATTAGAGGTGTTGAGAGTGAATAGGGAAGCAATTACATGGCGTCTTTCGGATATCAAGGGCATAAGCCCCGCCTATTGTACCCACCGGATACTTATGGAAGATGATTATAAGCCGGTGGTGCAACCTCAAAGGCGCCTGAATCCGAACATGCAAGAGGTTGTTAAGAAAGAAGTGCTTAAGTTGTTAGATGCCGGGGTGATTTACCCCATTTCCGATTCACCATGGGTTAGCCCGACCCAAGTCGTCCCAAAGAAGGGTGGGATGATGGTGATCATGAACGAAAAGAACGAGTTAATCCCTTCCCGTACCGTTACCGGTTGGCGTGTATGCATAGACTATCGAAAGTTAAACGACGCCACCCGGAAAGATCACTTCCCCTTACCATTCATTGACCAAATGTTGGAGCGTCTAGCGGGTCAACAATTTTATTGTTTTCTCGATGGATTTTCGGGTTATTTTCAGATCCCCATCGCCCCGGAGGATCAAGATAAAACGACATTCACATGCCCTTACGGCACTTATGCGTATCGCCGCATGCCTTTCGGGTTATGCAACGCTCCGGCTACTTTCCAAAGATGCATGGTTGCTATATTCCAAGACATGCTTGAGACTTCCATGGAGGTTTTCATGTATGACTTCTCGGTTTATGGCACCACTTTCGACCAATGTATTTTAAATCTTGATAGGATGCTTAAGAGGTGCATAGAGACAAATCTTATGTTGAATTGGGAGAAGTGTCACTTTATGGTGACGGAGGGGATAGTTTTAGGACACAAGGTGTCAAGAGAGGGTATAGAGGTGGATAGGGCCAAGATAGATACTATAAGTAGATTGCCTCCACCTACTAGTGTCAAATCCGCTAGGAGCTTTCTAGGTTATGCGGGCTTTTATAGGCGTTTTATAAAAGATTTTTCCAAAATCACACGCCCGATGACTAGGCTTTTAGAGAAGGATGTACCTTTCGTCTTCGACGAGGAGTGCATCAAGGCGTTTGAATTCTTGAAAGAACAACTCGTGAGTGCCCCGATACTTGTTTCGCCCAATTGGAGCTTACCTTTCGAGCTCATGTGTGACGCAAGCGATTATGCCATAGGTGCGGTCCTTGGTCAAAGAGTCGATACACACTTTCATCCAATCTACTACGCGAGCAAAACTCTAGACGATGCTCAAGAGAACTATACCACAACGGAAAAGGAACTCTTAGCCATAGTGTTTGCGTTTGATAAGTTTCGCTCATATCTCGTGCTTTCCAAAACCACCGTGTTCACCGATCACTCCGCTTTGCGATTTCTATTCCAAAAGAAAGACGCGAAGCCGCGTCTCATTAGATAGATTCTTTTGCTCTCCGAGTTTGATATAGAAATTAAGGATAAAAAGGGAGCGGAAAACGTGGCCGCCGACCACTTGTCACGATTAGAGGATCCAAAGAGAGAAGAGGTTCGTGAGGATTCCATAGGAGATACCTTTCCCCACGAAACCATAGATTTTGTTAGTGCCGAGGTAAAGGGTTTGCCATGGTTCTCGGATTTGGCAAACTATTTAGCGACCGGAGATCTTGTGAGGGGTATGTCCTACCAACAAAAGAAAAAGCTTCTTAGGGAGGCTAGGAAGTATATTTGGGACGACCCATACCTCTTTAGGATAGGTGGAGATAGAGTGCTTAGGAGATGTGTTTCAAACGAGGTTGGTTTAGACATCCTTAGTCATGTGCACGAGGGTTTAACGGGAGGCCATCACGGAGCAAATGTGACGGCACAAAAGGTTTTTGATAGTGGGTTTTATTGGCCAACGGTAGTTAAGGATGCCGTAGAGTTTGTTAGGACTTGTGACCGTTGCCAACGTACCGGCAACATCTCATCCAAGGATGAAATGCCTCAAAATCCCATTCAAGTCTTGGAAATCTTTGACGTATGGGGCATTGATTTCATGGAACCTTTCCCATCCTCAAGTGGGAATAGGTACATCCTCGTGGCTATTGATTACGTTTCGAAGTGGGTCGAAGCCCAAGCTTTGCCCACCAATGATGCCCGAGTGGTGGTGAGATTCCTTAAAAAGTTATTCACACGTTTCGGAGTCCCTAAAGCTATCATAAGTGACCGTGGCACGCATTTTTGCAATTCCGCCATGGAAAAAGCACTTGCACGCTACGGTGTCACTCACCGTCTTTCTACCGCATACCACCCGCAAACTAGTGGCCAAGTAGAGAATGCTAACCGAGGGGTGAAGAGAATTTTAGAGAAAACGGTAGGAAAAAGTAGAAAGGATTGGTCGGAAAAGCTCGACGACGCTTTGTGGGCATTCCGTACCGCCTACAAAACACCGTTAGGAACGACACCCTTTATGATTGTGTATGGCAAAGCTTGCCATCTTCCGGTAGAGTTAGAGCATAGGGCGTTGTGGGCATTAAAAACCGTAAACCTTGACCTTACCGAAGCCACAAGAAGGAGATTCTTCCAAATTCATGAGTTGGAAGCTTTAAGGGATGCTGCCTATGAACGATCTTGGAGTATCAAAGAGAAAACCAAGGCATTGCATGATAGGCGGTTGCAAGGTTTGAAAGAGTTTAAGGTAGGTGATAAAGTGCTTTTGTTCAATTCAAGGTTGAAATTGATAGCAGGGAAGCTAAAATCAAGATGGAGTGGACCGTATGTGGTAAAAGAAGTGTTTCCATACGGCACGGTTGAATTATACGATGAGGTTGACAAAGGAGTGTGGAAGGTAAACGGTCATCGTTTGAAACACTACTTGGGAGGTCCCATTGATACTACCGACGAGGAGGATATTCCTCTCGAGGACCCGCCCACTTTCACCGAGCAGTGAGTGCAAAAAGCTCCATTTGTAGAGTATGTACCGTTTGTGAATTTCGTTATTTTTCATGTTTTTTGTAGTTTTTTTTTCTCGTGTTTGTGTTTTTTGTGTTTGTGAGTGGATGTGCAGGAAACGTACCTTTGAGGAGCTGAAAACGCGAAGAAAAAGTTGTTCCAGGTAAGTCCAATACTTAGAAAAACTTTAGGATGGTTTGGGGAAGGTTGGTTAAGACTTAGAAAAATTTTCTAAGGCAAAAAGTTGGAAATTTTCGCATTATTCTGCTAAAAAACGTCACTGGTGTAGCACCACCAACATGTACATTACATGCTGGTGCTACACCAGCACCTCCAGGTCACCTGAACCCTCTCAAACCCTTTACAAAACCCCTTCTGAACCCTTTCAAATGTTTTTAACTCTTTTAAACGTTTGTGAACCCCCATAAGATGAACTTTTGAACGCTTGTGAACCCCCAAAACTTAATTAAACTTTTCCTTCTTCATCAGTATCCCCAACCCAAAACCCTTTTTCCCTTTCTATCGCCCCTCTCGTCCGACTCCCCTCACCGCCGATTGCCACCACCACCCATCCCCCACTAACCTCCCCCTCCGACCACCCACCTGACTCACCGCCGACGCCGCCGACTTGACGCCACGACGACACCGCCTCTCCATCACCAATCAACCCACCTCACCGCCGTTTGCTACCACCACCCTTCTCTTCGCCGCCGATAACCCATCTCCGACTTCCCTCGCCGCCGATATTCATCCCCACAGCGTTTCGGTTCGGTTCTTTCTCAACTCGAAGATTTCAAGTTTTTTTTTGTTCTTGCGCAAAATCAGTGAACCGGGTATGGTTTTTGCTCAATTTCTTGTAGATTCGCTGTTTAAAGTTTGTTGGTGAGTTGCTTGTGTTACAGTTAGTTCTGTTTAGTAGTTTAGTAGTCGAGTTTCTATCTTTGGTTTGTTGATTGAGTCAGTTTCTGTCTACAGTGTCGAGTCTAGCCGTAAGTTTGTGTCTTTAGTGTTATGTCAGTTTGTATAGTTCAGGTCCGAGTCCAGTGGGTGTCGAGCTCTGTCGGGTCATTGTTGGGCAAGTGTTGGTTAAGCTTCGCTGAGTCAAAACTTGGAGTTGTTTCGAGTCACAAATGTCATGTTTCGCGTTGCCTATTAGTGTGAATCAATGCTTTGTCAAATTGGTGTTTATGGCCTGTTTTGAGTCATTGTTGATTCTTTTGTGGAAGTTTAGTCTTGTAGTTGGTTCATATGGGATTGCGGGTGGCTTGGGTTGGTTTGCGTTGCTTGATTTGATTTCGGACAAGATTAATGATACGAGGGGGGTGGTTTCTTCTCGGCATTTGACTTTACTTGAGGGCAAGTAAAGTGCCGGGAGAGGTAGAGGTCTAAGTGCTATGTACTTTTGCGTCTAAAAAGGTCGAGTCTAGTCGGTGTCTAGTTAGCATTTTTTTAAGTATCCTTTATGTTGTTTTAGAGTCCAGTTAAGTGTCGTATTGCTCGTGATTGCTTACTTGACTATTTAAAACCCCTCGCCCGTACTCAATCTCCATTCGGGCGAGGTTTGGTTCATGCTTACTTTGTTTTGCAAAACGATGCTTTAATGTCACTTGCTTTCAAACAACGGCCGCGAACGAAATGCTATACGACCATCGTTTGAATGTAGATTACATATATTTTCTAAAAAAAAATTATAAAATTTAAAAATACCAAAAATAGTTGTTATTTACTGACCGTCTGCTTGTTTTGGCTTGAAATTTATCTGTTTTGCAGGCATGGCTAGTAGTTCTCATCGAGGGAAAGGTAGAAAGACAGGAAAGGGTCAGTCGGCACCGCAGCAAGATCCGGTTCCACAAGAAACACCGATTATTCAAATCGCTGCTGATGATCCGAAATTAAGGAAAATTGAATATCGCACCTCGTATAATTTTATTCCAGATGAAAAAATGAATGTAATAGCAAATCACCCGATTCTAAAGTTTGAGAAAGATTCACCCGAATGGTTTAAGTTCAAAAAACTGAAAGATACTGACCTTCTTCAACATCGGGTTATTGATTGGAAGTGGTTAAGAGAGATAGGTTCAGAGCAGGAAGTGAGGGATCTTTTGGGTGAGAGATTGATTGAGGCGTTGGACTGTATAGAGCCTCAGTATGAGGAGCTAGTGCTAGAGTTCCATAGCACTTGGGTGCATAAGGAGGGTAAGTTTGAGCAGGGCACGGCAGTGTCATTTAGTTTTGGAAGGCAAATGTATGAGATGAATGTGCCGAGATTTGCTATCGTTTCGGGTTTGTATACCGAAGAGGAGGTGAAGACACTGGAATTTGCTACTTACTTGAGGGGTGCGTATAATAAACCAAGAGATTGTAGTGTTGGTGGAACTGAGTTGAAAGAATTCTGGAGTTCCATTTCTGATCGTCCGTTTGGGTCTTCGAATCTGATCACATCGGTCCGTAATCCGGTGTATAGATATGTGTTGAAGATCTTGTCGACAACATTGGTGGGTAGGAGATCGGGGGAGAACAAAGCAAATTGGATCGAGTTATTTATTTTGATGTGTAGAGTGCAGGGAAAGGAGTTTAATTTGGCTACGGTTTTAGCAGATTCATTCAGTAGAGGTCGGCGAGGAGGTATTAGAGCTGGGTTGGATATGGGCCCTTATATCACCAGGATTGCAACAAATTTGGGAGTGTTTGATATATATCGTCCCGAATTTTTACATCAGGGCCCCACGACAGCTGTGTTTGGATTGCTAGAACTGCAGAAGGCAGGCATAGTGACATGGACGGAACCCTACGGCTGGAAGCCGATTCAAGAAGGTCCACACGTTCCGCAGCAGTCACAGGCACCACCAGCTAAGGAAGCCAGTATTCAGACTGAGTCACAGAGGAGACATCCTCTATCTGAGCCTCTTACTTTGGAGTCATTCTCTGGCTATGTGGAGCAGAGATTTGACAGGTTGGAGCAGTTGATTGGGGCACTTCAGAGCAGTCAGTCGAGGCAGGAGGATGCTCTTCGCTATATGATGACCGTTCAGAGCATGAGGATTCCGGATTTCTTTCGGTCAGGGCAGGCCGGTGTTGGTGCACCGGCTGATCCGGATCCTCCGTTTCAGGTATTTGAGGCGAGCAGTCATGACTCCGATAGTGAACAGGATGAGGAATAGTGTGGGGATGGCTTGAGGATGCAGAGCAGCAGCTGACGTTTATATCTTTTGCTGTTTATTTTTTTATTTTGTGCTGTTTTGATCCTTGCTTTTGGTTTGTACTGATATAACACACGTTAAACAGGTTGGTTAGGGATGGTTGGGTTGGATGCTTATGTTAGGACTGATAAACTACTGATATTTTGATATATATATATGATGGTATGTTTGGTAGTTTGTTTGATTCTGATAGGTTGAGTATGTTAGCCGCTTTCATTCGCGTGTCCGAGGTCGAGTTGTTTGCTGAGCACGTTTCGAATTGGAGGGCTTATGTGGAAATGACTGGCACTTTGACAGTCTCACATATTAGCTAAGTCGTTTCCCTTTTTTGTTGTTGTTGTGTTTTTATTTATTTCGTCGTCTAGTTATTTAGTTAGTTCGTTTTTATTTAGTAGTTTTTAGGTAGTGTTGAGTCGTGTTTTCGTTCTTGCATTAGGGACAATGCAATCTCTAAGTGTGGGGATGGGAATACATGTAAATAATCGAGTCTTTATTATAAAAAAAATTGAAAAAATTTAAAAAATCCAAAAAAAAAATTGAAAAATCAGAAAATGTCTTTCGAATAAAAAGAAGTTTGCATTTTTGAACGGAAAATGATAGAAAAGACAAATTTTTGCTCGGGTTCGAATAATAATAATATGAGTTAAATAAATCGAGCTTGCGTCTAGTTAGGGATATGTGGATAGGCCCGTGTTTGGTTTTAAGTCCCTTTGATCTAATATACCTTAATTGTCGGTTTACTAGTGGGTTTTCGCCTGGGAAATATGGGAAACTAAAACCGCCAATAATAGTATAAGGGGCACCGTTATAAATTAAAACCGTTAGAGTTTTTGATCATGAAAAAAAAATAGAATAAAAAGTGAGCTAGAAACTAAATGAAAGTAATGCATTCCTATGTAATTTGTGGTTGGAGATAGCGACTCTACAGCCGAATTACCTCTAGGGTGTGTGAAATCGACCGTGCTAAAAAGAAAAAAATAAATAAATAAGTACCGAAACCTAAGTAATCTGTGGTTGGGGATAGCGACTCTACAGCCGGATTGCCTCTTGGCTAGGGAAAGCACTGTCTAGACTCACGAAAGAAGAAAAAAAAAGCGAAAAAAAAAGAAAAAAGAAAAAAATTTGATTGTAAACTCTCTTGGTTTTGATATAAGACGGTTGGGAATTGGTCAAATGATCGTTCTTTTAGTCCTATAAGCTTGAGGCGGGAGTAGGTGGACTGTTGATTCTAGTGTGAGACCCTAGGTGGATTGACCGTACTTAAATTAAAATCACATGATAAGGGCTTAGGATTGGGTTCGGGTTTAAAGTGGACAAGTATATTTTCAATCGCAGCTAACGCAAGCCTAGGTTTTAATTAATTATACCTATAATTTTCGACCTAAGTGAATATTTATCTATGATTCCGTTGCATAATTTTTTTTCGAGGACGAAAAAAGAGTAAGTGTGGGGATATTTGATGTACTGCAAAATACATCCTTTATTAGTGTATATTTTGTACATTCTATCATTATTTATAGTTTAGTTTTATTTAGAATTACGTACTATTGATCAAAGTTCGTTTTTCCAGGTTTTGATACGTTACGTGGCTGAAAATTGAGTGGAAACGAGCTATATTGTTGAAGCATTACATCTTGGAACAATGTCACAAAGAGTTAGAATGATTCTTGAAAGCTTTTGGGAGTGAAAGTTGATTTCAAGATGCAAGTGGCTGTGAAACATCGTCACTGGTGTAGCACCACGGGTAGGAGGTCAGTTGCTCATGCTACACCACCAACAATCAACAAAAAAATCTAATATTGGAGGTGCTGGTGTAGCACCAGCACAAAAGGGAAGAACCAGTGGTGCTACACCACTGGGTTGTCTGGCGAAAATTATGTGTTTATGGTTAGGGTTTCATATAAAATCATAAGTTAATGATCATTAAGAGGAGACTTACGAACCAAGAACCCTAGGAGACTTTTGAGAGCAGATTTTTGAGGTTTTTGAAGTGTTTTGGCTAACGGGAATCATCCGGTCGAAGCTTGGAGCGTGGAAGTGAAGATTGTTCGGGTTTTATCTCCCGGTTTTCTTTAATTTCGTGTTTTCGATCTTTTCCAATGAATTCTTGTTTTGAACTTGCTTTGTTTGTTTTGAACATCATGTTTCTTGGCTAAACCCTAGATACTACCTAGACAAGATGATGGTTTAATTCATGTTTGGATCTTTTAACGGTTTTTATTGATTGATTATGGATTGATTTCTGAAAGTAACGTGTTCTAGATATTCTGATTTGGTGCGTGTGCGTATTTACTTTTGATTGTGGATTGTTTACTGTTTCACATAGATTTTGGTGGATGTCTTTCACATAATAGATCTGTGTTGATTATTTGCATCCTTGCGGGTTCGGGTGATCTTTGGGTAAATCGGCCAATAGCCTTAGAAACAGTAATTAAAATATAATTAGAAGTAAATATTCTGCTTAACTTGTCGCTGAGAGGCTCGAGTTAGTTATTAGGTCGCGGTGCAATATATAGCTAATTTAGATTTTGAGAGAAGTCGACGTTAGTTCCCTAATTGTGCTTGTGTATAGTAAACCAAGTTAGAACCTAGAACTGCCTTAGATTGTCGCGCTGAGAGGTAGATAGTCGTATTAGGGCACTTTTAGAGTTGTTAGAGGACTGAGAGGAAATCTAACAGTCGGTATTCATAACAGCCTTGTAGGGTTTCCTAGGTTTCTTCCTGAGAAGGGTCGGGAAGTCTTAGCATTGAAATACCTTAAGGTTTAGTATTTTACGATCCCGGCTCCATACAACAATAAAACCGTTAGAAGTCCATTCACAGTTAAACTGGATTCAAGTCTAGGTAGTCCTTAATCTCATCTGAATTAAAACCCTAGTTTCCGTTCGTGTCTTAGTTTAATTTCAATTTAATCAAAATTTTAGGATTTTAGTAAAACCCCCCTTAAAACACAATAATTATTAAGTCGTGTCAGTGTCTAGTCTAAATAGAGTCGTTAACGTAATTCATTAGAGTCCTTGTGGGTTCGACATCCGGACTTACTTTTCTGTGCTAGAGTCGACCGGTACACTTGCCGGTGAGTAGTTTAGTCAGGTTAAAGAGTCTAGATTTTTATTACTTGAGTCTTAATTTAGGGTAATTTTAGTTTAATTAGTTGAACTACTTTTTCCATATCAATTTGTTTCTCTATTTGTTCTATTGAGTGGTTAAATAGTGCGTAAAATGAAGCGTTGGTGGAGGTGATAACTTATTTGAAATTTGCAGGTCCTGTTTATTCGTTGGTTGGAGAAGGGTCGTTTGTGGAGCATGGTCGGCTGATATCATCACATGGCAACCGGTAAGTTTGTGTTTCTTTTCAATCTAGGGGCGTTTGCTTGAATATTAAAGACTGTATTTTTAATAAATTGTTTGTCAAATCTACAGGGGATGATGCTAGGAGATGGTCACCTGATATCATCACATGGCAACCGGTAAGTTTGTAATTTGAACCTACTACGTCGATACGTCCCAGATGATTCAAGAGGATTGTAAAAAGAGTGAAAATTGTAGACCTCTGAAGTCTGAACCCTCAAATTAATTCATAGAAATCTGATGAAAGATGAGGTAAGTGGTGAGGTATGCTTTAGACTCTTACGCTATCGTGTAATTAATATAGATGTTTTAGATAGTGTACGGATATGAGGTTCAGTAATGTACTAAAACCCAAAACTTGATATCAAGAGTTTCAGTTCCGAAAGCTTTTTTATAAAACAAACTTGTATCATGTTTTCTTTATTTGGGCAGCAACTCGATATCAGCCGAACAACCCTGTCGTTGATGAACTCTCAGCCCATTGATCAATTGAAAGTAGGTAACAGTTAGTCGCTTAATTTGTTTCTCTATTCGTTCTTAAAGGTTAATTAGACAGGCTCCTTTCACTAAGAAACACCTGTGGATGAACTCAAAAAATAATTACATAGGACAAAGTTCTTCAAGTTCAATCTGCGATATGTTTCAGGTACGAATTAGTTCTTTTAGCATCTACTTTGATCTTTAATTCTTTATAATCTCCCTTAGTTAACATGTTTTTGTATATTTATTTTGCAGAATGATTCCAAATTTTGTGGGCAACTTTCTTCTGGTATAAAGGTAATTAATTTACTCAAATTGAATTTATTCGACATCGATCTTTATTCAATGCGTAAACGAGCCAGTTTTGACATGTCGTATTTTCGCTTCCATCTTCCAGACAAATGCAGCAATCCCTGTGGAACCACAAGGGGTGTTACAATTTGGGTCTACTAATAAGGTTAGTAAGCCAACCTTAAAGATATGTAGCTTTAAGTTTTTATATAAATTGTCAACATAATTTTTACAAATCTAATGAATTACCTGTGTGGTCAGATGTAACACCTCGAAAATTCATGTCCAATAAAATAAAGACACGTGTCATGTGAGACAAATGTGTCAGGAACCCGGATCAAATAAGGATGTATGGTAGGATTTGAAAAGGGCGTTATGTTATTAAAATACCTCTGAACGATCCAATGGCGACATGTTATTAAAATACCTTTGAGCGACCCAAGTGATAAATCCCAAGATCCTTAAATCGTTTTGATAAACATCGAATATATATTTAGCCGGTTATTCCTAAATGAATAAAATTCTATTTTATATGAAAATTGGATTCTTTAGAATGTTACTACAACATCCAGGAAATTAGATTCTTGATTTAAAAGAATTAAACTTGAATTATTCAAGTCCATGGTGAATTCTTGATGTTTCCTTCATTTCACACCTCCCACAAGATCCAAAACATGTAAGTGCATGCAAAGCATGCAAAGGCTGAGCAAAGGGACCCTCAACTGAAAAGGATAGCATGAGATTCGGAGTTTACAAAGTTGCATGGTCAAAACTTGAAAGTTTGCAAAATTTTGGATTCTGGTCAGCGGTTACGGACCGTATGGCTTTAAGCTTACGGTCTGCAAGTATCGGTTACGGACCGCATCCGGTTAAGCATACGGTCTGCAAGGATCGTATTTGGGCGCATCAGACCAGGGTCGGTTACGGAACGCAACCACCTAAGCTTACGGTCCGTAAGAGATGGATACGGACCGCAAGGGATTTTGCTTACGGTCCGTAAGCCTGTCGCTGGCAGCAGAAAATGGACAGCAGCCTGTTCAGCCAGTTCCACCGCCTTATTTAGGTGGTATTCGAATTCAGGGGCTTGATAGGCAGTATATAGCATCATAGAGACACCTGGGATGATCTTGTAACAATCATAGACTATCTTGGCTTGATCTTGTGCTCCTTAGTTCACTATATAAAGAGAAGGAGTTGTGACAAATTCACTTGCTCATTCCATTTTCACTCAAGACCCTTCTCTGGAGCTCCTCTGATCAGCAACCATCTTCCCTTAGGTCCCTAATCATATTTAGGACCATTTTAAGTGTTCCTAATCATTCTTAATTAAGTTTAGCTTAGTTAATTAGCTAAAAGTCAAACCGTCGTAATTAAGGTTTGACTTCGAGATTAAGCTATAATTATCCAGTCAAATCTCGAATTAAAAATACCTATAAGTAGGTAATTATGTGGGTAATAAACTCTTAAAAGGGTATTCTCAGATTCCCACTCTAACTATGTCAATTGTCGAGTCAAAGCTTACTTAAAAAAGTCAACAGAATGCTTAATTCCAAATTAATACATAATTAGCAATGTAGGATTCATGCATTCTGTTTTGTCATTAAAATATCTTGGTAATTAATATAAGAACATGTCTAAACATGTTCAACTCGACAATTTTCAGTTTAGGCTCGGTTTGGAACCGAAAGTCGCATAGTTTGACTTATGCTATGACTTTCAGTTCTGACCCATTTAGGCCAAGTTTAGGATTGCCTTAGAGCTTCTTTTGGACCTAATTACATGTTAGTATAACCCTCTGTGATTATACAACTTGGTTCATTAGACATCTAATTCTTATGCATGTTTCCGTTAAATGCTCATATGTTGACCATTATGCCCAAATGACCTTAAAATGTGATTTTTGAAGATGTAAAAGAGTAGATATCTTAGTTATTGATTTATAAACTTGTATTTAAAATTTTACATCAGTTTGAGATCTAGATTAAGAGTTATGCTCATTAGCGTAATTAGAAGCATTCTTAGTAATTAATTGACGTAATTAGCGTATAGCCTATCTAAACCCAAATTTTGATATCAAACTTTCTACCTACTGATATAAAATAATATTTTTGGGTTTTTGAAGATTTTTATTTATTTTTAGGCTGAGCATAACTTAGAGTTTTAAGCTTAATTCGGTTATTGTCGGTTTTGCCCTTTTGGGCTATAAAATGAGTTTCATAAATCCTTTTGACCTCAAACCTTTTTCTACTGATTTATTATGTTAAATAAATTATTTTGAGCCTTCTGGAATATTTAAAATATCGACTTTCTATGCAAAACCCGGAAATGGCTCCAAATCGCCTTTTTAGGCATTTTTACGACATAGTATGTATCAAAACTAGTTTATAAATATAAGGGTTGACACCTACTAATATATTCAGTAAATTTTTATATTATAACAGTAAACAAAAGTTTTAAACTCAGGTTTCCAGTTTTGACCTTTTAGGCTTATGTGAAATTACCAAAATGCCCCTTCGGTGCATAATATGGTTATAATTAATAAATTTCACATATATATGATACCCTACTGTTATAACTTATTAAATTAAGTATATTTACTAAATAAATCAGATATGTAACTCAGATTACAAATTAAACTCTTTTATGACCTTTTAAATGACCAAAATGCCCTTATGGGGCATAGTTTGTTTTTAAAATCAATTTTGGGCATAATAGGAGATATCTTACTGATATCACAACATATTTAGTGCATATTAACTCAGGGAACTTGTATATGATTCATATGGTCACTCGTTACGCACTCTTCGTGTTCGGATCGGCTTATGTAAATAGTTCACACATTTAAGCCGAAATGGGTCAAACCATATCCTTATTGTCTCAAAATCCAGAATGTGATTATGTTACCCATATTAAACAAGCATACAAGCTTGTCGGGTCAAAACCACATTCTAAACCGGTCTTCGCCTTTGAAGAAACACTAGATTAACGACCGGAATCGAATAATCTAGAGGGTTTGGATCTGCATAAAAGAGGGGTTGTTTCTCTCGTTTGATTCGGTACAACAGACCTTCTTCTCCGATGAACTCTGCAAAAAAGAAGCACCGTTAGCCTCGCCAAGGGGAGAAAGGGGTTCTCTCCTTAACCCGACTCCGGTGTGAGAATAAGTATGGGTTATGAAGAAGAAGTATTGTAGAAGTGTGTGTAACTTGAATTTCATACCTGAATGGTTCTCATATTTATAGCCAGGAGTCTTTTGGGCGGGAAAACCCGTTAGTGAAAAGTTGACGGAAGATGCCAACCCTGTAAGTGGTTACATTTCCTTCCGTCAAGTTTCTTGATCTGTCATGAGTGCACACGGATCGTGGTTTAGATCGATGGCTGGGGTTTTGCCACGTGTAAAGTGATCAAATGGAGATTACTCTCCAATTGCATGCTCTTGTTGTGATTTCAGGGAAGCCTGAGGTGGCGACACGTGTCCAGACGGTTATAACCGTCTTAGTGGTGCACGATTGAATTCCTTCTAGAAGATTACTGCTGTAATCTGGTGTGACTCCTTATCTATGGAATCGGCTGAATAAATAAATCCCAAGTCTGGGTAAATAATATCCAAGCCTGGATATTATTATGCGGAAGTATTTTAACTTAGGATTTTCATCCTTTGTTTGTGGGGAAGGCGCAAGGATTTATGATTTCCTTTTGGCGCACGAGTGTCGTTTGCTATCTGCCTTTTAAGCCTTCTTTGTAGGACCAGTGCGCGGCCGCACAAGGTCAGAAGGGCTATTTGACCAAGTTGTGGTATGGTCCCAAGTACTTGTCATAAGGTTTTTGGGACCTTACCCCTTCAGCCTTCCATGCGATTGAACCGTATTCTTTCTTTAAAACTAACCAGTCTAAGCTTAGGCTAAATTAAAGACCCGTTAGGATTCTAATAGGTTATTATAAACCTTCGTTCCAGAATAGGAGATCCAGTAAAAGATATTTGCACTTGCTAATTGTGACAATACTTGCTCAGGTAAATACTTTTAACTTATTTTCCCTATACGGGCTTGGGGTACGGTATTTAAAATATCGTTCGGTCGGGCATTTTCCCTTAATCGATTAGTGGTTAAGTATTATCAAGATGACCCGTTTAAAAATTTGTTTTGTTTGTTTAATGCCTTTGGGGGTTTAATGACCATGTCCCGGATATCCTTGGCATCATTCAAAGAATGGCCACGACCTTAGCACACGGGTGTAGGCGTACACCCGTCAGTGCATTTACATTTATCAAGTTATAACCGCTGGTTTCCTGCCGTGGGACTATACTATGTGGTGTGTCTATTAATCTTTAACCCGGCATGAACCGGGCTACTAGACGCAAAATAAACATGTAATTCTTTACAATTATTATATTCAAATAATTATTCCAAGTTATAAAAATCTTTTTGTGCCATGTGCATTCAAATCAATTTTAAACATTTTCAAAATGAGTCAGTTAAATTGTATTTACCAGTGTAAACTGACGTATTTTCCCAAAAAGATTAAGTGCAGGTACTACGCGTAATAGGCTGGCCTCTCCTAGCATCCAATAGAAGTCTCGCAAGCTTAGATGCCAAATTCTGTTGAACTATGTTTCCTCTTTATTTTGATCCGCCTGTGGATCTGTTTCAACTACATTGTGATACTTAAATATTACAATATTTATTCGGTTGAAATAAATCTATCTTTTTGCTTCCGCTGTGCATTTTAAATTTGTGTTGTTTGACTATGATGATATCAGCTACGTCACGATACTCCCCACCGGGCCCACCGGTGACACGTGGAAAATAGGGGTGTGACAGGTTGGTATCAGAGCCATCACTGAGTGAATTAAACACTAGCCTTTTTTGTTTAATCTCAGTGCACAAATTGCACATTCCTCGAGTTCCGAGTCTAGACAAAGAACATAGGACAAATTCTGTTTTTATTTTATTTTGTCTTTTATTTTATATATTTTGGTTGTTATCTTAATCATGTTTGCAGGTAAGAATGCCGCCAAGGTTTTGGAGAGGAAAAGGCAAGGGCCCAGTAACGGGCAATGACCATGAAGCCGGGCCTTCGCACCGACGTACACCATCGAGCACAATGAGCACTAGCCCTCAGGAGCCATGGAGGGTTTACGTTGAACCCGGGAGGCGATCAGTCTCCTTAAGTTCCTCACCGTCCTACTTGCATTCTTTCGCGCCGCAATCTGAAAACGAGCCCGACAACCCTCCGCCTTCCTTCATACCTTTGCAGCGGTTAAACTCGCACCATTCTTTTGGTGACCCTACCCCTACTTTCCAAAGCCGGTTCAACCCGGCTAATTTCATCCAAGAACCCGTGGGTTTTAACCCACTAGGACCCGAAGATCATTTTTCGGGTGATAATGACATGGATGAAGATACGGATCCCGTGGAGCCTGCAACCGGGACCCCGAACCACCCCATCGAAATCTCCGATGGGTCATCTTTTCATGGATCACCTTACCGTGGTCCTGACAGCTACCAGGCGAGGTTCAACCAGTGGGACTGGTATTTTACCCCATCCGAACACTCGTCCCCATACCAGCAGCAGCAGCAACAACAGCAGGAACCTTCCGAGGATTCCCGATTTGTGGCAGTCACTCCGCCACCACCACCACCAGTGGAGCAGCAACCGCCTCCAGAGCCACCGAGGCGGAGAAGGTCAAACGCGTGGATGTCTGTGCGAGGAGGAGTCCGCATCAGCACTCCTCAGCCCTCGAGTGGCAGTCATTATCCGCCACTCCAAGAAGAAGAAGACCCGCAGATGGGGGGGCCATCAAACCCCGTCACGGAGGCGAACTCTGCGCCTGTGATGCCACCATTGGGTTTTGACAACCCAATCCCTGCCTACGCCGGTTCAGCGGTGTATAACCCTTTTGAGCAGCCGGCTCATACCCATTATGACTATGCCAATGTGGACCCATACCAGGAGGTATGGGACTACAATGCTCAACACCCAGAGGGACCCTATGGTGGTCTTTGGACCACTGGTTACCCAACTTATGGGTACCAGCGTCCGCCACCTCCTCAACCTCTGTATCAGCCGCCGCAGCCGCAACTGATCCCGCCGGAGCGCCAACAAGAGGTCCTTGAAAGATTGGACTGATGTGAGCGGGAAATTCAAACGGAGCGCAGCAACACTCGAGGCTTCTTCAAGGGGTTGTTAGACCTGATCAAAGGGAAGTCCAAGAGAAGGGGTCATTAAAGACCTTTTGTTATTTATTTTATTTAGTTGTAATCAAGTCCCTGCGTGGACTTTTTGTTTCAGTACTTAGCCCCTGCGTGGGCTTGTCTTTTTGTACTCTGCCCCTGCGTGGGCATGTCTTTTGTTAACCACTGCGTGGGTTTGTTGTTTGTTTTGCCCCTGCATGGG
The DNA here is from genome assembly GCF_002127325.2 of Helianthus annuus. Lineage (NCBI taxonomy): Eukaryota > Viridiplantae > Streptophyta > Magnoliopsida > Asterales > Asteraceae > Helianthus > Helianthus annuus. The sequence continues at coordinate 98,752,837 of NC_035435.2, read as the reverse complement.
CATGTTATTTAGTAGAAGTCCCGTTTAGGGCAAAGGTTGTACTTGTTGAATTATTAATGAGATGTTTAATTTAAATTTTCATTTTGTTTATTATTAATTATGTGCATGAAACATAAAATAAATGAAAATAAATTTTCTTATTAAAAGATCTACCATCATATTAAAATGGCAAAATCTAAAAAGGACAAGACATAGCGATGTGTCAAGGCTAAGATGGTAGTTCCATAATTAGATTCAGATCCACATTAACATCTCAATTTAGGACTGTTCTGCATTAATTATTAATAGAATCTTAAAGGTAAAACCTAGCCTATATGTCGTTGCAGACATGGCTAAGATGGTAGAACCCACACAAAAGATTCCAATTCTTGTTAACATCTGAAATACATGTTAACATTTCTGACAAACTGTGATACGATAAAATCACATAGGTCATCTCTTAATTGGGTTAATTAAATTCCTTTAATTATATAACCATCCCTTTAAGGATGAAGTGCCTTCGGGAGAAAGAATTATGTCCTTGAGATTAACGACAGTGGTAGCCTACAACTCCCTGTCTAGAAAAGGTAATGAACTTTGATTCGAACCTTAAACACCTTGATTCTGTGAAAATCTTGGTTTATAAATTTAACGTGTCAATATGACTAAGCTTTTGTGCTATTATTAAATTAAAATATAGGATTGTAATAAAGGTCCTGAACATATAATTAGTTAGCAAATTAACCAAAAATGGCTATTAAAACCATGGTTAATAAATCATAAAATATTTTAAAAACCTCTAAATAAAACCTTGCCTATTATTTTCTATATGTAGCAATTGAAGCTACATGGCTGGGTCGGATGAAGTGAATAGTCATCCGGTGGAAAACCACGATAACGCTGTTACAAGGGCTTTGGATCGGCAAAACAGTGAGTCTTCTGGGACTCGAAGTAGAACCCTATCTACACCGCATTCTAAACCCAAGACTCATTCTGAGGCTCACAGCAAGCCACCCTCCATCCAACCTAAGCCTAAGAAAGAGGAATCAAAGAAAGATGATGATCGACATTCCTCAAAAGAAAACAGTATTCCATCTAAAAAGATTGTATTTGATGACAAGCCCTGTGCTAAAGGTTGCACCTACAAGTACTTTGTTTCATGCAAGCCCCGAGATTTCACTGGGGAGAAAGGGGTTGTGGATTGCATGACTTGGTTGGATGAGATGGACACGGTGGTAGATATTAGTGGGTGTGCTGAAAGAGACATTGTGAAGTTTGTGTCCCAGTCTTTCAAGGGTGAGGCCCTAGCCTGGTGGAGATCCCTGATCCAAGCTATAGGGAAAATCCCATTGTACAACATGTCTTGGGAACAGTTCGTGGCACTGATCAAGGAAAATTACTGCCCTCAGCATGAGGTGGAAAAGATCGAGTCTGATTTTCTGTCATTGGTGATGAAGAACCTGGATTGCCAAGCTTACCTCACGAGCTTTAATACTATGTCAAGGTTGGTTCCGTATCTGGTGACCCCGGAACCCAAAAGGATAGCTCGTTTCATTGGGGGTTTAGCCCCAGAGATAAAGGCAAGTGTAAAGGCCTCTCGACCAACTACATTCAGGTCTGTAGCTGATATATCCCTGTCCCTCACCTTGGACGCTGTCCGGCAGAGATCGCTGAGGAACACAGATGCCGAGAAAAGGAAGCGTGATGATGACAATTCACGTCGGTCAAACAAAAAGCACAAGGGAAACCATGACCACAAGAACGGGTCTGAATCTAGGAAGGATGGGCACTAATCTGGGGATAAGCCCAAGTGTAAAGTTTATAAGAAGCACCATTTTAGGAAGTGTAGGTTTGAGTCGAAATCCCAGTCTCAGCCAAAGGCATGTGGGATTTGCAAATCTTCTGAGCACAAGACCCTAGATTGTAAGAAGATCAAAGATGCAACATGCTACAGTTGTAATGAAAAAGGGCATATTAAGACAAATTGCCCAAAATTTGCAAAGAAATCTGAGGAAGGAAAGAAGACCAATGCAAGGGTCTTCCGCATGGATGCGAAGGAAGCTGTTCAGGATGACAATGTCATAATAGGTACTTTTCTTATTAATGATATCTACGCAAGAGTATTGTTTGATTCTGGAGCAGATAAATCGTTTGTAGATAATAAGTTTTGTGAGTTGTTGAAAATGCCTGTTAAAGCCTTAAGTGTGAAGTATGAAGTGGAATTAGCTGATGGAACCATAGAAACCGCTTCGACCATTTTAGATGGATGTTTCATATCATTAGGAACCACTCTTTTCCTTTGTCCCTACTTCCGTTTAAGCTAGCCGGTTTCGATATAGTGATAGGCATGGATTGGTTATCGCATAACCAAGCCCAGATCGTCTGTAACAAGAAGCAAGTGGTGATCAAGACTCCGTCTAGTGAGCCACTTACCATCCAAGGAGACACCCAGTACGGGTTACCCGAGCAGGTGTCTATGCTCAAAACATCTAAATGCTTAAAGAAGGGTTGTGTCATTTACATGGCACAGGTGACTGTGATGAGCAGAAACCGAAGATTGAAGATATCCCAGTCATTTCTGAATACCCTGCAGTTTTCCCTGCAGAACTACCTGGTTTGCCACCAGATAGATAAGTAGAGTTCATGATCGACATCATTCCAGGAGCAGCGCCTATTGCAAGAGCACCTTATAGGTTGGCACCAACAGAGATGAAGGAATTGAGGACGCAGTTAGATGATTTGCTAGCCAAAGGTTTCATTAGACCTAGCTCGTCTCCATGGGGAGCACCAATCTTGTTTGTCAAGAAGAAAGATGGGTCGATGCGTTTGTGCATCGATTACCGTGAGCTTAATAAGGTCACTATCAAGAATAGGTATCCTTTGCCCAGGATCGACGATCTATTCGATCAGTTATAAGGAGCAAGCTACTTTTCCAAGATTGACCTAAGGTCAGGCTATCATCAGTTAAAGGTTAAAGATGAAGATGTGCACAAGACTGCATTTAGGACTCGTTATGGTCATTACGAGTTCCTAGTAATGCCTTTTGGGCTCACTAATACACCTGCCGCATTCATGGATCTCATGAATCGCATCTGCAAGCCTTATTTGGATAAATTTGTCATCGTCTTCATCGATGACATCCTCATCTACTCGAAGAGCCAAGCTGACCACGAGAAGCATCTCCGTTGCATTCTGAAACTGCTTTATCAAGAAAAGCTCTATGCCAAATTTTCTAAGTGTGAATTCTGGCTTCGTGAAGTCCAATTCCTTGGACATGTTGTTAGTGAGCATGGTATCCAAGTAGATCCCGCTAAGATTGAAGCTATTATGAACTGGCAAGAGCCGAAGACGCCTACGGAGATTCGCAGTTTCCTAGGACTGGCAGGATACTATAGACGCTTTATTGGAAACTTCTCAAGAATTGCAGCACCCCTGACTCTTCTCACTCGCAAGAATAGCAAGTTCAATTGGGGGCCTAAGCAGCAAGAATCCTTCGACTTTTTGAAGCAAAAGTTGAGCAACGCTCCAGTGCTGACGTTACCTGAAGGAATTGAAGAATTTGTAGTGTATTGTGATGCATCACACACCGGGATAGGATGTGTGCTTATGCAAAAAGGCAAGGTCATTGCCTATGCTTCATGCCAGTTAAAGGTGCATGAGAAGAATTACACCACCCATGACTTGGAGCTGGGTGTCGTTGTATTCGCACTAAAGCTATGGAGGCATTATCTGTATGGAACTAAGTGCGTGATCTATTCTGATCATAAAAGCCTTCAGCATCTGCTCAATCAGAAGGATTTAAATATGAGGCAACGACGTTGGATGGAAACTTTAAATGATTATGACTACGAAATAAGATACCATCCGGGCAAGGCCAATGTAGTCGCAGATGCCTGGAAAGGAAAGAGTGAAACCGATAAGAATCAATGCCAAGAGCATTGAGATCAAAAACAGTTTGAATGAAAGGTTGTTAGCTGCACAGAAGGAAGCTGTGTTGGAAGCTAACTATCCTAATGAAAAGCTAGGAGTAACTGAATAATAGTTATCCTATGGCAAGGACGAAATCCTGAGATTAAATGGAAGAATATGGGTTCCTGTTTATGGGGGACTTCGGGACGTCATCCTTCAGGAAGCCCACAGTTCCAAATCCTCCGTTCATCCTGGAGCTGATAAGATGTACCAGGATTTGAAGGCAAACTATTGGTGGATAGGCTTGAAGAAGTCTATAGCTGCCTATGTAGCTAAATGTTTGACGTGTGCGCAAGTCAAAGCTGCACATCAAAAGCCATCAGGGTTGCTACAACAGCCTGAAATTTCCACTTGTGTCACACCCCGATTTCCACGTGTATTACCGGTGGGCCCGGTGGGGGATTACCGTGACGTAGTTGGCAACAATATAATCAAACCACACAATATATAAATGCACAGCGAAAGCATAAAGATAAATATATTTCAACCATTGAATGTAATATCAAAGTATCACGATCGTCGAAATATAATCCACAGAGGATCAGAATAAAATATAAGTATTGTTCAATAGACGTAGGCATCTTAAGCTTGCGAGACTCTTTATTGATGCTAAGGAGAAATATCCAGCCAATTACGCTTAGTACCTGCATTTAATCTTTTTGGGAAAATACGTCAGTTTACACTGGTAAATACATTCAACCAACACTTTTTGTAAAAGGTTTAATAAAATTGATTTGAATGCACAAGGCACAAACTCTTTATAACTTGGGAGAATTATTTAAATTTATAATCTTGTGAACGAATTACATGTTCCTTATGCGTTCAGTAGCCCGGACGTATCGGGTTAAAGATCAATAGACACACCACATCAACTATTTATGCACTGACGAGTGTACGCCTACACTCCGCGCTTAGGTCGTGGCCATTTCGTAAAATGCTGCCAAGGATATCCGGGACATGGTCATTAACCCCCCAAAGGCGTTTAAGTAAACAAAACTGTTTAAACGAGCCGATCAAATTATTCAATTAACCACCAAACGATGGAAGATTTGATGCCCGACCAAGCGGTATTTTATATACCGTAACCCAAGCCCGTATAACGGAAAATAAGTTAAAAGTATTTACCTTTGCAAGTAATATCCTCAATCAAATAAATACAAGTATCTTTTACTGGTCTCCTATTCTGGAACGAAGGTTTATAACAACCTATTAGAATCCTAATGGGTCTTTAATGTAGCCTTAGCTAGACCGGTTGGTTTCAAAGGATAATTACGGCTTAATCGCGTGAAAGGCGAAAACTGGGAATGGAATGTGATTTGGACCCAACAAGTTTGAAGACTTGTTTCTTATGGGTAATATAATCACCCTCTGGATTTTGAGGTCAAAACAATAAGGTTTGACCCGTTTCGGCTAGTTTATGCAAACTAGTTACATAAGCCGAACCGTGCGCGCAAAAGGCGTAACGGGTAACCGTAAGAGTCCTACACAAGTTTCCTAAGTCAATATGCTTTAAAGAGGTTGTGGTATCAGTAGGATACCTTCCATAATGCCCGTAATGAGTTTAAATCCATTATATGCCCCGTAGGGGTATTTCGGTCATTTTAAAGATTATAAAAGAGGTTTCTGAGTTCTACAGGAAATCTGAGTTTTTCGAACAGTTTATAAATTCCAAAATACTCTATTTATTATTTAAAATCAGTAGCAACTGGAATCGGGTCAAAAGACCATGTAGAACTCAAGTTATGCTCGAAAAGGGTATATTCGGTATTTACCGAACCGATGCCATAACCGCAGGTTATGAGCAGGCTAAAAATGTTTAAAAATCTTTAAAAATCTCAAAATATTATTTTACATCAGTGTGTGAAAGGTTTGGTGCCGAAATTTGGGTTTAGATAGGCTTTATGCTAAATGCGCCGTTTAATTACTATAGTTTCCGTAATTGCGCTATTTAGCATAACTCCTATTCTGGACCTCGGACTAACGTGAAATTTTAGGGACATGCTTAGAAATCAGTAACTAAGGTTATTGTCCTTTCACGTATCCAAAATTCTCGTTTTAAAGTAAAAAGGGCGTTACGGTCAACTTTTAAGCTTTTAACGGAAATGTGCTAAAGACTGGGACAAACGACGAACCGGTCACAGAGGGTTATACCATCATGTAACCTGGTCCTAAGAGAGTCCTAAGGCATATCTAAAACATACCATAATGGGTCAGAACTGAAGTCAAAGCAAAAGTCAAAGTTTTGCGACTTTCGGTTCCGAACCGGGTCAAAATAGTAAATGGTCGGATCAAACAAGCTTAGACTAGTTAATATACTTATTATCATGTTACATGAGTGTTTAAACAGGTTACACGCTATCTACATTACGGATTATGCATAAAATCGCAAAATAGCATTTTGTTGACTTTTTCTAAGCAAGTTTGACTCGACATTCGGACTAGTTAGAGTGGGAATCAGAGGGTGCCCTTTTAGGGGTTTAAAGCCCACATAATTACCAACAAATAACTACCTTTGATTCGGCTAATCACTGGACCATTTGTGATTAACCGTTAAGTCAACCGTTAATTACGACGATTTGACTTTTAAGCTATAACTATCCAAAAACTTAACTAAGAAAGGTTAAGGAAGCTTACCAAAGTCCTATGCACGACTAGGGATGGCTTGGTTCTGCTTTGGAGCTCCAGAAATGATCAGAAGTGCAAGAGAAAGGTGTGAAGAACTTGTTGTACATGAAGGCCTTTATATAGTGTTCATAAGGCTCTAGATTGTTGACAAACAAGTCTACCCATGCTCATTGATCATCAACAAGTGTCTCTAAGGGCCCTAAAGCAGGTAGGGGGCGCCAATGCTGCTGCATTAATGGAACTAAGTCGGTTTGGAGTGAAGAGGCAAGCATGGAGCAAAAGAAAACGACTAGAGAGCCCCTCGCGTGACGCGAAGGACCCCCCTTGGGCCTCGCGTCGCGCGACCCCCCCTCTGCAGCAGATCTTCTATTTTCTGATTTTTGCGATTTGATCCTTGGCTCTTCAAACACTGATTGGCCATCAGTTTCTTGCATTTTGAGCCTTAAAAATTTATGTTTAGGGGCTTCAAGACTTATACCCATTTCGTTAAGTCCCCGGTTAACTTTATTGTTACCCGAAAAGTCCTAACTTTCAACGTTGACGTTTTAATCCCTCGCATACGAATTTGATCACAACTTGCTCATACGATAACGAAACTTTATGAAATTTTTGTCGAGTATTCTAGTGAGCATAATTAACCGTTACAAAGCTTCGGGTTTGTCGAAAGGTCACTCAGAGGTATAACTTAAACATGTTGACACATTTGACCCCTGAAGTTTGTAATCCCTCACTTTTTTTCCACATTTCGTTCTGTACGATCCATGATTCATTCGTTTGAAGGTACGAGCATCATTAGCGTTACCGTACAGTATAATTGTCCCTTGTTGACATTTTTAACCCTCGAATCTGCATACTTTCAATGTTTGTCAACTTTAGTCCTTTATTTAGTATTAACACCATGTGTAAACCTAAGACACGTGTCAATACATTATTGGACGCAAAATTTCGAGGTGTTACAACTTGGAAATGGGAAATGGTGACGATGGATTTCATCACCAAGCTGCCAAAGACAAAGAAGGGAAATGATACTATATGGGTGATAGTAGATAGACTGACTAAGTCAGCACATTTCCTACCCATTAAGGAAACTTACAATTCTGACATGTTGGCCCAATTGTATGTTGATAAGATTGTATCTTTGCATGGAGTACCTGCGGCCATTATCTCTGATAGAGATACCAGATACACGTCACACTTTTGGAAAAGTTTCCAACAGTCTTTGGGCACGTGCTTAAACATCAGTACAACTTACCATCCTCAGACGGATGGGCAGAGCGAGTGTACCATTCAAACCCTGGAAGACATGCTTCGTGCATGTGTGATTGATTTAGGTGGTAGTTGGGATAAGCATCTACCTTTGGTTGAGTTCTCCTATAATAATAGCTACCATACCAGCATTCAGGCTGCGCCTTTTGAGGCATTATATGGTAGAAAGTGCAGAACGCCTATTTGTTGGGCAGAAGTAGGATAAGCTCAGTTATCAGGTCCTGACCTAGTCTTTGAAATGACGGACAAGATTGTCCAGATTCGTGACCGCCTGAAAGCTGCCAGGGATAGGCAGAAGAGCTATGCTGATAAAAGGCGAAAACCTCTGAAGTTTAAGGTTAGTGATAAAGTTCTGCTTAAGGTATCACCCTGGAAAGGGGTGATGCGATTTGGTAAGAAGGGTAAGTTAAGCCCGAGATATATAGGACCATTTGAGATCATCGAATGTGTAGGAACAGTGGCTTATAAGTTAAACTTACCTGAAGAGCTCAGTGGTATTCACAATGTGTTCCACGTCTGCAATCTGAAGAAATGTCTAGCTGATGAATCACTAGTCATACTACACACGGATGTGCACATAGATGAGAGCTTGAAATTTGTGGAAAAACCTTTGTCGATTGAGGATCGACAGGTAAAGAAGCTTCGAAGGAAGCATGTGCCTATTGTCAAGGTGAAATGGGATGCCCGTAGAGGTCCCGAATATACGTGGGAGTTAGAGTCCACGATGAAAGAAAAATACCCTCAATTGTTCCCATAAATCTCGAGGTCGAGATTTCTTTTAAGGGGGTGAGGATGTAACACCTCGAAAATTCATGTCCAATAAAATAACGACACGTGTCATGTGAGACAAATGTGCCAGGAACCCGGATCAAATAAGGATGTATGGTAGGATTTGAAAAGGGCGTCATGTTATTAAAATACCTCTGAACAATCCAAGGGCGACATGTTATTAAAATACCTCTGAGCGACCCAAGTGATAAATCCCAAGATCCTTAAATCGTTTTGATAAACATCGAATATATATTTAGCCGGTTATTCCTAAATGAATAAAATTCCATTTTATATGAAAATTGGATTCTTTAGAATGTTACTACAACATCCAGGAAAGTAGATTCTTGATTTAAAAGAATTAAACTTGAATTATTCAAGTCCATGGTGAATTCTTGATGTTTCCATCATTTCACACCTCCCACAAGATCCAAAACATGTAAGTGCATGCAAACCATGCAAAGGATGAGCAAGGGGACCCTCAACTGAAAATGATAGCATGAGATTCAGAGTTTACAAAGTTGCATGGTCAAAACTTGAAAGTTTGCAAAATTTTGGATTCTGGTCAGCGGTTACGAACCGTATGGCTTTAAGCTTATGGTCCGCAAGTATCGGTTACAGACCGCATCCGGTTAAGCATACGGTCCGCAAGGATCGTATCTGGGCGCATCAGACCAGGGTTGGTTACGGACCGCAACCACCTAAGCTTACGGTCCGTAAGAGATGGATACGGACTGCAAGGGATTTTGCTTATGGTCTGTAAACCTGTCGCTGGCAGCAGAAAATGGACAGCTGCCTGTTCAGCCAGTTCCACCGCCTTATTTAGGTGGTATTCGAATTCAGGGGCTTGATAGGCAGTATATAGCATCATAGAGACACCTGGGATGATCTTGTAACAATCATAGACTATCTTGGCTTGATCTTGTGCTCCTTAGTTCACTATATAAGGAGAAGGAGTTGTGACAAATTCACTAGCTCATTTCATTTTCACTCAAGACCCTTCTCTGGAGCTCCTCTGATCAGCAACCATCTTCCCTTAGGTCCCTAATCATTTGTTGGACCATTGTAAGTGTTCCTAATCATTCTTAATTAAGTTTAGCTTAGTTAATTAGCTAAAAGTCAAACCGTCGTAATTAAGGTTTGACTTGCTATAATTACCAGTCAAATCTCGAATTAAAAATACCTATAAGTAGGTAATTATGTGGGTAATAAACCCTTAAAAGGGTATTCTCAGATTCCCACTCTAACTATGTCAATTGTCGAGTCAAAGCTTACTTTAAAAAGTCAACAGAATGCTTAATTCCAAATTAATACATAATTAGCAATGTAGGATTCATGCAAACTATTTTGTCATTAAAATATCTTGGTAATTAATATAAGAACATGTCTAAACATGTTCAACTCGACAATTTTCAGTTTAGGCTCGGTTTGGAACGAAAGTCGCATAGTTTGACTTATGCTTTGACTTTCAGTTCTGACCCGTTTAGGCCAAGTTTAGGATTGCCTTAGAGCTTCTTTTGGACCTAATTACATGTTAGTATAACCCTCTGTGATTATACAACTTGGTTCATTAGACATCTAATTCTTATACATGTTTCCGTTAAATGCTCATATGTTGACCATTATGCCCAAATGACCTTAAAATGTGATTTTTGAAAATGTAAAAGAGTAGATATCTTAGTTACTGATTTATAAACTTGTACTTAAAATTTTACATCAGTTTGAGGTCTAGATTAAGAGTTATGCTCATTAGCGTGATTAGAAGCATTCTTAGTAATTAATTGACGTAATTAGCATATAGCCTATCTAAGCCTAAATTATGATATCAAACTTTTTACCTACTGATATAAAATAATATTTTCGGATTTTTGGAGACTTTTATTTATTTTTAGGCTGAGCATAACTTAGAGTTTTAAGCTTAATTCGGTTATTGTCGGTTTTGCCCTTTTGGGCTATAAAATGAGTTTCATAAATCCTTTTGACCTCAAACCTTTTTCTACTGATTTATTATGTTAAATAAATTATTTTGAGCCTTCTGGAATACTAAAAGTATTAGCTTTCTATGCAAAACCCGGAAATGGCTCCAAATCGCCTTTTTAGGCATTTTTACGACATAGTATGTATCAAAACTAGTTTATAAATATAAGGGTTGACACCTACTGATATATTCTGTAAATTTTTATTTTATAACAGTAAACAAAAGTTTTAAACTCAGGTTTCCAGTTTTGACCTTTTAGGCTTATGTGAAATTACCAAAATGCCCCTTCGGTGCATAATATGGTTATAATTAATAAATTTCACATATATATGATACCCTACTGTTATAACTTATTAAATTAAGTATATTTACTAAATAAACCAGACCTGTAACTCAGATTACAAATTAAACTCTTTTATGACCTTTTAAATGACCAAAATGCCCTTATGAGGCATAGTTTGTGTTTAAAATCATTTTTGGACATAATAGGAGATAGCTTACTGATATCACAACATATTTAGTGCATATTAACTCAGGAAACTTATATATGATTCATATGGTTACTCGTTACGCACTCTTCGCGTTCGGATCGGCTTATGTAACTAGTTTACACATTTAAGCCGAAATGGGTCAAACCATATCCTTATTGTCTTAAAATCCAGAATGTGATTATGTTACCCATATTAAACAAGCATACAAGCTTGTCGGGTCAAAACCACATTCTAAACCAGTCTTCGCCTTCCATGCGATTGAACCGTATTCTTTCTTTAAAACTAACCGGTCTATGGTTAGGCTAAATTAAAGACCCGTTAGGATTCTAATAGGTTATTATAAACCTTCGTTCCAGAATAGGAGATCCAGTAAAAGATATTTGCACTTGCTAATTGTGACAATACTTGCTCAGGTAAATACTTTTAAGTTATTTTCCCTATACGGGCTTGGGGTACGGTATATAAAGTACCGCTTGGTCGGGCATTTGACTTTAATCGATTAGTGGTTAAGTATTATCAAGATGACCCGTTTAAAAGTTTGTTTTGTTTGTTTAATGCCTTTGGGGGTTTAATGACCATGTCCCGGATATCCTTGGCATCATTTAAAGAATGGCCACGACCTTAGCACACGGGTGTAGGCGTACACCCGTCAGTGCATTTACATTTATCAAGGTATAACCGTTGGTTTCCCGTCGCGGGACTATACTATGTGGTGTGTCTATTAATATTTAACCCGGCATGAATCGGGCTATTAGACGCAAAATAAACATGTAATTCTTTACAAGTATTATATTCAAATAATTATCTCAAGTTATAAAAATCTTTTTGTGCCATGTGCATTCAAATCAATTTTAAACATTTTCAAAATTAGTCAGTTAAATTGTATTTACCAGTATAAAATGACGTATTTTCCCAAAAAGATTAAGTGCAGGTACTACGCGTAATAGGCTGGCCTCTCCTAGCATCAAATAGAAGTCTCGCAAGCTTAGATGCCAAATTCTGTTGAACTATGTTTCCTCTTTATTTTGATCCGCATGTGGATCTGTTTCAACTACATTGTGATACTTAAATATTACAATATTTATTCGGTTGAAATAAATCTATCTTTTTGCTTCCGCTGTGCATTTTAAATTTGTGTTGTTTAACTATGATGATATCAGCTACGTCACGATACTCCCCACCGGGCCCACCGGTGACACGTGGAAATAGGGGTGTGACATCAGATTCTGGAGAACACAAATTTCATATATCAAACGAAAACAATGTTAACGAAATTGTTAACGGAAATTTATCAACAATTTCATCTTCTTCACCAAGTGGAATGTTTACGTCCTTGACACCATCCCAAGATTCCTATTTTGGATCCATGTTTGTTGATAATAACCAGTCTACTACAGATTTACAACCAAACATCGGTTCGGGTTTGACTTCCTTTAAAGAACCACTTCAAGACATGTTTGACTTACCCGAACGGTGAAAAGGTATTTACTTTTAATGAACACTAAATACTGTCATATTACAAGTCTTTGATTTGGACCCTTTAGTAACTAATTAAATAATTGATTCCATTTGATTTTATAGATGAGCATTGACTGTTTTTTGGATCGAACGATTAAACACATGCTTTTCTTGCAAAGTGTAACGAAACATGCTGACAGAATCAAACAAGTCGATGAGCCAAAGGTCATAGACTCATAGTTCATCTCTTTACATGCATAGGCTCATTTTAAACTCTTAAATCTTGCTGTAACTGAAGATTATGTTTTTTTTTAGTATAATGGCGTCATTCAGAATAACCATTCAAATTATCCGAACAACAGCGGTGTGACATGGGCATGTGAGGTCGAATATCAAACGATGAGTTGTCCGCTAATAGTAGAGGACTTTAGTACCCCAGGACAAATGGTCATAGAGATAAAAAAGTTAAATAACACAAGATATGATTTTTTTTCTATGTTGCTTACTTTGCAAAAAAAATTTAACCACAAAATACTTTTCTATTGCAGATGATTTGCGAAGAAAATGGATTTTTATCGAAACAGTGGATGTAATCCGCGGTTTTAGTTTGAGCATTTTGAAAGGCATCATGGAATCCCGAGAGGAAAAGATATGGGTGCGTTTATAGTTGAAGCCGAGGCAAAAAGCATGTAACGAGGCATGAGTTATACCCCAACAATGAAGGATCTTGCATTAAGAGATGTTTCAAGGTATACGATCATGGAATATAGAACAATGTGTGCTTGATTGTTATTTATTTGTTATTTATAGAACAATGTGTGTTTGATTGTTATTTATTTGTTATTTAAAAGATGTTCCCTTTTATTTATTATTTATTTGTTATTTAAAAGATGTTCCGTTTTTTTATAATCTATTTTTAATTAAACCTTAAAATATGTATAGTCATTCGTCGTTTAATAAAATGTGGTATGCATGGTTTTTTTAAAAACCACCCGTGTTTTCGCACGGGTTTTACTACTAGTATGTGATAATAAGATGAGGAAAAATAAAAAAAAGAAAAAAAAACGTTAAGCCAAGTTTTATGTTAAGACTCATGTGTACCGTAACCTAACCATTGAAATATAACATATATTTATATATAAAGGGTGGGACTTAACCATTTAAATGTTGTATACATTTATTTTAGAGGGTGGGATTTAGCCATTGAAATGTTTTAAGCATTTATATGTTAATTGCTATGGTTGGTTGGCTGAAAATCTTACAGAGTTAGGAGATTAAAGTTTGAGTTTCGAGAATAACATAATAATGTTTTAGACTAAAATCTAGTTTTGAACGAGGCAAGTTTTGAATTTGCTAACATTGGCGGATTTTTGTAACTGCAGATCCTACCGGGTAACTGTGTTTTATTAGTTCTGGTCAACTAAATCAAAGGTTCAATTCAAAAAGTCAAAGATGTTGAAGCATGAGGATTCCAGATTACAAGGGTAAACTTGGAATAGTGGGTTCCGAGTTTGCAAGGCTTGTAATATTCCGAGTTTATAAGTCAGTCATGTAATTCCAAGTTTAATTGTTAAACTCAGAAGACTTTAGTATAATGGGGATTCCGAATTTATAAGTTAAACTCGGATGGGATTTCTTGTGCTTGTTAAGTTCGAGTTTCTTAGTGGTAAACTCGGACAAGATTATTTGATTTATCCCGGACAATAAGTTTTGTCCGGGTTTAGTCTCTAGTCTATATATATGTGTGTTGTATAGCTTAGATTAGGGCAAGCCTTTGCAATTCGTGGGAAAGTTGTGTGCACATTCGAGAGAGAGACTATGTGTTAGTGAGAGAAAGCTAGGGTTTAGATCAGCTTATGTAGAATATGTATACTCGTTCGGTAATGTAAATCTGTGTTGATCGTTATGAATGAATGAGTTTCTCCTACATCTTCTTCTCTATGTTCTATGTTTATGTTGTTTCACGTCATGAATCAAGGGCAATGTTGATGTTTTTATCGATCCAGTGCTTTAACAGTGGTATCAGAGCCTGGTTACCGATTCGGGATTGCTTAACTGCCTTCCGAATCACCATTGCTCTTGATTTGATGTTTGTTTCTGCCAAACATCATGAAGACATGAATTTTCTGCAGAAAACTTCAAGAAATTTGGGTGATTTTGGTTCAGATATGAAGAAATTCGAGCTGTTTTTGGACAAGAATTGGTAGATTTTTGTTAGATCTGGGTTTTTTTATCCATTTAGACTCTGTCAGAATTTTTGTAAGTGTTAAACTGTTCTGAATTTATTCCTCCCGAGTTTGTACTTCCGGATTATCAGTGACCTTTATGTGAAGTCACGTATTGGTAGATAATTCGGAAGAGGATTGGTAAATGGGATACACAACAGTTAGGATTTCCTGATTCCGAGTTATCTAGAATCCGGAAAGGATTGTTCCGAATTTGAAGTAATCAGAAATAATGTTCAGAATTTGTCCAAGTTCCAAAGTTTCAGTTTGTTCCATATTTGTTTGGATTATGAGCTTTGATATTCTGAGTTTAAGGGTTTATAGTCCGGAATATGTTTCAGGGTTTATAGTTCCGAATATGTTTTAGGGTTTATCGTTTTGAATATGTTCAGGGTTTATAGTCCGCAATATGTTCAGGGTTTATAGTCCTGAATATGTTCAGGGTTTATAGTCTGGGATATGTTAAGGGTTTATGTAAGTCTGGAAGATATGTTTAGGCTTTATGGTATCTTGCCCATTGACGTGAGGTCGAAGTCTCACTCAAAAATAATCCAAATACACTAAATAGCTAGTGGTAAATGGGCATCGAACACCGGAGTTTGTGGAAAATGTATTATCTAAGCAGTTCGTGAATTACTAGATTAAAACTAAATTGCAGAAAATTAATCTCAAAGTTTTGGTTGTTTGGTTTATAAAACTAAAGTTAACTAAATTATCACTTATCACAGTTTGATTCAGAAATCAGAAGAAATGTTTTCCCCCGGTTTCAGGTTTTTCTATGAATGTCAATTCCAAAGTTTAACTAGGAAGAACTACATAGACATAGTTCATGAAAGTGTGTTTGATTGTGATAAAAGGGGACCAAGTGCTTGGATTACAAGAATGCAAGAATGTCACCCGATGATTAGTTACATACAGCCAACCCCAAATCCCTCCCAATAAATCCTGATTGCCTATGGCACCAAGAACTAATGGTTCAGAATAAGAAATTTAACAATACAAACATTTACTAAACAAACATACAATTACCATAGCAATATAATCATAAAGATCAAACTACTATCCTACAAATGATATAAACAATGTCAAAACATTCAATAGAAAACCTTACAATTCGGGGAAAAACATAAAGAACTTAGCTACACATAAAAACCTTACAATCCGGGGAAAAACATAAAAGAACTTAGCCACACCTAGTTTGGTTGATCATCACTTCAATTCCAATGTTCATATGGATCAAAGATGGAAAAACAATGATTAAAAATCCCAAAATAGTGTTTTGTCACCTAAAATTCGCCCCTAACCAGTTCTGAAATGGAGATAATGATAAGGATGTCCAAAAGTCATAACCACCAACACTAAAAAAGGAGTTACAAAATTTGCTTCTGGCTCCTCGTAGCTTACGATGGTCTTCAAATGGCCTACGGTGACTTCTTTCTGTCTTATGATGGGAATTTTTGTCAGGGTCTACCGTAGTAAGCTACGGCAGGCTTCAGCTAAGAAATTTTGTTTTCTTCATAACTTTCTCGTTTCAACTCCGTTTTCTTCGCCGTTTTCACCCACGTTCTGGTAATTTCATCCTCTATCATGTTATCTTCTTAATTTTTCAATTCCAATAAATTATTTTCTTCATTTATGCTCCGTATTACTTCCATTTTAAGCTCCAGTTTGTTCCATGCTTCTTCTTTACACATCCTTAGCTCCTTTAACCTGCAATCATCAAGTTCACTGTAGTCATCTAGATTCACCAATTTAAACATCAAATACATCAATTTCTTTCTTATTTAGTTAACTTAAAGATTCTCCTATGGTTCACCCTTCACATCCCCACACTTAACCGTTGCTTGACCCCAAGCAACTCATTCAAAACAATCCACCATAATATCAACTTCAATAACAAAATGATACAAACCACATAAGTACCCGTCATCTTTTACAAATTTTTCATTATTAACCATGCAACAACCCTCACAAAACACTCCTCTCGGTGATAAATGATAACAAAGAGTGTTAGAAAACACTCAACGCAAATGTGTGATCATGCAATAATAAGCTTGTGCAAAAATCGAACACCCGCCAAGATAAATGCTTAAGCATGCATATAAATCAAACGGACTTATAAAGTTGTAACGAGGCTAAGTGTTAAGGTAGGAAATAAAGGGATATAAGTAAAGTAGCGCAATGATTCGACCCGGCCTTTTTATTACATCTAAACAACACAACTAACTAATTATGACATCTTACAACTTTTTACTACATCTAATTAATTTATTGTTTGGATAATAAATTAAAAGGTTATTTTATTGAATAATAAAAAAATGCCAAAATAGTTTTGACTAGCGGTTTAATATTAGCGAAGATAAATTGTTATTGAACGGAAATGGAGAATGGTTATTATCATATAATAATAATAATAATAATTAAGGAGAGTACTTGTATTTATTGGATAATAAAAAAAGGTTAAAGAGTTGACCGGTAATTAGTAACTAATCTACGATTATTTACTTGGAGAGAAAGCAAATATTTTTTTTTTTTGAACAGGAAACTTCATTAAACACAAAAAAAACACAGGCGAGCCCTTAAAAGAAGGACCGCCGCCAAACCACTTACAACATGTATAGAGGGTTAGACATCCATTTTTTCCAATCCAAACTACCAAACTTAGACCTGTTTTTTAACCACAAAAAAAGACCAAGACTTAACCAACGCCACTGCGTCAACCACCTTGGGATTAGACCCTTGAAAAATCTTCTCGTTCCTTAACTTCCATAAGACCCAACAGGCAATATATATAATATCTCTAATCACCTTTTGAGCCCATTTGCCTCCCTGGATCTGATCCTGCAAATGAAGAAGGTCCTTAAAGTCAAAAGCCATAACAGGACCGAGATTGCACCATTGCCCCACCGCCAACCAAACACCACAAGCAAAAAAGCACCCTGTAAATAAGTGCATCACACTTTCTCCACCTGAACTACATAAAGAACACGCTTCATCTTGAATATTAATCCCTCTGAGAAAGCAAATATTTAATGGGCTAAAGTGTAATTTATGAATCTATAAAAGGAACCTTAATCTTTTTTTTTGAACAGCAAAACGGAACATTCATTCAATCGAAACCACAATACAAAAAACTCAGCCAGCAGCTGAACCAAACAAAATAAAAAACACAAACAGAAAGAAAGAAAACAAAGCGAAAATCATACACCTTTTACAGATTTAAATTAAAATCCCACCATTCCTGTTTTGTTATTGTGCTATGCTTCGAACGTATCTTCACCCCTAGGAAGGTTGTCACTTTAATATCTTCAATAATCGTTTGAGCCGCCCGGTGTCTTCCTGTAAAAACCTTATCGTTTCTGTTTTTTCCACAAGATCCACATAGTTTCAATGGCAATCGCATGTAACAATTTCCTTGCTGTTCGGCTCCTTTGACCTTCAAGTATCATTTGCAGCAGTTCCGTAATGTTATCAACAGAATTTACCGTCGGTATTCTTGTCCATGTTGACACCGCTTCCCAAATTCGTTTCGCTAAATTGCATTTCAGCAATATATGGACAACAGTCTCATCATCGGCTCCACATATTCTGCAGGTTACGTCGTCTATGTTCATGCCTCTATTCCTTAAAGCCGCGGCTGATGGAATCTTTTCGTCAATCGCTCGCCATACAAAAGTTGCACTCTTCCTCGTCGCCCAGTTGTTCCAGCAGTAGTTGTTCGGTGATGAGTTTATATCTAGATTCTGGCTCAGTGCGAGTTTTACGTTTTTTACACAAAATTCCTGATTTTCATAATTCTTCCAGACCCATACGTCGCCTGTCTGTGTCATTTTTTGTTGTTGTAGCCGCTCCTTCAACGTATCCATTTCTTGTTTCTCCTCTACACTATTCGGTGTCCTTATCCAACCCCAATCCCAAATTATGCCCCCATTTATACTTCTATAGACATCCTTTATCTTCGCTTTTTTCTTTTATGACAACTGGTACAGGTTCGGAAATTGCACCTTCAATGGCTCGTTTCCTATCCAAGTGTCAACCCAAAATAGCGTTTTTTCTCCCATTCCTACAATGCTTTTCAAACTTGTGTTAATATCAATATTATTTTTCATAAACCCCTTTGTGATCTCACCAATATTTTTCCATACGCCCGGTAAAGATTTTTTGAACGGTATAGATTCCACTTTCCTAGGACTCATATGTATCGAACTTATTACTTTTACCCATAAGCTATCCGGTTCCATCTTTATCCTCCACCACCATTTTGCTAATAAGGCCAGATTCGTATCTCTTATGTTCCCGATGCCAAGACCCCCGAAATCCTTCGAAGCTACCACTTTTTCCCACTTTACCCATCTTATTTTGTTGTTTACCAAGCTGCCTCCCCACAAGAATTTCCTGCGTATCCCTTCTAATACTTTTAAGACTCCACTCGGACACTTGTAAAGCGAAAGATAGTAGTTTGGCAAACTACCCAGGACTGATTTTACAAGAATAACCCTCCCTGCGAAAGATAGGTTTTTCGCCTTCCAATTTGTAAGTCTTTTATTGAACATATCGATAACTTCCTTCCAGTTTGATATTCTATTCATATTCGCACCTATTTTTAAACCTAAATACACAAATGGGAATTTCCCGACCTTGCAATTAAAAAACGTAGCCATATTTTTTACTTCCTCTTCATTTGTACCTACTCCGTATAATTGACTTTTGTGTGGGTTTACCTTCAAGCCTGAAATTAAGTAGAATATCCGGAGAATTCGTTTGAGATTCTTTGCATTATTTTCCCCCCAATCTCCAATAAAGATTGAATCGTCTGCATATAGCATGTGAGTTAGGTATGGCCCTTCCCTTGGTAATTTTATACCCTGAAAAATATCTTTCTCTTTTGCACTCTCCATCATCACATGTAAAGCTTCCATAGCAGTAATAAAGAGGAACGGTGATAGGGGGTCTCCTTGCCTTAAACCTTTTTGTATTGAAATTCCCCCGTTGGAGAGCCATTTACTAGTACTGATCCTCTCCCTGCATATAAAATTCCCATAACCCAATTCCTCCATTTCGAAGGAAAACTCATATGTGCTAAAACTGATATCAAAAATTTCCAGTTAAGAGAATCATAGGCCTTCTCTATATCAGCTTTGAAAACAAACAGACTTTTCCCAGATTTTTTTGCCCAACCCACCACTTCATTTATTATTAGGGGACCATCAATAATGTTCCTATCCGACATAAAGGCAGACTGGACATTTGACACAATGCACTTAATGATTCCTTTCATTCTATTTGCTAACACTTTCGAAATTATTTTATTAACCACTCCAATAAGCGATATTGGTCTGAAATCAGAAAAAGTGATAGGGTCAATTACCTTCGGAATCAAGGCTATGAACGAAGCACTGCATGAGTGGTGGATTGATCCATGTATATAAAATTGGTTCATTACTTCCATTATTAACCCCTTCATATTCTCCCAGTATGCTTTAATTAGCTTGAAAGTGATCCCGTCCGGACCCGGAGACTTATTAACCCCGCACTCCCAAACCGCGTTTCGTACTTCCAAAATAGAGAAAGGAGTAATTAAACCTTCAGCTTGTTCCTGGCTCAATCTTTTGAAACCCGCAGCTCCAATTCTAGGCCTTACATTAATCGGCTCCTTGAATTTTGCTTGAAAGGCTGCCAAAAATTGTGTTTTAATTTCATTCGGGTCCGAAACCCATGCCCCGTCTATCCACAGACCATTGATTTTGTTTCTAGCTATGTGACTATTCACAATAGTATGGAAGTAGCTCGTATTCTCGTCCCCCAGTCCTATCCATCTTGACTTCGCCTTTTGGCGCAAATCCGCTGCCACCTTATCGTGCCACTTTTTAACCTTTTCTTTACAATCTTGCCATATCATAATTTCTGAATCAGACAATAATCTAGTTTCTGCTAGGTCGTCCAATTGTGTTATCTTGTTCTGAGCTTCCGTCAGGTCTCTCTCCTCTTCGTCGTTGTTGTTTTTTCGCCATATTTTCAACTCGTCTTTTATTGCCTTGAGTTTGACTGCCACTACCTCATCCTTGAACCGAGAATCACAAATCTTGTTTAAACCCCTCTTAACCGCTTCATCGAACCCGTCCAAGGTAAACCAACTATTAAAAAGTCTAAACGGAGATGGCCCAAAACTGTTGTTTACCGTGGATAAAATCAATGGACTATGATCAGAGATTTTTCTATTAAGAGCTAGTAAAGACGCGTTCGGCCATTTATCCATAAAATTGTTACAAACCAAGACCCGGTCTATTTTGCTTAGATTTGATCCATCGCCCGCCAAGAAGGTGAATCTCATGCCCCCCATATTATATTCTTGAAAACCCCCTCTACTTATGAAACTATTGAAACACATGGCTGCACTCGCGTCAAATTGGGAGTTAAATCTCTCTTCGGGGAATCTGACCTCGTTGAAGTCCCCCAACATTATCCAATGGCCATTTATCATGTTTTTTGCTTCCAGCAGCTCCTCCCACATCCGTCTCCTATTTGTCTTTAGCGTTGACCCATAGATGTTTACAATAATCAAATCCACTCCCTCCCCAATAACCTTTCCTTTTAATAAAATGAAATTTTGGTTTTTTACCTCTAATTCTTTCTTGAACACGCAAGGATTCCAAAGCGACAATAATCCCCCCGACCTTCCATCCGCATCCATTTTTGAAAACTCAAAGCTTGTGTTATCCCAGAATCTTCTGATTTTGCTTAAAGGTAGATCTCTGAATTGTGTCTCTTGTATGGCTAAAAAAGACAGGTTTCCCTAAAATTCTCCTGACTTCAGTTGCTTTCCCCGCCCCTCCCGCACCTTTAATGTTAATCGTTCCAAAATTCATTGTGATCTACCTTCCTCCTTATCTTCAGCTACTGTGGTCTTCACGAGTGTCTCGTATCTTGTTAGATCCACCCCTATCTTTAGCCCGATGTCTATCGTTGCCTCTGCTTCCTTGTTTACTTCCTGTACCTTATCCCCATTAACTTCGGATCCTTCAACACAATCTGCCGTGCTCTCCTCCTGTTGGTGTGCATCCACAAAAACCTCTTCTTCCCACTCCGAGTTTACGTCATCATCTAAACTGTCTCCATTATGCTCATAATTATTTATGTCTTCCTCTGTGATCCTAATTCTGTCCTTTCTTCTTCTGCTGGCCTTTCTTTTTTTAAATAACAATCTCTTTTTCGGTCTAGATCTAGAATCATCGGACAGGTCGATATTAAGATCAGGAATCTTGCTTTTACCCAACACAGTTTGAGGTTTTAAAAGGTTGGATCGGGCTTCAGCCAAAGTAACTCCTTTCCTTTTCTTTTGGGCTGCTAGGCCCACCATTTATTGGAGTCATTACTTGTCCAACTTTATCCATTTGACTTGGACGTGGGGACCCACCCAGTATTGTCGGTTCCTTGTTTAAATAACTCTCCTCCATATTATCAAAAGTAGACCCATTTATTATGGATTCCTCGTTTACTGCCATCCCCGACTTTTCGGACTCCTCCACAATCTTTTCACCTCCCACCTGTTCAGTTCCCACCGGATCGCTTTCTGTTCGGGCCATCTCCGGTGCCCGTGATAATTTTTCCGTCTCCGGTTCCGATGCTACTTCTTAAAACTCCTTCCCTTCTGTCTCCATTTTTTCCAGAATAGGAGTATCTTCTACATTCTCTTGTGACATATTTTCCTTCTGTAATGTTTTCGGACAATCGATCTGGTTCATCTCGTAAACAAACTCCGGCAGCCATAGCTGTTGTACTTCAGACACCCAAACATCAAACAGTGAGTTTTTCCATCTTATTGTTATTTTTTCATTGATTATGGAACCATTGTTAATGATGACACCAATCATATCATCATTGAAACAAATATCCTTCTCGTCTGCTTCGGATTTTTTTACAACTCTCCCGAATCTTTCTCCTATGCAGTCAAATACTGCATCAATCCATAACTGTAGAGGTACTCCTCTGATTCTCAGCCATGCAATCCTCTCATACAGAATAAGTTCTCCGTTCCATACCTTTATGTTACCAAACCATTCTTTCCATGATTCATTCTCCTTCATCATAGTCCCATTCATGTCTTCTACTGTATCAAAAATTATTAATAATTTTAATCCACCCAAATATCTAACTTGTGAATCTTTCAGACCCAACTTCCTCTTAAATGTGCTAACTTCTCTTAGTGCACCAATATTATGCAGTTCTCCGATTATAGATCTACCTTTCCATTCGGTGTAGGGTTTGGATTCGTTTGCAAACGTTAACCAACTCGCATCCTCCTGTTGAACTGTCTTACCTGCTGCCACATCCGCCCACGAGACGCCACGTTTCAAGTGTCCGTTTTTTGATGACTCCGGCTGGTTGGAAACTGGGTTTACTGGTTCCTTGCGTTTCTGTGCCCACACCTTCTTTTGGTCTTGAGTTTTTTTGATTGGTTTGACAAACCTGGCCACATTTGCTATAACCTTCCAACCATAGAATGTCATCTGGTTTAATGCCTTCACCATCTTGTCCGTATCCTTGACTTTGATAAATCTCAAAAAACCAAAACGATTCCTTCTTTTATCCAGTTTTCTCGCTATATACGCATCCACTATGTGCTCGTAATTCTTGCATTCCGTCCACAGTTCTCCATCCGTGATATGGGGGTGCAGATTTGAGACATAGAAAGTTGTTGCCTTCTCCTTTCTAAGTTCATCATTGTATTCTGGTTCTATCTCGCCTTCCTCTCTCTCCATGGTTTTCACACTTCACCGCTGGAACCCGAAACAGACGGCGAATGGATTGAAGCAAGAAAGATGTTTAGAAAAAAAGGTTAGGTCAAGAGACACAGTTATTGTGTGAATCTGAAACAACTTCACTATCTAATCCGCTTTAATCTTCATCGTCGAGCCAACTGATCGGAGTTTTGAAATCTCGCCGGAATCCGAACACTCAGCGAATGGATGAACCGGAAAAGAAGATTAGAAGAAAAGTTGGATCAAGAAATCACTCGACTAAACCTCGTTCGCTAAATACTTTAATCTTCAATCGTCGAGCCGCCAGATCGGAATTTGTTTAAAACTCACCGGAAATCGCCTGAGAAGAGGAACACCTGCCTGTTATAATTAAGATTTCTCTACAAAAAAAAAAAAAAAAAAGGAACCTTAATCGCAAACCCCAATTACATGACAACACAAGAGGCAAGATATAAGATGGAAACCGTAGCCCCTCTCTCTCCTCTCTCCCTCGTCGCGACCCTACTACCGCTGTCCGACATCCGCCTCCGGCCACGCCTCTGCCGCTGCATTGCCGCCGCCACCACCATCCGTCGTCTCGTGTTTTGGTGATTCAGATTGTATCTGTCTCGCGTGTGGAATCTCGTGGTGTTCTTGGAGATTTGTGATTTGGTTTACTAGCAGAGCCATTCGTTGCATCCATCGTGCGAGTCTTCGGTTTTCGTCAAGGTATAACCCTAAACCTGCTATGGTTGCGTTTTATTTTATATAATTACTGGATCGCTAGTGGGATACTTTATCCGTGTTTGTGTTTTATCAACGCTTCCGCATCTAAACTAAATAATATAGTGTTATTTTTAATATAAAATCGGATTTTATAAATTAAAACGGATACCCTAGATTTCCAACAAATAGATCATTGATGAAGTGATTAAGTAATAAACAAGAAAGAAAAAAAGTGTGTCCTTATTAGTCGGCCAAAGAGGGAGTCTACGCATTGGCATGGGGTGGGTCAGTAGATTTAGTGGTCAAGTTGGTTCAGTGAGCTATCAAGTCAAAGGCAGAAGTCACCTGATGGCCCGTTTGTATGACACATGTGATGTCCTTATTGGTCAGTGTTCGTGGATCGGGCTTATATATGACGAACAGTGCATGTCTATCGACCATATCGAGTGCATTTTTTTACACATACGAAACCCGTTGCCAAGAATCCTTTCGCCTAATGGCATTAGTGAATATCCCTCAATCAAGTAATGAAGGTTCAAACCCCACTGTAAATAATTAAGTGAAATTCATGTAGTGTGAAATTAGAGAGTGTGTCCTCGTTAAAAAATATACTAAAACCTGAGATTTTTTAAACTTATCCACATATGTTCCATCATGCAATAATAAACTTGGTATGAAGAGTATAATGCTGCATTTTTTTGGACGTATGAAGTTTATATATTTAGTGAAAATTGTAATATCGCTACAATCATGTACTTGGAATGTTTTCTTCAATTGTTGTTGGATCCTTACTTTTAAATTATCATGATGATCTTTAGAACCTACAACCATATCATTTATACCTCTAATTACATGTTGGATCCTTTTTTTTAATGGTAAATTTGGATCACCGACAGATCATTAGAATGTCATCGTGTCACGAGCGGAATCATTCGATCATATCCATCTCCACTAGATAATAATGCCTATACACCAATTTAGGAAGAAACCCAATAAATCTGAGAAAACCTCCCTTGTGAGAATCAGACCCAGGTTTTAATGATCCCTAAGCCTTATCCCACCCCAACATATTGGATCCTTACTTTGAATAATACGAAAATCTTTAGAACCTCCAACCATATCATTTATGCCTCTAATTACATAACAAAGAGTTAGTTCTTGAAATAATTTAAGTTTAAACTCTCATAAATTAAACCAGTTAACCTACGGTGTAGGCTACTCACTTACCATCCAGATCAAACTCTTTCACAAAAATGATTTAGAAACTTCATTTTTGAAAAAAAAAACACCATCTTTTTATAAGTTTAATTTACTAAAAAGGTGAAACAAAAAAGTAACCAGCACGGGTCAACCAGTCATAAAAAAAACTCATTTGATTGGATTCTACTTCTATGGTTAGGACACCCGGGGTGACTGCGTGATGAAAGAGTTTCACGCGTGGAAGAAGCCCAAACACCACTGCCACCCCCTCTTCATCACTCGTTGAACTTAATTCGTGTTATATTTTTGACGCGTTGAGTTTTGATTATTGTGAGAGAAATTGTTGGTTGGGGGTGGGGGGGGGGGATTGTTGGGTGTGATGGTGAGTAATGACCATTTCTACTAAAAAAGTAGTGAGTTATGGAATAATCGTTGATGACATTACAAAACTTGATTGGATGCTGTGAGTGATGAGTGAGTGACCACCCCTACCCCCTTATAATCACTTTTATCAAGTGTATTTACATTTAGTGTTTTAAAAGGGAGAGACGGGACGCCCCGTTATGAAGGGCTGACCACGCATGGTGGTCCGTGATACACTATCGCCGCATCTCTACAATGCGTCAATCTTATGACTCGTGGCCACCATAACGCGTGAAGATTTGAAATTTGGAACAATGTTACCGTCTTTTTACAGTTGAATTGCATATAAGAAAACTAAAAATGAAGGAAGAAGTGACCTGAGATGGAGGACGACGGCCTACCTCTTTCGTTCTCCAGAGAAAGAAACAAGTATCAATGGAACCCTAAAATCTACTTAAAACAAGTATCAATGGGTTTGGCTGGGCTAATAAAAATATTAGATTAAAAAGTAAACTTCATCAAATGAAAATAAAAATACATAATTCAAAGCAAACTAGTGATGTTTAGTTTTTTAATTTGCAATGTTTAGTTTTTTTAAGTTTGTAATTTAGGAATTATTTAATGTAAAATGTATAGTTTTATTTTTAAGTTTGTAATTTAGGATTATTTAATGTAATTTTTATTCAAATGAGATTGTTATTGTTAATTTATAATTAAAAAAAAGAACCATCACTAGTTATATGGGCACTCCTGGTAAAATCCATCACTAGTGATGAAATCAAGCTCAATGACGTGAAGGACAATGATTGGGTGTTGTGAGTGATGGAAAACTATCACTAGTAGAGCGCCCATACCCCTAATTCATGATTAATCAAAATTCACATGAACGACATGATGCATATGTATTTCCACAATGGATTAGCTTGTTTATTAAAGCTTAAACCCTAATAATATAGATGTTGAGATGTACACAACTTATAAAATCATATGTCACGAGATACTAGAAACTATATTAACAACGTTCTATATAAACATCGCTAGTTTTATTTCAATTGACACCTTAGTATGCACCGAGAATCAACGGCAAATCAACCTCGTCACACCATTCCACACACCTGGTTTCAAAATATGAACTCTTTACCTCATTTGGGAGGTAACTCACCCAAACTTGACCCCCAATCCTCCATTTCAACACACTCCCTTCCATTTCCTTGTTTAATCTCCATTTCGCCGCTTCTAACCCTTCAGAAAATACCCAATTTCCGGCTTTAGTAAATGATCTATTTGCCCCTGTGTATCGTTTCTGAAAGCTCTGGCCTACTTGATCGCGGTCCACACGTCCATTGGGTCCAGCATCATCACCAACATGTGGTTGCCATGTCGAGACCTCCACGCCCGTCATGTTGTCACATAGTGTGGTGTCGAAGATCGCCACATGTCCATCCGAGTCTTGGTCCAATCTCCATGACCTCGCCTTTGTCCTTGTAGTCGTCCTAGTCATCGCCTTCATCTTTGGAACTTTCGTTTCTCCAAAACTACCCTTCAATACCTTCTGTGTTTCGGTTTCTTTCTCGATATTATCCGTGGATCGACCTAAGGTTAAACTAGACACATAACTAGCCCCGGCTTCTGGCCCGACCCAAATCCGAACCCGACTTGGGAAATGCCTCTCATACATGTAAACATTGTTCTCTTCACCCTTACCAAACCCTAATTTTGCCACATGGACCCTTATATTGTCCACACGTGCCTTAACCAAAATAAAGCTTTCTTTAACTTCAACTGAATATTCCAACTGTATCACAACCTCAATCTGCTGGTGGGCCAACGCGTACTTTAGCACAGACTCCTTAGTTTCAAACACAGGTGATACGCTGCGTGAGCCGGCGCGTGTCATCGCCATCAGCGGCGCGTACCCTTTCAAAACCCACAACCCATGTGTCTCCGCCGCGTAAGAAAACCCTAAGTTGTTATACGACGGCGTAAGCAGCTGTAAACCTACACCCACCTCTCGTAACAACAAACACTTCGTTAACATGTACCCAAACGTGCGCATGATAGCAAGCTCCACGTCAATACCGGAAGAAACAAAGAAAGCCCGCAACACCGGCGCGTGAGCCGACGAGAACGCTTCAAGGTTCGGAGCCAGCATGGCGTTGAAGTACAAAGACCCCACTTCCGACGGCGCGTCGCATGCACACAGCCAGAACAACCTCGCTAGAAAAATAAGGTTAAAAAAGTTCGAAAAGGATTCCGGCGCGTGAGAGTCGAGGATCCATGAAACCGCGTCGGGCTTCAGTTTCTGGAGCTGGGAACGCGGGCATACGGCGGCGATGCTATCGTGCGCCGTAGGTGAACGGGAGATGATTTCTTGGAGGATTTGAAGTACAAGAGGTAAGAAAGGTTTTTCCGAGTTAACCTGACACGTGTCAGACACCCAGAGGGCCTTTTCGTCATGTGAGACGTAGAAGGTGATCGCTAACAGATCTGAGTTAGATGAGAATTTTCTTCTTGCTTTGAGTTGGAGTGACTCGGATGAACTCGCTAACTGGAAGGTGAGTTCGGAAGTGGAATCGAGTGACCACTCGTCCGAGTTTGGTAACTCAGATATCCATGACCATAAGTCCATTTTCATGCAAAATAAATGAATCTCTGGGTGTGTGAGAGTTGAAGTGTATAGTATGATGAATGGTGATGGGAATTTATAGGGTAAATGAGTGAATGAAAATTGGATAACTTGGAGGTGGTTATGGCCTCAAAAGGATGTTATAAAATTGGTGAATTTCAGTCACTTGTTTTGTGTTTGGTTTCATGTGCATTTAATGGCTGCGATTTTTATTATATTTAAAAAAAAGATCTTAATTAACGACAACCTGAAACACAACCAAAAGAGTTGGTTACGAAGGGTGCTAGGGATAATTATAAACTTTGCCAAAATGGGTTATAGCATGTGATGATTAATGGATGATAAATGAGCTGATTTGTGGATTGAAGAGGAAAAAGATTTTTAAATATAAACTTTAAAAGAATTGAAGAACGTATATGGTTTTCAAGCTTATACAAAACTCAAAGAAATGTTCATATTTCTAATAAATTTGAATTTGAATTGATTAACTTTTTAATATTACTTTCAAGGGCAGTTAATACCATAAAAATTCCATACACTTTTTGTTTTTCTTATATTCAGTAAACTAAAATAAACCTAGCCGAGGAAAGGATCAACCCACATTGACTCGGGCTCGACTCAGCTACACACTGAGTTGGTCTGGCTCGGTTTTGAATAAGCCACTTGTCAACCTTTTCTTGAGCGACTCCGAATCTGGAGGTATTAAACAACTCTAGGATGACCATGAAACTATGAGAGTAATGTAGGGAGTTTTCTAATTTAATTTTTTCTATTTTTTTTTTTATTCCGAATCTTGAGTTTTTTGAATAACTCTAGGATGAGCCTGAGACTATGAAAATAATGTATAGGGATTTTCTAATTTAATTTATTCAATCTTTTTTATTTTTGGAATTTTATAATGGGGTAAAGATTATTGAAAAAAGAGTAAAATGCACGGATAGTCCCTGTGGTTTGGTGAAATTTCACCTTTAGTCCCCAACTTTTCAGAATTACACTCTTAATCCCTGTGGTTTGACAAGTTGTTACTCGGATAGTCCCTAAAGCGGATGAAGGTTACTCGGATAGTCCCTGTGGTTTGACAAGTTGTTACTCGGATAGTCCTTGTCATTTCACACCCAATTAACCAGAAAAACTAACCTCCATCCGCTTTGGGGACTATCCGAGTAACAACTTGTCAAACCACAAGGACTAAGAGTGTAATTTTGAAAAGTTGGGGACTAAAGGTGAAATTTCACCAAACCACAGGGACTATCCGTGCATTTTACTCTTGAAAAAAGAAACAAAAGTTAAATTACATAATATTATTTAATTTATAACTAGTTATTTTCATCTCGTGCGTTGCGGCAGGACTTAATGACTACAAAAGGCGTGTCAGCAACGGCAAACAATTACTGAATATCAAAACATAAACAAAATGACGTGGTAAGGTTAGTCACTCCGTCATAAAAAAACGATTTTAAATAACCTAATGAGTTAATTACTTTTTTCGTCCCTGTGGTTTGTCAAAAATCACTATTTCAGTCCATTAGTTTAAAAATTGCAATTTCAGTCCCTGTGGCTTCACTTTCGTAACCATTTCAGTCCCTGTGGTTTCACTTTCGTAACCATTTCAGTCCATTATTCTGTTAAGTACAGTGACTGAAATGGTTACGAGGTGGACTGAAATGGTTACGAAAGTGAAACCACAGGGACTGAAATCGCAATATTTAAACTAATGGACTGAAATAGTGATTTTTGACAAACCACATGGACGAAAACAGTTATTAACTCTAACCTAATATATAATAATAGGGCCCACACGTCCTACACGTTGGAAATTTGTTTGTTTTCAATTCAGTTATTACGTTGCTAACACGTTAAAATATGGATGAGCTCGGTACCGGTAACGGCAGCGAAAGTACCGATCCCGAAAATGCTCGGTACAATACGGTATGGTATTTGAAGGTAAAAATCAATAAATACAGGTATGGTTCTAGACTGGTGTCGAACCGAAAGTAACAATTCTGAAAACGCCAAAAGGTGGGTACCAAATTGGTACCGAAAATGTTTTGGTATAGTAAATTTGGTACCGATACGATACCGGTTCGTTTACAGGATTTGATACGATTTGCTCATCAATATTATAAATATCCAAGTTAATTTTACATGCTACAATTCATTCATTACAGAAAAAGACAAAAAAGAAAGCAAAGTAAGTTGTTGTGTATATAAAACCTCATTCAAACGAATTACAGTTTACTTACTGTGTGTATGAAAAGTAATCTAAACGGTGCAATTACTTGCATTGTTGCGTTGCTACAGGATTTGATGAGCTCGTTACCAACCGGTACCGAAAATACCGTTACCGAAATCCCCAAAAGTGGGTACCGGTACCGAATATACCTAGTATGGTACGGTTCGGTACTGGTCGGTACAGGTAGGGCACCGGTATTTGAGGGTAAAAACCGGGGAATACCTGTGCAGAACCGGTACCAAAAATACACCGGTTTGTTAAATTTGAGACCGATACCTATACCCGATACCATTTGCTCATCTCTTAATGATGTTACTATTCATTCCATTCTAATTTTAAATAATTCTAATTCTAATTCTAATTTAATAATATTAAATCACTGTTCATTCAACTAGGGGTGAGCAAAAGGAAAAACCCGACCCGAACCGACCTTTACCCGACCCGACCCGAGAACCGATCAAACATAAAATACAGAACTGATTCACTACCCTAAATATAGGTTAGGTTCCGGTCCATAGGTCCAAGTCGGGTTTCACCATGAAAAGAACCGAGAACCGACCCGACCCTATTTTATATGAAAAATTGGAACCGATCTAAATACCTAGGTACTTAGGTTCGGGTCGGGTTGGGTATATTTTCAGTTCGGTTCTCGGGTATTTTTGGTCCGGACCTAAACTTGCTCACCCCTACATTCAACTCCTTTTTTATTATATATAGATTTATTTGAAACCATCCTTCACCGCTTCAGGAATCAGGGCGACAGGGCCCCCTACCACTTTAAATGTTGACAATATCCTTCTTTGTTTCGGGCCGACGACTATAGCTTCCGGCAATCTAGCTTAAAAATTTGCATATATTATAATAGACCTTCTTTTCTCTTTCCACGGTGTTTTAAAAGAATCTATCCTTCCAACACATCACCACCACCAAACCGCCACTGCCACTGGCAAAGTCACCACAACACAACCATCTTGATGCAAACGCCATCATCTGCCCCATTGTTCTTCCAGCCATGTGGCTGCCGCTTCGATCTCCTCTCCCCCTTTGATTTATGGTTTGGGGTGTTCAATAATCGCCGATTCGATATTCATTAACCATCACCGATTTATGGTTTCCATAGTAAATCTATGATGATAATGCACGATGGTGGTACAGGTTGGTGGTTGATGTTTTTCCACCATGGGAATCAAATCCGAAGTTCTTCAGATGTAGTGGATAGAAAGTGGAAGAATGACGTTGAGAACGTCTGCGTCATTGACTTCTGGGTGATGCCACGAAACCAGAATGGAAAAAAGGAAAGTGTATAAAAGAAACAAAATCTTGTGGCTAATATGAAAGACATAAACTTGTGGTCAACATATCAAATACCCAAAACATCACTGGCGCAAACCAGTGATGTTATTTGATATATATAATAATATTAGGATATAATATTAAGTTTATTTGGTTAAAAAGGCTACGAAGTAATCTTGATCATCTATTTATTAATCAATAGCTAAGATTAAATGAGTGAAATTGAAGAAAAAAAAGGCGCGTGGGTTTATGTAGGGGCATTCTAGTTAATCCAAGACAATAGTTTCCATCTGATCCAATCCCCCCATTTTTTAATCGTTAATAACTCTCTCATACGACATTATTTTTTTTTATAAAAGTTGCACCAAAAAACGGGCGTTTTTTTTATCTTTAAAACGAGTATACTATTTCTATATTTTCGAAATTTTTTTCGACAACCCAGTTGCGTAAAACGCAATGGACAAAAAGCATAAAAAAATACTTTTTTCTAAAACGCAATAGACAAAAAACACAAAGAAATGTCTTATTTCTAAAACGCAATGACCAGAAAACATAAAGAAATGTCTTATTTCTAAAACATAATGGCCAGAAAACACAAAGAAATGTTTTTTTTTTTTTTTTTTTCTAAAAAGCAATGGCCTAAAAACACAAAAGAAAGTTTACTTTCTAAAACGCAATGGACTGAAAACACATAAAAATATGTTTTACCTAAAATACAATAGACTGAAAACACTTCAAAATGTATTTTTCTAAAACACAATGTACTAAAAAACACATAAAAATGTCTTTTTTCTAAAACGCAATGGCCTAAAACACAAAAGAAAGTGTTCTTTCTAAAACGCAATGGACTAAAAACACATAAAAATGTGTTTTACCTAAAACGCAATGGACTAAAAACACTTTAAAATGTGTTTTTCTAAAACGCATTGGACCAAAAAACACATAAAAATGTGTTTTCCTAAAACGGAATAGATAAAAACACAAAAGAAAGTGTTTTTTTTTTCTAAAACGCAATGGTCTAAAAACACATAAAATGTGTTTTACCTAAAACGCAATGAACTAAAAACACAATAAAATGTGTTGTTTCTAAAACCCAATGCACTGAAAATACAAAAAAAAAAAAAACAGTGTTTTTTGTTACTTTGTAAAACGTAATGACTCAATTCAAAAACCCAGATCGTAAAAATGCAATTCAAAAATTTCTTACATAGATCGAAGCCGATTTCTTTAGATTTCTTCAACGATTGACGAAATTTGAATGTTGGTAACACTTATCAGCGATTGAATCGAACGAATTGAGTGATCCGCTTCAAAATCACGGGAAAAAAATGAGATATTGTATGAAATTAAATTGGGTTTCTTCAAAAAAGTTGAAGAACACGTTGATTGGGTTTTTGAATCATTGATTGGTGACGGAAATCGCACTATAATGTAGTGATTATTGAGATAGAAAGTGAAGAAAAGGTTGAAGATGGTGAGTTTTGAAAATGGTGGGTTTTGAAGTTACAGAGAGAAGAAAAGAGAAGATTGGATAAAATTGACTAAAATACCCCTTCCCTTTATTTTAAATTTTACCACATGTCATAATCCTGTTGTTTACTATCCTTCCTAGCCAAAATAAACTTCCTATTTGATCATCTTCCTATATAAATATTGAAAAAAGAAACAAAAGTTAAATTACATGATATAAGTAACCATATATATAAATGGAAACGGGTTCAGGAGAGAACGGTGAGAACGGATCCTGGCCCAACACGTGGCAGGGGGCCCTAATTGTTATGCGGGGGTACGATTGTCCTTTTATATGTTCCCTCCTTATTCGCGTTATAAATCTCTTTCAAATTAAAACTCCAAAGATTTATTGTTCGATGTTACCTCCTTTGTAAGCTTTCTCAGATCTATGGCGTTTAACGTGGATTCTGTTCGACAAACTAAAATTCGTTGGCGTTTTCTATTTTCGTTCCAGCAAATCATGCAACAAATATGGCGTTTTGTTCTTTTATCATTGTTCTATGGCGTTTTTTGTATTATTTATTTTTATAATGTGTTGTATGATTTTCAATAGCGTTATTCAATTATGCAATTTAATCGCGTTTTAATTGATATTTAAATAATTATTAAGAACTGCACTTGGAGTTTTCAATATTAATTTTAATTGTCGTTTACGTTCTAGTGTATTTCTTATGCTTTTACGATCATTGGCGTTTTTTCATCTATTTGATTAGTTTTGAATTTTATTTAGTAGTATTTGTGAACATCAGTTATTACTATTTTGTTAATTTGTGTAAACATTAGTTTTGTTAATTATGGCGTTTTCATTATGATGTTATATTTTGTTAATTATTTATGTTGTTAAGTGTTTTTAATTATTCTTCTCATGGCTTTTTTATCATGTCGTTTTTAAATTATGTGTTTGTTATGTCTTGTTTATTATTCAATTAATGGCGTTTTAATGTATAATGTTACTACGAGACATCACTGTGTTTTTCTGATTTTTCTGCTCCTCACTGTGTTTTCTCAGACGAAGTCTCTTCCTCGAGTCAAAGGCTTTGCCCCAAAACTGGATTACCATTTATCATTACTGACGTCAGTCAAGAATTAAAGCCCACAATGGACATGGTATTCTCAAGCCTTGATGATTGTTATTTAATGTATGTTAAATATGCCAAAGAGTGTGGGTTTTCAGTCAGGAAAAGGACTACAAAGACAAACTCTAAAGGTGTCTTACATATTAAGTATTACTTGTGTGCAGATCTGGGTTATACAAGGACAAGAATGTTGATACGTTGGACCCCAATCAAAAGGAGCGAGTAGTGCGATCTAACTTTTCAAAGAGGACTAATTGTGGTGCACTGTTATGTGTGCTTTTTGAGGCTGGATCATGGAAGGTGTATAAGTTTGTCGAGGAGCACAATCATGAACTTATTGAACGTCCCGATAAGCATTTTCTTCCAACTGAATGACACCTCACTCAGCTCCAGAAGCATGTTATACACAGCATGTCTAAGCTGAATTTGGGTCCCGTCAAGGCGTTTAATGTTATGAAGACTTGTTTTGGCGGTTTTGAAGACGTGGGTGCAAGTAAAGTTGAATTTAAGAACTATAAGATGCAAATTAACTTGTTTATAGGGGAATATGACGCCAATATGGTTGCGAGACATTTGAATGAAAAAAAAAAACATTCTCAGCCTAATTTCTCGTATGATTACATCACAGACGAAGAGAATCGTTTGAAGGGTCTTTTTTGGTGTAACGATCAAGCCAAACGTAATTACCACGTGTTTGGTGATGTGATTTCGTTTGACGCCACGTATCGTTCCAACAAGTAATATTTTGTAATTCAACTTCTTCTGTTTTGGTGTTTTATTAATTTACATGCAATGGCGTTTTATTATTTTACATGCAATGGCGTTTTATTAGTTTACATTCAATGGCGTTTTATCATTGTTTCAATTCTCATGGCGTTTTCATATGCAGATACTCTATGGTGTTCGTACCGTTCACTGGTATAGACAATCATCACTGCAATGTTACATTTGGTGCAGCGTTATTGGCGTCGAAAACTGCTGATACGTATATTTGGTTGTTAAGAGTTTTTGTTGGTGCACTAATGTCTGTTAACTTCGTCTTTATCGAGTCTTGTATTGTATTAGATAGATCAGGGCACGAAAATCGAGAAAATAGTATTTTAGGGTAATTTCGCATGAAATGACCTAATTGTCATTTCATACGAAATTAGTAATTATGCACGAAATTACTCTAAGGTTATTCCACACGAAATTAGCTAATTCCGTTTGAAATGGTAATTTCGTTTGGAATGTAATTCCGCATGAACATGTAATTTCGTTTAAGATGATTCCGTGCGGAATTAGCCATCCTATAAATACTGATCTTGCTGTGTCATTTGGAACGAAATTAGGTTGTTGTTTTCAGAGCCGAGGTGCTGCTGGATTGTCATTTGAATTGTAAAAGCTTTGGAAATCAATAAGAGAAGATAATTAGGAAGTATCAAGTTGTGTTTACATCGATATCACAGATTCCGCCTTTGATATTGATTCTGAACTCTTCAGATTGACTCGTTAGGGTCACACGACGATCCAACAAGTGGTATCAGAGCTCAGGACGAGGAGTTCATACCAATTCAGCTTGATTTCATCGGATTCTCTCACTTCTACTCTTCCTTTCCAAAATTAATCAGAATTTAACGGACAAAATGGCTTGATTTTCACATATTATAAGCGAAACACTGTTTTAACTAATCCTTGAAAAAATTAGACCTTAATTCGAAGTAAAACAGGATCAATTTGACGAAATTGTGATCGACAATACTGACGTCATCTTAATTCCGCACGAAATTGTCACTATAATTTCGCATGGAATTACACTTTGGTCCTAATTTCGCTTGAAAGTGTTGATAATTTCAAACGAAATCTAATTTCGTTTGAGGATTTCATACGAAATTCCTAATTTCGCGCCAAGATAGCTTAATTTCGTTTGAATTTGAACTAATTCCGCACAGAATTGGATTTCGCTTGGTAATTTCGTTCGAAAACGTTATTCCGCTTGGTAATTTCGTTTGAGCTATTTCGCTTGAACTGATTCCGTTTGAAACTACTTTTCAAAATTTCAAAAATATTTCTAAGTGTTTGTTGATTGTTTCAGGTAATTGAAAGATGGATGATTTTATGAATCCATTTAGTGATGTGTTTGCATTTACCAGTTGTTCGGGAGATGGCACATCAAATAACACGAATGAAACTACACCAACACCGAGTGCAAAGAAAATTATTTTTGATGCTATGACTGTAGACAGTGCATATGGAACATATAATAAGCCGCCCAAGTTGATGGCAATTGAAGATTACAATAGGTGGGCTACAAGATTTGAAGAATGGCTTAAAGCGTTTGCATATCCTAGTTGGAAAAGTTTGAAAAATGGTTTTGATTTGGGGAGAACGGATTATGAAAATTTAGAAGAAAATCAAATAGAAAGATATGTTGCTGAACAAAAGTGCATTACTCTGCTTCACCAATCTGTCAGAGATGATATTATCTCACTAATCGAGTACAAAGATTCGAGAGACCTTTGGGAAAAATTAAAAATAAAATGTGTTGGTAGTGCTGAGATAGTTAAAAACAAAAAGAAATTGTTAAGAAAAGAGTTTGATTTGTTTGGTTGTTTAAAGAACGAGTCTGTTTCCAAGATGATTGAAAGATTCGGGCATTTGAAGATGGAGCTTGCAAGACATAAAATCATATACACTCAAGAAGAGTTGGTTGACAAATTGTTTGACTCACTACCGAATGAGCAAGATTGGCAGTATTTTGCCTTGATGCTGAAGAACACAATCAAGTTAGAAGATTTGACAGTGGATCTGCTTATCGAAAGACTAGAAAGCCATGAATTAGAGATCAAGAAATCCAGCAAAGTCAACAACTCATCTTATCAGCAGAATGTGGAGTTGTATTACTGAGGTAGTATGATCCCAAAGACCGCATCTCCTAAGACAGCTTTTTCAGCAGAAAGCTCAAACACAATGAATCAAGAAACTCCTAGCAGTGGCTATCATGGTGGTTCATCGTCAAATACTTCAAATCAATCTGCACCAAAGAATCTGTTTCAATGCAACATTGCTGTGGATCTGAAGAATGGTCAGAATTTTAGTGAAGAATCTGCCAAACAACAGATGGTGTTTTTAGCGTCTGTGTTAGATGTTAGGATTGAACCCTAACAGAGGAACAAATAATGTAAAGCCAAAACCGGATCTCCTCAGTGGACCATCAATAAGCAGCAGTTTATCCTATGCTCTCCCCTTGACAGTGGTTATCTAACAGCTGATGGATCTTAAGTGCTGCTCAACTACAACAATTGATAGACGAAACTCTGATGATCATCCAACGACTGCTGAAGACAAACACTGATGCTCTATCTACTGCTGTTTCCTAAGTACTGCTGAAGACTCAAGCACTGCTCTCAAAGACTGATCACCTTTGAAGAATGCACTGAAGATTCAACATCTGTGCTCAGGCTACAACAGTGGAACGTGAAGCTTCCTTAGTTTTGCTTTCTACTACTTATCTGATGTTACATGTCAGTAGTTTGTATAGAACAGTGTTTATAGTTTGTTAGGTCATTAGATGTCACTATCATGGTGACGTCAGCTGAAGCTCATCAGTAGTTTGGTTTGCCTATAAATATGACAGTATTCTGTACTGTTATACTTGATCGTTTTGAGGGAGTTCTTCTCCTCAATTCAATCCTTTCATCTTGTGCAACCAGCTCTGGTGTATCAGGCTGAGGGGGGGTTTAGACTGTAAGCTTGCATTGTAATCTTTTGCTTTTATGTAAATCTTTTGACTCAATGAAAAGCAATTGTTTATCAATCTATACTTTCCTTTGATTGTGTTTACAAAGTTTGCTACTCATTTCCGCTGCACTTATATCATTTCATATGTTCTGATTAATCGTTTTATGCAAACAAACACAATCATGACGGCCCCAGATCCTAACAATTGGTATCAGAGCTTGGACAGTCAAATTCGATCTAACAATCAATTTGACATAACAGTTCAGCTCAAAATTTATTGATACTAAGGTTGGTTATATTCAGTTGAAAAACAGAGTAAAGAGTGAATCATGGTCAAAATGGTTATTCAGATACTCTGTAAATCAACCAAGATGTCATATGACACACAAATCTCACACAACAAGTGTTATCATGCATATGTCACTCATAGTTTTCAGATCTGCAAAATATCTGATAAAATTATGGGTTTGTTCGATGTTTCCAAAATTGATTTCAATTGTTGTTTCGATATTTGTGATGTTTTTCAATAAACACTAAAGTATGTACCTCAGTTCAGCAAAACTTGTGTTCATCCAAAACACTAGAATACTGCTGACATAGAAAAGGGGGAAATAAAACTTTAGGCAAAATCTCTCATGTGCTCAAAGGCAAGTTGAGTACCTTCAAAAGGACCAAATAAACTTTGTCTAAAACACATTGAGAAAATAAGGTGTCAAAACAGTCCTAATCATAAGTGATGTGAGATCTGTAATAAAATATGGTCAAAAATGTTCAGATCTCTCAAAACATTGCTTCAAAATGATTATGGACAAAGTATGTTCAAAATATAATCTCCTAGTGAGTATTTCTGAACATATGAATAAAAAGGGTAAAAAGGGAAAAGAAAAATGAACAAATCTCAAAGTGTGGCTATCTCAAAAACTTTTGAAATCAAAAGAAAAGAGTATAAGCATAAAACACTTTTGTGGTTTAAAAGTTAGATCATCAGTGGTCATCATCATGCAACTGTGTGCATTCATCAATGCAGAAATTGTTCTGGTAACAATGGCATCTCCAGTGATTATGACTAAAAGAAACTTTCAATCAATTGACAAGAAAATGACCTAGACAATGGTCAAAATAACTTGAGAATAATATGATCATGAATTTACTGGAAAATTGTCGGATCCTTTTGATTATTTTCAAAACTTCCTTTGATTTTTGTTAAGGTGTTTTCCTCTATAATAAAAACCAGATGTATTTTATTTTTTTTTAAAATATATTATGATCTTTTACTCATTTTTTTATAGTAAAAGTTCAACTCTGGTCTGGATGTAATTACCTTATTTTTGTGTGTAATTACTATCCCTAAAACTGGTCAAAAGGAAATGACACACATATCAAGGTCATGTTAAGCTCAAGTTTGGTAGTAATAGATTAAAAATTGATTGCAAATTAATTCTGAACTACAAAGACACTCATGTTCTAGTTCAAGTAATTAGAAGCAAAATGAGTTGTTTAGTAGTAAAAAGGACTCATCATCTGGGATGCTAAACCACTGTCTGAAATAATAGATAGATGGCAAAACCTTGAACAAGATTTCTGAAGATAACTGCTGACAATTTAATCTTGATATTATACATCTAAAATGTGTATTGTTAAGAATAGCATTTCTGGTACTCAACAGATGATAGACAAGAGATTGTGCTTTTACAAGAACAAATCATTTTCTACATCTGAACAAACAGGTGCTAAAAGTATTTGTCAAAAGTCAAAACACTGCTGCACAAACAGTTGTTAAAAATAATTCTCATTTTTTTTATCCACTGTTGTATCTGAAATGCTGTTGTGCCTTAACATCTGCTCTCTAAAGTCAGTCCACTGCTAAAGTGTCAACCTCTGTTCTTCAAAAACACTGATGTTTAAAATCATTGTTTCATCCACTGATACATCCACTGTTCCATTTTTTTTACCGTTGTAACTACTGATGCTTGATCCATCAGTAGTTGTTAAAACAACTGTCTTCCATCATTTACCATTTCATCAGATGTTTGACACGTGGTCAGTTTTTAGCCTTCAGATCAAAATAACCGCTGCCACATCAGCAATCACTTTTTCCCTAAATAAAACCCTGATTAAATCCAAACAGAGGATTACACTGTCGAATTGAATTCCAAACATTCTCTTCACAAAGCAGTTTCCCTCTCATAACTCCAAAAAATATTCTTCGATCTTCTTCATCAAAAATGACGAAACCAAAATTGAAAACAAAATCAAAACCATCATCTTCCTCCACAACAGCAGATGCCACTCAAATGGCCGCTGAAACACCGGAGATTCGCTACAAAGCTCCACACAACTATGTAGGTATACTCACAAAACCTACCGATAACCACACCTTCGACTCCATCCTTGACATCCTTTCTGCATCAAAGTACAAAACTTTGATAACAGCAGACGCTCCTATTTACCTTGATACCCAGAGAGAGTTCTGAAAAAATGCCACCCTTGAAAAATAAGGAGATATCATCGCCGCCATCAACTCCTCAATACAGGGTAAGAAGGTACAAATCTCACCAAAATCCATTTCTAAAACCTTTAAACTCGATGATTTGAAAGGAAAAACCTCATTTACTAAAGACGAGTTGGTAAAGGATTTCATGAACAGGGGCTATGCAGAACAACCAAATAGGGATACTCTACAAAAGGGTTACTTCCCTTCTGCACCCAGATTTTTATTCCACACACTGCTCATGTGTGTATCTAATAAAACAACGTCTTTTAATGAGATACCAACAAAAATCCAATGCCTGGGGTATGCTATTTTAAACGATAAAAACTATAACTACTCCCAGGAAATATTTGATGATTTGGTAAAAAACGTTGATAATAAAGCATTTCTGCTCTTTCCAAGATTTCTAAGCTACTATTTTTGTCACACCCCCAAAATCCACCTGCGGATAACACCCGCTTCAAGGGCGTGACTGACCAGGATCCAGCCACCAATTATACTGAATACTTAAGTTGATAACAAAAGTAATACTTACTAATCATAAGCTTAGCAAATATTAAGTTCAGAGTTTAAAGTTTTAAGTTCAAAACAGTAATAAATAGCGGAAGCATAAGTAAGGTAGTTTAAACAATGTTCATGTTTCAAAATACGGTAACACCCAACACAGGGGTGAACAGACACTACACATTCCCAAGCAGCAAGCTCCTTCGTCACGGGTTACCTGCAAAGCATGCAGTAAGGGGTCAACAATAATGCTGAGTGAGTTCACTAGTTGTCCAGTTTTAATTACCAAAAACTCTGTTTCACCGGTTAATTTATCCGTTTATACATGCCCTGGGGAGCTACCCCAAAAGTTAGCGACTAAACTGTTCTTCCAATACCGAACACTAGGTAACCGTTGCGTATCCGCAGGATGCCCCGATGTCAATGTTCTATCATCATTGACGAATTTCTGAGTACATTAGTTCACGCCCGTCCCAAACCAGGGCACGGTGTGAGGCTGGTAAACACCTAAATAGCGCTATCAACTAATAACCCGTTCGCCTAACCCGGCGACTAATCGGTATTTGTAGTAGGGACTTGAGTGATAGAGTTTCGTTTAGTGCCGTTAGTTGCAATCCGTATAAACAGTAATTAACCAAAAGGTTTCCCAATACCCGGGAAGAAAAAGTAGGTTTTGTTCCCAATAACTAGGGAAGGTATGTAAATGGTATCCCCTTTTACCAGGGGATAGGGTTGTTAGTCTCGTGTCCCAAACCACCGGGACGCATGCTTTTAAGTTGTGAACTCACCTTGGGTTGCTCGGTAGGTTTAGGTTACTTGTCAATCACGTTGGTCACCACGTCCTAACATGGTTACCGGTATAGGTCAGGTTCGGTGTACAAGCATTTACGAAAAACACATACAAGGCACGTAACATACATACAGGTAAACAGTCATTGGGTTATTGGGCCGGCCTAAACCATTAAACAGTCAACAGCAACACAGCAACACTTAGTTCACTTAACAGATAGCCCAAGTTAACACAGAATGGCCCAATAACCAAAATGGACAGCCCACTCGCAACCAGCTGGTCTCGAGTCGCAACCAGGTGGTTT
This sequence comes from Helianthus annuus, assembly GCF_002127325.2. Classification (NCBI taxonomy): domain Eukaryota; kingdom Viridiplantae; phylum Streptophyta; class Magnoliopsida; order Asterales; family Asteraceae; genus Helianthus; species Helianthus annuus. The sequence continues at coordinate 98,710,502 of NC_035435.2, read as the reverse complement.
CGGCTTGTCACGTTATGGTTGCGAGTCGTAACCGTGGTCTTGAGTCATCATGCTGTGGTTGCGAGTCGCAACCGACGTAGTCTCGAGTCGCAATCACGTGGTTTCGACTTGTCATGCTTTGGTTGCGAGTCGCAACGGTGCGGTTTCGAGTCGGAAGGCTGTCGTTGCGAGTCGTAACCTGTCACTTTCATGTACACGTGATGATGCAGATGCATCAGTCCCTTTTGTACCAAGAATTCAGGCCCATTTTAGGAAACTACCAATAAGGTTTCACTAACACTTTGCCAAAGCTGAATACTAGTAAAGATAGATCAAACTTTGCCATTTTACATCTTCAAGTCATATTCAAACAAGTTCATCCTATCTTCATATTTTTCTAGGGTTTTCACCATAACACATCACACATTTATGAACCAAAAATCACATATTTCTAGCAAGATTATGATGCAAGAACAAGTAAAACATACACTTAGTGGCATTAACATAACTCGGTTGGCCCTAAACATCCTTAAACCATTATTCCATAACCATTTAAGCATGTTAGTAAGTATCATTCATAAGGTTTAACACACATAGTCAAAACTTCACAAACTTCCTAAAAATCATGCATAGTATTTCTAGCAAGCAAAATATTTCTAACCAAACATGCATAAAAATCTAGTTCATTTAACCCACATAAATCTTATACACAAAAGATAGCACTAACCGGTTATGAAAGGAGGGGCCGAAAACAAAGAAAAGAGAACCGAGAAGATGGAATGTCCGAGGGATAGTCTTGACCGAGTTTCTTGTCCGGGATCTTTGCTTGAACCGAAAATAGGAAGGGATTGGGGTGTGTTGTTGAGGGTTTCTAGTTGAGAGAGTTTGAGGAGTGTTGTGGGTTTGTGTGTAGTAACAAATGAGGGAAAGTGAGGAGAAGGTGGGATATATATACAAGGGGATGTTTCGGGTTGGGCTTGGGGTTTCGGCCCAAACCGGTTTCGGCTCATCGGCCCACTCGAGACCGAGTGGCCCACTCGCAACCGCCCGGTTGCGAGTCATGGTCTCGGGTCGTGGTTTCGGCTCTTATATATATATATAATACATACATACATCACATATCATGCACAAAGGTCACGTTTTCATTTAATAATATTTATGTACACGAAATATTACAAGGTGATCGTTCGGAAAAACCTCGAGTGTCACATTATCCCCAAGTTTTAAGAACTTTCGTCCCGAAAGTTGAAGCAGTCACTGCCAAGCTAGCGTGTTTCAACGGGGTGTCACATCATCCCCCCGTTAGTTTGGAATTTCGTCCCGAAATTCGGTTGTAGCTTCAGTGCTGGGGTTTTCGTTTGGGAATAACTGGGGATACTTGGACTTCATCTGGTCCTCCCGCTCCCAGGTAAACTCTGGGCCGCGCCGTGAGTTCCAACGAACTCGCACAAGGGGTATCTGGCTACGTTTGAGGGTTTTGATTTCTCGATCCGTGATCTCAATCGGTTCCTCAGTAAAGTGTAGCTGTTCATCAATCGTCAGTTCCTTAAAAGGAATCACAAGTGTTTCATCCGACAAACACTTCTTCAGGTTAGACACGTGAAAAACGTTGTGCACTGCACTCAGCTCTGCAGGCAGGTTCAATCTATAAGCAACCTTACCGATTTTCTCGGTAATTTCGAACGGTCCAACATACCGTGGATTCAGCTTGCCTCGTTTACCAAAACGAACCACACCCTTCCAGGGTGAGACTTTAAGTAGAACCCGGTCCCCGACCTGGAATTCTAACGGTCTCTTACGCTTGTCAGCGTAGCTTTTCTGACGGTCACGAGCTGCCGCCATGCGTTGCCTGATCTGGGAAATCTTTTCCGTTGTATCTACCACTAGTTCTGGGCCTGTGAGTTGACTGTCACCTATTTCCGCCCAGCAGAGAGGTGATCGGCATTTACGACCGTACAATGCCTCAAAAGGTGCCGCCTGAATACTAGTGTGATAGCTGTTGTTGTAGGAGAATTCCACCAGCGGTAGATGCTTCTCCCAGTTCTTGCCAAAATCGATCACACATGCTCTAAGCATGTCTTCCAGGGTTTGGATGGTGCGTTCAGATTGCCCATCCGTTTGCGGGTGATAAGCGGTGCTCATGTCCAAACGTGAGCCAAAGGATTTGTGCATAGCTTGCCACAACTCGGAAGTAAAACGAGCGTCTCGGTCGGAAATAATAGAAGTTGGCACCCCGTGCCTGGAGACTACTTCCTTTAAATAAATTTCTGCCAAGGTAGAAAACTTGTCTGTTTCCTTAATGGCCAGAAAGTGTGCAGACTTAGTCAATCGATCTACTATCACCCAGATAGTATCATTCCCGCGTTGAGATCTAGGTAGCCCTGTAACAAAATCCATGGAAATCTGTTCCCATTTCCATTTCGGGATTTCGGGTTGCTGTAGTAGGCCTGCTGGTTTCTGATACTCGATCTTGACTCTTGCGCAGGTCAAACATTTGCCAACATAGGCCGCTATGTGGGCTTTCATGCCAGGCCACCAGTAGGTGGTCTTCAAGTCGTGGTACATCTTATCTGAACCAGGATGTACTGAATAACGGGACTTATGAGCTTCGTCCATCACAAGCTCTCGTAGATCTCCGTAAAGTGGGACCCAAATGCGCCCTGCCACATAGTAGGCGCCGTCTTCTTTCTGTTCTAGTTGCTGTCTCGATCCTCGCAGGGACTCAGCCCTGATGTTTTCCGGCTTCAGAGCTTCAACCTGAGCATTTCGAATCTGGGTAGGGAGACTAGACTGGATAGTAAGTTGTAATGCTCGCACGCGCCGTGGTATAGTGTCCTTTCGGCTGAGGGCGTCTGCCACGACATTGGCCTTGCCCGGATGATACTTGATGGCGCACTCGTAGTCATTCAGAAGTTCAACCCATCGGCGTTGTCGCATGTTTAACTCCTTTTGCTTAAAGATATGCTCGAGACTCCTGTGATCGGTGTAAATGGTGCACTTGGTACCGTACAGGTAATGTCTCCATATCTTAAGCGCAAATATCACTGCTCCCAATTCCAAGTCGTGTGTTGTGTAGTTCCTTTCATGTGTCTTGAGTTGTCGAGATGCATAGGCAATAACTTTCTCGCGTTGCATCAACACGCAACCGAGTCCATGAATAGACGCATCGCAGTACACCACAAAGTCGTCCGTTCCTTCAGGTAACGAGAGAATAGGAGCGCTGCAGAGGTTATCCTTAAGCCTCTGAAAAGCAGATTCCTGTGCTTCATTCCACTTGTAGGTAACGCCTTTCTGAGTGAGCGTAGTGAGGGGTTGAGCGATCTTTGAGAATCCCTGAATGAATCTGCGGTAGTAACCTGCCAATCCCAAGAATTGGCGAACTTCAGTCGGAGTCTTAGGGGTAGGCCAATTCTTTATAGAGTCGATCTTAGCTGGGTCGACGTGGATTCCGTCCTTGTTAACCACGTGCCCAAGGAAATGAACTTCTCGAAGCCAGAAGTCGCATTTCGAGAACTTGGCATACAGTTGCTCATTGCGAAGGAGTTCGAGGATAAGGCGTAGGTGCTGTTCATGCTCTTCCTGACTTTTCGAGTAGATCAGGATGTCGTCTATAAACACGATCACGAACTTGTCGAGGTAGGGTTTGCATACTCGGTTCATAAGATCCATGAACACTGCAGGGGCGTTGGTCATTCCAAAGGGCATAACGAGGAATTCATAATGACCATAACGAGTTCTGAATGCCGTCTTGGAAATATCTTCGTTACGGACCCTTAACTGATGGTAGCCTGATCGCAGATCAATCTTAGAATAGTAGCTCGATCCTTGCAGTTGATCAAACAAATCGTCGATTCGCGGGAGAGGGTAACGATTCTTGATGGTAACCTTGTTCAACTCACGATAGTCAATGCACATCCGGAACGTGCCATCCTTCTTCTTAACAAAGAGTACCGGTGCTCCCCAGGGTGATGAGCTAGGACGGATAAACCCTTTATCCAAAAGTTCCTGTAGTTGAGTAGAGAGTTCCTTCAATTCTGCGGGGGCTAGTCGATAAGGCGCACGAGCTATAGGCGCTGCTCCGGGAGCTAGCTCGATTTGGAATTCGACCTGACGGTGGGGAGGGAGTCCAGGTAGTTCCTCAGGAAATACCTCGGGGTAGTCACGCACTACTGGAAAGTCTTCAATCCTCTTTTCCTTTTCCTGCGTGTTGGTGACAAGTGCTAAAATAGCGGTGTGCCCTTTTCGTAAACACTTCTGGGCTTTCAAGAAGGAGATAACGCCGGAGATTTCCCCACTTTTGCTACCTTGTACAATGAGGGGTTTGCCAGAACGGCGAGGAATACGAACTGCTTTCTCTTGACAGAGGATCTCAGCACGATGCTTGGATAACCAATCCATACCAATAACGACGTCGAAGCTTCCGAGAGTAACAGGGAAAAGATCGATACTAAATGTCTGACCAGACAACTCTAGTTTGCAACCCTTGACAACATGTGGGGCCTCGATGTTTCTACCATTAGCTAACTCGACGATATGAGGAGAACTTAGTAATGAAAGCGGACGCTTAAGCTTCTTACTAATACGTAGGGATACATAACTAGCATCGGCACCGGAATCAAATAACACAGAAACATAACGATCATCGAGTAGGAACTTACCCGTCACGACATTGGGGTCATTCCTTGCTTCACCAGCTCCAATCACGAAAGCTCTTCCTCTAGCACCATTCCCAGCATTGTTGTTCTGATTGTTGTTCCCAGCTCCCTGATTATTGTTGCGATTCTGGTTCAGCTCAGGACAATCCTTCTTAAAGTGCCCCTCAGCTCCACACTTAAAACATGCCCGGTTGTTTCCCTGCTGCTGTTGCTGTTGGGGTTGTTGCTGATTCTGTCTAGCTGGGAACTGACTTCGACAATCCTTGGCCTCATGCCCCATTTTGTTACATCGCTGACACTGGCCCTTCACACACTGCCCGCTGTGGTGTCGATTGCACTTGTTGCACTTGGGGTGGTTTCCACGATAGCCACCCTGTTGCTGGGTGCCTTTGTTGTTTTCGGTTTTCCTTTGCTGCGCTGGGGCCTGAGTGGGGTTAGCATCCTTGCTTTGACTTCCTTCCCACTTACGCTTGCTGTCACTAGAAGTTCCGACCGTAGCACTGATCCTTTTGGGCAACCGGCCCTCTTCTACGGCTTGATCAGTGAGTTTGTGAGCAAGTCGAACAATCGGCTGAATGGTAGTGTGGTTGGCTGAAGTTACATGGCTTCGAATCTCTGGAGCCAAACCTTTGATGTACAGTTCGATTCTTCGATACATGGGTCGAGACATATTAGGGCAGAGAGCAGCATAGTCATTGGACAACTTGGTGTAGGTTTCAATCTCTGACCCAACCATCTTGAGCTCATAGTACTCGTTCTCAAGCTTGTGGATGTCATCCCGGTGACAGTATTCATCCTTAATCATATCCTTGAAATCCTCCCATGCGGTAGCATTAGCAGTTTCCAACCCAAACATCTGAATCTGCGCCTTCCACCAAGAAAGCGCGCTTCCTTCAAGCGTAGCAGTAGCAAACTTCACCCAATTTGCAGGGGGACACTCGCAAACAGCAAAGATAGCTTCAATTTTCTCAATCCAATGCAGAAGACCTATGGCACCCTCAGTGCCGTTGAAAGGGAGAGGCTTGCAATCCATGAAAGTTTTGAAAGTACACACTGGTGGTTGCGCAGGTGCATGCTGACCTGTTCGTGAGAAGCGAAGCGTATAGGTTTAGAGGCGAAAAGTCGATGTGGCGGTAGGACCTAAACATCCTAAAACAACGAGCTTACCTAAAGGGTGAGCTGCAAAAGCCGCAGCCACTGTGTTGAGCAGGTTAGTGAACTGAGCCTGCGTCATGTTAATGTTTCCTCTTCCGCGTCCACTCATTGTCTTCATAACCAGAAAACACAGTATGAGTGTGATGTCGTAGTGTAGCGAGAATGAGATAGAAGAGAGAGGTGTATCTATCTAGTTTAAGCATACTAGTACGTATAGCAAATCAGGAAACATAAAGTAAGCAAACAAGTAAACACTGGTCCGAGCTATGAGGTCAAATGTGTCGAGCCTTGCACTTGGAGTGTAGTGTCGTTACGAGTCACGGGTTATAGTCTGGTTTTCTCCAAAAAGATTTTCCCCTTTTTAAAACCAAGTTCACTATAACCAATGGCTCTGATACCAATCTGTCACACCCCCAAAATCCACCTGCGGATAACACCCGCTTCGAGGGCGTGACTGACCAGGATCCAGCCACCAATTATACTGAATACTTAAGTTGATAACAAAAGTAATACTTACTAATCATAAGCTTAGCAAATATTAAGTTCAGAGTTTAAAGTTTTAAGTTCAAAACAGTAATAAATAGCGGAAGCATAAGTAAGGTAGTTTAAACAATGTTCATGTTTCAAAATACGGTAACACCCAACACAGGGGTGAACAGACACTACACATTCCCAAGCAGCAAGCTCCTTCGTCACGGGTTACCTGCAAAGCATGCAGTAAGGGGTCAACAATAATGCTGAGTGAGTTCACTAGTTGTCCAGTTTTAATTACCAAAAACTCTGTTTCACCGGTTAATTTATCCGTTTATACATGCCCTGGGGAGCTACCCCAAAAGTTAGCGACTAAACTGTTCTTCCAATACCGAACACTAGGTAACCGTTGCGTATCCGCAGGATGCCCCGATGTCAATGTTCTATCATCATTGACGAATTTCTGAGTACATTAGTTCACGTCCGTCCCAAACCAGGGCACGGTGTGAGGCTGGTAAACACCTAAATAGCGCTATCAACTAATAACCCGTTCGCCTAACCCGGCGACTAATCGGTATTTGTAGTAGGGACTTGAGTGATAGAGTTTCGTTTAGTGCCGTTAGTTGCAATCCGTATAAACAGTAATTAACCAAAAGGTTTCCCAATACCCGGGAAGAAAAAGTAGGTTTTGTTCCCAATAACTAGGGAAGGTATGTAAATGGTATCCCCTTTTACCAGGGGATAGGGTTGTTAGTCTCGTGTCCCAAACCACCGGGACGCATGCTTTTAAGTTGTGAACTCACCTTGGGTTGCTCGGTAGGTTTAGGTTACTTGTCAATCACGTTGGTCACCACGTCCTAACATGGTTACCGGTATAGGTCAGGTTCGGTGTACAAGCATTTACGAAAAACACATACAAGGCACGTAACATACATACAGGTAAACAGTCATTGGGTTATTGGGCCGGCCTAAACCATTAAACAGTCAACAGCAACACAGCAACACTTAGTTCACTTAACAGATAGCCCAAGTTAACACAGAATGGCCCAATAACCAAAATGGACAGCCCACTCGCAACCAGCTGGTCTCGAGTCGCAACCAGGTGGTTTCGGCTTGTCACGTTATGGTTGCGAGTCGTAACCGTGGTCTTGAGTCATCATGCTGTGGTTGCGAGTCGCAACCGACGTAGTCTCGAGTCGCAATCACGTGGTTTCGACTTGTCATGCTTTGGTTGCGAGTCGCAACGGTGCGGTTTCGAGTCGGAAGGCTGTCGTTGCGAGTCGTAACCTGTCACTTTCATGTACACGTGATGATGCAGATGCATCAGTCCCTTTTGTACCAAGAATTCAGGCCCATTTTAGGAAACTACCAATAAGGTTTCACTAACACTTTGCCAAAGCTGAATACTAGTAAAGATAGATCAAACTTTGCCATTTTACATCTTCAAGTCATATTCAAACAAGTTCATCCTATCTTCATATTTTTCTAGGGTTTTCACCATAACACATCACACATTTATGAACCAAAAATCACATATTTCTAGCAAGATTATGATGCAAGAACAAGTAAAACATACACTTAGTGGCATTAACATAACTCGGTTGGCCCTAAACATCCTTAAACCATTATTCCATAACCATTTAAGCATGTTAGTAAGTATCATTCATAAGGTTTAACACACATAGTCAAAACTTCACAAACTTCCTAAAAATCATGCATAGTATTTCTAGCAAGCAAAATATTTCTAACCAAACATGCATAAAAATCTAGTTCATTTAACCCACATAAATCTTATACACAAAAGATAACACAAAAGATAGCACTAACCGGTTATGAAAGGAGGGGCCGAAAACAAAGAAAAGAGAACCGAGAAGATGGAATGTCCGAGGGATAGTCTTGACCGAGTTTCTTGTCCGGGATCTTTGCTTGAACCGAAAATAGGAAGGGATTGGGGTGTGTTGTTGAGGGTTTCTAGTTGAGAGAGTTTGAGGAGTGTTGTGGGTTTGTGTGTAGTAACAAATGAGGGAAAGTGAGGAGAAGGTGGGATATATATACAAGGGGATGTTTCGGGTTGGGCTTGGGGTTTCGGCCCAAACCGGTTTCGGCTCATCGGCCCACTCGAGACCGAGTGGCCCACTCGCAACCGCCCGGTTGCGAGTCATGGTCTCGGGTCGTGGTTTCGGCTCTTATATATATATATAATACATACATACATCACATATCATGCACAAAGGTCACGTTTTCATTTAATAATATTTATGTACACGAAATATTACAAGGTGATCGTTCGGAAAAACCTCGAGTGTCACAATTTTGAACAAAAATTTGTAGAGAAAGATGCAGAATTGCCCAAACAAGGTGTCTCATTCAAAATAAACTGTTTAACAATTGAAACATTTTCAAGAATGATGGCACCAATAAAATTAAAAACAAAGGAGGCTGAGCAGGTTTTAGAAACTGCTACTGATCCTCAAGCAACCACTGCTGAGCCCACTACTCCAGGTGATCAAAGTAGCACAGCCACTGCTTTGAAACCCACACCTGCCACCAAAAAGACAAAAAGAAAATTACCCAGAAAACCCACCAAACCCACACCAAAGGCAACTCTGGAAGATGAGATCCCAGAGTCAATGCCAGTGACAACACAAAAGTCACACGAAACCACTGCTGCTACTTCCTCACAACAGATGGAAGAAAGATCTCAACCTCAACCTAAAACTCCTCCTGCATCCTCACAAAAGGATCAGGTTGTAAGCACAGGGACACCAAATTATGAAGCTCTGTATCCACTCGGATCCATCTTCCACAGTCCTGATCCCAAGGACATGTCTCTTTCAACACCCATACCCTCACCAATCATATTGCCACAATCAATAATACCCCTGTTGCATGCAGTTGATATGGCACAGACACAAACCAGTTCCTCTCTATCACCTATTACTGAGAGTATACCTCCACAAGTGACTGGGTCTGATGCTCATACCTCTGCTAACCCAGCAACAGCTGAGGAGGTTACACCCCCTGAGTTACAAGTAACTCTCGGTGGTAGTTCAAGTGGAGCAGCAACTACAACTGATGGATCAACAGATCTTCAGTTGGACAGTTGTTACATTACTAAGACTCCCTTGAAGGCAATTTCTTCCATGGCAACATCGGTAACCACCAGTGAGTTATCTTTAACTGCTGGTAACATGAAAGGTTTATCGGTTGCTGAAGAAAGAAGTCCCCAGTACCAAGAAAAAGGGGCATCAATGGATGACTTTTGGGCCACAGTTCCTAAGTCACACATTGATACAACCACTGGTGGTGGGGATTCAGATGATCCTGTTAATTCAGGTGATGATTCAAAATACAATGAATTAACGGCCAGAGTTGAAAATCTGGAATCTTCTGTTGCCGAGATAAAAAATATGGTGCAGCAGCTGTTAGAAGCTCAAAAAGCCCAATCAACTGTTCTTCCTGCTCAAGCACCTGCTCCACAAGCATTTGCTGCAAATGAGCTTTGGGATATCTTCCAGCCCATGCTTGAACAACAGCAACAAATGGCTGCTAAAAAGCATGCTAATCAAGTACAAATGCTGACCAACATAGTGGAATCTCGGTTCAAAGACACTCAAGCAGACATCAAGGCTATAAAAGCTAGCATACAAAAGAATGCTCAGAGTGAGAAAGTTCCATCTGCCATCTTTTTCATGGATACACCCCTGGCAGATAATGCCAAAAAGGGGGAGAAAATCAAGCTGAAAAAGAAAGGTATAGAAGATGGGATATACAGTGAACCAGAAAAACCCAAAACCTCAAAAACTTCAACAGCTGATATAACAGTAGTTACAAAAACTGTTGTCAGTAGCCAAACAGCTGCCATTACATCAACACACACACCTCCAACACACACAACTACTGTTCCAACACACACCACCACAACTACTGCTCCACCACCATCATCACCTGTGTCTACAACACAAAAACCACCACTACCATCACAAAAAGCCAAACCTTCATCGCCCCCTGCTAAAAGGCAGAAGACAACAGATGTTATAACATCTGTTGTAATGACAACGGGAGTTGAAGCACCAGTTGTTTCAACATCTGTTAGTCAACCACTGATCACCCTTCAAACAACTGCCACAATAACCCCTGCGCAAAAGCAGAAGACATCTGCTGATACATCAGCAGTTGAAATGACAACAGCAGTTGAGACACCAGTTGTTTCAACAGTTGTTAGTCAACCATCCACCACTGCTCTATCCTTTCCTATATCTCAACCTAAGCTCTTTAGCAGAAAAAGAAAGCCAATTACTGCCGATGAAGGGATACATGATCCAAATGCTGAAAAGTATCCACTAGAGCTTGAAGCCATCAAAAATGAGATGAGGCAGTTTTACACAGAACCAGATCCCTCAAAAAGAAAATTCTCCTCACTCATAGGCTATATAGCTCCAGAAGATATAAATGATTATCTCAAGATAAAGGCAAGGCAAGCTAAAGTTAAAGCTAAGATTGACAGTGAAAATGAAAGGCTAAGCGAAGAAGGCATTGCTAATAGACTGGAGTTCTACCTTGCAAAGGTTAAGCAGATAGAAGAATTTGCACAAGAGCTAGACAAAGAAAAGGTTGATCAAAAGAAGAAGTTGAGAGAACAACTTCTATCCTTCATCATGAAAGAAAAGTTCTATCCTGCTGAAGAACAACAGTTTAAAGAATGGCCTTTAGTAGCTTTAAAGCATGAGACTGAAAGGATCCAAAGAATCAAGAATGATCCTTCAAAGAAAAAGAATGCTCCAAACTGGAGTAAGTACAAAAAGCTCATTGCAGACCTCACTGCTGAATATAAAGGAAAGAAAAAGGAGCTAGTGGATGCTAAGGTGGACACTGCTGAAGCCATATCAAAATGGTCTAGGCAGCAAACTGATGAAGCCTATGAGAGGTTGAAGAAAAGGAAGAAGAGAGAACAAATGATGAAGCTGGAACAACAAATTGAAAGCCTCAAAACAATGCTAAAATCAGCAGACAACCTTACTCTTTTGACAAACCAAGAAGAAGGTAAACAGCTGTCTGACAAGGAGGTCAAAGAAAAGGAAGCAGAGTATCTCAAAGACACCATCATGAAAATGGGTCTAAAAGAAGATAGCTCAGCAAGAATTCAAAACCTTTTTAAGAAGGTATTAAACAGTCCTGCATCCCCAAACACTGCAACAAGCATGATAGAAAAAGAAAAACAAGAGCTTACTGGACAAGAAACTGCAGAAGACATAACTGCAGCAAACAAAGTCATTGAAGAAGCTTTCAAAAGAATGTCTGAGAGTTTGCATGTGTTTTCAAGGCCATCATCCCTCAACTCATCTGATAATAAATCTCTCCCAAGAAACCCATCGGATTCAAAAATACTAAAGTGGAAGTCTGATCAAAAGACCCACGTATTGACTTTGCTCAGATCCAATGGTGAGGTGAAGCACATATCAAGGAAAGAAGCACTAGGCCTTAGTGTTGAAGATTTGCAGGATCTCCTTGAGCTTTCACTGTGCAGGGATGAAGATGACCAGAGTGCCAAAGAATTTGAAGCTGAATTTAAGGAACAAGCTAAGCCACTCTTGATGAGTAATAAAGGTTCTGAATAAGGAAGGGTTTTGGCATTATCTGTTCCAGGGGGAGATTGTTGGGATTGAACCCTAACAGAGGAACAGATAATGTAAAGCCAAAACCGGATCTCATCAGTGGACCATCAATATGCAGCAGTTTATCCTATGCTCTCCCCTTGACAGTCGTTATCTAACAGCTGATGGATCTTAAGTGCTGCTCAACTACAACAACTGATAAACCAAACTCTGATGATTATCCAACGACTGCTGAAGACAAACACTGATGCTCTATCTACTGCTGTTTCCTAAATACTGCTGAAGACTCAAGCACTGCTCTCAAAGACTGATCACCTTTGAAGAATGCACTGAAGATTCAACATCTGTGCTCAGGCTACAACAGTGGAACGTGAAGCTTCCTTAGTTTTGCTTTCTACTACTTATCAGATGTTACATGTCAGTAGTTTGTATAGAACAGTGTTTATAGTTTGTTAGGTCGTTAGATGTCACTATCATGGTGACGTCAGCTGAAGCTCATCAGTAGTTTGGTTTGCCTATAAATATGATAGTATTCTGTACTGTTATACTTGATCGTTTTGAGCGAGTTCTTCTCCTCAATTCAATCCTTTCATCTTGTGCAACCAGCTCTGGTGTATCAGGCTAAGGGGGAGTTTAGACTGTAAGCTTGCATTGTAATCTTTTGCTTTTATGTAAATCTTTTGACTCAATGAAAAGCAATTGTTTATCAATCTATACTTTCCTTTGATTGTGTTTACAAAGTTTGCTACTCATTTCCGCTGCACTTATATCAATTCATATGTTCTGATTAATCGTTTTATGCAAACAAACACAATCATGACGGCCACAGATCCTAACATTAGAATCATATGAAAGTCTCGTTGCAGGAAAGATAGGTAACACCAACCTAACAAAGGAAGACTACGATCAGATCGACCCTGAGGAGATGGAGTTGATCAATATAAGGTGGTGTATGGCGAGTGCAGTGAGAAGAGCGCAGCGATTCATGGAGATTACTGGAAGACAGTCTATTGGTGGACCTTCTACCAAGTTAGGCTTTGACAAGTCAAAAGTCACATGCTTTAAATGTAAACAAAAAGGTCATCTTAAGCGTGAGTGCCGAAATGCTTACACTGATGATACTGCAAATCCTTTTCGAGAGGATTATTACAAAAGAGCAATTTATCATCAAAATAAAGCAGAACCTCCCAGGATGAAGCAGATAGAGGAGGCACCCAAAGAAAAATCCAGGGCACTTGTTGTTTTTCATGATGATGAAGGTTATGATTGGAGTGATGTTTTGCCTGAGGAAGATGCAGTTGGATATGCCTTTACAGCAGCAAAGATTGTTCCTTTTGAAGATACCAGATCTGAAGAAGTGAAGTATGTAAACAGGAAGTCAACAGCTCAATTCATGAAAGGCAAAATATATCGTACATGGATGGAAGCAAAGAAAGCAAATCGATGGGATCCGATAGAGAATGTTATCTCGATCCTAATGGAAACATAGCAGTTGATCCAGATACTGTTGATGTTGAAACTCTCACCAAACAAATTGCTGAAGAAGAAGAAGCCAAGCAAAGAATGTGGTGGGGAGGAGGAGAAGCTGATGAGAAAGAGAAAGAGACAGAAAAAGAGCCGCAGCCAAAGAAAGTTGATGTCGGGATTATTGATACGTCACAAGAATTTACAGCAGAAAATTTGAAGAAGATGGCTGACAAAGTTCTTGCTGCAAAAGAACTAGAGGTAGTTTCTAGTTCTGGAACTGAGTCCAAAAACAAGGTCAGTTCAAACGATACACATGAGTCAGGTAAGAAAATTAAATCTGAGAACGACTGCAAAAATTGCATGAAAGAGTGCAAAGTTTGTAGTACAATTGCTTACCTCAGCGGTAAGAAGGTTGAAGAACTGACTAGTAGAGTCAGAAGTGTTGAAGATCAGATCTTAAAGCGTGATAAATTGTTAAAAGCTTCGAACAAAAAATTAAAAGAATTAACTGAGAAAATCGAAAACGATAAAAATGACGTAGAAAGAATTAGGAAAGAAAATGAAAAATTGATTCTTGAAAATCGTCAAATTTCAGAAAATTTTGAAAAACTAAAACGAACGATAAAAGATTCTGATGAAAGAAATGGTAAAACAGACAAAGAAAATCTTCAGCTGACTGGAGTTCTTAGAGTGAAAGAGGAGTTAATCAACCAGCAATGGATGAAATTGCTAAGTTGAAGCTTCAGTTTCAAGAAGCTAAAATTGAAGATGAACATATCCAGTTGAAACTGAACAGTTACAACTCCGCAAGCTTTGTTCTTCAACATATCGTCCCCAAATCAATTGGAAAGAACAAAGCAGGCAAAGATGTATACTCTGATGGAACCAGGGTGGGTTATCATCAGGTTCCACCACCAATCTTAAACAATTTTTCGAAGAAACAATCAGGGTTGGTAAATGATGAAAAAGTTAATGAAGTGAAACTTCCGGACACGATTGATGTCACATTCACTTCATCTTCCGATGACGATAGTGTTTAATCTGAAGTTGTGAAAAGCATGGTTGAAAATGTTTTAAAGTCTGAAAGTGACACTACTGAGGAGGATGAATGTTTCTTGGACAAATACATTCCAAAATCTAAATCCAAAAACAACTTAAATGAGGAACCTAATCTTGTAATGTACAAGATGGTGGGATCTGATAAGTTGTATTTGGATCGTGATTTTCCGATAGAAATTGTGAATGTTGCTAAATTGACAAATGTGTTCAAATTGGTTGAAATTGATATGTCTGAAGTAGAAAGTTTAAATCAGACAAAGAGGGAAATGAATTTTGAAAAAGATAAAGCTTACTACAAGAAGCCTGTTGTTCCACCGCGTTTTTATAACAACAATCAAAACAAATGGTCGGGTGGATATCAGGGTGGTAAGAATTATCAGAAAAAGAATGTTCAAAACAGAAGGTTTGCTGAGAAAAAGGTATTTGTGAAAAGTTCAAGTTCGAGTTCACTTTCTGAAGAAGAATCTAATTTTTTTTTTCAAAATTAAACAAAGAGTTCTTTGAGAAGAAGGCCTCACAGCCTCAGTCCGAAGGCACAAGTCGGGTAGTTGACACCCGAACATGCTTTAAATGCAATCAAGTTGGACATATTGCACGAAAGTTTACCAACTTGAAGCCTAAGTCTGAAGTTGTTGAGATTCAGAAAAGGAAAGTTGATGTGAAAGGAAAAACTCCAATGGTTGTTGAGCAAAAGTTTTTGAAGAATGAAAACATCAACGTAAAAACTGAACATGTTAAAAATGTGGTAACTAAACATGACAAGTTTTACAAACGGGTTGCGTCATCTCAACAAACATAGAAGCCAAAAGTTGTTGAAAAGAAAACAAGTTCTCCAAAACTAAAGGTTTCTGAGATGGAAAAACAATCATCTTCTACCACATCGGTAAAGATGAATGTTCCTTTGGATTACTATGTGAATCTTGAGAAAGAAAAACAAGTTTCTACTTCACAAGAGAAGAAGTCTGTTTCTGAGAAAGACCAATCATCTGGTCAATCTTCTAAAAATGATTTCTTTTTATACAAGAAGATTGAGAGTGGGTCTGAAGAGGACTTGAAAATGAATGATAAAAATTTTCCACCATTGATCACCAAAAGAACTGTCATTAATGTCAAGTTACCTGAGTCAAAAGAGGCTTGGGTAGCATCAAAATCTAACTACGTGTTTTTTAAATGTGTAGGAGCTTCCAAGATCCGTTTCGTGATGGATTATGGATAGTGGAGCTTCTCGGCACATGACGGGGAAGAAAACCCTGCTGTACGATGTTCGTGGTTTTAATGGGGGTTATGTAGGCTTTGCTGGAAATCAAGGAGGTCGAATAGTTGGTGAAGGAATGTTATCCAATGGCATTGTCACGTTTGAAAGAGTTAACTACGTTGCTGAGCTTGAGAATAATCTTCTGAGTATTTCTCAGATCTGTGATAGGATGTATACAACGCACTTTACAGACAAAGAGTGTTTGATATTGAAACCAGGATTTGTTGTCCCCGAAGAATGGATTATCATGAGAGCACCAAGAGTCAATGATCTGTACATGTTGGACATGAGTGTAGCAACTACAACCACGGGTCAGGCTCATTGTTTTATGTCTAGAGTAACAGAGAAAGAATCACAACTGTGGCACCAAAAGATGAGTCATATACATTTGCGAAAAATGAATCACCTGGTGCACAATGATTTTGTTACAGGTGTTCATGTGAAAGGTTTTCATCTTGACGGGGAGTGCATTAGCTACATCAAAGGAAAGCAAAAGAAGAAATCTCACCCCGGGAAGAAAGAAAACTCAATCTCGAGACCTTTAGAGAGACTCCATATGGATTTGTTTGGTCCAGTGAACGTCAAAAGCATTACTGGGGATCTTTATTGTCTTGTAGTCACAGACGATTATTCAAGATTTTCTTGGGTATTATTTCTGAAGTCAAAAGATGAGGCGTTTGATCATTTGATGATACTTTTCAAGAAGATGGAAAACTTGTACCAAACACGCATTAGAAGATTACGTAGTGACAATGGTACTGAGTTCAAGTATATCAAGATGGAAGAGTATTGTGATGGAAGAGGTATATTGCATGAATTTAGTGCTCCTTACATTCCATAACAGAATGGAGTAGCTGAAAGAAAGAACAGGACGCTAATTGAAACGACCAGGACGATGCTTGCTGATTCTAAGCTACCTGTTAACTTTTGGGCAGAAGCAGTATCAGCCGCATGCTATACGCTCAACCAGGTTCTTACTGTAAAGAAATTCAACAAGACATGTTTTGAGCTAATCAACAGCCGCAAACCGAACTTGAAGTATCTTGAACCGTTTGGGTCTCCCTGTACAGTTCTAGAACCTTTTGGTAAGTTTGGTCCAAAGAGTATCGAGGGAATATTTGTGGGTTACTCAAGTCCTTTGAAACGATTTTTTGTTCCAAGCTTGAAGCGGATTATTGAGGCACATAATGTTGAATGTCAAGGCTATACAATGCCATCGCAAAATCCCAGCGATTCATGGCGTTTTCATTATGACACTTTATAGAATTCGTTTGACATGGAAGAAGAAGAGGAAGAAGAAGAAGATTTCTTTGACGAGTTGGATATTCTGAGAGAGTATGAGTTATCGCAGGAAAGGTTCCCAGCTGAGTCTTCAAGGCGTCAAAGGCATACTTCAAATGACGATGAAGCAGGTCCAAGCAATGCTGGAGAACATAGTGATATTCAACAAAATGAAGTTGCTCATGATAATCAGATGACAGAGAATGATAATCAAGAATCTGAGAACAGACCAGTATTTGATCGTGGTGATTCAGATTCTGAGGGGGAGCAAATTCAGATTTCGAGTCAAACTATTCTAGTCAGTGAACAAAGTGCAGATCAAAATATCACAAATCTGGAGGGTGAGGTAGATGTTCCAGGCGAGGTGATGCCAAGAACTCTTTCATACCATCCAGAGGAGCTGATTATTGGAGAATTACAATCAGGCGTCCGCACTAGACGACAAATTGATCAAGGGCTTACTTGTTTTTATTCTACAGTTGCTCCGTTACAAACTGAGTTTTCACTTAGTTGTTTTATCTCGCAGATTGAACCAAGGACTTATAAGGAGGCGCTTACTGAAGATTCTTAGGTCAACGCGATGCAGGAGGAACTGAGCCAGTTCGAGAAGTTAGGAGTGTGGAAGTTAGTAGATTTGCCTGATGGTCACAGGAAGATTAACACAAAATGGGTGTCTAAATGCAAGAGAGATGATCGAGGGGTTATTATTCGAAACAAAGCTCGACTCGTAGTCCAGGGCTTTAGTCAGCAGGAGGGTATAGATTTCACTGAAGTATATGCTCCCGTGGCTCGACTTGAAGCGATTAGGATCTTTCTGGCATTTGCATCATGGAAGGGATTTAAAGTTTTCCAGTTAGATGTGAAATCGGCGTTTCTCTACGGGAAGGTAAAAGAGGAGGTATATGTCGGACAGCCACCGGGCTTCACTGACCCAATCCACAAAGAGAAGGTCTACTTACTGGATAAGGCGCTGTAGGGTTTACACCAGGCCCGAGAGCTTGGTACGAGACTTTGTCTCAACACTTGCTAGCCAACAGCTTCATCCGTGGAAAAGTGGATGCCACTCTCTTCACCAAAGAGGTCGATGGACATCTTCTGATAGTTCAGATATATGTGGACGGCATCATATTTGGGTCAACGAATGAAAGTTTGTGCAAAGACTTTGAAAAAGTTATGAAGCAAAAGTTTGAAATGTCATCGATAGGGGAGATGAAATTCTTCTTGGGACTTCAAGTTGATCAACTCCCTGAGGGAATTTTCATACACCAAACAAAGTATGTTCATGATATCTTAGAGAAATTTGGGATGTCAGGATCTACTCCAGCTTCAACCCCTTTAGCGACAAACCATGGAATAAACCTAGATCTCACCGGAGACAGGGTAGATGAAACGATGTATCGTTCCGTGATCGGATCGCTGATGTTCTTAACTGCTTCAAGACCCGATATCATGTATCTGACTTGCCTCGTAACACGGTTTCAGTCAAGCCCCAGAGCTTCGCACATGGTGATTGTGAAACGGATATTACGCTACCTGAAAGGAACTCCATCATTGGGGTTGTGGTATCCAAAAACAGGTGATTTTACGCTCGAAGGGTATTCTGACTCCGACTTCGGATGCTGCAAAGTTAATGCAAAATCGACAACTGCAGGATGTCAGTTTTTCGGACCACGATTGGTCACCTGGCAATGTAAGAAGCAGACCTCTGTGGCTCTATCCACGTGTGAAGCCGAGTATGTATCTGCTAGCAGTTGCTGCTCTCGGATCTTGTGGATCCAGCAACAGATGCGCGACTACGGTTTGCAATTTCTTAACACCCATATCTTTGTTGATAATGAGGCTATAATAAACATTACAAAAAATCCTGTTCATCACGCTAAAACAAAACATATCGAAATTTGTCATCACTTCATCTGAGATTGCTTTGAGAAGAAGTTGATACGAATTGAGAAAATCCACACTGACGAACAGAAAGCTGATTTACATACCAAAGCATTTGACAAAACTCGTTTTAAATATCTTTTAAAACTAAACGGTATGAAGCTTTTATCGGTGTCGGATGGGATTATTGGCGTTGATGAGGATAACATTGTAGATGATGATGTTGAGAAACAATCTGCAATGGTTTGTCGATTTTTTACTTGTTTTGGTATTTAGGGGGAGTATTATATTTTCACAAAATACAAAAACAGTAAAAAATTTCAAAAATCCAAAAACATGAGAAAATTTCAAAATCCAAAAACAATAGAAAACTGAAAAAGAGCTTGTGTATAAAGGGAAAATGATAGTACATTGGCTTGACAGTTACGGTACGCTAAAGATTTGTAAAGTATAAAGTTTTTAAACAGTCTCGTTGATGATATGTCGATAGGTTTTTATACATTCAGTAAATCTTGTTTGGGATATAAACCTAAAATTCAAACTTGCTTATTTTGTGGGGAACAAATCTTGAATATATAGGTAACCCCTGAAATCTTGTTTGAAGGGTCCCTCTTTCTGAGATACTAGGTCTTTATACTCAGTGATATCTGGAGTATTATCCCGGGACTTCTGATTTTGCAGAAGCAATGGCCTAGTCCCCGTATAATACTTTGCGCTTGCTTGAAATAAAGCTCACCCTCAGCAGAAAAATGATGAAACATTGCAAAATGCTAATCATGTGCTGTTGAAGAAAAGATTCTCTAAAGGGAACACACCTAAAGTCGAACCGTCATCTCTCTGCTGAACGGAAGTTCTGACCTGAGCTCTCACGGTTTCGCATTTAATCCTTTACAGATATCATCTAGGTATACTCACCTGTAAGACTGAATATTGAGATCTGGATACGGGAGTATATTTAAGAGGTGGGACACACATATAAGTTTAAGTCTTTAATTCACATAAATCGTATCCTGAACAGATTGAAGTTTGTCTGAAAATTTAAGAGGATCAGCATATCGACAGTCTAAGTGAATTGTTTAAGACTTAGTATGTTATTAAGCTTAACGGTGCTAGTAACTTGTCGTTAGCTGATATGATTCCCTGACACGCTCATCAAAAATATGTTTGTGAATAGTTCACTTTCATTGCATTCTATTTCTGTATTTCATTTTCTAGTTTAGAAACGTTATTAAAAAATCCAAAAAAGATTTTTTTTCATTTCTGCTTTATTTTCCAACAAACCAAAGTGGAGAGTTGATCTTCAGATTCAGAAGGATGGAGCAGATGCAGAAAGATTCTAAGCTGGATGATGAGTTGGGAGCTTAACATGTTAATTGAGAAAATGGAAAGTCAAAACAAGTTCATTAAATTGAAACTTGTATTTTTCAGAAAAATAATTTGAAAAAATTGAATTAAAATCAGTTTTGTTTCTGTTTTGTATCAACCAAGGTCATTAAGTTGGACTTGGTAGATAAATTGAGTAATCAGGGTCATTAACTTGAACTTGAATACTTAAGTGGATTTCTAAAACTGATGAACAGTTAATAGTAGTTTAAGATTGAATAGACTATAATGTTATATGTTTGAGAAACAGGAAATAGGTTTGGAAGATCCCCATGGTAAAGAAAATGTCAAAGTTTGAACTAGAATTAGAGTCCCAGCATATCGAGAGGGGGAGTTTACATTTTGGATCAATATTTA
Organism: Helianthus annuus; assembly: GCF_002127325.2. Taxonomy (NCBI): domain Eukaryota; kingdom Viridiplantae; phylum Streptophyta; class Magnoliopsida; order Asterales; family Asteraceae; genus Helianthus; species Helianthus annuus. The sequence goes on along the minus strand of NC_035435.2, from coordinate 98,689,944 downwards.
AAGGGGAGATTGAAGGTTAAAGTTTGAAGATAAAAGTTTGAAGGATGCTTTATAATGTCAAGACAAATTAGGGCAGAGAACGATAGATCAAGACTAAAGACTGGATGCTAAAGACTTCGTCAACATCCAAGGGGGAGTCTGTTGGTGCACTAATGTCTGTTAACTTCGTCTTTACCGAGTCTTGTATTGTATTAGATAGACCAGGGCACGGAAATCAAGAAAATAGTATTTTAGGGTAATTTCGCATGAAATGACCTAATTGTCATTTGTCATTTCATACGAAATTACTCTAAGGTAATTCCACACGAAATTAGCTAATTCCGTTTGGAATGGTAATTTCGTTTGGAATGTAATTCCGCATGAACATGTAATTTCGTTTAAGATGATTACGTGCGGAATTAGCCATCCTATAAATACTGATCTTGTTGTGTCATTCGAAACGGAATTAGGTTATTGTTTTCAGAGCCGAGGTGCTGCTGGATTGTCATTTGAATTGTAAAAGCTTTGGAAATCAATAAGAGAAGATAATTAGGAAGTATCAAGTTGTGTTTACATCGATATCACTGATTCCGCCTTTGATATTGATTCTGAACTCTTCAGATTGACTCGTTAGGGTCACACGACGATCCAACAGTTTTTCTAAAAGCTGTTGGTGTCAACCAAAAGTTGTTGTCACTGACCAAGATCCAGCGATGAAGAAGGCTATTTCTGTTGTATTTGTTGACACGAGGCATCGGTTATGTATGTGGCATGTGATGCATAAACTTTCTCTGAAGGTTGTTATACTTTTTTTTTTACCTTTGGCGTTTTAGGATATACTACGTTTTAAAATACATGGCGTTCTTTACCTTGTTAGTGTTTTTTTAATTAAGTTTTGTCTTTGTGTTTTTTTTATTTATGCATGGCGTTTTCGTGTTATATATAGGTTGGTGTTAGGCTATCCAATTCCACCAATTTTAAAGAACGTATTTGTGGTGTTGTGTGGACGGATAATTTCACACCTGAAGAGTTTGAATCAAAATAGGAAGCGGTTATCGCAAAGTTCAATTTAGAAGATAATGACTGGCTATCTGATATTTTTGCACTTAGGGAATCTTGGATCGCTGCATACTATAGAATGGAGCAGATGTCTGGTCTTATGCGAACGACATCCAGGTCGGAGAGTGAGAATCATTTTTTTGGTCAAGTGTGCAATTCGAAAGCTACTCTTGTTGAGTTCATGACGCATTGCGAGACTGCAATAGAAGCACAACGTTACACACATCGTAAAAATGATCATGAACTTCGATACAAAAGACCCCAGTTGAAGAGTATTTACAAATTGTTGGAAGGGCAAGCTGTTGACATATACACAAAAAGTATTTTTTGTGATGTTCAAGCTGAATCTCCATGAAATGGCGTTTTTGAAGTTTTGTGGTTTTTGTATGTTTTGGCGTTTATATTGAGGATCTTGCTCATTAGATAGAGCTAATGTTTATTGAGAAAATAGTGTATATCAAAGAAACATGGATTGGAATCTTTGATATTTTGGTTTTTTTGGCGTTTATAAGATGAATGGTATAGAGGAAAATATTGGTTTTTGGGGTTTTGGTGTGGATTTATTAGTTCTGAGAGTTTGTTAATTTATATAGGAAGTTTTTGGCGCGTATTTTAGGCGCGATTTTTATTACAGTAAATGCTAGTATTTAAGTTCCGTCGTTTCAGTACTGTTTGTTCAGCTTAATCAGTTAAAAACAAAGTTTGGCGTTTTATATCTATGGCGTTATATTATGAGGAAGTATGTTATGTGTGTTGAGGCAGTATTTTAATAGCGTGAGTTTGGCGTTTTATGTTAAGTCAAAAGACCCTTTTACCCTTAATGAAGCGCGCCAGATTAATAAAAGTGATTTTATTTACGAAAACGCCCACCGCGTCATCTAGTCCATAGATTGTTTTGATCTGACGATCCATAAGCGTTCTCATACTTTTGAGCGTTTTCTCTAAATCCTGACCCTATATAAATGACATAATTTCTAATTAAAATTTTTCTTTTTAAAAAACTTTAAAATTATGTTTAAATCAAGTAGAGAGACTTCAATTGCATAAAAAAGTAGAGCCATTTTCGTGAAAGAAAAAACATAAATTAAGTATGTTGTTATGATAATTGTTCTAGTTTTAAAACATAAAATATCTATATTTAAATTCAAACAGTTCTTATTTTTTAATTATGACGAACCCATAATTATTTTCTTTGAAACACACTTACAAGCATTTGTTTTAAGATAACTCGTATAGTTTAACGGATCATATATTTATTTTTTCTTCCTTTCCTTATGTTTATATATATACTAGGTTATAACCCCGTGTATTACACGGGTTAAGTAAAAAAAATCAAATAGTTAATAATGAAGATTTAACAATTATAAAACGATATTTTTAAGACGCTTTTCTGATATCCAAACAAAATTTCGTGTCATGGGTGTCATGTATGATCAAAACTTGTGATGTTTGTCAAGTTTATAAATATGAAAGCATTTGAACCATCGATTAGAAGACAGACTGTATCATCAACTTTCTCACGAGTTTTAACAGTCATGTGAACATACATTTAATAACCCAAGTTTTATTTAAATAATAGTGGTCTTAATTTATTAGTTCTAAAAAATGTTGAAATGTCCAGATTAGGCATATAGCAATTATCCAATTAGATAAGCTTATATCAAAAAAATAATGTGTCAATTTAAATTAATTAGATAAGTATAAATTATCGGTAATTATTAAATTATATAATTTTAAAATTTAAATATCTGGACGTGAGTTGCATCTTAAAAGGATGATTGTTTTTGAATAAATTTATTAGTATGATAAATATAATTATTATTCTTCTTGCATTTTAAACATATATTAAATTTAAGAGTAAAATGCACGAATAGTCCCCGTGGTTTTGTAAAATAACACCTATACTCCCCAACTTTTGTAAAATGCACGAAGAAGGCGTGTATCAATGAGGGAGTTGGAGGTGGTGAAGGTGAGGGTGAGGGTGGGGTGGGGCCACTTGAGTTAACTTTATCATTTAATATTTTAATATTTTTTAATATAGTAAGGGCATTAAGGTCATTTCACACCCACTTAACTGAGAAAACTAACCCCCATCCACTCCAGGGACTATCCGAGTAACAAATTATCAAACCACAGGGAGCATATGTGTAATTTCTAAAAGTTGGGGACTATAGGTGTTATTTTACAAAACCACAGGGACTATCCGTGCATTTTACTCTAAATTTAATAATTTAAATTAAATAATAATTATCTACAATTAAGAAATTAAGATATAATTTCTAACCTAGTAATTAATATAAAAAAATAATAAGATATTTTATGGAACTTTCTCCGTAATTTTTTAAATGTTTGAAACATATTAAATTTAATAATTTAAATTAAATATTAAATAATAATTATATATAATTAATGATGGTCTAGAATAATGACAAGTGTCCCTAAAGTGGTTTCTTTTTGTTATATAGTATAGATAACACTAAGTTAGAACCCCGTGTATTACACGAGTTGAATAAATGTAGTTTTATATATTAAATAATAAAAAATTGTATCTTTATGAACCCCGTATATTGTACGGGTTAAATAAATATAACTTTATATATCAAATAATAAAAAAAGTTATATCTTTAAAAAGCATGTGTATTACACTACTAAATAAATGTAATTTTTTATACTAAATATTAAAAACGTCGTATCTTTAAAAAACTCGTGTATAATCGGGTTGAATAAATCTACCAAATAATAAAAAATTACATCCTTAAAAACCCCGTATATTACACGTGTTGAATAGATCTAAAAAAGAGTTATATATCTTTAAAAACCACGTGTATTACGCAGATTAAATAAATGTAATTTTGTATATTAAATACTAAAAACGTCATATCTTTAAAAAACTCGTGTATAGTCGGGTTGAAAAATCTACCAAATAATAAAAAAAAGTATATCCTTAAAAAACCTCGTATATTACACGTGTTGAATAAATATAATTTTACATAGCAAATGATAAAAAAGTTATATCTTTAAAAACTTGGTGTATTAAACGGGTTATATAAATGTAACTTTGTATAGTAAATAATAAAAAAATTATACTTTTAAAAACCCCGCGTTTTACACAAGTTGAATAAATATAATTTTGTATACCAAATAAATAAAAAAAGTTATATTTTTAATAATTAGGATAACATGTAATATTAATTTATTATTTATATATTTAATATAAGATAAGTAGGATAAAGAGGTATTTGTTTTTAAAATATATTAAATTAACAATTTAGATTTGGGTATAATATTTTATTAAAGTATGATAAGATTTAATATTAATTTATTATTTATTTATTTAGTTAATATAAGATAAGTATAGAATTGAGGATACCTTCAATGAATGACACGTGTCCAAAAGTTGGTTTCTTTTATTATAATAGATAGACTAGGTTAGAACATTGTGTATTGAACATGTTAATAAATATAATTTTATATACTAAATAATAATAAAAAATATATTTTTAAAACCCTTGTTTATCAAACAGGTTAAATTAATGTAGCTTATATATTAAATAACTAAAAGTTATATATTTAAGAACCATGTATATTGTTAAGGTTGAATAAATATAATTTTATATACCAAATAATAATAATAAATAGTTATATCTTTAAAAACACTGTTAATAACACAAGTTGAATAAATGTAATTTTATATACTAACGAATAATAAAAAGTTATATATTTAAGAACCATGTGTATTGTATAGGTTGAATAAATGTAATTTTATGTAACAAATAATAATAATAATTATATCTTTAAAAACACTGTGAATAATACAAGTTGAATAAATGTAATTTTATATATTAACGAATAATAAAAAGTTATATATCTTTTAAAAAACTCCATGCATTGCATGAGTTGTATAAATCTAATTTTATACATCAAATAATAAAAAAAAAATTGTATTTTTAAAAACTCTATGTATTAAACATGTTATGTAAATGTAATTTTGTATGATAAATAATAAAAAACTTATATCTTTAAAAAAACAAGTGTATTAAACAGGTTGAATACATTTAATTTATATATCATATAATAAAAAAAAGTTATATCTTTAAAAAAGGCTAACGGATATACTCGATACGCGATAAATAGGGTGATTGCGGAGATGATTCTTGAAAATAAGATATTTTATTCAAGAAGCAAATCAACAGCCATCTGAGTGATAAAATGTTGGTACCAATTACGACAATTTAATTTATAAATTGTGTAATAAAATCGATATAATATAATTTTTTTAATATTGAAAATAGAAGTAAATAATATATTAATACAAAGTTTGTTTTCGTAAAAAATAATAACTTTTATTTAAAAATATCTTAAATGAACAATTCATTTAATGATAATATTTTATTAAAGTAGAATAAGATTTAATATTAAGAGTTAATTGCCAAAATCGTCCTTGAGATTTGGGCACGTTTGCCATTTTCGTCCAAAATGACACTTTTGTACCAAATTGCCCCCAACGTTTGTAACTTTTTGTCATTTTCATCCAAACCACTAACTTAGTTTATTTTTCAGTTAAGTTGAGGATATTTGGATGAAACTGGCAAATATAAAACCACAGGGACGATTTTGGCAATTTACTCAAATCCTTTTTAATTTCTTTTATTTAATTATTTTTGTTACATATATAATAAAAAAGAATACACATGGAGTTTTTAGAAATAAAAAATTAATAGTTTTGTCACAAAATTTTTATAAATTTTCATCCAAATCACTAACTCAGTTTTTTTTTCTGTTAAGGTGAAGGATGTTTTAAATTTTATAAAATAAGACAGAAATTAATTTACAGCTTCTTTATATAAATAAGTTTTCTAAAGAGAAAACGTCATTGGTGTGCAACACATAACAATCGATTACAACTTTTAGTATTTATCAGTTGTAGAGATAGAAAAAAATTGTAAAACGTTACATATTTTTTAAATGCGTTGAGCGCCTAGGAAATATGTTGGTAGAAATAAAATATTTATTGAATTAAGATTATGAGAGTAAGTAACTAATACTTATTCTGAGTGGCTTGAGTAAAGAAACTTTTGGTTCATAGCATTATAATTACAATTTGGTGGGTAATTTTAAGGTTTGGTAATGATACGTTGTTTGATGGGGGGGGGGCACTGGCTTCTGTTTTCCTTAGGAGCGAATTTAAAAGAGTAGAAGATGAATTACAAACTTGGTACATATGATAAGATTTTTTTATTTGACCTTTTTCAACAAGGTTACCAGTATTTTAGTTTTATAAAATTTAGAGGTTTAAGAAGATTTTATTTTTATAAAACTGATCTATATAAAAATTAGAAATTAATTTCCGTCTTAGTTATATACATCCTTCGCCTTAATAGAAAAATTAACTTAGTTAGTGGTTGGATGAAAATTTATAAAGATTATGTTATTTTTCATATAAAACTTGCATGTATATTCTTTTTTTATTATATATGTAACAAAATTAATTAAAGAAAAGAAATTTAAAAGAGGTTGAGTAAATTGCCAAAATCGTCACTGTGGTTTTATATTTGCCAGTTTCATCCAAATATTCTCAACTTAACATAAAAAAATCTAAGTTAGTGGTTTGGATGAAAATGGCAAAAAGTTACAAACGTTGGGGGCAATTTGGTACAAAAGTGTCATTTTGAACGAAAATGGCAAACCTACCCAAGCCTCAGGGACGATTTTGGCAATTAACTCTAATATTAATTTATAATTTATTTAACTAATACAAGTATGAGAGAGGGGGAAAATAAAAAATTAGATACCTCTGATTAATGACAGGTGACAATGATTTCTTTTATTATATAGTATAGATGTATTCACATCTATATAGAAACGATATCAGGAGAAAACGGTTGGAATTGTGAAAACGGTGAGAACGGATCCTGGTCGAACACGTGGCAGGGGCGCTAAATGATATGCAAGGGCATGATTGTCATTGTTCACGTCCCCCTCAATAAGTCGCTTTATATGCAACAAATATGACGTTTGTGTTCTTTATTCTTGTTTCAATGGCGTTTTTTTAAAGTAATATTTGAAAATGGTGTTTATGTTTCAATGGCCTTCTTCATATATCACCTTTTTGTGCATAACATGTGATTTGGAAGGTACATAACAAACCATAGAAGGTCGCGCACACACATAAACGCCAAAGAAAAGAACACTTTTCAATAGGCATTTTGTTCTTTATGCATGTTTCAATGGCGGTTTTTTTCAAAGTAATATTTGAAAATGACGTTTATGTTTCAAAGGTCTTCTTCATATATTACTTTTTTTGTGCATAACATGTGATTTGGAAGGTACATAACAAACCATAGAAGATCGCACACACACATAAACGCCAAAGAGAAAGAACATTTTTCAGTAAAAAAATAGGTGAGAATAAACTCAATAAGATTTTGCTCAATGAGATGGACAAAATCATCACTTAAGAATTTTGTCCAACACATTGAGTGAAACTTTATTGAGAACAAAATTGAATCTCCAAGAACACTTGCCATGTGTGGTTTTTGAACTTTCTGACGTTTTAAATCAAATGGTATTTAATAAAATATGACGTTCGTTTTTGGTGTCATTAATGGAAGGTCCTGAGAAGTTGTTTATATAAGATGTTTTTGGTGCTTAGTTTTAGGCGGGAATTTGAATAGCGTTTTGATCATGAGTTTGGCGTTTTGTATTAAAACAGTAAAAAGACCCTTTTACCCTTAATGAAGCGCGTCCACGTAATAAAGTTGATGTAATTTACGAAATCGCTACCGCGCCAATCTATCAATACATTGTTTTGATCCAACGGATGAAGGGCGTTCTCACCGTTTTCATATTTTTAGGCGTTTTCCCTAAATCCTGCCCATATATATATGTATATAATAGGAACCACTTTCAATTGTGAGAACCATGAGAACTAAGCCTTCAAAAAGGGTATAAAAATTATTAAATATCTTAAAAAATCACTTGATCCAGCAAAAAAAATAAATAAATAAATAAATGTCTCATGCAAAATTTTACATCAAGTGTAAAATATTTTACATCGGCATAAACAAATTTTACAATAGGCGTAACTAACGACTCAACAATTTTTTTTTTGTTTTTTACATATGTGTTTATAATATTTTTGTCTATGTTTGTGCGAAAAAATTGTAGCACAACTTGCGCGAAAAGTAGAAGTTCTTATGATTCTCACAACTAATGATAGTTCTTAATTGAACTGAATCGTGTGTGTATATATATATAATCATTTTGTTTATAATTAACTGAAAGTCAGTGAGATTAAAATTGTTGGTGCAGTTGTCTGTCGACTTCATCTTAGTTCGAGTCCTGCATTGCACAGGGCACAGAGTTCAAGAAATGGGCCAAAACAGTTAATTCCGCATGAACTGCCTAATTCCGCATGAAGAGGTCTTTGATAATTCCGTATGGAATTAGTCTGTAATATCGTATGAGTCTTAATTTCGCATGAATGTATTTCCGTTTGAAGCACGTTTCACACGGAATTAGGTCTACTATAAATAAGTGTGATTCCGTGTTAGTTGGTACGAAATTACCTAGAGATTTTCCGACGGCGAAGCTCTGTCGAAGTGTCGTCTTGCTGTAATTGTGTTCCAGATCAATACAAACGACAGTTTAAGTGAAGATCTAGCTGAATTCATGCATTATGTCTGTTTCCGCCTTTCATAGTGTATAGAACGCCTCTGATTGACTCATCTGGGGTCCGACAACGATCCTACAAAAATAAAACTATATTTTTATGAAATTTTAATACTTATTAGACATAAGAACATTCACAGTTATTGCATAAGATTTTGAAGCCTAGTCATATCTTTATTAACTTTAATAATATTTAATTTTTTACTGCTTAAATTTTATAAAAAATATAAAACTCATTTAGGTCAACACATAGGAGATAAACTTGGTTTTTTCTCTGCGCTAAGCGGTGGGAGTTTAATAGTCTTTCCTTGTGGTACGCGGCGTGATTTTTGCTGTTTGTTCGAAATTATGATCGTTGCGTCCTACACGTTTAGACGGAAGTTTGAATAAGATAAAGACTAATTCGGTAGGAATTTTGTAAGAATAACCATAAGTAGAAGATTCATTCCATACCGAAAAAGTATACATCATTTGGCAAGTTGGAGAGAGCATCAACACATCTCTCCAGCTTGCATCCCTCATACATGGGATTTCACAAACTTAACTTCTCCCAAGCGCATGAGCCTAGTATATATAGGCAACCTCATGTGCATGAGGCTCATGCGCGAGTATGAGCACCTCATACGCACGTATGAGCTCATGAGTGCGTACGAGCACATCCTCATACGCACGTATAACTCAGTCGTGCATATCGGTGTTTTCCTTATCACACTAACACTCAAACTAATACACTATTCAACACACGCTCTATCTAGTCTATTCGCACAGTGGCGAACACACATAATATGCACCAACACCGTTAGTGGCGCGACTCATTAGAACCATAAAAGAAAAGATCGATAAAAGCGAATATCAATAGCGGTTATGATAATACCAACTAAAAAAAATGAAAAAAAATGTTTTTTACCCCCACGCTACACGACGGGAGTTTGATTTCCTGAGTGGCGTGACTATTGTCGCTATTTCCTCGACTCATTGGAAACCATAAAAGAGAATATCGATACCGGGTTTTTCCCGCACACTACGCGGCGGGAAGATGATCGGGTTTCCCTGTTGTTACACGGGTCGTTATCGGCTCGACTCATCGGAAAACCATGAAAAAACAAATATCGATAAAAGCAAAAATTGATACCGGTTCCAATAACGCCAATTAAAAAAATAAAAATAGGTTTTCCCCGTTGCACTACTCTATGAGAGTTTGATCATTTTCCTCTCATGCTACGCAACGTGACTTTGGTCATTTTAGGTTATACTCATTAAAAACCATAAAAGCGACAATCGATAAAAGTGAATATCAATACCAATTTCAATAATATCAATAAAAAAACCAATAAAATAAAAACCACGAAAGACAAAAGAAATAAAAAAACACACTATTTTATATAGATTTTAATAAAACACCAAATGTCTTATTTAGGGTTCAAAGGTATCACTCGAACATTTTTTCTTCGAACAACAATTTTGTTTCATCTAAATTCCACCTAATCTTACACATACAGGGATTTGAACCTATGCTACTTTTGAAGGGACAAACACCATACTTGTAAACTACTAGATCATAGGTGCATCGCTTGAATAATAATCTAGTTTTATAAGAATTCAAAAATAGCAAGAATTATCAATATTGGAATAACTAAAGTAAACTTCCAATATCTATTGTGTATCAAGAAATTTTTAGAGAACCAAAACTAAGACAATTATTTATTTTGAATTATTGTTCTAAGTGTGTAAAAAGGTTTACTCATTTTCGTTTCTATGGTTTGTCCAATTATGTTAGTTTAGGTTAAGTTTTAAATTTGTATCATTTCCATCCCAGGGGTAAAAAGGTCATTATTGTGACAACCCTCACTAAACCAGGTATCCGTACGACTTAATTAATAATTGAATACTGCTTAATTACTGTGCTTGCTTGAAATTACTGATGAACTGCTACTTGATTTCTGGTACTTGTACACATCTGCATCATACTCTATTTACTGTCACTACATTATTTACATGCTGAACCTTAGTGACAAACATGATGCACAAAAGCACAGTAGCACTATGAACGGATAACCTATTGAACATGCTGATAAAGCCAGCATCAGGCAGATATTGCCTCTAAGGCCTGTATGAGCCAGAAATGTTTTACTACACTAGTGGTGAGTGTAGGGATACAAGGGTTGTAGAACTGCGTCTCTAGGAATAAGTTACAATGACTGGATGTGCCTAAAACGTACTCTAAGCACAAAACTCAGCACTTTAATAAACAATTCAGCTTCTAGCTAACTAATAAAGTGCCAAAACATGAGAAAAATATTACTAGACACTTTCCAAAGTGTCGGGAATAAGTTGTGTCACTAAAAACGGTATTAACGACACTTTAAAGCTTTGTTTAACGCTTTAACGGATTACTATCCAACCGAACAACCGGACTTTACCCGAAACATGAAAATATTGCCATTAACACTATTTATCTTTTTCTGAGCCAGTTAGGGTCCCTGAACACCCTAACACCCGCCATAAAGCACAACGCACTACTAACCGGGTTAAGCACCTAACTAACCTAATTAACCTAACTAATAACTAACTAATTAGTTAGATTTGAACCAAGACCCCCCCCCCCCCCCCCATCTAACTAAACCGTCCCTAAGAGGGGACATACTTTGTCCTCCTTTGATTATTTTAATCAAGGGTGCCTAAAATCTAAGTGACATAAGATCCTTTGGATTATAGCCTTAAGCATTGTCTATAAGTAACAAGGGAATGCACAATGATCATTAACATTCACATTTTACCACTCAAACACTCCCTCTCTCTCTCAAAGGCTTCGGCCGAGATCCCCTATATCCATCCATCATATTTTCGATTTCCTTCATCACATTCCAAGTTCATACAAACGTCAAGAATCCCGTATAAGGAGGCTTGGTGCATTCGGAGCTCAAAGGACCTCACTCTATTGCTTTTATCCTCACATTTTGCGCCTAGATTCTTCCCTAGCCTCGAGCTAGTAGTAAGTTACTTAAATCACCTTCTCGAACTATTTTAAGATGGTTAATATGACTTGTAACAGTTAAAACTCGTAATATTATAAGATGACACACAAAAGTCTACTAAAAACACTAATATTGATGGTTAAAAGCTTGTTTGTTGTGTAAATCTTGTAGTGTTTGATTTGTGTGGTTATTTGGACCCGATCTATGTTGTGGTAGCTCGGATCATCATTTAACCCGGATTGGTCATGATCATAGATCATGACATAAGGATGTTTCGGAAGTAACAAGGGTTAAAAGATGAAACTCTACCACACACGAATCATGAACTTGTGTAAAAGTGATTTTACTTACAAAATAGTGTTTAAAACTAGTAGATCTACGGATCTACAAGTGGTATTTTCAAAGAACCAAGTATAAAAGAAATCATGTTTTCCTAAAGACGGATCTTACGTTAACAAGAATGATTTTTAGAACACACAAGTGTGTAAACACTTGTGTAGCACAAAGTTTCGACAAAATAACAATTTTTGTAAAATTTACAAGAAGATGTAAAGATGGGATTTCTTTAAAAGCAAGGTTTTTACGAGATCGGATTGCTTTATATAAAGATCCGCAAAAAGTAATGGGATTTACTACATAATTTTAGAAAACTACAAGTTCATGTGATTTATGCGATTTACATATTTATTAACTAGTTTGTTGTGTTGAATATTGTTTTGGTTAAATAAGAAAAATGGTTGATTGATTTATAAAAGAAAATGATACGCTTGAAAGCGTGGCCATCTCCAGTTACAGAGGAAACTCTGGCGAAATTTTTCCAAAAACCTAACACTTAGAATTATTTTCACTATAAGTGTTAGAAATACTTTTCGACATGTTTTCAAAATATAAGTTTCGCCACAACTTTATTTACAAATATCGGAGGTGGGAATTTCACAAAATTAAACATGATAAATATATATTTAGCAAATATATTTTTCACAACCTCACTTGTCAATTATTTTGTGAAGTGTATAAATATTATTTTTAGGGTAAAAATAATATTATCGAACGTTAACGAATCCAAAATAATACGAATGCTTTCACGATAAATATATAAGTTACACCGGTAATTATTATTACCACTCGACCGTTAAAACGTAACTTACGCATTTTACGGAAATATTTATGAACACGTATTTTTGTTAAGGTATTATTTTGGGAAAATCTTATATAATAGAAAATATAATATTTTTGAGAAAAATATTTATATTTTGAAGTTAGAAAGAAGATATATTTTAAGTGAGACTTAATAATATATTTCAAAGATATACGAACGCACATGTATTAAATCCCCCATCCTTGGGAAGGAAAAATAATTACCAAGTATGCACAGAATGTAAACACGAAATAGTTGTCTAACTATTTCCCAAAACTTAAACCATAAAGCTAAGGCACGGCCGTCCGTCTAATAGAGTTAGTACATGTAGGTCGTTGCACAGCTGCTTGACTTGGAGACATACTTGGTAGAGATGCACCGCTGTGAGTTCATGTCCCCCTTTTCTCTTAACTGTTTTCAGTTTTCTAAACTGCGGGGGTGAAATACATGTTACTATGATTACGAATACTTATTACATGGTATGGTTAGCGTAAGGAGGGTTATTACTTAGATCATGTGAATGGGTAGGCGGAAACTTGAGGTCATTAATCCTCAGGATAGGACCGAGGGGCAGGAGCGGTAGATCTATCTGGGTGTAGCGAGCCCAGCCCCAGGCCCAGCATAACGGACCTCGGGGTGACTTTGTACCCAACACATAAATCTGCTAGGTTTGAGCCTTCCTACTTGCATTTCACACATATCAATGGCCTTGCAAACCATCGGTGATCTCTTTTCCTTATTTGCTACATACCAGGATTTTTAATCTTACAAAGGTTTATTTACTCACCTACACATGAACTCGCTCAACATTATTGTTGATTTTTCAACTTACATGTATTTCAGGGAATTAAAGGATCTGGAGCGGTATGACACGTTTTCCCGCTGCACTAGTACGAGATCATCCGGGTTTAGGGGATGTGACTCTTTCCTCGACAAGTCACAGTCCTTAAACTGTGTTTATGTTATGTTTGTGTTTGTTGAACAATGTTTATGTTGTTAGGGTGTGTTTCCGTTAAAACAATGTTGTTGTATTTGGATTTTAAAACGTAATTGAATGGATGATCTTGCATGAATTTATTTCATATAACTTTGTTATGATTAAGCTATGGTATTAAGAAGTCACACCAAATTAACCACGCTTCCGCAAAGCCAGGGTGTGACAGCTTGGTATCAGAGCTCTGATCATAGCGAACTAGGATTCTTTCTCGAGTCTAGACTATGATCACTAGGGCTCTCACGAAAAAATTTTTACTGCATACCACTTAAGTCCAGATCCAAAACGTTTTTACAAACAAATGTTGAGCACGTTTTATTTATTTATTTTTAGGCTCAGTCTTGGAGGCTGAGGCTCGGTCTTGGAGGCCGAGGCTCGATCTAAGAGATCGAGGTAGATGGCTAGTGAGACTAGGAAGAGTAGGCTCAGTCTTGGAGGCTGAGGCTCGGTCTTGGAGACCGAGGCTCGATCTAAGAGATCGAGGTAGATGGCTAGTAAGACTAGGAAGAGTAGGCTCAGTCTTGGAGGCTGAGGCTCGGTCTTGGAGGCCGAGGCTCGATCTAAGAGGTCGAGGTAGATGATAGAGCAGTCTTAGAGGCTGGGAGGAATTTGGCTAGTGGGACTAGGAGTGTCAGTCTAGGAGACTGGGAGGCTAGTGGGACTAGGAGAATTATGTGATTCCTTACTTGGTGGCTAATGTGTTTACCTGATTGTATGACTGATTATTTGTGCATATTTGTGTTTATGTTACAGACACCATGGACACCTCTGGCACAGGTGATTCAGACACTACGGGTCCCCGGCCGATCGTATCAGACGATTTAGTATCTTCAGAGCGCGAGATCCACACATCCGACGTTTCTAGCACGGACGAGGACGACTTTCAGCCCTTCGCGCTACCTGACGAGGCTGATGAGCTCGCCGATGGCCCTCTTATTGGGGACCTACCGCTTGTAGAGATCCCTGCTCCCATACCATTGGCCGTTTACCCTGCCTACGATTTACTTCTTGACGCCGATGCTGATGGCGATATTGATCTGTTTGACGCTGATCTCCTACAGGACGATGAGGAGGGCGAGGCCCTTATAGCCGACGGAGGACTTTTACTGCTCGCAGATGCTCCAGCTGCGGAGTCACCTGCACACTCACCTGCTCCAGACTCCTTCGAGTCTGTGGCCTCCGCACCTTCCCACACTCTGAGCGCACAGCACTTTTCACATGGTTCAGATCCTGACCAGGCATCCTCTGCTGCCCCTATTCCTAGCTTTGCTTTCGACCACGATGATGTGGAGGATTCCGATCCTATCTTTCCCCCAGGATTCGACCCGGATCAGGATATAGAGTTTATACCTATGGATCAGCCTATGGAGGATGCGGTCGACCCAGCTGACCCAGTTGATCCCATTGACCCTGAGTTTGATTTTGAGATGGCCTTTGATGATCCCGAGCTTGCCATCGCCCCTGAGCAGGCAGCCGCTCTAGACCCAGTGCTTGAGCATGACCCCGTTCATGTTGGCATACCTATTGAGCCTGTGATTGCTGACCCACCTGCTGATGATCACCCTGTGGATGCTCCGTTGTTGGAGGGCGATCATGACATTGCTGCTGATCACGTTGATCCCCCACTTATTGCTGATGCACCTGTTGACCCTCTTGTTGCTCCCCCACCTGATCCCGTTCCACTAGAGCCCGAGCATGCACTATTCGCGACCCACATGGATCCACGAGATGAGAACGCCCAGCACGGGTGGATTCCTGCTGATGATGAGGTTCCACCTATTCCCCCTCATACCACTGATGCACAACACGTTGATTTCTCTTTTCCAGTTCCTCAGTTTACACCTCCAGCTAGACCTGGAGAGGGTTCTTCGGCCCAACCCTTTGGGCATGTGCCGACGTCTGTTCCCTTCACGCCTCAGTTTTCACCTGTTTTACCCCCTGTTTCTCCATTTCGTGTGGGACCTTTTGATCCCACCAGTGAGCCATTCCTTTGGTCATCACCACCTGTTATGCCACCGACCGACCCCTACCATCCTTTCCATATGGGGCACTCTATTGAGGACGTTTTGATGTCTTTTGTTTTTCAGCACGAGGCACACACACGGCGCATTCAGGAGCTTGAGAGAGCCCAGCCGCCGCCGTGTCAGTGCCAGGGTCAGACCCACACTCCTTTGCAGCCCTCTCGACCTTTACCACCGGATTATGCTGCACGCCTTCTCACTTTAGAGCGACAGGTTACTTCTTTCTTACGTACTCAGAGAGCTATGGAGGAGGACTGGCTCCAGTTGCGTCGTTTGTTTTACACTCATTTTCCCCTCCTCCACCGCTAGCCGTGTAGAGCTCATCAGTACCGTTTGGGTAGATGTTGGTTCGAAGACGGCGATTGCTTTTGACTGCACAGCATTTTTGGAGACTACATTATGATTCTGACTTTTGTTGACATGTATTTGATGTATTGACACTGATTCGATATAGTTTTTGGACTGGGGTGATGTAGCCCTTAGTCGACTGATGTTGTATGACACTGTGATGTACTTGTACACTTACTATGTGGTATCGATATATGGCAATCGCAGTATTCTCATCATATTTGATGTATGATTGATTATTTATATTTTTATGACATGGGATGTTATGTGGATGGTATATTGATAACATGAGATGTTATGTATTATTACTATCATTGTATACGTACGCTTTACTATGGCCTGACCGACGTAAACACATCTTTAGAAGATGCCGCCGAGACGTCAACAACCGCAAATGCCTACTAATCAGGCAGAACTCCAGCAAATCATCGCTGCTGCCATCGCACAATACGCCGCCTCTCAAGGAGGGACTAGTGGAAGCAACTCAGGCAACACTGGCAACAACAACAACCCGCCTCATGGGTGCACCTATAAGCAATTTCTGGACTGCAAGCCAGTCAACTTTGATGGCACAGGAGGTGCTGTCACCTTTGTTCGTTGGGCTGAGAAAACTGAATCTGTTCTTCGCATGAGCAAATGCGCACTAGATCAGCAAGTCACCTATATCTCTGGGCTATTCTTGGATGGAGCCCTATCTTGGTGGAATTTGCAAGTACAGACACTTGGTGAAGCTGCTGCCTACGCGCTGACCTGGACCGAATTGAAGGAACTTATGCGCAAAAAGTACTGTTCCCGCGCTGAAATCCAAAGATTGGAAACAGAGTTCTGGCATTTAAAGATGGAAGGTCCAAAGATCGCGGAATATGTTCAGAGGTTTCATGACTTATCGCATGTGGTACCCTACATGGTCACTCCAGAGTTCAAAAGGATTGAACGTTTTATTTGGGGATTAGCTCCTCAAATCATAAGCATGGTGACCTCCTCCAAGCCTGCGACTATTACTAAGGCGATTGATTTGAGCGTGGCTCTCACAGAGGAGGCTATTCGCCTGAACAAGTTCGATGATACTGAGCCTAAGAAGAAAGAGACTCATGTGGAGTCATCAGGAGGTAACAAGCGGAAGTTTTCAAACTTCAAGCAGGGCACCAGTGGTGTTGTCAAGAAAGGAGAAGCAAGCATGCCAGCTCAGGTTACAGCTGGTAGCGGAAAGAAAGGAAGAGGATACATGGGCACCCAGCCCAAGTGTAATACCTGCCAGCGCCACCATTCTGGCCATTGTGGGTTGAAAGTATGTGAAGCTTGTGGGAAATCTGGCCACTTGAAGGACTCTCGTTGGGCCACTGTTGGCCAGGGAGGCCAAGGAGGTTTTGGAAACAGGAATAATAACCGGGGTGGGAATGGAAATCGCCCACAAGGAAACAATGGAGGTAATGGAAACCGAGGCAACAATGCTAATCACGCGGGCACTGTGAATCGTAATCAGAGGAATAATCAAGCTGGTGGAAATGGGCAGAGATCCGGATGCTTCAACTGTGGTGATCTTGGGCACTACAAGAGGAACTGCCCCGAGTTGAACCAAGCCCGTGGAAGAGTGTTTAATATTGAAGCAAGGGAAGCGCGCCAGGATCCCAATGTTGTTACTGGTACGTTCCCTGTAAACCAACACTATGCATCCGTTTTATTTGATACTGGCGCCGATTATAGCTTCGTGTCGTTAGAGTTTAAGAATATGCTTGGTTTAGCCGCTAGTAAATTAGATGTTCCGTACTCAATCGAATTGGCTAATGGAAAGTTGGTAGAAGCCAATGAAGTTATCAGAGGTTGTGTGATCGAATTGGGAGAGCGTGAGTTTGCTCTAGATCTACTACCAGTCCAGTTGGGAAGCTTCGACGTGGTGGTACGAACGGATTGGTTATCAGGCAACAAGGCAGAAATTGTTTGTCACAAAAAGTTCGTTCGTATCCCAACTGATGATGGTGAGACCATTGTGGTTCACGGAGAGAAGCGTGATACGCCGTTAAGAATTATCAGTTGCTTGAAAGCGCGAAAATGTTTACAGAAGGGATGTGCTGCCTTTCTGGCACACATTGTGGATAAGAAAGCTGAAGAACCGAAGATCGAATACATCCCTGTCGTGAAGGAATATCCGGAAGTCTTCCCAGAAGACTTGCCTGGATTGCCGCCTCAGAGGCAAGTAGAGTTTCACATCGATTTAGTTCCAGGCGCCGCGCCTGTGGCTAAGGCACCTTATAGACTTGCCCCTTCTGAGATGCAAGAACTGTCGACACAACTTCAAGAGTTGTTAGACAAGGGATTTATCCGACCAAGCTTCTCGCCTTGGGGAGCTCCGGTCCTGTTTGTCAAGAAGAAGGACGGTAGTTTCCGTATGTGTATTGACTACCGGGAGTTGAATAAGCTGACGATCAAGAATAGATACCCTCTGCCAAGGATTGATGATCTGTTTGACCAACTGCAAGGTTCAAGCTTTTATTCAAAGATCGATCTTCGATCTGGATACCATCAGTTAAGGATACAAGAGGAGAGTATCCCGAAGACAGCCTTCAGAACTCGTTATGGACACTACGAGTTCCTAGTTATGTCGTTTGGGTTAACAAACGCACCTGCAGTGTTCATGGATTTGATGAATAGAGTTTGCAAGCCGTACTTGGATAAGTTCGTGATTGTATTCATCGACGACATCTTGATTTATTCAAAGACGACGGCTGAGCACGAACAACACCTAAGAGCTATTTTGGAGCTACTGAAGAAAGAACAGTTGTACGCCAAGTTCTCGAAGTGCGAGTTTTAGCTACGTGAAGTCCAATTCCTTGGACACGTGGTGAACGGAGATGGAATTCATGTTGATCCCACCAAGATCGAAGCGATCAAGAATTGGGAAACGCCAAAGACGCCAATCGAGATCCGACAATTCTTAGGTTTGGTTGGTTACTATCGAAGGTTTATTGAGAATTTTTCAAAAATCGCTCAACCATTGACGCTCCTCACGCAGAAAGATAAGAAGTTTAATTGGGGAATCAAACAGGAAGAAGCGTTCCAGATATTGAAGGATAAGCTCTGCAACGCGCCAATCTTAGCATTACCGGAAGGTACAGATGATTTCGTGGTATACTGTGACGCCTCACGTCAAGGATTGGGTTGCGTGTTGATGCAACGCCAAAAGGTTATTACTTACGCGTCACGCCAGCTGAAGGTACCTGAAAAGAACTATACCACACATGACTTGGAACTTGGCGCAGTAATTTTTGCATTAAAGATCTGGAGACACTACCTTTATGGTACAAAGTGCACAACCTTCACAGACCACAAGAGCCTACAGCACATATTCAACCAGAAGGAGTTGAATATGAGGCAAAGACGATGGGTAAAGTTGTTGAATGACTACGACTGCGAGATTAAGTATCACCCAGGGAAGGCGAATGTGGTCGCCGACGCCCTAAGTCGAAAAGAAAGGATCAAGCCCATAAGGGTTAGGGCTTTAGAGATGATTATTCAGACCGATCTTTCCTTGCGCATTCGTGCCGCACAGAAAGAAGCCCTCAAGGAAAGAAACCTTGAAGAAGAATATCTCCGTGGGATGGAGAAGCTCTTGGTACCAAACGAGGAAGGAACGTTATGTTTTGAGAAAAGGATTTGGGTTCCACTGTTTGGTGGTTTAAGGAAGGTTATTTTCGATGAAGCTCACAAATCGCGGTACTCTATCCACCCAGGAGCGGATAAGATGTACCAAGACCTTAAAGATTATTATTGGTGGCCTAGGATGAAAGGCGATGTTGCTGTTTATGTGAGCAAGTGTCTAACATGCGCTAAGGTTAAAGCGGAATACCAGAAGCCTTCAGGACTTCTGTAACAACCTGAAATTCCCAAGTGGAAGTGGGAACAAATCTCCATGGATTTTATTACGAAGTTGCCAAGAACGCCAAGAGGCCATGACACTATTTGGGTAATAGTGGATCGATTAACGAAGTCAGCGCACTTCTTACCTATCAGAGAGAAGGATAATACGAGCAAGTTGGCCGAAATTTACATGAGAGAAATTGTTACACGCCATGGAGTACCTCTCTCCATCATTTCTGATAGAGACGGAAGGTTCGTATCAAGACTTTGGCAATCCTTCCAAGAAGCTTTTGGCTCGCAATTGAATATGAGCACCGCGTTTCACCCACAGACCGGCGGACAAAGCGAACGGACGATACAAACTTTGGAAGACATGCTGAGAGCATGTGTTATGGATTTGGGCGGTAGCTGGGATAAGCATTTGCCTTTGGTCGAATTTTCATACAACAACAGCTACCACGCCAGTATTGGTGCCGCACCATTCGAAGCTCTATATGGCCACAAGTGCAGATCACCGCTTTGTTGGTCTGACGCAGGTGATAGACAGTTGGTTGGTCCTGATGTGGTCCAGGAAACCACAGATAAGATTGCACAGATCCGAGATCGCATCAATGCGGCTCGTGACCGTCAGAAAGCCTACGCGGATCGAAAAAGGAAGCCTCTGGAATTTGAGGTAGGAGATATGGTTTTGTTGAAGGTATCACCCTGGAAGGGTGTGGCACGCTTTGGGAAGCGTGGGAAGTTGAATCCACGGTATATTGGTCCGTTCAGAATCTTGGAAAGAATTGGGTCCGTAGCATACAAGTTGGCTCTACCTGCCGAACTGAATGGTGTCCACGATACGTTCCACGTATCAAATTTGAGGAATAGTCCAACGCAAGATACCGTTGTCATTCCTACCGACGAAATTCATGTCGACGACACGCTCCACTTCGTTGAAGAACCTGTTGAGGTTACGGATTGGAAAGTGAACAAGACCCGTCGGAGCAGTGTCAAGCTCGTCAAGGTTCGTTGGAATGCCAGACATGGTCCTGAATACACCTGGGAGCGTGAGGACCGGATGAAAGAGAAATACCCCCACTTATTTCCCAAGAACCCTACGACTAGAAGCAGAACTTAATGTGACAACCCTCACTAAACCAGGTATCCGTACGACTTAATTAATAATTGAATACTGCTTAATTACTGTGCTTGCTTGAAATTACTGATGAACTGCTACTTGATTTCTGGTACTTGTACATATCTGCATCATACTCTATTTACTGTCACTACATTATTTACATGCTGAACCTTAGTGACAAACATGATGCACAAAAGCACAGTAGCACTATGAACGGATAACCTATTGAACATGCTGATAAAGCCAGCATCAGGCAGATATTGCCTCTAAGGCCTGTATGAGCCAGAAATGTTTTACTACACTAGTGGTGAGTGTAGGGATACAAGGGTTGTAGAACTGCGTCTCTAGGAATAAGTTACAATGACTGGATGTGCCTAAAACGTACTCTAAGCACAAAACTCAGCACTTTAATAAACAATTCAGCTTCTAGCTAACTAATAAAGTGCCAAAACATGAGAAAAATATTACTAAACACTTTCCAAAGTGTCGGGAATAAGTTGTGTCACTAAAAACGGTATTAACGACACTTTAAAGCTTTGTTTAACGCTTTAACAGATTACTATCCAACCGAACAACCGGACTTTACCCGGAACATGAAAATATTGCCATTAACACTATTTATCTTTTTCTGAGCCAGTTAGGGTCCCTGAACACCCTAACACCCGCCATAAAGCACAACGCACTACTAACCGGGTTAAGCACCTAACTAACCTAATTAACCTAACTAATAACTAACTAATTAGTTAGATTTGAACCAAGACCCCCCCCCCCCATCTAACTAAACCGTCCCCAAGAGGGGACATACTTTGTCCTCCTTTGATTATTTTAATCAAGGGTGCCTAAAATCTATGTGACATAAGATCCTTTGGATTATAGCCTTAAGCATTGTCTATAAGTAACAAGGGAATGAACAATGATCATTAACATTCACATTTTACCACTCAAACACTCCCTCTCTCTCTCAAAGGCTTCGGCCGAGATCCCCTATATCCATCCATCATATTTTCGATTTCCTTCATCACATTCCAAGTTCATACAAACGTCAAGGATCCCGTATAAGGAGGCTTGGTGCATTCGGAGCTCAAAGGACCTCACTCTATTGCTTTTATCCTCTCATTTTGCGCCTAGATTCTTCCCTAGCCTCGAGCTAGTAGTAAGTTACTTAAATCACCTTCTCGAACTATTTTAAGATGGTTAATATGACTTGTAACGGTTAAAACTCGTAATATTATAAGATGACACACAAAAGTCTACTAAAAACACTAATATTGATGGTTAAAAGCTTGTTTGTTGTGTAAATCTTGTAGTGTTTGATTTGTGTGGTTATTTGGAACCGATCTATGTTGTGGTAGCTCGGATCATCATTTAACCCGGATTGGTCCATAAGGATGTTTCGGAAGTAACAAGGGTTAAAAGATGAAACTCTACCACACACGAATCATGAACTTGTGTAAAAGTGATTTTACTTACAAAATAGTGTTTAAAACTAGTAGATCTACGGATCTACAAGTGGTATTTTCAAAGAACCAAGTATAAAAGGAATCATGTTTTCCTAAAGACGGATCTTACGTTAACAAGAATGATTTTTAGAACACACAAGTGTGTAAACACTTGTGTAGCACAAAGATTCGACAAAATAACAATTTTTGTAAAATTTACAAGAAGATGTAAAGACGGGATTTCTTTAAAAGCAAGGTTTTTACGAGATCGGATTGCTTTATATAAAGATCCGCAAAAAGTAATGGGATTTACTACATAATTTTAGAAAACTACAAGTTCATGTGATTTATGCGATTTACATATTTATTAACTAGTTTGTTGTGTGGAATATTGTTTTGGTTAAATAAGAAAAATGGTTGATTGATTTATAAAAGAAAATGATACGCTTGAAAGCGTGGCCACCTCCAGCTACAGAGGAAACTCTGGCGAAATTTTTCCAAAACCTAACACTTAGAATTATTTTCACTATAAGTGTTAGAAATACTTTTCGACATGTTTTCAAAATATAAGTTTCGCCACAACTTTATTTACAAATGTCGGAGGTGGGATTTTCACAAAATTAAACGTGATAAATATATATTTAGCAAATATATTTTTCACAACGTCACTTGTCAATTATTTTGTGAAGTGTATAAATATTATTTTTAGGGTAAAAATAATATTATCGAACGTTAACGAATCCAAAATAATACGAACGCCTTCACGATAAATATATAAGTTACACCGGTAATTATTATTACCACTCGATCGTTAAAACATAACTTACGCATTTTACGGAAATATTTATGAACACGTATTTTTGTTAAGGTATTATTTTGGGAAAATCTTATATAATAGAAAATATAATATTTTTGAGAAAAATATTTATATTTTGAAGTTAGAAAGAAGATATATTTTAAGTGAGACTTAATAATATATTTCAAAGATATACGAACGCACATGTATTAAATCCCCCATCCTTGGGAAGGAAAAATAATTACCAAGTATGCACAGAATGTAAACACGAAATAGTTGTCTAACTATTTCCCAAAACTTAAACCATAAAGCTAAGGCACGGCCGTCCGTCTAATAGAGTTAGTACATGTAGGTCGTTGCACAGCTGCTTGACTTGGAGACATACTTGGTAGAGACGCACCGCTGTGAGTTCATGTCCCCCTTTTCTCTTAACTGTTTTCAGTTTTCTAAACTGCGGGGGTGAAATACATGTTACTATGATTACGAATACTTATTACATGGTATGGTTAGCGTAAGGAGGGTTATTACTTAGATCATGTGAATGGGTAGGCGGAAACTTGAGGTCATTAATCCTCAGGATAGGACCGAGGGGCAGGAGCGGTAGATCTATCTGGGTGTAGCGAGCCCAGCCCCAGGCCCAACATAACGGACCTCGGGGTGACTTTGTACCCAACGCATATATCTGCTAGGTTTGAGCCTTCCTACTTGCATTTCACACATATCAATGGCCTTGCAAACCATTGGTGATCTCTTTTCCTTATTTGCTACATACCAGGAGTTTTAATCTTACAAAGGTTTATTTACTCACCTACACATGAACTCGCTCAACATTATTGTTGATTTTTCAACTTACATGTATTTCAGGGAATTAAAGGATCTGGCGCGGTATGACACGTTTTCCCGCTGCACTAGTACGAGATCATCCGGGTTTAGGGGATGTGACTCTTTCCTGGACAAGTCATAGTCCTTAAACTGTGTTTATGTTATGTTTGTGTTTGTTGAACAATGTTTATGTTGTTAGGGTGTGTTTCCGTTAAAACAATGTTGTTGTATTTGGATTTTAAAACGTAATCGAATGGATGATCTTGCATGAATTTATTTCATATAGCTTTGTTATGATTAAGCTATGGTATTAAGAAGTCACACCAAATTAACCACGCTTCCGCAAAGCCAGGGTGTGACAATTATGCATTTTTATTTTGGTTTACTACTATTTTCGTCTATGTGGTTTGTCCAATTATGTCATTTTCGTCCATGTGTTCACATATCTAGGGTTCAGCTTTCCGGCTACGCATATGCATTTGAAAAGACAGTCGACACACTCACATAGATCTAGGGTTTTGGTGGTGGAAAATGATGGTTGGAAGTGAACAAAGAAGGTGGTCGGTGGTTGAGTGTGTAGCAGGGATGGACAATGGTGGTGCAAATTTTGTGACGGAGATGGTGGTGGTTGAAAGGGTAGGTTGCATGTGGTAACATAGGTGGTGGGACTAGGTAATCAGTGATGAGGAGTGAAGGCAGTGGTGGTTGCCAGTAGGAAGTGTATTGTGACAACCCGTAACTTCAGGTTAATGCTTTAACCTAACACAATTAATTTGGTCACACAATCTTTAGCATTGCATGGAACTATGCATTACTTTATGCATTATTTGACTAACACGGGAACTTTGTGCCTTAACTGTAAATTATATGTGGTGTGTGTGTTTTATGTTAAAGATGATACTTAGGGGTGAGTAGAGTAGTTAGTGAAACCTTAATAACTCCTAACCCTAAAATCTCCCACACAAATCATTCTACGGCAGTTCAAATCATTCTCTCTAGTCACCTTCTACAACCATTTCTCTCATCATTCTTGGCTGCACAAGTTCTCTTTCATCAATCTTGATCTTCCAATCCATCTAGAATCAATATAAGGTAAATGTTTAATGATTGTATGTTGTTAATCCTTGATTATTTGATTCATGCAAACCCTAGTTCTCCAAACAATGGTTCTGTGGTTATTAATCATCCTGATTATTGTGAAATGGTTTGTGAATAATTGTGTAATCACTTGCCTGACATTAAGATGCCTGATATGTTAGAGGTGTTTGATCGTTGATTAGATTACAACATTGCCAATGAATGAAAATAGGGTTTTGATCATAACATGTAACTGTTCCATTGAAAACTGTAAATTGGTTTTGGAAATCACGCATGTTGTTAATCCGGACTTAAGTGTCAGGGTTTTGTGAAGTCACAAATCCGAGTTTGTAACATGACACTTGCCTCCGAGTTTATTAAAGAAGCATGAAGTCCGAATTTATTATAAGGACTCCTTGAGTCCGAGTTTTGGCAATGAAAACCCTGAATCCGAGTTTGTTAAGTTGCATGATCCGAGTTTAAGATGATTCATAGTGTCCGAGTTTATTGGTTTTTGAGGAGTCCGATTTTAGTGGTTTACAACTAGTTCGAGTTTATTGTTTTGTATAATGTACGAGTTTAATGATTTGAATAAGATCCGAGTTTATTGTTTTGTATATGGTCCGAGTTAAGTTGGGAGAGGGGGTGTTCGGGTTTGCTATGAAATCAAGAGTCCAAGTTTTATCCTCCACACATGAGTCCAAGTTTTATCCTCCACACATGAGTCCAAGTTTTATGGATTTTGTTGGGTCCGAGTTTGTAAGGGGATGCCTTGTCCGAGTTTAATAGGTGGGGGTTTGGTTCGAATTTATTAAATGTTGCATGAAAAACACCTAACATACCACTGTGTGCTACTGTATGTATGTTCAGTCTTGTATGATGAAATCTGTAAACGATAATCACAACGGACCCTGATGTTTGGACACTAAGGGATTGCAAACCCTATTTAAACCCTATTTGAACGTAAACACTTACATTGAGTTTATGTGCAATGTACCTTAGGTCGCGTGTAACGGACCTAACCATTAATTAACACTAGAAGCACATTAACAAACCGAGCAAACCAAGGTGAGTTCACTGCTTTTTCCAAGCAAGCATCCCGGGAAGGGATATCGGGTAACATTCCAGGGAGGAATGCAGGTTAATGGGATGTTGGTTATTACTCAGTTTTCTATCATATAAGACCCCTTAGATCTACCGATAGTTGCCGGGAAGGCAACGAGGTATTTAGTTGATAGCGCTATTAGGTTTGGCACCCTCACACCGGGCCGGAATGGACGGGCGTGAACTAATTACCTTGACCACTTGACCAATGTTTTGATAGAGGCATTGGGGTTTGGGCAAACACATCTTGTAGCCACATACGGTAATCGAGTTAATAACATCATCAAAACAAAACATTGAACTGTTTTAAACACACATATGGTAACTAAACGCGTTAACAAAACTTTGAACTCACCAGCGTCGTCTGACACACTTGTCTGCATGCTTGCAGGTCGTTAGATTAGTTGACATGGACTTGCTATCTGGGAGTGCTGGAGTGGTCATGGATCGAGGCTCTCAGATATATTTGATACATTGGTTTTGAACAATTATCATGAAACAGTTGGTTTACAATTTACTCTATGCTTCCGCTGAACATCTCCTTTGGTTTAAACTTCTGTTTTGGATTTATATTTGGTAATTAATGAAATGTTTTTTGTAAATACTGTGCGTGGTTCAATGTGATTGGTGGCTTGGATCCTTTACGTCACACCTCCCGCGGTGTTTCCGCATGTGTTATTTTGGGGGTGTGACATGCATGGTGGCAAAAGGCGGTGGTCTAATGGTGGGGAATTGTGATGAAGGTGAGGGATAATTGGTATTTGGTGGTCGGGTGGAGATCGAAGGTAGTGGTGGTGGTGGATTGCAGGTGGTCGGGTAGGGAAGATGGTGGTTGGGGTCTTTGATTCTGGCCAATGGTTGTTGATGATGGTGAGGTGAAGTAAATTAGGGACAATATTGGTACAAATTTAAAATTTAGCCTGAACTACATAGTTTGACAAACCACATGGACGAAAATGATAATTAACTCAAAATAAAACGTACAATAACCTTTTTACTCCTCATTAAACAGACAAAATTAACTCATTAAACCGACTAAATTAATGGACGTTAAACTTTTGAACTGAAGTAACACGTTTAAAAAATATTAGAGACGAAAATGCTACAACTTTATAATTTTCCCTGCACTGGTATAATTAGACAAACCATAGGGACGAAAAATGACAATGACTCAATTAAAAACATTAGAGTGAATGTTTTTTTAGTTACAAAACATTTTAAGATTTGTTTGAAATGGTTAAAATTTATAAATTAACTAGATGTACACTCCCGTCGCGTTGCGGTGGGGGCTCAGAAGCGTCGAAAAACCATCAAAGTGTTTCAGCATAAGAAAACATGCAGTTAGTCAAGTCTTTTAGATGGTAAATTGAAATCATATTATTCAAGCAACGTAGGATAAAGCTAAGCAATTTTATTCGGTATATAAAAGCATAATTTAAGTTAGAAACCTTAACAATAGTAATTTATTTATTTTTAAGTTTGTAGTGTCCAAACAAAAATGACATGATCTCATTTTTTCCTTGAAAGACATATAGTATAGAATATCAATATTGATTTGTGTTTGAATACTACAATACTTGTCCTTTTAACACATGGATAACAAATTTCCAAATCTATCCCTTCGTCTTCCCTACACAGTACCATCTTGCCAACATGTTAATCTTCTTTATTGCTACTCTGCCAACAAACCCACCTTTTCAAAATTCAATATCAAAAGAAAAAGTGCAAAGTTAATATCTAAGAATTTGCAGTAATCGAAAGTAACTAAACAGAGTAATCAAATCAATAGCAACTTAAGTAAAAAACATCAAAACGAACAAAGTAAATCAACTATTCTGGTGGTGTGTCTACACAACAGCAAGTTGATCATAAACATTCAGCCAAATAAATGAAATTGACATATCTCTAAAATTTGCAATCCAAAAAATTAATTGTGTAAGTCTCAGAACGATGTCATCATAGACTGTACAATAGGGATTTTAAGCAAGCAACGAAACCCTTTCATGTCGTCCGAGAAGGAAACCGGCCGACAGCAAACCCTCGTGTATGAACAAAAGTATCGGACCACTATACAGACCGAAAACGATAGCGCCTGTAATTTCGGCGAAGGTGGCCAGCTTTTCGGCATCTCTGATGAGACCATCATCATCATCATCATCATCATCATCATCATCATCATCATCATCATCATCGACACTGTACAAACCTACCGCCATCCAATCGACGGCCAAAGCTTCTGAAAACGGAAACCCTCTATGCTTCTCTCTATGGAACCCCCTATTTGTTTCTCTCTTTACAAGAAGAGAGTTAGAGTAACTCCCACTCCTCAATAATGAAAGTATCAAACCCGTCGCCATAGACGGTCGGAACCGCCGGCAACGAAGACGACAAAAACCCCAAAGGGAACCCATTGTCTACCTCTCTTCTCGACAAATAACACATGGTCGCCGACCGTCGACAACAGAACGACAAACTTTTAATGCGAGAAGGAGGCAACAGTTTTTAGAGGGAGAAAGTGACGGTCAGATAAAGGGAACAGGGAAACAAATAACCTATATGACAGCACAAAGTACAATTTGCATAAACAATTCAGAAACCAACCCACCGCTTTTATAAACCTCTCAAAAACCATCGTACAACAATGATATGCAAAAGATACAACTACCATTACAAAGCATGGTTGCTAATGATGTACTAAACTTTAAGCAATGGGTACGACTACTAATGCAACAATATGTTGCAAAATAATAGTATATAAATATACTAACTAAAAGAATTTACATGACATTTACGTCAACAAAAGAAAAGGTTGCATACGTAGGCTTTACTGGAAGAATAAGATAAAAGTGCCCAGATCGTCCCTGTGGTTTGCGCAAATTTCACCTATAGTCCCTACACTTCTATAAATTACAGCTTTAGTCCCTAACTTTTGCTCTTTCGTTCTCGGATAGTCCCTAGTGTGGATGGTGGTTAGTTTTTGGTGTTAAATAGGTGTGAAATTACTAAAACACCCTTCAGTATAAAACAAAATATTATATATATAGGGTGAGAGTTGGCTACAAACTCCATTTTTTCTACAAAGTGTAGAAAGTGTTCTAAGGGTGACATGTGACATTTAGAGATTTTATATTAAATGGCATAAAGGTAATTGAATAATTAACTTATTTATGTAAGATTTATTTCTTAAACAAAATAAGGAGATTTAAAAAAAAAACAATATATCTTTTAAGAATTCAAAACTACGAGTTACTTATAATACAAAGAACGTATACTGAAAAAATTAATATGACATGCGATCACTCATGAACAAATTCTTGACGTTGTGTTTTAACAGTTATTAGTTTATTCAGGTTGTGTTAAACAACTTACATTTCCGTAAACCCTAAACCCTAATGCTAAACCCTAAACCCGAAACCCTGAAGTTAAACCCTAAAGCTAAACCCTAACTCTAAACCCTAAAGCTAAACCTTAAAGCTAAACCCTAATGCAAACCCTAAAGCTAAAGCTAAACCTAAAAGCTAAATCTAAACCCTAATGCTAAACCCAAAAGTTAAACTCTAATGCTAAACCCTAAATACTATTGCTAAACCCTAAAGCTAAATCTTAAATACTAATGCTAAGCCCTAAACCCTAATGCTAAACCCTAAATACTAATGCTAAACCCTAAATAACACTTATGCTAAACCTTAAATAACACTTATTTTTCAATTTTAAACATGTATATACAAATATGTATATTTGACAGGGGAGAGGATCATAAGAAAACTACATCTAAATGAGAAAACTAGAAAACTAATTAAAAAAGCCTAAAAAAAACTAAAAAACATACCATTTTTTACAATTTTTTTTATAAAAAATCGCTATTTTAAATATATTAAAAAATTTTCAAATTTTTTTTTGTTGTACTGCACATGTGCATTATATGTGTACTACACATGTGCACTATATCCGTAATAGTGCACATGTGCAATACAACAAAAAAAGTTTTTTATTTTTTTTGAAATTTTTTTCCATGTATAAAAACTACCGATTTTTTTATAAAAATTTGTAAAAAACAAATTGGTATGTTTTTTATGTTTTTTTAGTTAGTTTTTTGGTTTTCTCATTTAAACTAGTTTTCTCATGATCTATCCCCTATTTGACAATATATACATATGTATAGTTAAAAGATTAAAAATATACACATGTGTATAAATCCAAAAAAAAAATAAAAAAAAACAAAACCTTAAAGAAAAAGCTCCGATTTTTCAAAAAAAAAAAAATTGCATTTTTTACATTATTTTTGCATTTTTTTGCTTAGTGAAAATACGTGTTCCAGAATGCTTCTCAAGTTTCTCAATTAGCCTACTACTTCTCACATGATCCTTATCATATATATAGATATATATTGTGGGACCCAATTATAAATTATAAAATGTATAATATATAAACACAGAACACGTTCAGATGCTCTCTCTTTCTACTCTCTCCCCCCCCCTCTCTCTCTCTCTCTAAACCACCACCACCACCATCACCTCTGTAAACATAACCATCGCCACCAATTCGGCCATTGTCACATCTGTAAAACATAACCACCACCACCACTGTAATATCTCCTACCCCTATTTCCTCTTCAATTCACCTCCATTATCTCCCTAAAACTGCTACATTCTCATATGTTGATGCATGGAATGTCTGTTGACTACGTCTGCATTAAGTCTTAGGTCAAGATAGGGTCTTGAAAGTCAAAATTAGTTTATTATATAAGTTTCGCTTATATGGCCTAATGAGGTTTCGCTTATTAGTCATTATAGGTTTCGCTCATAGGGTTTTGAGGAGTTTCGCTTATTTGTCATGTCATAAGAGCGAAACCACAGGGACTATATATAGTCGATCTTGAGTGAAACCTGGTCATTCATGTATGTACGTTGGAGCGGAACCTTGTCATGCTTTGTGTAACCAAACTCTGTCAAAATTGAATGAGAAAGCAATAAAAGAGAAGGAATTGAAAAGGAAAAGCTGTGTAACTTCATGTGCATTGATTCCTCCTTTGTATGTGAAGATGAACGTTCTCAACTGACTGTTTAGGGTCGGAACACGGTGGAACACGGTCCAACAAGTGGTATCAGAGCTCAGGACGAGGAGTTCATACTACTACAGCTTAATTCTACAGAATTCTCTCATTTCTACTCACTTTCTCTCATACTTTTTCGATTTGAACTGGTTCCTATGGTTGAAATGGCCTGATCTTCGAGTATAACGTGTGAAACATAGTAATAACAAACCCTAGAAAGAATCAGATTAAAATACGGCTTAAAAATGGTAAAAACTGATTAAAAACTAGGTTCTGCTTATTCGGACATCGCAGGTTTCGCTCGAAATTACTTAGTTTTGCTCAAAGGTTTCGCTCGAAGTTACCTCATTCGAACTTGGTAGGTTCGCTCATAGTGACATCTTGTAGTTTCGCTCATACGAACCAGCTAGTTTCGCTCATACGAACTTTACCAGTTTCGCTCATACTGACATTGAGTAGTTCCGCTCATACGGACACATAGTTTCGCTTTTAGGAACATAACTGGTTTCGCTTATCTGTCAAAGAACTGGTTTCGTTTTGTGACATATGTGATTTCGCTTATTTGTCACAAAATTAGATATTTCGCTCATTTGTCACTTATTTTCAAAATCTCGAAAATTTTCTAAGTGATTGCTGATTTTGCAGGTACACTCAAGATGGATGATATATTCTTGAATCCATTCAACGACTTGTATGCATTTTTTGGAAATTCGGGAGATGATTCATCTACAAGTAAAACCAATGAGAATCTGTCGAATGTGAAGAAAAAGGAAGCTTGGGAATCGGAAAGTGCCTTCGGAACATTCAATAAACCTCCAAAGCTAATGGCTATCGAGGAATACAGTAGGTGGTCAAGAAAGTTTGAAGATTGGTTGATGGCATTTGCATTTCCCAGCTGGAGGAGTCTGAAAACTGGTTATTCAGATGGAAACAAAAATGGTGAAACTTTAACATCAGCTGAGGAGATTGAATCATTTGTTGCCGAGTAGAAATGTGTGGCATTGTTATTTCAGTCCGTCTGAGAGGACATAATCTCATTGATTGATTATTCAAATGCAAAAGATCTCTGGAAAAAGCTAGAAACAAAATGTCTAGGAAGTGCTGAAATTGTGAAAAGTAAAAAGAAACTTCTTAGGAAAGAATTTGATATGTTTGGCTGTTTAAAGAATGAGTCAGTCTGTAAATGATAGAAAGGTTTGGTCATCTGAAGCTGGAATTAGCAAGACATGATATCAGATATCCTGAGGATGAGCTTATAGACAAATTGTTCGATCCGTTGCCTGACGAGATGGATTGGAGATATTATGCGCTGATGCTGAAGAACACTATCGAACCTGAAAAGTTGACTGTGGATTTGTTGATTGAGAGACTTGAAAGTCACGAGCTGGAACTGAAAAAGACATACAAAGTCAATCACTCATCCTATCAGCAGAATTTGGATTTGTATTATCCAAAAAGCATGATGCCAAAAGCAACTTCTCCCAAAACTGCTTTTTCTGCTGAGAATGTGTCCATAACAAGCAAAGAAAGTCAAAGTGGTCAAAGCATTGGAAATCACAGTGGTTATCACAGTGGATCTTCATAATCTACAAGTCATTCTGATGCAAAGAATCGCTTTCAATGCAACATCACAATAGACTTAAAGAACGCTTAGAATTTTGATGAGGAGTCGGCTAAACAACAGATGATCTTTCTAGCATCTGTGTTGGAGTCGTATGAAGGGTTAGTAGCAGGGAAGATAGGCAATACCAACTTAACAAAAGAGGACTATGATCAAATAGATCCTGAAGAAATGGAACTAATCGACATTCGTTGGTGTATGGCCAGTGCTGTTCGTTGAGCACAACGTTTCATGGAAATAACCGGCAGAAAGACAATTGGTGGTCCATCTACCAAGCTGGGTTTTGATAAGTCCAAGGTGACATGCTTTAAGTGTAAGCAGAAAGGTCACTTCAAGCGAGAATGCAGAAACGCATATGCTGATGAGTCGGAGAATCCTTTCAGAGAGGATTACTACAAGAAGGCAATTTATCACCAAAATAAATCTGAGCCGCCTAGATTGAAGCAGGTTGAAGACAAAAAAGAGAAATCTAGAGCTCTTGCGGTGATTTATGATGATGAGGGGTATGATTGGAGTCAAGAGGTTCTACCGGAGGAAGATGCAGTTGGTTACGCATTCATGGCGAAAACTGAACCTGTTCCGTGGAAAGATAACCGAACTGAAGAGCAGAAGTATAGATACAGAAAAATGTTGGCTGAAAACAGAATCATTAGAATTTCTGGTATCTATCTGGAAGCGAGGAGAGCGAGAAGATGGGATCCGGACAGGGAGTGTTATCTTGATCCCTATGGAAATATTGCGATTGATGACAAAACGCTTGATATTGAAGCCATAATCAAGGAGTACAAAGAAGAGGATGAGTATTGGGAAAATAAATGGTGGGGAACTGGAGATGAGAAAGAGAAAGAAGAGAAAGAGAAAAAGGAGAAAGAAGAAAATGAGAAGTCAAAGAAAGTTGACACTGGGGTTATTGACACAACGCAGGAGTTAACTGCTGAGAACCTGGGAAAAATGGCTGACAAAGTGCTGGCTGCTAAGGCACTTGAGGTAGACTCTAACTCCGTGTCTGAGTCAAAAAGCCAGGTCAGTTCAAACTTGTCAACAAATGCGTCAGGTAAACAAATTGATGGAAATGTTGATTGCAAAAATTGCAACAAAGAGTGGAAATTTTGTAATACAGTCACGTATCTCAACGGTAAGAAAGTTGAAGATCTGACAGCAAAGGTCAGAAGCGTTGAGAATCAAATTCTCGATCGTGACGAAACAGTTAAAGCTTCGACTGAACGGATAAAAGAATTAACTAATCAAATTGAAAATGATAAAATTGATCATGAAAAAGTTAAAAATGAAAATGAAAAGTTAATTCTTGAAAACCGTCAGATTTCTGAAAAGTTTGAAAAACTCAAAAGCACAATGAAAGATAGTGATGATCGAAATGGCAAACTCATAAAGAAAACGTTCATCTAAAAGCAGTGCTGAGAGTAAAAGAAGAATCAATCAATAAACAACTGGATGAAATCGCTAAACTGAAACTTAAATTTCAAGAGGCTGAAATTGAAAACGAGCGAATCCAGTTGAAGCTTAACAGTTATAGCTCTGCAAGCTTTGTTTTGCAACACATTGTTCCCAAACCCATCAGGAAAAACAAAGTTGGCGAAGATGTTTATTCTAATGGAACCGGGGTGGGTTTTCATAGAGTTCCACCGCCGATTTTGGATAATTACACGAAAAAGCAATCAGGGTTGGTTGAAATTGAAGAAGAAAGTGAAATGAATCTTCCTGATTCAATTGATGTCACGTTCACGTCTTCCAATGACGATAGTGTCCAAAATGATATTGTAAAAGGTGTTGTTGAAAATGTGCTAAAAACGAATAGTGACACTACTGAGGAAGATGGGTGTTTTCTGGACAAATACATTCCGAAACAAAAGTCCAAGAACAACTCAGATGATGAACCTACTCTTGTCATGTACAAGATGTTGGGACCGGATAAGTTGTTTTCGGATTCTGAGTTTCCAATCGTGAATGTAAACATGAACAAATTGACAAATGTTTTTAAACTGGTTGAAGTTGAATTGTCAGAAGTGAACAATTTGAATCAAAAGAAGAGAAAAATGACTTTTGAGAAAAACAAAGCTTTCAACAAGAAATCTGTTAATCCACCGCGTTTTTACAATAACAACAGAAACAACTGGTCGGGTGGTTATCAGGGGGCCAAGCCGTATCAGAAAAGAAATGTTCCAAACAAGAAGTTTGTTGAGAAGAAAAAGTTTGTGAACAGTTCGAGTTCACTTGCTGATGAAGAGAAAGAAATTTTTTCAAAATCAAATAAAGATTTCTTTGAGAAAAGAGCTTCACAGGCTCAGTCTGAAGGCACAAGTCGAGTGGCTGATACTCGAACATGCTTTAGATGTAATCAAGTTGGTCACATTGCACGAAAGTGTACCAACGTGAAGCCTAAAACTAAAACTGTGAAGATTCAACAAAAGAAAGTTGAGGTGAAGGGTAAAACATCAATCGTTGTTGAGAAAAAGAATGTGAAAAATGACAACATCAAAGTGAAAAATGAACCTGTAAAGAATACGGTAACTAAAAATGATAAATTTTACAAAAGGGTTGCATTATCTCAACAAGTTTGGAAACCGAAAACAGAGAAAAAGATTTCATCTTCTGAGGATTCAATTCAAGTTGATTATGATGCAAATTTTCCACCTCTGAAGGCTGAAAACTTTAAAATTCAAGTTGCGAGAGTTAAGACTGTCAAGGTTACACCTAAGGTTGATGAGGCCTGGGTGGACACCATGTTTGACTAAGCAGTTTGAATTTCCGGAGCTTCCTTGTTCGCGAAGCATGAATCGGCATCTTTATTGAAGTTGGTTAAGTCAAAGTTTGTTATGTGTAGGATCTTCCAAAACTTGTATCCAGATGGATCATGGATAGTGGAGCTTCAAGACATATGACAGGGAAGACTGGGTTGTTGTATGATGTCAGAAACATAAATGGAGCATACGTAGGTTTTGCGGGTAATCAAGGAGGAAGGATTATTGGTGAAGGAACGTTATTCAATGGGATTGTGACGTTTGAGAGGGTTAACTACATTGCTGAGCTGGAGAACAATCTGCTGAGTATCTCGCAGATCTGTGACAGGATGTATACCACTCACTTCACTGATAAAGAATGTTTGATCTTGAAACCAGGATTTGTTATCCCTGAGGAATGGATTATCATGAGGGCACCAAGAGTTAATGATCTGTACGTGTTGGATATGAGTGTAGCTACTACAACCACGGGTCAGGCTCATTCTTTTGTGTCCAGAGCAACTGAAAAAGAATCGAGATTGTGGCACCGGAAGATGGGGCATATACATCTTAGAAAAATGAATCATTTGGTGCATAACGATTTGGTTACAGGAGTTCATGTCAAAGGTTTTCATCTGGAAGGGGAGTGCATTAGCTGTGTAAAAGCAGAAGAAAAAGTCACACCCTACAAAACAAGTCAATTCAGTCTCAAGACCCCTGGAGAGACTTCACATGGATTTGTTTGGTCCGGTGAATGTCAAGAGCATTACGGGAGATAAATATTGTCTTGTGGTTACTGATGATTATTCCAGATTTTCGTGGGTTTCTTTCTTGAAGACGAAAGACGAAACGTTTGACAGTTTAATGGCGTTGTTTAAGAAGATTGAGAATTTGTACCAAAGGCGTATCAAAAGAATTCGAAGTGATAATGGTACTGAATTCAAGAATAGTAGAATGGAAGAATTTTGTGATGAAAGAGGTATATTGCATGAATTTAGTGCTCCGTACACTCCGCAGCAGAATGGAGTCGCAGAACGCAAAAACCGGACCTAATCGAGACGGCCAGAACTATGCTCGCAGATTCAAAGTTACCAATTAATTTCTGGGCTGAAGCTGTTTCCGCCGCATGTTATACGCTCAACAGGGTTCTTACTGTCAAAAAGTTCAACAAAACATGCTTTGAGCTGATCAATAATCGCAAACCAAATCTAAAGTATCTAGAACCATTCGGGTCACCCTGTACAGTTATAGAGCCTTATGGAAAGTCTGGTCCGAAGTGCATTGAGGGTATATTTGTTGGATATTCAAGTCCTACGCGACGTGTCTTCGTTCCAAGTGAGAAGCGGATTATTGAAGCTGCAAATGTTGAATGTCAAGGTTATACTACGCCGCCACAAAGTCCAGGAGATTCATGGCGATATCATTACGACAAATTGTGGGAATCGTTTGACATGATGGAAGAAGAAGAGGAAGAAGAAGATTTCTTTGATGAGTTGGATATTTTGCATGAATACGAGTCACAGCAAAGGTTCCCAGCTGAGTATTCAAGACGACCACGGGAAACTTCAAATGACGATGAATCAGGTTCGAGTAATCAGTCAGATCAAGAATCTGAGAACATGCCGATCTTTGATCATGGAGATTTAGATTCTGAGGGGGAGCAGATTCAGGATTCAAGTCAAATAAACCAAGTTGGTGAACAAAGTGCAAATCAAAATGTTACTAATCTGGAAGGTGATGTGGATGTTCCAAGCGAAGTGATGCCGCAAACTCTTTCATATCATCCAGAGGAGTTGATCATAGGAGAATTGTATTCAGGCGTTCGCACAAGACGTCAAATAGACCAGGGCTTAACATGTTTTTTATTCTACAGTAGCACCTTTACAAACTGAATTTTCATTAAGTTGTTTTATCTCGCAGATCGAACCGAGAACGTATAAAGAGGCGCTTACTGAAGACTCTTGGGTCATTGCAATGCAAGAAGAGTTAAGTCAGTTTGAAAAGTTGGGAGTGTGGATGTTAGTGGATTTACCGGATGGTCAAAGGAAAATCAATACGAAATGGGTATTCAAGTGTAAGAGAGACGACAGAGGAGTTGTTGTAAGGAACAAAGCTCGACTTGTTGTTCAGGGCTTTAGTCAACAGGAAGGGATTGATTTTACAGAAGTCTATGCTCCTGTGGCACGACTAGAGGCAATTAGAATTTTCCTTGCATTTGCGTCTTGGAAGAACTTCAAAGTTTATCAGTTGGATGTAAAATCGGCGTTTCTTTATGGGAAGGTCAAAGAGGAGGTTTATGTCGGTCAGCTGTCGGGCTTTACTGATCCAATCCAAAAAAACAAGGTCTACCTATTGGACAAAGCATTGTATGGTTTACACCAGGCCCCGAGAGCTTGGTACGAGACTTTGTCTCGACACCTACTAGCCAACAAGTTCATTCGTGGAAAAGTGGATGCCACTCTCTTCACAAAAGAGGTCGACGGACATCTTCTGATAGTTCAGATTTATGTAGACGATATAATCTTTGGGTCGACGAATGAGAAATTGTGCAAAGATTTCGAACAGGTGATGAAGCAAAAATTCGAAATGTCATCAATGGGGGAGATGAAATTCTTTCTGGGTCTACAAGTTGAACAACTACCTGAGGGAATTTTCATTCACCAGACGAAGTACGTGCATGATATTCTAGAGAAATTTGGAATGTCAAGTTCTACTCCAGCTGCTACCCCACTTGCAACAAATCATGGGATTCATCCAGATCTCACCGGAGACAAGGCTGATGAAACGTTCTACCGTTCCATGATAGGTTCTTTGATGTATCTAACTGCTTCACGTCCTGATATCATGTACCCAACGTGCCTCGCAGCAAGATATCAATCTAACCCGAGAGCTTCGCGCATGATTATTGTGAAAAGGATATTACGCTACCTGAAAGGGAACTCCTACATTGGGGTTGTGGTATCCTAGAAAAGGCGACTTTACGCTCGAAGGGTATTCCGATTCCGATTTCGGATGCTGCAAAGTCAATACCAAATCAACGACTGCAGGATGCCAGTTCTTTGGACCTAGATTGGTTACCTGGCAGTGTAAGAAACAAACGTCTGTGGCGTTATCTACATGTGAAGCGGAGTATGTATCTGCTAGCAGTTGCTGCTCTCAGATCCTGTGGATACAGCAACAGATGCGCGACTACGGTTTGCAGTT
Source organism: Helianthus annuus (assembly GCF_002127325.2). Classification (NCBI taxonomy): domain Eukaryota; kingdom Viridiplantae; phylum Streptophyta; class Magnoliopsida; order Asterales; family Asteraceae; genus Helianthus; species Helianthus annuus. The sequence goes on along the minus strand of NC_035435.2, from coordinate 98,650,930 downwards.
TCTTAACACACCTCTTTTTGTTGATAATGAGGCCGCTATAAATATAACAAAGAATCCAGTACATCACGCTAAAACTAAACATATAGAAATTCGTCATCACTTTATTCGCGATTGTTTCGAGAAAAAGTTGATACGAATTGAGAAAATCCACACTGACGAACAGAAAGCTGATTTACATACCAAAGCTTTTGATAAAAATCGGTTGAAATATTTGTTAAAACTGAATGGTATGAAGCTTCTTTCGGTGTCGGATGGCATAATTGGCGTTGATGAGAGTACTGTTGCGGATGAAGATGAGAAACAATCTGCAATGGTTTGTCGATTTTTTTACCTATTTTGGTATTTAGAGGGAGTAGATGTATATAGTTTATTTTCAGAAAATACAAAAACAGTAAAAAATGCAAAAATACAAAAACATGATAAAAACTAAAAAAAAAGAGCTTGTGTAAAAAGGGAAAATGATAGTACATCGGCTAGACAATTACAGTATGCTAAAGAATTGTAAAGACTAAATGAATTAAACAGTCTCACTAATGATGTGTCGATAGGTTTTCGCACATTTAGTAGATTTATTCGGGATATAAACCTAAAATTTCAAACTTGTGAAATTCATGGGGAACACTACTTGGATATATAGGTAACCCCTGAAATCTCGTTTGAAAGGTCCCATATTCTGAGTTACTAGGTTTTTATACTCAGTGATATCTGGGGTATTATTCCGGGACTTCTGCTGTATGGAAGTACTGACCTAGTCCCCGAATAATACTTTCTGCAAATGCTTGAAACATAGCATCGCCCTCAGCAAGCTGATGAAACAATAAAATTGATAGTCGCTGCTGTTGTAACTAAAAGATCCTCTAAAGGGGACACACCAGAAAGTCGAAGCCGTCATCTCTCTGCGTATACGGAAGTATCGACCTGAGCTCTCACGGCCCTCGCATTTAACCCCTTACAGATATCATTTGTGGTATACTCACCTGTAAGACTGAATATCTGGGATTCTGGATACGGGAGTATATTCAAGAGGTGGGACACATGAATGAGCTAAGTTCATAAGTCATCTAAATCGTATCCTGAATAGATTGAAATCTGTGTGAGAATTTAAGATGGATCAGTATATTGACAATCGAGGTGAATTGTTTAAATCTGTGTATGTAATAAAGCTTAACGGTACTAGTAATTTGTCTGAAAAAGCTGATATGATTCCCTGATACGCTCATCAAAAATAAGTTTGTATATAGTTTACTTTGTTTACTTTCTGCAATTTAAGTTTTCTGTTTTTCATTTCTTAGTTTAGAACACTTCATAAAATCCAAAAAGATTTTGCTTCTGCTTTATTTTGACAAACCAAAGTGGAGAGTTAATCGTTGGATTCTCGAAGATTGAAGCAGATGCAGGAAAGTTCTGAGCTGAAGAATGAGGAGAGCTTACTTTGTTGAAGTTTGAGAAATTTTCAAAGTTAAAACGAGTTCATTAAGTTGATACTTGTTATTTTCAGGAAACTGTGAAATTGTGGTTTTAAGATCAATTTGATTCGTCAAAAGATCAACCAAGGTCATTAAATTGGACTTGGTAGATTAATTGAGTAATCAGGGTCATTAACTTGGACCTGAATACTTGAGTGGATTTCTAGTATTGATAAATTGTGTGTTTTTGTGTGGAAAGATAAGTTTGTAATGATTGATGTTTGAGACACATGTTTTGGACTTCATTATTCCCATGAAAGCTAAATGTTAAAGCTTGAACCAGATCAAGACCTCAGATTCTAGCATATTGAGAGGGGGAGTATGTGAAAGGGGGAGTCTGGATCAACAGCCAAAGGGAAGTCTGAAGATGGAGTTAGGACGAGATTGTGAACCTGTGAAGATATAGTGCTATATGTGAAAGGGAAGTCTGAAGATGGATCAACAGCCAAAGGGAAGTCTGAAGATGGATCAACAGCCAAAGGGAAGTCTAAAGGCGCAAAAGTTGGAGACTATAGCTGTAATTTTAGAAGTGTAAGGACTATATGTGAAATCTGGGCAAACCACATAGACTATCCGGGCACTTTTCTCAAAGAATAATTACAAACTTTTATTGTTCATTTTATGAATAAATTTATTTTTAATAACTTTATAAAATCCTAATACTAGATTTAGCTGTGAGTCTTTTTATGTAAAAGAGTAAACTACCATTTTGGTCCCCGAGTTTGGTAACTTTTGCCATTTTAGTCCAAAACTTAAACCTTTTAAATGTGGGTCCATATGGTTTCACTTTTATTGTCATTTTGGTCCAAAAATCAAATCACCTGTTATTTGGCTAATAAAATATGGTTATTTTGTCTTTTTCTTCAGGTGCAAAATGGTCCATTTGAATTTGTTATAACATATTATTAATTAAATTAATTATATTAAATCCCTTTACCCTCACAAATGGTCAGATATAAGTTCATCTTCCCCAAATGCTCCCCACACCAAACCCTAATCCCTAATTCATCTTCTTCATCTTCTCCCCTGCAACCGTCTGAACGACAATGATTTCATCGCTGCAACAAACCATCAACAGTGATCTCGAGTCTATCGGAGTAAAAGAAGTGAAGAAGGCTGTAAAATGCAGGGTAAGATAACTTTTCTCTCAAGAATCTTATTTCTTTACGGTCCCTCCAATTGGCTTCGAACTTTTTCTTGAAGTAGGGTGACCTGGCACTCAAGATTACTCTATGAGCTTCGATTGGTCTCCCATGAAGATAAAATGTAATGTCTGGAGGGAAATAGTTGTGACTGGTTCCTTCGTTAGATAAATTACTTGTTCAGCGTTCATACCCACTTTCAAATTAGATATCAAGATTAACAATCAAGCAAAGATTAGTTCTTAAAGTGCAGATTATAACATACAAGAATCAAAATCAGACAACTGATGATAAATCAACATAATTAAAAATAAAGTTCTAATTTTTTTGAACAATCCATACTCAAAGTGCGGATTATAGGGATTAGGGTTTGGTGTGGGGAGTAGTTGGGGAAGATGAACTTATATCTGACCATTTATGAGGGTAAAGAGATTTAATATAATTAATTTAATTAATAATATGTTATAATAAATTCAGATAGACCATTTTGCCCCTGAAGAAAAAGATAAAATAATCAGATTTTATTAGCTAAATAATAGGTTATTTGATTTTTGGACCAAAATGGCAATAAAAGTGAAACCATACGGACTCATATTTAAAATGCTTGAGTTTTGGACTAAAATGACAAAAGTGATCAAACTTTAGGGACCAAATTGGCAGTTTACTCAATGTAAAATCATGCTCGTCCCAAATTAACCCTTAAGAAATTATAAAATTGGGTAGGAGATGTAGAGCTCCACACACACCCTTAAGAAATTATAAAATTAGGTAGGAGATGTAGAGCTCCATCATGTCAATTATAACAAAGGCGTGTGCATGTAAAGTGTTTTACGTACCTTCTTTCACAATCTACACTTTTCATTTAAATTGCCACCTCACCTAATATCAGATTTGCCCATTATGCCAGATATGGGCGATTAACTTTTTCATCATATTTGCATAAAAGTATAAGTAATTATATATTTATTTAAATATTTAAAAAGGAAATCAAATAAATGACAGAGTTTGAATAAACAAATTATCTAAATACTTATTTCACTAAATTTTACTATAATCTAATCATTTTACGAAACGATGTTCTATATTTAACTTGTTACATGTCTAAAAATATAAAAGTCATGTTTTTTGTGACTACATGATGAGAATCACAGTTTTGTTCGTGGTTAAGAACGAAACCAATTAATTAATATCATTTGTCACTGTCTTTTTAGAATTATCAGATGAAAATTTCGCTGGCCAAAAACGGATACTTGTGGTTTTGTTCGCATATCGCGATATTCTAATAGGATGAAAATTTGTATAATATTAAATAAATGTTAATATACGTGATGCTCTTATTTTTTGAAGTCACGAAAATATTAAATAGATGGAAAATGAAGTATATGCATGTAGGGACGTGGAATCCTTTGGCATGAATAGATTTGGAAGGTACACAACCTGACACATGTAAGATACAAGTGTAAAATGTAAAATTGAGTGGTTCACGTATTTCGATAAATTTGTAAATCAACATTTCGAGAAGGAAAAAGACTATTATACATATAACAAACTAGAGGTTTTGCTCGCGCTACGTGGCAGGAACTCAGTTGGTATCGTTTTGATTTGTTTATGAACCAGCATTCGTTATAGCAATTAAAAGACAAAACTAAAAAAAATTTGTGATATGCCAAAAGAATATTGATACATACTTTAAATCAATCGAAAAGCACAATACGAATACCAATTCCAAAACTACTGTGACCGGTGCCGATGTTGTTCGGTCGAAATTAGTATGGTTCGTCATGGAACGTACCAATATGGTGTCGATACTCGTATAGTTTACGATACAAAAATATGTTATTTTAATACAACTCCCCTTTTTCAACAAAATTGTTACCAGCACTCATATAGTTTACGATACACAAAATAAGTCAAGGCCGTCTTCGAGGGTGTGCGGGGTGGGCGACGGCACGGGGCCCAAACCCTTCGGGGCCCAAATCTTTTTAATTTTGTGTAGAATTTACATTGTATAAGCTAGAATATATATATATACTGAATCGAAAGATGACACAAACAAGCTCTTGTCGGGGTGGTTATTGCCTTGCTTAGACAACAAGGAGACATGGGTTCTAACCCTGGCGTCTCCAAATTCTCTATTTTAGCTTCATTTTATAGTTTGTTTAGCTCTATATGACATTTAATGCCTAATTCTGTTAACTACATTTTTTCCTTTAGTTAATAAATTACTAACTACGTTTAGCTAAAAATAACTATTTAAATTACTTTCACGTAAATTTTAGTGATTAAATAATTGATGAGTTTATAATACATGGAAATTTGCGAATAGGGCCCAAAATTTTTACCTCGCACAGGACCAAATTGTTTTTTGTTATTTTCGGAGACGGCCCTGAAATAAGTTATTCTTATTACAATGTTAGTTTTCAACAAAATTTTGATCGCGGTATGATTTGAGTGACAAGCATCGGGCCCGAAGAAGACAAAGATTGTGGTGGCTTGAATTTGGTGCTCTTTTGTTGAAGACAATCAAATAGCGTTAGTGTTTTTTTTTTAATTTATGGTGAAGAAGTTTAGAATGGATCAGTCAGAGAAGAGTTTATTAATGTTTCCTATGTCGGTTGCGGTTGTGTCTAGGGTTTCGGGTCGAGTTTGTGACGTCGGCTAGAGCTGTGGCGTAGGTTACGATGGTGGAGTTTGTGATTTTGGCGTTGGTGTAATGAATGGAGCGGCGAGATCTGGTTTTGAGTTTGAATGTTAGGTTGGAGTGGGGGTGGGGGTGGGTTGGGTTAAAATTAATTTATTTGATTTTTATTTAAAGGTTAAAAAGAAATATAAAAAGACAATAAAAAACAGAAAAATGGGTAAAATGTCTAAATTGTCCTTTAATTAATGCTTAATTTTTTTTTAATAATCAGGTAACTTTATATTCATACTTGTCAAGTTACATCAAAACAGATGGTAGACGGGCAATAAGCTGCGCCGCCACCCATTTCTGAGTTGCAAACCCTAATCTATCAAAGACAAAACCCCGTCCCCTGAGGCTGAGCAATTGTTGTGGATGACCCGTTGGACCTTGGTCAGGAATTGGATAGCTTCTGGCGCTAGATAGTCAAATGTGTCAAAGGAAAAAGAGACAAAAACATGTTGGTTCTCTGCACAAGCTGTAGCGTGCTTATCAACTTTCTTCGATTCTGCCTTTCTTGCTGCTTGTCCAGTTACAAACCCGTTTTCCCTTAAACCGGCCAAAGGGGAAACCCCCGTGAGGTCCACACAAGCATGTTTCCCTTAGCCCAACCAAAGATGAGGAGATCCGCTGGTCGTAGAGTAGATCTCCCTTCCATAGGGTCCGTAAGGAAATTCACAGGAGCCTCTTTCTTAGTCGAAATCCGAACTCTTCTCAGAATGTCCCACAAAACATCTCGCACCCAGTCATGCCGATATTTGAACCCATGGAGCTCTTTAGAATGCACTGCGTGCTCTCCATATTTATCCATACAAGCTTAGTGACCACAAGGAATCAAATGCATAAAAAGTCATTTTAGATAAAATAAACAGAAATGACCAAATCTTAGTGACGATTGTCGCTTTTTACTCTTTACTTTTTAAACAAACATCCGCAGCATAATATATTTATAGAATTAGGATCAAATACAAAGGCTTCTTAAAATAAGAAGTGTACAAAGGCTCTTAAAAATAAAACCACTACACAAAAAAAAACCCCCTAAACACCCACCACCACCCAAAAACCTAAACCCCCCACCCCCTCACCCACCCAGTGTTTTTGTTCTTTTTTGCCGTCGGGGGGGGGGGGGGGTAGGTTTTTGGTTGGTGGTGGGGTGGGGTGGGGGGTTAGGTTTTTGGGTGGTGGTGGGGTGGGGTGGGGGTTGGTGTTTAGGTTTCGGGTGATGGTGTAGTGGGTTTAGATTTTAGTTTATTGGACAATTGTCATTTTATAAAGACTTTTTACACTTCTTACATTTAAAAGTCTTTGTAGAATAACTTAACCCTATATTTATATACCAGATTAAACACGAAGTTAATGGAAATAAATTAATTATATCTAATTATGGATAGTTACAATCTACATGTGCCAAACATACTAAAACTTGGGTCCATGTACTAACAGCCCAAATCACATTTCGAGGTCATATACCCGAATACAAAACCCGAAACCTGTCTCACAACTTGCAACCCGATCCGAGATGAACAAAGCATTGAGAATTTACGGTGAAGTTCTCCGGTTGGTGAGGCGTCTTCCGGCGGACTCCAGGCCCTACTACGCCAAATACGCCCGAGAAAACTTCGTCAATTACCGAGAACTTGATGACAACGATCCCGCAGCTCTCCATGAGCTCTTCCTTCGCGCTTACAATCACTCCGTTTGGGTTCTTAACAAGGTCAGTTTCCATTCATTTCGCATGATTTAAACAACTTCCCACATTAAATTTAAGCCACTGGTTATGAATATTGTTGTAGTATTCCGTCGATCAAGCGGCTGCGAGCAAGCTGAAGGAGATATGTGGTGGGGTTTGAAGCTTTTTTGTTGCATGCCAAGTGTTTGATGAAATGCCCACTGGTTGTTTGTTTCTGTTTTAAGTTGTATTAGTAGTTTAAAGTTGTACCATTGATGTCTCTGTCTATGTTTGGATGATATTTGTATTGATTTTTTTTTGATGAATAATTTGGTGGTTATAAATTTTGGACTGGAAAGTATTTGTTTGGGTTATAGGTTTGGATTCATGTCAGGATTCACTAGTAAGGACAATCAACATGTTACTTACCGAGTTATCGTCTAGTAAAGGTTGGTTTTCTGGTTTTGGTTTTATTGTTGTGATTAGGGCTGTCCAAATTGCTCGACGATCGAGGATCGCTCGAAAAATGGTTGTTCGATTTCCGCTCAGTTTGTAAATGAGCCGCTCGGCTCGGTTTGATTTGAAAACGAGCCAAGCATGAGCAAAGGTCCGCTCGCTCGTCGATCACTCGGTTTCGCTCGAATTATTTTTATTAAATAATTAATATATATATATATATATATATATATATATATATATATATATATATATATAGGGTAGGGATCCTAAGAGAAGTCCACCCTATATGAGAAACTTGAGAAGCATTCTGGACCACACATTTTTCTAAGCCTTTCGTAATATACACATATGTATAGTTTAAAATTGACTATATACATATATGTATAATTATATGTATACATATAATTATACATATATGTATATAGTCAATTTTAAACTATACATATGTGTATATTACGAAAGGCTTAGAAAAATGTGTGGTCCAGAATGCTTCTCAAGTTTCTCAACTAGCCTATCACTTCTCACATGATCCTTATCCTATATATATATATATATATATATATATAGTGGAGGGTTCAAATGAGAAGATTTTTTTGTAAGAAGAAAAAAGAAAAAGTTTCAACCAATAAGAATGCTTCATTTTACTTCATTTAATATTTGTATTTAATTTTAATATAAGGGTATATTGGTAAACTTACATAAATCATTAATGTGTATTCTTCCCCTTTAACAACTAGCTAAAGTAAATTTGTAATTCCTTTTCAAATTATATACTTTTTTCAAATTGAAAAAACAACTTAATTTAAAGTGTAGAATAAATTACTAGTTGTGTAGGATAAATCACGAGTTGTGTAGGATATATTTCGAGGTGTGTAGGATAAATTTCGACTGTGTAGGATAAAATTCTAAACTGTGTAGGGTATATGTTGGAAAAATTTTGATATTTGTAGGTTTTGTAGATTATATGTAGGATAATTAATAATTAGTTAACTAATTAATTAAAAAGAGAAAAATTAATGATATGAGTTATAAATTAAATAACATTTTACTAATATGCCCTTTCTTCTTTTTCTTCTCACATTAACTTTCTTCTCAAATGAACCTTCCCCTATATATATATATATATATATATATATATGTATAGGCAAAAGATCAAATACAAATAATCTTAACATACTAAACATACAAATTGAAGGAAAACCCAAAAAGACAAGGTGACATTTTTGTAATTACCACCAACTATCAAAGTTACAACCAAAAATACCTAAAAAAACACAAATTTTTTTTTAACATTTTTTATTAAAAAATCGCTACATTTCGTTAGCAAAAAAAAAAAATAAATAAATAAAATAAAATAATTTTTTTTTGGCTGCTACTAAAAGTAGCGATTTTTAATAAAAAAATGTTAAAAAAATAAAATAAAATATTTTGTGCGTTTTTTTTTATTTTTTTAGATTTTTTGGGGGGTTTAGTTTTTAGCATTTTAGCTTGGGTGGGGGGGGGGGTTAGGTTTTTTTTTAGGTTTTTGGGGGTGGGGGGTGGGGGGGTTAGGTTTTTTTAGGTTTTTGGGGGTGGGGGGGGGGGGGGTTAGGTTTTTTTTTAGGTTTTTGGGGGTGGGGGGGGGGGTTAGGTTTTTTTAGGTTTTTGGGGGGTGGGGGGGGGGGTAGGTTTTTTTTAGGTTTTTGGGGGGTGGGGGGTGGGGGGTTTAGCTTTTTTTTGGGGGTGGGGGGAGTGGTTAGGTTTTTTTAGGTATATTTGTAGAGTAACTTTGATAGTTATTGATAATTACAAAAATGTCACCTTGTCTTTTTGAGTTTTCCTTCAATTTGTATGTTTAGTATGTTAAGATTATTTGTACAAGAACTTTACCCTATATATATATAGGGGGGGCCGCTAGAATGAGAACCACCTCGAGTTGTAAGAACCGCGAGAACTACTTGATCCGGGGCGAGGTGGACCGATTTCTTTTTTAAAAAACGTAGATGCATGTATTATAAACACATTCGTAAAAAAAAATTAAAAAAAAAAATGTCGTGCGCGTAGTTTTTTACACCACAAGTTTGTGGTTTACGAGTTCCGTACGGAACTCGTAAACCACAAACTTGTGGTGTAAAAAACTACACGCACGGCATTTTTAAAATTTTTTTTTTACGAATATGTTTATAATACATGCATCTTACGGAACTCGTAAACCACAAACTTGTGGTGTAAAAAACTACACGCACGGCATTTTAAAAAAAAAATTTTTACGAATGTGTTTATAATACATGCATCTACGTTTTTGAAAAAAAATTTGGTCCACCTCGCCCCGTACGGTGTGGTTCTCGCGGTTCTTACAACTCGAGGTGGTTCTCATTCTAGCGGTCCCCTATATATATATATATATATATATATATATATATATATATATATATAGGGAGAAGATCATGCGAGAACCACCTCTTATTGTGAGAACCGCGAGAACCAATGTGAACACACCAAAAATGTCTAAAAATAGCTAAAAATCACACAAAATTTTTTTTTTGAATTTTTTAATATTTTTTATAAAAAAACGCTACTTTTCGAAGCCGAAAATTTGTTTTTTTTTTAATTTAAAAAAAAATTTTTTTTTGGCTTCTAAAAGTAGCGATTTTAACATGAAAAATATTAAAAAATTAAAAAAAAATTTAGATTTTTTTTGATTTTTTTAGATTTTTTTAGGTTTTTTGGGGGTTTAGTTTTTAGCATTTTAGCTTGGGTGGGGGGTTTAGGTTTTTGGGGGGGGTGGGGGAGGGGGCTTTAGGTTTTTTTTTTTTTTTTTGGGGGGGGGGGTGGGGTTAGGTTTTTTTAGCATTTAGCTTGGGGGGGGGGGTTTAGGTTTTTTTTTTTTTTGGGGGGGGGGGGTTAGGTTTTTTTTTGTTTTTTTTTTTGGGGGGGGGGTGGGGGGGGGGTTTAGGTTTTTTGGGGGGTTGGGGGTTAGGTTTTTTTAGCTATTTTAGGTTGTGTTCACATTGGTTCTCAAGGTTCTCACAATAAGGGTGGTTCTCGCATGAGCCCCTCCTTATATATATATATATATATATATATATATATATATATATATATATATATATATATATATATATATATATATAGTTATATAGATAAGTAGCCCAAGAAAAATTAAAAGCCTAAGAAACATAATAGCCCAACTCAATACCAAAACCTAACCCTAATTCCTAAAAATTCAAATCAGCTCCTAATCTCCTCCTACATACCTCCTGCCACATACCTCACTGTTGCTAAAGTTCAACTTATATGCATACAGTACAATCTCCTACCTCGCCGGCTAGTTCAAATCAACAGAGGTACAATCTCCTACCTCCTGCCACATACCTCGCTGCTGCTCATGTTCGATTTTTAGCATCCATTTTTGTGCTTCTTGATATTGGTAAGAACATTTTTAGGATTATGATTTTAGTTATGTATTGCTTTTGTTAGTAAGATGTTGGACATGTTTTAATTAAGTTAGGATTTGTTTTTGTTGAATGTAGCCTTGTAATAGTCTTGATTTTAGTTTTCTTTTTGTGTTGCTACACATGTTTTAATTTTGGTGCTGAGAAAAACTGAGCGAAACCGAGCAAAACGATTCGCTCGATTCAAATTCAATCCGAGCACGAGCATCACTTTTGTGCTCGGTTTTGCAAATTTGATCTGATCGGATCGGATCGGTTGTATTTCAATCCGAGCATGAGCACCCTCGCTCGGATCGGATGGGCTCTTGAACACCCCTAGTTGTGATCAATATATGAGTCAATTCAGTCTTTGATCGGACATACTTGTTACATATAATATGCAAAGTCCTTGATCAATACATGAGTTAGTTGATTGTAGACGCAAATAATTATATGTAATTATTGTTAATATAGTTATTATTTATTGGATTTGTGATTTACTTCGTAGTAAATAAACTAAACGCTGTCTAAAAATGGATATAAGTTTAATGAGATATTGAGAACCTTCAGGCAGTGTTGTAGGAATCGCTAGGCGCTAGTCGGACGGTGGGGTACTGACTAGCGATTAATCGGGATTAATGGGGATTAATCGGAGTTCGAATTGAGATTTTGTGTGTAACTTTTAGTTATATATACACACACACATTTTTATATGTAATTTTTTTAAAGTAGACATGTTTTAACCTCTCATTGACCCATTGTTTTAAGTAACTGGCAGAAATTTATAAGGTTTGGTCGAAATTTGGCCGGAATCTAGACAAAATTGAGAGGTCCAAGGTTCCAAGGTTTGTTAGGGTTTAAAATATATTTTGATTTTATAAAATCCTTAGATAATATCCACATAAGCATTAAAAGAAAACAAAAAGTAAAAGAACAAATAATCATCTGGTTACCAGGTAATTGCACACTATGAGAACATTATATTAAAATTTAGTTACTTTAGATAGACAAAAAAGGGTTTGAATGACTTAATTAAAACACTTGACAAACTTGATTACGTTTCTGTGACATTTTCCTCTCACGAAATCATACCTTGGTATCACAACTTTTTTCTATTTCCACAAATATCAAAACACCAAAAGGTCGGTGCTATCTCGGACACGTGTGTCATCTTTGTTAGCACCCACCACTTTGGTTGTCATACCCTGGAAACGTTCATCTTAGCGGATATGTGAAATCTATTTTAAGGGACTCGTGTTGAACATGTGTCCTCAGCAAACACGCTAACTGTTTAGATTGTTGCTTGTTGAGGACAATTACCCATATAACAATTGCTGTGAGTTGTGACATCCCTAAGAAAAGTTTGTTTAAATGTTTAGCCCACCAGATATTATATAACCAACACCCATAAATAAAAATAAGGAGTAAAATTCAAATAAAGTGATAAGTTTCAAAATTAAAATGATAAACCCAAAAATTAACTAAATTCATAAAACTTTAAGTAAATTACGTTTTTGGCCTCTGCGGTTATATCACTTTTACTATATTAGCCCAAAATAAGAATTTTTAACATATATGCCCTCATGGTCCCTATAACTAACCATTTTGGCTTCTAAGTCTACCCAAACCCCCAACTCTGGTTAATTAATTCGCATATGACTTGCACATGATGTCTAAAATTGTCATTTCCCCTCCCCCCTTTTATGACTTTATAAATAAAACCCTAGATTTTTTTTCACTTCACCAAATACCTGAAAACAGAAACCATATTCAGAGATTTACACAACTAATCTGGAACATAATCAATAGCCTGATCAAGAAATGCGATCAAAAAGCAATTGAAAGCCACCGATTTAGCAACTTTTGAAGTATTTAAACGACAATCTGGACCATAATCACGAGCCTCATCAAGAATTCAAGAAATGCAATCAAAAGCTATTCAAAGTCATCAATTGAAGTAATCAACCAACTAATCTGGAACATTATCAATAGTCCGATCAAGAAATCAAGAAATATCATCAAAATGCAATTAATAGCCATCGTTTCAGAAACAATGAAAATAACTAAACATCTAATCTGGACCGTAATCACTAGACTGATCAAGAAACGCCATTAAAAAGCAATACAAGTCATCAACTCAGCAACAATCGAAGAAATTAAACAACTAATCTAGACAATAATCACTAGCCTAATAAAAAAGTAGTTAAAGACCTAATCTGGACCATAATCACTAGCCTGATAAAAAAGTAGTTAAAAACCTACTCTGGGCCATAATCACTTGCCTGATCAAGAACAACTTCAGTGATCAAACTCTTCGTAAACATCCTTAACCCCATATAACTGCTTGCATATATCCTTATTTGAGTGAAGAATCCAGCCGATGAAAACCTCGAAGCACTTACAATTCACCCTAATCTAAACTTTGGAAAGCAAGAAACCCTCACCTTGAAACCCTAGTTGAACGAATACCCAAATCAGACTTAAAAATCCCCAATGAGTAACAAAAACAGAGCATTCTTAAAAAACGAGTGTTTTACAAGATATTCAAAGATCCTTCATTTCTTACTCATTCTTCAACTTTCTTGAATTTCTCTTGTGGGTTTCGATCTTTTTATCCTTTTTTACAAAATCTTTAGTGGAATCTTGTGAAAAGACATGATTTTTGTGAGCTTTGATTGTTTGGGTACCCAAAGAATTTCCCAAAATTCCTTTGAAAAAACCAGCTTGTTTCCTACATGATGGCCTAGGGTTTTGAAAGAAATCACCAAGAAGATAAATCAGGAAGAAGATGAAGTGAAATTTTTTTTAGGAAATGACAATTTTAGACATCAGGTGCAAGTCATGTGCGAATTAATTAACTAGAGTTGGGGGTTTGGTTAGACTCAGGGGCCAAAATGGTTAGTTATAGGGACCATGGGGGCAGATATGTTAAAAATTCTTATTTTGGGCTAATATAGTAAAAGTGATATAACCACAAGGGCCAAAAACGTAATTTACTCTAAAACTTTTAAAATCTTTACCTACAACTGCATAATTATTGTAGTTTAACAAAAAACATTATCGATCACAGTTCTCGTATCTTATGTGAGTCCAAAGGTTACAAGTGTAGGAGCTTTAGTATTGCAAAACTGGTTTGATAAACTTTTAGTGTTTTTTAACATGTTTTGTGACTTTAATATATCAAAGTTCTGATGAGTGACGTCTTATGAATAATGAAAATGCATATTAATTTTATTAATAATATTAACCATAATTTTAATTACAAGTTAAACCGTGTATTTGTTATTGATTGAATTTGTGATACAGAGAAGTCCTATAAATAACAAGGAAAGTAAATCATTTACAATCAATGAGATAAATCAATGGTAAATAATATATGATCACATAAATCTCTGCCTTTAATTCTGTCTAATATTCCCCCGCAAGTTGAGGGCGGGGAGCGACCTGCAACTTGGATCATAGAAAGATGAATCTTTGTGAGGACAGCGACATGGTAAAGGCATCAGCAAGCAATCTGGTCATTGGTGGAGATAAACTTTACATTGAGTTGTCCTTGAGTTACCTATTCACGAAAAAAATGATAATCGACTTCAACATGCTTTGTACGAGCATGAAACACAGGATTAGCTAAGAGGTAGGTGGCTCCAAGATTATCACACCAAAGTGTGGGTGAGATATTTGAGGAAGTCCTGAGCTCATGTAAAAGTGCCTTCAGCCAGAGTAGTTCTACAACAGTATCAGCAAGAGCTTTATATTCTGATTCAGTTGAAGACCTGGAGACAGTTCTCTGTTTGCGAGCGGTCCAGGAGATGAGATCTGAGCACAAGTAAACTGTAAATCCCCCTGTGGACCGACGATCGACAGGACATCCAGCCCAGTCAGAGTCAGAAAATGCGCTGATGACAGTATCCTGCCAGTGTGCATCGGTGAAGGCATGGAGTAACGGCCTGAGTTGTGACGAATAAGTATACCGAGATTAGACGTGCCTTTCACGTTAGGTAACGAAGAATTCGTTTGACAGCAGACCAGTGATTCTTGGTGGGCCGCGAAGGAGAAGCAGATACGGGTCGCGGGGTGCGAGCCGCCCCTGATCAGACCTATAAATTGAGGTCGAGGCCTCAGTTCATCGTCGCTTAAAATTCTTCTTTCTCTCTCAATTCTAATACACGAAAATACTCGGGAATTATACCCCTAAAAAGCGAAGCTCTACCTCGTTGTGAGTATTATAACCACCGATCACGTATTTGTTACCCTACCCAATTGATCTAGGGCTCTGTAACGCATTTCAAGGCTCTGCCTGACTCAGTTCGTTGGAGTTCTGTCTCGTGTTGTATGGCTAATGTGATTTGGGTTATCTTACTAACATGTGTGCATTGTTTAATATTTAATAGATAATAACCAAGAGAATTATCAGGAAGCTATAGTATTATCTAAATCTACAATGTGAGTACATTCTCTTTTTCTAAATCCTTTTTGTCACATTCTGTGATACCGTTATTTCAAAAGTTTTACAAAACCCAAAATGTTTATCAGTTATAATTACAGTGATTGAGTTTTTGTATTCTACATTGTTGCCAGTATTATGGGGTTTGTATACAGTACTTGATAACCTTCACAATTGGGCACGAGTATCCAATGTGTGATATGACCATAGTCACAGATCCGTCGAGTGACAAGTACTGACCGAGTAATTGGTTAGATATAAACATTGTAATCACTCTCAATATTGTAAAGTTATAAAAGTTGTTTTGATTAAACTGGGATGCACTCGCCAGTATTTCTATTTCTTGCTGATAAAATCTTTTTAAAACGCGTTTCAGGTAACTTAATGTGAAGCTAACAGAAGCCAGCTAGAGAGCACTGAATGCTTAAAGAAGTGGCTATAAAAGTTACCTAAATAAAAAGGAGATTTTGTTTCAATAATTAGGGTTTATCCCAATAAATGTATTGTAAATGGAACTTGGGTTATATCCCATTTAATTATTATAAAAAGTTTGGTGTTTTTAATCTTTGATAAATATTTCCTAACTACGGTCCTGATGTCTCATTTCCGCCGCCAAATTAATAAACACCGATACCACTTGATCTGATCTTGCGGCGCCCGCTCCCGGGGTAGGGGTCAGGGGCTGCGACAATGGGAAAAAGTTATCTTTCGTATTAATGGTAGTTAGCACTGTTATCTTTTCGTATCAACAGAAAAAAAGTATTAATGGTCATGTTGCTAACTTTTTAGATTATATACATTTTAATTATAACTGTATTTGGATTAAACACAAATCTAAACAAGCAGGTCTGGATTGGGAAGTATGGAACGGGTTCAGTTTGTACAAGGTGGACTGATAGAAGGTTGGTGCAGGCACAATCATGTATGGGTTGGAATATTGTATTTTTACTTTGTGTGATTTGTACCTGGACTAGTCACCTGCTAGTCTCTTCTTATTTGAATAAATAAATTTTAGTTGGACTAGTCACCTGCTAACTCAAGACATTGTATTTCTTCTCTTTCTTTTTATGCATGATATGTATTTATTAGATTTTTTTTACAAAAGAGTTAATTACTGTTTTCGTCCCTGTGGTTTGTCAAAAATCACTATTTCAGTCCATTAGTTTAAAAATTGCGATTTCAGTCCCTGTGGTTTCACTTTCGTAACTATTTCAGTCCACCTCGTAACCATTTCAGTCCCTGTACTTAACAGAATAATGGACTGAAATGGTTACAAAAGTGAAACCACATGGACTGAAATGGTTACGAAAGTGAAACCACAGGGACTGAAATCGCAATTTTTAAACTAATGGACTAAAATAGTGACTTTTGACAAACCACAGGGACGAAAACAGTAATTAACTCTTTACAAAAATACGTCTCTTTCTTTCTATGATTTATATTTATTAGTTGGTGACATTAAACCTTATATCATATCAGCAACATAATTTGATCTATCTTATTGTGTGAAGTTAACTTTGTTGTTTCTAACTAATTTAATAGTGCTATTGTATTGTTTTTATTAACATAAAACATATGTCAGCTTCTACAATTTCAAATAAAATTTAGGTCAATTATTTAATCTCCAATAGCAAAACCATAGAAATCATTTGTCGTAATGATCAAAGTTGCTTGAGTTAATTTGTTTAACGCTTCCAAAAAGTGTGCTAAATCAAATCTACATAAGAAAAAGACATTATAAAATAATCCAAAAAGTATGGATTATCAATGTTTAAACCTCTTGGTGTTGTTCTAATATTCGATCATCATACAATGGTTGTGTGGATTAATTATTTGTAATAATATATATTGGTGTTAATGTTTTTATTTACATGGTATAATTTTTTAATTAATATATCTTGGTGTTAATTAATTTGTTTAAGACAAATTGGCCTGTAATAATCCCACCTACACTTTTTTGGCCAATAATAATCCCACCTCAGAATATTCCCCACACCAGTCCCACTTTCAGATATTTTTCCCACACTGGTCCTCCGTTAAAAATCCCTAACTCAGTTAGCAAAATGGCTGATGTGGCAGCTGACTTATGGATGATGTGTCAAAAATGATTATGTGGCAGCTGATTAGTATTCCCTTGGTCCTAAAGTTAGATTATTATTAAAAGAAAACTCAAATCAAGTTCAATATTAGTTCTTCTTCTTCGAAATAAACGAACCAAACCCTAATGATCACAGCCACACAGTATGGAGAGGATGAAACATGTACGGAGATCGGAGGTGTATGACCGGAGATGTTGATTTCACGGTGATGATGACAGTGGTACGATGAGCAGGTTCCGGAGGTGGTGATGGTGTCGAGATGGAGGAGGTACGGTGGACGGAGTGCAAGTTGAGTATGGTGGCGTTGGTGGATGCGGTGTCGAGATTGTCGGAACCGGTGGGAAGGTCGGCAGACGGAGGAGATGAAACAATGAAGATGAAGGATGTCGGGTTATGCGGAATGACGATCGCCGGAGAAGAGGAAGATGGTCGGAGTTGATGAATGGAAATGATTGACGACGATGTTGAGGTAAGTGGTGATGCGGCGTTGTAAACTCGAAACGGTGTGCGGGTTCGGTGAGGAAGACGAACGTGGGTGAACGAAGTTGCAGGTTTGTACGGTGACGAGGGGTCGGAGAGGTTGAATGTGTTGAACTAGATGAAGATGACGATGATGATATTTGATGATGCGTAATTCGGAAATTTCTGCTGTGATGATGATTCGAATTTGTGAACGACGGTAACCGAAGACTAATCATCATCCATAAGTCAGCTGCCACATAATCATTTTTGACACATCATCCATAAGTCAGCTGCCACATCAGCCATTTTGCTAACTGAGTTAGGGATTTTTAACGGAGGACCAGTGTGGGAAAAATATCTGAAAGGTGGGACTGGTGTGGGGAATATTCTGAGATGGGATTATTATTGGCCAAAAAGGTGTAGGTGGGATTATTACAGGTCAATTTGCCTTTGTTTAATAACTAATGAGGTATAAATGAACAATTACATATATGTATGATTCATTTTTTAGGTATAAAGTAAGAATTTCATATATCTATATGTATATATGTATGATACATTTTTTTCAATTTAATTGTTAAAATTAACTATTCACTAGTAACCTCGGTTTTATGACATTAAATTCATTTTTAACTATATTTACAAAATATCCGAAGGTTTAAAACAAATATCCTTAAAATTATTTTTGATAAGTTTCTTTTTAGGTTTCACAAATATTTAATTTCATCTTCTTTCCCCGGTATAGGTTTCGGTCATGTTTCATTGAATCGAAAGATAAACAAAACCGACATTTATTTCTAATAAGCGTGTTAGACTTCGTGTTTTGTAAAACCCATACATTACAAAATGATTTTGTAAACAAATTCATTTCTTAACTTGCATGTTAGAGATGTATATTTTATTAAATAATATTTATATGTTATAATGTCTTTTTCTTAACATGAGTGTTAGAAACGATTTTATAAAATAAAAAATCTATCATGCATGTCAGATGCTACTTATTGTTTATACCAAAGGCTTTAAACTTCTTTGTCCAAATGTGTAATGTTCTCACGAGCATGATAAAGAAGATTATCATTGTAAAATAATAAGTTTTAGAAAAATGTTTAATTTTCTAACTGGCATGTTAAAAACAATTATTTGATAAAAGATAAACCTTGAAACGGTTTAGTTTACACCTTTAGTTTTCTAATGGGCGTGTTACACCAAGTTTATTTTATCAAAACCGAGAATCCTTATAACGATTTTTGTAATCGTTTATTTCTAATAAACCTTATCTGATGAGAGAACATTTTGAAACTTGAAATGAGAGAACATTTAGAAGCTAGAAACTATTTATCATTTTTGGCTCAACAATTTTCACAATAATACTTTTGTTTGAATGATATTTTCTTTTATTCTAAATTTACTGTATTTTTTGGTTAATGGATTATCTCTATTGGCTCATTAGTTTAAGTGCATGACAATGAAATTAAAACATGCGTATTGCATTACTCTATCAAGATTGGATTATACGATTCAAAAACTAGTTCACATTCCGATTATCAAATTCATTTATTTCTTCACATACTCTATGCAACAATATTTTAGCTTTTATTCCTTCTGAAGCCTTATTGGCATATTTAGCCTTGTAATCCTTCCACAGTTCCTCCACAGGCTTTCCTGTTAAATTATGAAAAAAAGAGACATCATTCGTCTTTCTCATCATATTGTTAAGATTTGCCACAAAATCCGGAACGAGCTCGTCACAATACTCGAGAAAACGGGTCGTGTAATCTTACCCTTGGTCCCATCTATCCCCTGAACCGGGCTTGTTAAAGCCCGCTGGGTTGTAATTAGCTTTCAGAACCGTGTAATCTGCGATCCCATCTACCAAAGGTGCGGGGGTCTTACCCTCATCATTCCAGTGAAAAACGTAGGTCATTTCATGGTGAATAAGGGACGTAAATATCCATTTCAAGTCCATAGGCCCAGGGTAATCCCGAAAAAAACCGCGCTAATATTAATCATATTGTAACAACCCTCGAGAAACACCCCTAAACGCTCCCAGATACACCCCGTATGTGAAAAAAGGACCCGAATAACATTAATATTAATAAAAATCAAATAAAAGAAAGAAAAACAGTCGCTCGTGGGCCGCGGCAAACGAAGGGGGACTCCTTCGCGGGGCGCGAGGACACATTACTTGCGGAGCACCTATGCTGCCACGTGGCGAACCTACGCAATGACTCAGCAACCCTATCGCCGCCTTTAGGGCTATCGCAGGGCGCGAAAGATAAAGAAGAAGCCATCGTGGGGCGCGAGCCGCCCTTCGATCAGCTATAAAAGGGGCCAGGATCGGCCATTTCAATTGTTTAAACTTCTCATTTCTCTCTCAAACATTCTATAGGCTAAAGCTATAGCCTAATACCCCCTAATTAGCGAAGCTCTGCCTCGTTGTAAGTACTATAACCCTGCTATTACCCTACACGATCGATTTTGGATTCCGTAACGCATGTCTGCTCTGCCCGACTCAGTCCTTGGAATTCTATCTCATGTTACACCCAATTGATCTAGGACTCCGAAATGCATGTCAAGGCTCTGCCTGACTCAGTCATTGGAGTTCTGTCTCGAGTTGTGCGGTTAATACAATTTGGGTTATTTTACTAACACATGTGCATTGTTTAAAATTTAACCAGGAAACTATAATATTATCAGGAAGCTATAATATTACCAGGAAGCCTGTAGGAATACCTAAGTCTACAAAGGTGAGTATATCTTATTTTTATAAACGGTTTTTACAAAACCTCAATTGTTTTAAAGTATAATTAACAGTGATTGAGTATTTATGATTCTACAATTACTGTCGGTATATCGGTGTTTTGTATACATTACTTGTTACTACATTGTGAGTAGTAACATGACCATAGGTCAGGATTGACAGTACCATGGGGGGTAATTGTGTCGATATAAGCAAATGTAATTGCAGATGCCCCCAATACTGTAAAATGATAAAACTATTTTGATTAAACTGAGATGCACTCACTAGTATTTCTTGCTGATAAAATGTTTTTAAAACGCGTTTCAGGTAACTTAGTGTGAAGCCAATAAAATGTCACGCCCCCGACCCGGTTTGACCCGTTTCAGGGGCCGCGGGACAGGAATCCCGTGGTATTTAATTTAGGCGACAGCGGAAGTCTTTTTAAAACAGGATCTTTCAATAATTTAAACTGCTCGTTTCATAACTTAGGGATAAATTCCCGTATTTTACAATAATGTGATTTCCCAGGGAAATCTTTATTTTCAAAACATGTTTCTTTTATTTATTTACATTGAGCCACTTTTCTAAGCTGAGAGTGCTCCACGGCACTTTTCCTTGCTCACAACAGATCACCTGAAACATGTTTGAAAAAGTTTTTGTCAGCGGGGAAATACTGAGTGAATCATTCAGTTGGTTAAAACGACATACTTGTTATAATTTACAGTATTAAGGGGAATTACAATGTTTCTGATATCAAACCAACTACCCACAGTACTTGTCACTCGACTACCCATTGGCTATCTCGTTGTCCAAATGGTGTCTGTGACTGTGATCAGATCACCCCTTGGCTAACTCGTTGTCCAAGTGTGACGGGAAATAAGTAATGTATACAAAACCCCACATACCGGCTGTATTTTGGTGATTACATAGACTTAATCCCTGTAATTATAACTTTGGAAAATAATTTGGAGTTTTGTAAAACAGTTGATAAAAAGAGAATGACTCACATTGCAGATTTACGAGCAGAGTATAAGCTTTACTGATTAGCCTTCTAACCTAATTTAAATAACAATGCACACACAAACGGGATTAGTAACTAATTCAACAGTTACGTCTATTCACGAGATTAAACCCTCACAACTATTATCAAGTGCGATACTTAACAATCCAATGGATTCACAACGAATGACAGAGCATAGTCCGAATTCGAACAGCACTCAAACATTCAAGTCGAAATCACAATGAATAACAAAGTATAAGCTCAATTTGAGCAGCACTCGGACAATCGTTGGATAGTTATAATCGATCGGATTTTGAATCGTAATAGTGATCGAGTTATTACCCTGATTGTGGCAGCACCTCGTGATCGTGTGTGTGTTTATTGTACTGTAACTATGATAATTCGACGTACATAGAAGGTATAAACGTCGTTTCAACTCCTCCGTGCAAGTCCCACGGTTGGCTATTTATAGCAATTTTTGAGGCTTGCTTACGGACCGTAAGCCCTTTCCTTTGCGGTCCGTAAGCTAAGCAGTCTAATTCATAGGCTGCCTAGGTTCGGGTATAGCTTGGGTGATTCAAATAATTAGCCAATCAGAACATAGCAACGTCTTATTTTAGATAATTATCAACTACGGTTTGCCCCCCTCGAGTTTTAGCGGCGCTGATCCTGATTATTCTGAAAATTTTAGGGTTAGTGCAGAATTACTTGGGTGTCTCAATTTGGGTTTTCTTATTGACTAATTATCGTCCTAATTATTGTTTTTAGTGGCAGTTGTTACATCGTCCCCACCTTAAGAAAAATCTCGTCCTCGAGATTTACTGAAATAGATGAGGGTACTTTCGCTTCATCTCTGATTCCAGTTCCCAAGTGTATTCTGGTCCTCTCTTGGATTCCCATTTGACTTTTACTAGCACTAGTCGTTTGTGTTTGAGAAACTTGATCTTCCGGTCTTCTATTTGCAGGAGTTTCTCTACGAATTTCAGCTTTTCATTTACCTCTATATCTTGAAGAGGTACTACCAGGGATTCGTCTGATAGACATTTCTTGAGATTGGATACATGAAACACATCATGTACTCCAACTAATTCTTCTGGTAGTTGTAAACGATAAGCTACTGGTCCTATTCGTTGGATCACTGGGAATGGTCCAACATATCTTGGACTCAGTTTTCCTTTCTTACCAAATCGTACTACTCCTTTCCAAGGAGATACTTTAATAGTACTTTGTCTCCGACTTGGAATTCTAACGGCTTGCGGCGATTGTCTGCATAGCTCTTCTGACGATCTCTAGCAGTCTTCAGTCTTTCCTTGATTTGTGATATCTTGTCAGTAGTTTCTTGCACAATCTCCGGACCTGATAATTGACTTTCTCCTATTTCTGCCCAACATACGGGAGTTCTGCACTTGCGTCCATACAGTGCTTCAAATGGAGCAGCTTCGATACTCGAATGGTAACTATTGTTATAGGAGAATTCAATTAATGACAAATGGCTATCCCAATTACCACCAAAGTCAATTACACATGCTCGGAGCATGTCTTCCATTGTTTGTATTGTCCTTTCACTTTGTCCGTCCGTTTGAGGATGATATGCAGTACTTAAGTTAAGTCGAGTTCCCATTGCCTCCTGGAAACTTGTCCAGATATGGGAAGTGAAATGACTATCTCTATCCGATACAATGGAGAGTGGGACTCCATGTAAGGATACTACTTCATCTACATACAACTTGGCTAACCTTTCCACGCTAAAGGTTTCCTTCATTGGCAGAAAATGAGCTGATTTGGTTAATCGATCCACAATTACCCAAATAGCATCATTACCTTTTCTGGTTTTGGGTAACTTAGTAACAAAGTCCATTGTTACGAGTTCCCATTTCCATACAGGCATTTCTAACTGTTGTAGTAGCCCTGAAGGTTTTTGATGTTCTACCTTAACTTGTGAACAAGTAAGACACTTGGTTACATATTCAGCTATGTCCTTTTTCATTCCCACCCACCAGAAATTATTTCTTAAATCTTGGTACATCTTATTGTTTCCTGGATGTACAGTATACCTAGATTTATGTGCTTCTTCTAAAATTTTATTTCTTAATTCTCCCTGCTTAGGTACCCAAATTCGTTTCTTGTGGAATCTCCAAATTCCATCTTTTCCTTGTTCTAGTTCCTTTAGGTAACCTTTCATTCCTTCGGCATCGTCCTTGATTGCCGTTCCTTGAACTTTCTTCAATTATTCCATTAAATCTAATTGTAGATTTAACCTAAGAGCACGGACTCGTTTTTGCTTTTCATGATACTTACGACTTAAGGCATCTGCTACTACGTTTGCCCTTCCTTCGTGATATTGAATATCACAGTCGTAATCACTTAGGATTTCCATCCACCTTCTTTGCCTCATGTTTAGCTCTTTTTGCCCAAATATATACCTTAAACTTTTATGATCTGTATAGATAGTAAACTTACTTCCGTACAGATAATGTCTCCAAATCTTAAGGGCAAAAATTATGGCTCCTAACTCTAGGTCATGAGTTGTATAATTTTCCTTGTGCTTTTTCAACTGTCTAGAGGCATACGTAATTACCTTTTTGCGTTGCATCAACACACATCCGTATCCTAATTTTGAAGCATCACAGTAGACTTCAAAGTCTTCTGTTCCTTCGGGTAAAGCTAAAATTGGAGCATTTGTCAATTGGTGTTTTAGAATCTTAAAAGCTTCTTCTTGTCTAGGTCCCCATTCAAACTTAACAGCTTTACAGGTCAGCTTAGTTAAAGGTACAGCTATCCTAGAGAAGTTCTTAATAAATCGTCTATAGTATCCAGCTAAGCCTAGAAAACTTCTAACTTCCATAACTGTTTGTGGAGCTTTCCAATTTGTGATTGCTTCTATTTTAGCAGGATCTATGTGAATTCCTTCATGATTTACCATATGACCTAAAAATTGTACTTCCTGCAGCCAGAATTCACACTTTGAGAATTTGGCATAAAGCTTTTCCTTTCTTAACAAGGTTAAGAGTGCATGCAGGTGTTCACAATGTTCTTCCTGACTTTTGGAATAAATGAGTATATCGTCAATGAATACGATTACAAATTTATCCAAGTATGGTTTACAGATTCTATTCATCATGTCCATAAATGCGGCTGGAGCATTTGTTAATCCAAAGGGCATGACTGTAAACTCATAATGACCATACCTAGTTCTGAAAGCAGTTTTAGGTATGTCCTCCTCTTGCACTTTCAGCTGGTGATATCCAGATCTTAAGTCTATCTTAGAGAAATACCTAGCTCCTTGCAATTGATCAAAAAGATCATCAATCCTAGGTAGTGGGTATCGATTCTTTATTGTAACCTTATTCAATTCTCTATAATCGATACACATTCTCATCGACCCATCTTTCTTTTTCACAAACAACACTGGTGCACCCCAAGGGGATGAACTAGGTTGTATAAATCCTTTGCTTAGTAATTCATCTAATTGCTTTTTCAATTCTAGCATTTCAGTAGGTGCTAATCGATAAGGTGCCTTAGCTATTGGTGTAGTACCTGGAATTAGATGAATTCTAAACTCTACTTCCCTATCCGGTAGTAACCCAGGTAATTCTTCTGGAAAGACATCTGGGTATTCTGAAACTATAGGGATGTCCTGGAGTTCCTTACTTTTAGTGTTAATGATTACAGAAATCATATACACCATTTCTTGTTTCCTTGAATAACTAGCCAATTTCATTACTGAAATGAATTTTAATGGCTTCCGAGGTCTATCTCCGGTAATTAAGATTACTTCTCCTGTGGGGGTACGGATTTCTACGGAATTCTTATCACACAGGATTCGAGCATGGTTGGCAATTAACCAATCCATTCCTAACACCACATCGAATCCGGCTAAATTCATAGGTAACAGGTTTGCAGAAAACTTATGACCTAACAGTTCTATTTCTCCTTTTTGCACAACCTTGTCTATGTTGACAGAATTTCCATCTGCCGTTTCGACTGTAAAAATCTGCCTAAAGGTAGTTAGAGGTAAGTTAAGAGCTTGGCAGAATGAAGTATTAATAAAACTTTGGTTTGCACTAGAGTCAAATAATACTTTTGCATAGACGTTATGCACTAAGAACGTACCCGCTATCACGTCTGGAATGAGTTCGGCTTCTTGAGTGGTTAGCTGGAATGCGCGAGCATTTTTCTTGGTTGTCCCTTCAGCTTGTTTGCCTTTATTATCCATGGTTTTGACTATCTTAGGGCAGTCAGGTTTGATATGCCCTGTTTCTCCGTAGTTATAACAAATTCTGGTCTTTTTCCTACAATCCTCCTCACGATGTCCTTTTGCCTTGCAAAAGTTGCAAACTATATTGCATTGCCTATTGTGTTTCTTATTGCAATTTCTGCAGAAAGGAGGTGACGAGGATTGCCCTGTTCCTCTTCTTTTGAAGCGATTATTATTACCCATACGAAATCCTTGGGTAATCTTCTGAGCCAATTCCTTCTTACGATCTTCTTCTCTTGTGCGGACTAGTTCATCGGTTAAGGTATTAGCTAATTCCACCGCATCGTCAATCGTGCGTGGTCTCGCAGCTTTAACGATGTTACGGATTTCTCCGATTAATCCCCAAATATAACGGGAAATGAGTACCGGTTCTGGCGAAGCCAGGGAAGGTACCACTCTCGCATATTCGAAGAATGTCGAAGTATATCCTCGACAGTCTACACCTATCATACACTTCTTTGCCATTTGTTCCTTTTCGTATTCGGGACAGAATTTTCTTTCGACAAGACTCTTAAATTCTTCCCAATTCATTGCATAGGCCACCCTTCTTCCTTTTGCTTGTAGCACTGTGTTCCACCATTCTAGCGCCCCTTCTTTGAACAGGTTTGAAGCATACATCACTTGATCTTCTTCTGCACACTTACTTATTGCGATTACTGCTTCGGTTTTCTCTAACCAGCGCAGTGTTGCAGTTGCTCCCTCGTTACCTGCAAATTCTGTGGGTTTGCAAGCAAGAAATTCCTTATAAGTGCAACCAGGGGTTGCAGCTTTCATTCTTTTAGGGAGTGGGGCCTGTTGCGGATCATGATCGTCATGATTGCCGCCTCCATTTATGCTGTTACTGCCGTTATCTTCCGGAGTACGTTTACTAGGAATTAATTGTTGTGGTTCGGCAGGTTTTTGAACAGCAGCCACGATTTCTGGAATAGCATTGGCTATCCCTTGAGCAATAAAGTTCTCAATATCTTGTCCAGTTATATACTGGTCTTCCCGATTTTGCTCAGACTGATTTACTTCATTAACTGGTTCACTATTAGCGTTTTCCATCTGCTAATTAGTATTAATAGGAATTATTAGTGTCTAATTATTGATAACGAAATCACAGATAAACACATGAATCATTATAACATGCAAGCATAGCCAAAATTGTCGATGCCTCGACTTTTGTTTTGTTTTATATATTATACCTGCTTCAATACACACTGTTTATCTTACATTGTTTTATTGCCCATTTTACAGAATCAGTTTTACTATATTAGTTATAATACAACCAAACTTCTCCAAACCCCTCCTATCTTTTGATTCACTGGCAGTTTCAGTAATGACGCTCCCTCTCGTCGTACTTCCAGGAGATTTGTTCCCCCATTTCCCGGATCCTATTCCCGGTGCCTATCAGTTCTTCACCAAACTGACGCAGTTCAGCTAAATTTTCATAGCTCATTGGCGGATTAGGGATAGGTTCTGGATCAAATTGTGGGAGAAAACTATAGGGACTATTGACTATATTTTGGAATTGCCAGTCATTGGTCCACCATTTCTCCATTTGGCCTAACGGTCGTGTGTGGACTAGTGGGTCTGGAATAGCTGGTTCTAGGTTTATTGGGAATTGGGCTGTAACAGGGTAAGAGAAGAGATTATCGTTGATAGGCTCTAATATATCACAATTATCCAATAGACGGTCTATTTTGTCCTGGAATGTGATTTCCTCAGGCTGTTTAGAGCTTTCTCCGATCTCTATTCCTTTTTGCTTTAGGTCTATCCCTATTTCTGTCCCTGCTGGTTTGGAACTTTCTCCGGTTTCTATTTCCTTTCCCTTGCTTACACTTACAGGATTTTCTATTTTAGGGAGTCTCCTAGGTTTCCTTCTGCGCACTTTTCGCCACCCTACATATCTTCTCCTCTTTTTAGGTTTTGCTTTTTCCAGTGGTGGAGCTTGGAATTCCAGAGGTTCCTCTATGTCAGCAATGTAACCAGTGAAGTTGTGGGAGACTTCAATTGGCACAGGATAGAGGTTGAGGTTCTGAAATGCCTCGGATAGCTCACTCATGCTGTGTAGCATATATGCAAAAATACACAAAAATGTTAAGTTAAAACTTTGGAACAAAGCTTAACAAATAAACATTTTTATTGCACACTAATTTGTACAACATAACAGCAAACAGAACACACTCAGATTTATTTATTTATTTACTGGGAAGTACTTATTTCTAGATTTAAAGTTTTAAAGATTTGCATTTTCTGCTACGGTAGCGAGCAGATACAGATTTGCCCATTTTTCATCTAGGTTATTTTCCCCTGGTGGATTATTGCGAATTTCCTGAATCTCTGGGTTAAACCTCATTCTCTTGGTTTGGGGTTTCTTTTTCTCTTGACCCTTCCTAATAATCAAATTCCTTTTCTCCGGGGTAAGCGGATTTTCATAATTTGCCTTTCGAACAAAGATTCCTTCCTCTAACTCGATGGGAGATTTGGAGGAAGAGGTTCCCTGTTCTTTAGGTGTACTATCTAATTTGCGGTAGATAGCAGAAATCTTTTGTTTACCCATACTGTAATTTCAACAATTAATCAGTTAATAAGCATATATTCACAGAATGACAAACAAAATTTTCCTAATTGTAATAGGCTTATATCAATTAGAACAGTGAGCTTAATCAGTAAGCTTAAAACAGTGGCTCTGATACTACCTTTTCCTGTCACGGCCCCCGACCCGGTTTGACCCGTTTCAGGGGCCGCGGGACAGGAATCCCGTGGTATTTAATTTAGGCGACAGCGGAAGTCTTTTTAAAACAGGATCTTTCAATAATTTAAACTTCTCGTTTCATAACTTAGGGATAAATTCCCGTATTTTACAATAATGTGATTTCCCAGGGAAATCTTTATTTTCAAAACATGTTTCTTTTATTTATTTACATTGAGCCACTTTTCTAAGCTGAGAGTGCTCCACGGCACTTTTCCTTGCTCACAACAGATCACCTGAAACATGTTTGAAAAAAGTTTTGTCAGCGGGGAAATACTGAGTGAATCATTCAGTTGGTCAAAACGACATACTTGTTATAATTTACAGTATTAAGGGGAATTACAATGTTTCTGATATCGAACCAACTACCCACAGTACTTGTCACTCAACTACCCATTGGCTATCTCGTTGTCCAAATGGTGTCTGTGACTGTGGTCAGATCACCCCTTGGCTAACTCGTTGTCCAAGTGTGACGGGGAATAAGTAATGTATACAAAACCCCACATACCAGCTGTATTTTGGTGATTACATAGACTTAATCCCTGTAATTATAACTTTAGAAAATAATTTGGAGTTTTGTAAAACAGTTGATAAAAAGAGAATGACTCACATTGCAGATTTACGAGCAGAGTATAAGCTTTACTGATTAGCCTTCTAACCTAATTTAAATAACAATGCACACACAAACGGGATTAGTAACTAATTCAACAGTTACGTCAATTCGCGAGATTAAACCCTCACAACTATTATCAAGTGCGATACTTAACAATCCAATGGATTCACAACGAATGACAGAGCATAGTCCGAATTCGAACAACACTCAAACATTCAAGTCGAAATCACAATGAATAACAAAGTATAAGCTCAATTTGAGCAGCACTCGGACAATCGTTGGATAGTTATAATCGATCGGATTTTGAATCGTAATAGTGATCGAGTTATTACCCTGATTGTGGCAGCACCTCGTGATCGTGTGTGTGTTTATTGTACTGTAACTATGATAATTCGACGTACACAGAAGGTATAAACGTCGTTTCAACTCCTCTGTGCAAGTCCCAAGGTTGGCTATTTATAGCAATTTTTGAGGCTTGCTTACGGACCGTAAGCCCTTTCCTTTGCGGTCCGTAAGCTAAGTAGTCTAATTCATAGGCTGCCTAGGTTCGGGTATAGCTTGGGTGATTCAAATAATTAGCCAATCAGAACATAGCAACGTCTTATTTTAGATAATTATCAACTAGGGTTTGCCCCCCTCGAGTTTTAGGGGCCCTGATCCTGATTCTGATTATTCTGAAAATTTTAGGGTTAGTGAAGAATTACTTGGGTGTCTCAATTAGGGTTTTCTTATTGACTAATTATCGTCCTAATTATTGTTTTTAGTGGCAGTTGTTACATAAAAGCCAGCTGGAGAGCACTGAAGGCTTAGAAGAGTGGCTATAAAAGTTACCTAAATAAAAAGGAGATCGTGTTTTCAATAATTAGGGCTTATCCCTATAAATATATTACAAATGAAAATCGGGTTTTGTCCCACTTATTTATTATAGATGTATTATCAGAAAAACTTGGGTTTTATCCCTTTTATCTATTTTAAACATTTTGGTGTTTAACTCTGATAAAAATATTTCCTAACTACGGTCCTGATGAAAATTTCCACTGCCAAATTAATAAACACCGATACCATCTGACTGGTTCGCGGCTCCCGCTCTCAGGATAGGGTCGGGGGCTGTGACAGAAAGTGGTATCAGAGCTTAGCCACTTGTTTAAGCCCTTTAGGTGTTCTTCCAATACCTAAACCTTAACCCTTTATGTTAGGAAATTAATATCTTATGTGTTATCCTGTGAACATAAAATCTTAATATGTCTATTAAGATTTTTATGTCATTTACCGAATTTTGAATTCAAAATATGTGTAACCACTATCTGTATCTTACAGTTAGACTATGTTTAACATTAAATATATATAGGTGAGATATTAATAATGTTATGCCTTACTAATATTATATATGTATATATCGTACCTATACATTTATATAAATGAAAATTCAATATAAATTTTATTACATTATAATAATATTACGATATTAACATTAATATCTCCATATTAATATATGATAACACAATTCAGATATGATATTTCAAAAATATCATAATCTAAATATTAAGATAATACAATTCATGTATTATACCTAAATGATTTTATGTCATTTAAATTCCCAGTATGTGTAACTCCTATTTGTATCTTACAGTATGTTATGCTACAAATATATAAAGGGGATATATTAATAATAGGAATAATTGCATATTTCCCCTTAAAAACACCCTTAATTGCATATTTACCCAAGTCTAAATAAAAATTGCATATTTCCCCTTCTCTAATAAAATGACAAAACTACCCTTTTCAAAACCCTAAATAAATATAATGTTCACACACATGCCTGGTGGCAGTATCAGAACCCACCCACCCACCACCACTACCACACCACTAGAGGGAGAGAGAGTAAAGGTTCAATTTGTGTTGATGGTGATGGTAGATGATATTACCCTCGATGCTCGCTAATGGTTGAAGAAGCCAAGCCACCATCATCGTGAGTAAGCTAGGTGGCGGCGGATCTTCAAATGCCGGAGTAGTAAATCTCGCCCTCCTTGTAGTCGTTGCTGTTGCTGCTGTTATGTACTCCACCACTAGGTAGGTAACAATCATACCTCATCTTCACCATCAAAATCATTAAAGGA
Organism: Helianthus annuus; assembly: GCF_002127325.2. Lineage (NCBI taxonomy): Eukaryota > Viridiplantae > Streptophyta > Magnoliopsida > Asterales > Asteraceae > Helianthus > Helianthus annuus. The sequence goes on along the minus strand of NC_035435.2, from coordinate 98,619,631 downwards.
CAGGTTCATGTATTCTAATGAAAACTGTTCTAAGAATGAAGGAATTGGACGAGACAAATTGTTATCAAAAAGATCAAGTTGTACCACCCCTCTCAAAGAACTTAAAGATTGAGGTTTCGTGACTTGAAATAAGTTACCTCTAAACTCTAAAGGACAACAATGTAAGACTTACACAACCACCAAGGCTTTTAGGAATGCTACCCAATAAGTTATTATAAGATAAATCCAGTTCGTTCAACTTGTTTAGGCCTAAACTCCATGGGGATTCTGCTAAAAGATATGTTTTTTTCTTCAAAAATTTGTAAGACCAGTTGTATTTTTTATGATTGTTACTCTAGTTTGTGAGGAAAAATAATGAAAAAAAATAACTTAATGAAAAAATGCAAGTATTGAAAAAAGAAAAAAAACTAGTTAAAAAAAGGGTAAATATGTAATTTTCTAAAGATTAGTAAAATAAAGGGTAAAATAGTCTTTCTATAATTTAATTTTAATAAATTAAATCAAAATGGGTAAATTTGCAATTTTACTAGTTAATAGAGGGGAAATTTGCAATTTAATTTTTGGCTCGGGTATATATGCAATTTCAAAGTTTTTTTAAGGGGAAATATGCAAAAAACCCTTAATAATATATCAATAATAAATTTTGTGATATATATCATACCCATATATTTATGTGAATATAATTCAACATAAATTATATACTATTATAATAATATTATTTTATCTTAATCAAAGATATTAGATAACACCATTTAGGTATGATGTCACTGAAATATCATGATATAAAATATTATTCAATGTAAGTAGTATGTTTTATGATTTATGATATAACCCAAAATTTTACTCGACTTAAAGATATATATTTGTCAAAGTTTTGACAAAACATATAATTATATTAATTTTGTTAAAATATAATATTTTAGCATACTTAAAACATGCTTATTGTTTAGATACAATAATTAAAAATAGGATTTTCATGATAACTCTATGAAAATATTATTCTATATAATAATATTATATTCATATAAACACATGTACATTTTCATCTATATAAATAGTATGTAAATATTTGTACATAACACATATATATCAACAGGAAATGGCTTAAGGATTTTTACTATTTAATAATTTAACTCATCCCTTGAATTATATTTGAGTCATATGTATATATATTCTGAGATAGAATTAATACTTCACTACTTAATACATTAAGGATAAAATTTAGAAACACCAATTTTGTATTATCTATTATGATTCTTTAATAAATAAATATGATAAATCAAGAATCAAGTCCTGATATTTTACAACCAAAATGATTCAAACTTTTAGGTAAAAATAAAATTATTCTAAAAAGAATCCAGAAAATTTATCTTTTGATTAAATTTATTTCTTTTGGTGATTTACCCTTTTTATTCCAAAATATTATGTTCAATAAATTTAATAGAAATTTATTGCAATATATTATTACCATTGTTAGTATAAAGGAATAAATAAAGTTATGGAAATAAACAGGATAATTAATAACATCAGTTATATAATTGAATTTTTATAAAAACAATTTAGTAAAATATTACAGGAAATTTTAAAATTTTATACGTATGCATGTACAGGATAAAATTTCTTGATAATATATACAATGTAATAATCAAATATCTTCTGTAGAAAAACAAGCTTTTATATAACAGAAGAAACAAATCTACATGTTTACCCAGAATCTCTCCAAATGATTTTTCAACCTTTAACCGCATTTAACCCAAATGAAACCCTAAGGACACCCGTATTAGCACCAAAGGAACGACGGTAGGATCATTGACGGAAAATCTCCGAATTTCATATAAAACCCTTACCTTTATTTTCTGAATACCTATCCAGCCATGAGCTCTGGAAATATAATGAGAAAAGTTATTAGAACAAAGAAAGAAACAACACATAATATAATATATATACTTCTTATATTTTGATAAAATATATAGTGAAAGTACAAAGTTAAAATATAATATGTATATATGTATATATATATATATATCAGCGCATAATACTGATAGGTATGACTATATTTGTGCTAAACGTAATATGAGCAACAAAAGATGCCTATATAATTTCTTAGTTCTGTGATAATTATATCTGAACATGTTTGTAATTCAGATGTCAAAGGAAATAACATGTAACCAGAAAATTCAGGTTAGTAATGAAAATTCTTTGTATAGAAACACTATAGAAAATATAATAGCTCAAGGAATATCAAATGCCATACCTTCGATCATTGAAGCTATTAAAATTTCTGTGCTTATAAACGAGAATCCTACGACCCACCGTAAGCATACCCATCACTTCAAACCTAACCCTAGTATCAATAGAGGTCATGATATTCGTATCAAAACTCCATCTTCCAAACGAAAGAAAACCACAACCTATAGTTATACAACCTATAGTTACTCTTATAAGGAATTCTGCTCCGATAAATCAAATAAGGACAAAAGAATGGAACCAGCAATCGCGCAATCTACCTGCAACACCAAAAAGCGTTCAAGAAAACGCCATTCTAAGAAGACACTCCACTGTAACTTCTGCAAGAAGACTGGACATACAGAGGAAGAATGTAGAAAGAAAAATAACATCTGTTACAAATGGGGTGAACCAGGTCACATCCGTCCCTACTGCCCAAAACTATCTAAGGCACCCAATAACAAGGCTAAAACCCCCGATGAAGCTAAGAAGGACGCATAAGTAACTACGACAAAGGAAGCAATAGCAAATTCTAACATAAGCACCCGTACGTTTTGTCTGTACTAAAGTATTAGTTGACTTTTGATTCCAATCAAAGTCTTATAAATAAAGAGATCTTTATTTTTTCTTTCATAAAACCAACACTCATTTGTCTCGTCTCCTGACAAATTCATATGTTGCACGTGCATTGCTTGTTATGCATGTGATTTCATTTCAAAAGATCTGTTATTCACGAGTTCGGAACTTATCTTATTATACTCATTTTTTACAACCCCTATGATTGCAAAAACATTTACTTTTGATATCAAGTCAACATATTTCTTGGAAAACTCCTTTTCTTTTTAAAGTTACTTCCCATATTTTCATTGTAAATCATTTCTTGTCAATACATATATCCATTGTTGGAATATGTCTAAACCAAGCTCAATTGTTTGAACTTGTTCACAATATACATTCAATTCGGAATCCCATATGATGAATTTAGATCATCATATTCGAGATAATTTCATTTGTTTGAATCATAGTAGACTTGTTTAAAGTCTTCAACTCCAATAAATCATTTGTTAAATCACGACACCCTGTGGTGACGTTCTTTTTAAACTTAAACTCATTTCATTTCCACGCCTAAGGGCGAATTTATCTATCTTCTGTTGATTCATTATCCTAAACCAGTCTTAATACAATTATGTGCTAAGACAAAGGTACCTAAATTCCTATTCCAATGTACCTCCAACATTTCTTTCATCTTTGATCAATCCTACGATATTCATTTATTCCTTCATTTGAACATCCTATCTTTTGAATATCCAGATTCACTTCATTGAAACTTTCAGTTAATTTCGAGAACGGTGAATTCGTTAGATCACCGTAATAATTGAATTCTTTCAATCATGACAACACCTTGCGGTGTCTGTATAAATTTGTATCCTGAGCTAATCATAAACCCTAATCATATCAATTCATACGTCTTTCGTTCGACTCATCATTCAAGTAGTCTTGATACAATTATGTATCAGGACAATGATACACTAAATTCTATTGTATTTTCGGTGTATCCCTATCATTCAAATAAATGTCACTGATTTCTGATTTGGTAGTTGGCAAATCATTTTTCATACTTCTATTTTCATTTGAGATTATTGATTCAGAGTCTTCCTCAATTGACAATCAAAGTAAGTTCTCTTTCAACATCCAATCCTATTGTTTCTAAAAGTAATTGCATTTCGAATTTTATGCCTATTAAATCTCTCTGTTGATTTGTTAAACTCAACCACCTCGATGATTTGTATCATTTCCTCCAAGTTCATCGATTCCTGAAACTAATTTTATTGGAACTATTGAATTCCAATTATCCTATGATATCTTTATATTTTGATTCTATCTCAGACATCTTCATATACTGTTTTTTACTAACTTAAAGACGTGACGTAACCCCAAGAAGATATCATAGCCCAAATCTCGAGGACAAGATTTAAAATAAGGTGGGGAGGATGTAACAACCCTCGAGAAACACCCCTAAACGCTCCCAGATACACCCCGTATGTGAAAAACGGAACCGAATAACATTAATATTAATAAAAACAAAATAAAACAAAGAAAACCGATCACTCACCGACCGCGACAAACGAAGGGGGACTCCTTTGCGGGGCGTGAGGACACATTACTTGCGGAGCACCTGTGCTGCCACTTGTCTTGGCACGTGGCGAACCTACGCAATGACTCAGCAACCCTATCGCCGCCCTTAGGGCTCTCGCGGGGCGCAAAAGATAAAGAAGAAGCCGTCGCGGGGCGCGAGCCGCCCTTCGACCAGCTATAAAAGGGGCCAGGATCGGCCATTTCAATTGTTCGAAGTTCTCATTTCTCCCTCAAACATTCTATAGGCTAAAGCTATAGCCTAATACCCCCTAATTAGCGAAGCTCTGCCTCGTTGTAAGTACTATAACCCTACTATTACCCTACACGATCGATTTAGGATTCTGTAACGCATGTCGGCTCTACCCGAATCAGTCGTTGGAATTCTGTCTCGTGTTACACCCGATTGATCTAGGACTCTGTAATGCATGTCAAGGCTCTGCCAAAATACCACATGCGGAGACCCCCCCCCCCCGCGAGGCGTGTGACGTACCAGGATCCAAGCCACCAATCACATTGAACTCAGAAATTAAATAAAACATTCCATTCATCTCAAATGTAAATCCAAACCATAAGTTAAACCAAATTAAGTATTCAGCGGAAGCATAACATAAACTGTAAGTTAATTGTTTTCCAAACATAAGTTTATAGTTAACAAAACAAATGTCCAAGAGTATCGACCCACGACCACTCCAGCACTCCCAGATAGCAAGTCCATATCAAGTATCTAACAACTTGCAAGCATGCAGACAAGTCTGTCAGACGACGCTGGTGAGTTCAAAGTTTTGTTAACGCGTTTAGTTACCAGATATGTGTATAAGACAGTTCAACGTTATGTTTTGATGATGTTATTAACTCGATTACCGCATGTGGCTACTAGATGTGTTTGCCCAAACCCCAATGCCTCTATCAAAGCATTGGTCAAGTGGTCAAGGTAAATAGTTCACGCCCGTCCATTCCGACCCGGTGTGAGGGTGCCAAACCTAATAGCGCTATCAACTAAATACCTCGTTGCCTTCCTGACAACAATCGGTAGATGTAAGGGGTCTTATATGATAGAAACTGAGTAATAACAAACATCCCATTAACCTGACGTTCTCCCCTGAAAACGTTACCCGATATCCCTTCCCGGGATGCATGCTTGGAAAAGAGCAGTGAACTCACCTTGGTTTGCTCGGTATGTATTAATTACTTGTTCACACTTGACAATCACCGCCTATGATATTGACGTACGTTTAGTCAGTTTTCATTCACGTATAGTTATAGTGTGCATATTAACTATCACCGCAGTTATACACTCATGTAACCCCATAATTCACGTATATGATCCGAAATAAGGCTTAACAGTTATGTGTATTATACTAGGTGCAAGAACCAAGTTTTGTCCCTTAATCATAAGTAAATCTCACTAACAGTAACCATTAGCCATAGGCATTATTATCAATAGGCATCCTCCACAGTAGATATCGTTAACATTATGTATCATGGTTTTATTATCATAATCATATCCATTCATCAATATACATGCAGATTACACAACCATTGAAACCTTCTGTTCAAGTTAAGCCCTTCGACGAAAACCCATACTTAGACGAAATCCCTTGGTGACGAACTTAGATTTCGTCGGGTAGCTGTGTGACGAAATCCCATTAGATTTCGTCGAGTAGTTGTGTGACGAAATCTCATTAGATTTCGTCGAGGGAGAGAGTTCGTCGGGGTCAGTTACCATTCTTGTCAGTTACACGATCAATCCATCATTCCTGATCATTGTCTAGCAATCTAACAGTTAATGATTGTAATCACATCAAATCATTAGCACGCTAATCAGTCATCAGCATGTTCATTATCATAATAATAACATACATACACACACTTTGTTAGTCTAACCGTTACGACATAGGCCTCGATCGATCATTCAGTACTCAAACATAAAGACACAATCCTCAAACCAATGACCGTACTCTAACAACGTGAAGCCCCTTGGTTATTTAACATGCACGAGACCATCGCTAATACAATCAAGTTCTAGGGTTTCAAAACAGGTTATCTCACATATTCATCACATATTATCAAGTAACCTAATCACACAATCATATCAAATGACTCGCAGACTCTAACAAAATCAGTTCACTAAATCTAATGATCATGTAATCTAGTGCAACAGGAATTTAGATAGTTCAATGGTATATCTGACTCACCGATAGTGTTGAGATAAAATCACGAAGATCTTCGAAGAGGAAGGAAATGTTGCCGTCGCCCACTCAGAGAGGATGTAGGGTTTCTATGCGTTTTCATGTAACTGATCACATGTAATCCCACGATTCCATATTATACTAGAGTTTGGGCCATGCAACCACCGGGCCAAAGCCCAATCCCGACGAAGTCTCACCAATTTCGTCGCACAATGGGAGTTCGTCGTACAAGGGAGTTCGTCACACAAGGGAGTGGCGAACTTCCTAAACTTTTATTAATTTTTGAATTATCCAATTTAGCATTCTAATAATTATCAAACAAACGTGTACATTTAACAACATAACGGATAGTGAAAACACAGCTATGAAATAAGTAACATGTCGGGAAACAACCTTGCAAAGTCGGGTCGTCACACTGCCTGACTCAGTCATTGGAGTTCTATCTCAAGTTGTGCGGTTAATGCGATTTGGGTTATTTTACTAACACATGTGCATTGTTTAAAATTTAACCAAGAAACTATAATATTATCAGGAAGCTATAATATTACCAGGAAGCCTGTAGGAATACCTAAGTCTACAAAGGTGAGTACATCTTATTTTTGTAAACTGTTTTTACAAAACCTCAATTGTTTGAAAGTATAATTAACAGTGATTGAGTATTTGTGATTCTACAATTACTGTCAGTATGTTGGGGTTTTGTATACATTACTTGTTACTACACTGTGAGTAGTAACATGACCACATGTTAGGTCAGGATTGACAGTATCATGGGCACGTGGTAATTGAGTAGATATAAACAAATGTAATTGTAGATGCCCTTAATGATAAAACTGTTTTCATTAAACTGAGATGCCCTCACCAGTATTTCTTGCTGATAAAATGTTTTTAAAACGCGTTTCAGATAACTTAGTGTGAAGCAAACAAAAGCCAGCTAGAGAGCAGTGAAGGCTTAGAAAAGTGCCTATAAAAGTTACCTAAATAAAAAGAAGATCATGTTTTCAATAATTAGGGTTTATCCCTATAAATATATTACAAATGAAAATCGGGTTTTTGTCCCACTTGTTTATAATAAATGTATTATCAGAAAAACTTGGGTTTTATCCCTTTTATCTATTTTAAACATTTTGGTGTATAACTCTGATAAAAATATTTCCTAACAACGGTCCTGATGAAAATTTCCGCTGCCAAATTAATAAACCCCGATACCATTTGACTGGCTCGCGGCTCCCGCTCCCAGGGTTGGGTCGGGGGCTGTGACACCTATCATTGCCCCAAGCGATTCCTTCGGCTCCTACAAAATCCTTGATGAAAACTGTTACATTATCGGGGGTTTTTGGTCTGCCAGGGGTTTTGTTTGAAGACTTTGTACCATATAAACTTGTTGATGTGACACATTATTTTTTGCGTATACAGAATTCCGCCAATAACTTTGACGAATTTGATGCCGCCCCCATGTGTCGGGGCTTCGTTAATCACTACGTACTTCGGGATGGCACCTAAGATTCCATGGAAAGATAATGAGAAAGTTAGGAGAGTACACAGGAAGAAGAAATGGGAAGCCATGGATATCGACTCAAGGTGCATTGGATATATGAATCATGTATAGCATATATATACATTTACAAAAATTGGATGATATCATTTATGTAAATTATGTTGCATTCTTTATAACGACAGGCTAAATGTGTAAAAGATTTTCCTAACACGACAAGAAATAACCTATGTTTGTTGTTATGTTTTTACATATTGGCTTAAAATAATTTTTTTAAATAATTGTAAATATATAATGGTAAACACTAAATGCTTGCCTTTTAGAATATGGATATCATAAAACTAAATCACTTCACTGATTACAATCGGTAGTGACCTGTAGTAATGGAAAAAAGTTATCTTCCGTATTAATGGTAGTTAGCACTGTTATCTTTTCGTATCAACGGAAAGAAAAGTATTAATGGTCATGTTGCTAACTTTCAATTTGTATAAGGTGGACCGATAGAAGGTTGGTGCAGCCACTATCATGTATGGGTTGGAATATTGTATTTTTACTTTGTGTGCTTTGTACCTGGACTAGTCACCTGCTAGTCTCTTCTTATTTGAATAAATAAATTATAGTTGGACTAGTCACCTGCTAACTCAAGACACTGTATTTCTTCTCTTTCTTTTTATGCATGATATGTATTTACTAGTTTTTTTTTTTTTTTTTTTTTTTTACAAAAACACGTCTCTTTCTTTCTATGATTTATATTTATTAGTTGGTGATATTAAATCGTTGTTCCATTTCATATCAACAACATAATTTGATATATCTTATTGTCTGAGGTTAACTTGGTTGTTTCTAACTAATTTTATAGTGCTTTTGTATTATTTTTATTAACATAAACCATATGTCAGCTTCTATAATTTCAAATAAAATTTAGATCGAGTATTTAATCTCCAATAGCAAAACCATAGAAATCATTTGTCGTAATGATCAAAGTTGCTTGAGTTAATTTGTTTAACGCTTCCAAAAAGTATGCTAAATCAAATCTACATAAGATGGTTCTATGGATTATCTATGTTTAAAACTCTTGGTGTAGTTCTAATATTTGATCATCATACAATGGTTGTGTGGATTAATTATTTGTAATAACATATCTTGGTGTTAATTTTTTTATTTGCATCGTATAATTTTTTTAATTAATATATCTTGTTGTTAATTAATTTGTTTAATAACTAATGAGGTATAAAGTAACAATTGCATATATGTATGATTATTTTTTAGGTATAAAGTAAGAATTTCATATATCTATATGTATATATGTGTGATTCATTTTTTTTAATTTAATTGCTGAAATTTAACTAATCACTAGTAACCTCCGTTTTTTTGACATTAAAATCATTTTTAACTATATTTACAAAATATCCTAAGGTTTAAAACAAATATTCCTTAAAATTAATTTTGATAAGTTTTTTTTAGGTTTAACAAATATTTGATTTCATCTTCTTTCCCCAGTATGAGTTTCGGTCATGTTTCATTGAATCGAAAGATAAATAAAACCGACATTTATTTCTAATAAGCGTGTTAGACTTCGTGTTTTGTAAAACCCATACGTCACAAAATGATTTTGTAAACAAAATCATTTCTTAACTTGCATGTTAGAGATGTACATTTTATTAAAAAATATTTATATGTTATAATGTCTTTTTCTTAACATGAGTGTTAGAAACGATTATTTTATAAAATTAAAAATCTATCATGCATGTTAGATGCGACTTATTGTTTATACCAAAGGCTTTAAACTTCTTTGTCCAAATGTGTAATGTTCTGACGAGCATGTTAAAGAAGATTATCATTGTAAAATAATAAATTTTAGAAAAATGTTTAATTTTCTAACGGGCGTGTTAAAAACAATTATTTGATAAAAGATAAACCTTGAAACGGTTTAGTTTACACCTTTAGTTTTCTACTGGGCTTGTTACACCTGGTTTATTTTATCAAAACCGAGAATTCTTATAAAGTTTTTTGTAATCGTTAATTTCTAATAAACCTTAGCTGATGAGAGAACATTTAGAAACTTGAAATGGGAGAACATTTAGAAGCTAGAAACTATTTATCATTTTGGGAACTCAACAATCTTCACAATAATACTTTTGTTTGAATGATATTTTCTTTTATTCTAAATTTACTGTATTTTTGGTTAGTTGATATCTCTCTTGGCTCATTAGTTTAAGTGCAAGACAATGAAATTAAAACATGCGTATTGCATTACCTTATCAAGATCGGATTATACGACTCCAAAACTAGTTCACATTCCGATTATCAAATTCATTTATTTCTTCACATACTCTATGCAACAGTAATTTTAGCTTTTTATTCCTTCTGAAGCCTTATTGGCATATTTAGCCTTGTAATCCTTCCACAGTTCCTCCACAGGCTTTCCTGTTAAATTTTGAAAAAAAGAGACATCATAAGTCTTTCTCATCATATTGTTAAGCTTTGCCACAAAATCTGGAACGAGCTCGTCACAATACTCTAGAAAACGAGCCGTGTAATCATACCCCTGGTCCCATCTATCCCCTGAACCGGGCTTGTTAAAGCCCGGTGGGTTATAATTAGCTTTCAGAACCGTGTAATCTGCGATCCCTTCTACCAAAGGTGCAGGGGTCTTACCCTCACCATTCCATTGAAAAACGTGGGTCATTTCATGGTGCATAAGGGACGTAAATATCCATTTCAAGTCCATAGGCCCAGGGTAATCCCGTAAAAAAACCGCGCTAATATTAATCTTATCATTGCCCCAAGCGATTCCTTCGGCTCCTACAAAATCCTTGATGAAAACTGTTACATTATCTAAGGGTTTTTGGTCTGCCGGAGTGTTTTGTTTGAAGACTTTGTACCATATAAACTTGTTGATGTGACGCATTATTTTTTGCGTATACGGAATTCCGCCAATAACTTTGACGAATTTGATGCCACCCCCATGTGTCGGGGCTTCGTTAATCACTACGTACTTTGGGATGGCACCTAATATTACATGGAAAGTTAATGAGAAAGTTAGGAGAGTACACAGGAATGAGAAATGGGTAGCCATGGATATACGACTCATGGTGCATTGGATATATGAATCATGCATAGCATATATATACATTTACAAAAAAACAGATAATTTATCTCATTTATGTAAATTATGTTGCATTCTTTATAAGGACAGGCTAAATGTGTAAAAGATTTTCCTAACACGACAAGAAATAGCCTATGTTGTTATGTTTTTACATTTTGGCTTAAAATAGTTTTATTTAAATGATTGTAAATATATATTAGAGTAAATTGCCATTTTAGTCCATGAGTTTTTGTCCAAATTGCCATTTTAGTCCAAATAGTTTTTTTTCTCCTCTGGGTCCCTAACTTTCCTTTTTCTTGTCATTTTGATCACATTGCCTAACTTAGTCTAAAAACCAGGTGATAATCAGGAGTATTTTTGGCATTAAATTATTATGAAGTTTATAAATGATGTTGTAAACTTCCCTTGGTTATCATTACACAACAGTTATGCCAAAAATACCCCTGGTTATAACCAGATTTTTAGACTGAGTTACGCAATGTGATCAAAATGGCAAGAAAATGGAAAAGTCAGGGACCCAAAGGAGAAAAAAACTATTTGGACTAAAATGGCAATTTGGACCAAACCTAAGGGACTAAAATGGCAATTTACACTATATATTAGTAAACACTGAATGCTTGCCTTTTAGAATATGGATATCATAAAACTAAATCACTTCATTGATTGGAATCAGTGATGACCTGTAGTAATGGAAAAAGGTTATCTTTCGTATTAATGGTAGTTAGCACTGTTAACTTTTCGTATCAACAGAAAGAAAAGTATTAATGGTCATGTTGCTAACTTTCTAGATTATATACGTTTTAATTATCACTGTATTTGGATTAAACACGGATCTAAACAAGCAGGTCTGGAATGGGAATTATGGAACGGGTTCAATTTGCATGTATAAGGTGGACTGATAGAAGGTTGGTGTAGGCACTATCATGTATGGGTTGGAATATTGTAATTTTACTTTGTGTGCTTTATACCTGGACTAGTCACTTGCTAGTCTCTTCTTATTTGAATAAATAAATTTTAGTTGGACTAGTCACCTGCTAACTCAAGACACTGTATTTCTTCTCTTTCTTTTTATGCATGATATATTTACAAGATATTTTTTTTACAAAAAACACGTCTCTTTTATTTCTATGATTTATATTTATTAGTTGGTGATATTAAATCGTTGTTCCATTTCATATTAGCAACATAATTTGATCTATCTTATTGTCTGAAGTTAACTTGCTTGTTTCTAACTAATTTTATAGTGCTTTTATATTGTTTTTATTAACATAAACCATATGTCAGCTTCTACAATTTCAAATAAAATTTAGATCGAGTATTTAACCTCCAATAGCAAAACCATAGAAATCATTTGTCGTAATGATCAAAGTTGCTTGAGTTAATTTGTTTAACGCTTCCAAAAAGTATGCTAAATCAAATCTACATAACATGGTTGTATGGATTATCTATGTTTAAACCTCTTGGTGTAGTTCTAATATTTGATCATCATACAATGGCTGTGTGGATTAATTATTTGTAATAATATATCTTGACGTTAATTTTTTTATTTACATCATATAATTTGTTTAATTAATATATTTTGTAGTTAATTAATTTGTTTAATAACTAACGAGGTATAAAGTAACAATTACATATATGTATGATTCATTTTTTAGGTATAAAGTAAGAATTTCATATATCTACTAGTGCTAATCCCCGCGAATTTCGTGGTGTTGAAAAATGACATGTTTATACTTCTGATATAAATGATTTATGTTAGCTATCATAAACGGACTGTACGGATAAAATTATAATGGCAATCTGAATTTAAAATACTAAATAAACAAACGCATTGTACCACAAACGTAAATAATGGGGGATCGAAAAGTAAATGTAAGATATATGTTTTTTCGGGTTTTAAATAAAAACTGAAAGTCTATTACTGTAGCGCTTCTGCTTGCTGGAGTTTGGTAACCAATAACTTGGAATTCATTTTAGACCAGTTGAAAAAACAATCGTCACCTAAGGAAATATGTTCAGCTTCAAGTATATCATGCCATCCAACAATACCGTACCTATGGTATATAAAATATGAAAAAAATTTGTTAGTAATACATATACAAATAGGGTAAAAGATAAATAATAAATAAGATAATAAATTGATTGACAAACCTTCTTTGACCATCAATATTGTGTGTACGAAGATTCTTAATCCAAGTATTTCCTTTAAGAACTTTTATCTTTAGTTCAGAAAACTCATTTAAACCACTTAAGTCAGTAATCAATTTGGGAAGGGTCTACATTTTGTAAGAACATTAAAAATATGTAAATGTTATTAAATAAAAAACACTAAAAATAAACAAAAAAAATAAACATAAAATAGCATAGTATATTACCAATTCATTAGTTATTGTCATTGCGAAAAAAAGGATAGTTAGGATCGTCACTAACTTGTCGATAACCTTCCACATTGCTAATATGTTCATATTCTTGGTCAATCAAAGGAGTGTTGTTTAACAAAACTTGACGACCGTGTTTATTGAATATGGTAATATTAAAATGTTTCACGTCGTTTATTTTAAAACACAGAATATCCCTAGGATTTAACCTTAGATCTTCAATAAATTTAAACCAACCATCAGCAAAACAATAATTTGGACCAATCTTTCTAATACGGACTTCCCATTTATGATTCTCGGATACGTTAAGTATAACCATGTTATCCGGTAAAGGATAATCATAATGTTTTGAAAGAAAAGTATCTGGTATAACCTGTAAAAAATCAATTATTACAAATTTATGCGTATTATGTTTTTTAATAAATCGAAATAAAAAAATTAAAATCTGTAACAAAATTACGTACCATTGGACTTTGTAAAGGATTTTGAATAATTTTACAAAACAGTATTCCAAACTCTTTATTTGGATCATGACAGAAGAGCATGAACTTGAAAGTACGATCACCAAGATAGTTGAAAATAATGAAGAAAGATCCATGGCCAAAGTAGTTTAAAACCTCAGACCATCCATCCGTAAAGTAGAATACATCTTCTATTAATTTGATAACAACACACCATGAATGCGTTTCATCGAATTTAAGACTAACAGTTGAGGATTGTAACTTATTCATCCATATAAATCTACTCATACATATAGGTATAGCCTCAAAACCAAAAAAAGAAACGGAAAATTTCTTTCGAATAAAAGATAAAACAATACGAATCATTAGTTTAAAAAAATAATAATGAAAGTTATGTACCTGTTGAAGGGATAGCGGATCAAGTATAGTTATGATAAAATACGGACCATGACGATACATGTTAACCCAAACACGAAAGTTCAGAAAGAAGACTAACAATCGAATAATACTATACTGGCAACACATAGAATGAAAAAAAAAATTACGAGTATGTATTTATAAGAGAAAATTGCCAAATTATAATTATAAATACAATAGAATCAAAAGTTGTTATAACTATTTATGTAAATTATTATTCAACTGAATATTGGGAAAAAATATACAAGTTAATGTAAATGTGTAATAAAAATTTAACCGATTTATAAAATCTTGCTAGTAATAAAAATTTAACCGATTTAACCGATTTATAAAATCTTGGCAGTAAAAAGCCAATATCTATTTATGTATAATATTCAAATAAATAATGGGCAAAAAAATCAACGTTAATGTAATATTATGAAAGAAACGGATATATACAAAATAAAAATATCAATACTTAAATATTAAAATTAAAATACCTAATACAATCATCGCATATCGACTCAAATCTCCTTCAACACTCATATCATCTTCAATCAAAAATCACAAAGCTCAAGAAACTTACAAAGCGATGGTTGAAGAAGAAATTGGTAAAGTTACTTTACCGACTTATTTTCCGATCATTTTAACGGCAATCTTCGCTTTGATTTACACACTTATTATCCAATTGAACGCCAGATTTCGCTTTGAGTTACTTTACCGACTTGTTTCCGGAGATTATTGAAAAATTACACGTGAAATCAGGTTTTAGTTTTTTTACGAAATTAAATGTTGTGTATCTTATGTGTATCTAAAAGAGATTAGATTCTATTGCATGTGTTTCAAACTATAGAATTTCGGTTAATTAGATGATTTGGTTGATATATTTTGTGGATCTTGTTGTGAAAATTAAAATTTCTTGATTAACATTGTTATTTGGATGATTGAATAGGTTATAAGATAAAATTTAAGATTGAAATATTTTTTCTTGACTCAAAAGGTGTTTGTTTCCGGCTATTTAAAATTTAGACGTGAAATCTGGTTTTAGGCTTTTATAAAATTGAATGTTGTGTATATTATGTGTATCTAAGAGGGATTAGATTGTATTGTATGTCTTTCAAAGTATAGAATTTAGGTTAATAAAGTTATTTGGTTGATATATTTTGTGGATCTTTTTGTGAAAAAAGTTATGTTTTTTTTGGTTAACATTGTTATTTGGATGATTGAATAGTTTATCAGGATCACATAAAATTTAATATTGAGAATATTTTTTTTGACTTATATTGAAATAGGATTGCATTGATGTCATATACTTTTATTTTTCATTATATATGAAAATATATGTATACACTAAGATTCAACACTAAAAAAAGAGGTATCTTGTTATATATTGATCGACTAAATAGAGTATTTATTTAGTTGTAATCAAATACATTGATCCGATAATAGTTCCTTTGTTATTGTTTATATGTATATTGTATATTGTATTATTGAAAATCTACATAGACATATTTTATGTAGATTATGCATTAGGATTAGGAATAATGAAAATATTGGTTACATTATATGAGTATACATTTTAGAAATATAAGAATAATAAAGGCATATTTATAAAAACGTGTCTATCTAGTGTTGCTTAAGATGTAATTTTGTTATTCATATAAACTTATATGTATGAATTCAAGTTGAATACTAAATGTTTATAACAGTTGTTGCTATGTTACAGGTATATAAAAATGAGTTTATCATGCGTAGCTGTGTTAGATGAGGATTCCTCGTTAAAACTGTCACACCCCCAAATAACCACCTAGGGCATGTCCCTATTGGAGGTGCAACGATCCAACAAAGAGCCACCAATCATATCAAACACAAGTCATAATATATTAAAATACCCAATTGAAAGAAATGTATCGTTTGAAAAGTTAAACCAAAACCAAAATACTGAGCGGAAGCATAAATGTATAAGTGCGTAAATGAATGAAAACCAAATCAACATAATTGTTTATTATGACCATAACCACTCCAGCAGCATCAGACGGCAAGCTCCCAAGTTCCTTCAATAATTACCTACAAGCATGCAACAAGTGTGTCAGACTACGCTGGTGAGTTCAAGGTTTTGTTAACAAGTTATGTTACCATATGTATGTTAATGCGATTTAATGTTGCGTTACGATGTTGCTCATGTTAGATACCCTAGGGAGTGTGCCCATAAGTATCCGGGGAGTGGGTACCCCTTAACGACCGTTTGCTATGTTGCCTTCGTTAGATACCCTAGGGAGAGTGCCCATATGTATCCGAGGAGTGTGCCTCTAACAACCATAGCCATACCCAGATAATTAGTTCACGCCCGTCCTTACGGCCCGGTGTGAGGTTTCCCACCTAATAGCGCTATCAACTAATCACCCCCATTGCCCTCCAGGCAATAACCAAAACCGATTAAGTTATTTACCCAATGTTTCCCTTCCAAATGTTTACCAGTTGTCCCAAACCACCGGGACGCATGCTTGAGAAAAGTGCAGTGAACTCACCTTAGATTTGCTCGGTAAGATTAGTAATTCGTTTACGCTCATAGTTGGTCAATCAAATCCTAGTATGGTTATCATTAAGAATTAGTTCTACATGGAACTCACCACACATGCAATAAACACGGATCGTACACACATTTACAATCATCGTTTCACGCGCCATAACAGTAACTCACATAATCATTGCTTTCATTACGTATACATAGTAACATACAAGAATCACACATGTCCTATGAAACATAACAGTTTACCATGCAACATGTCCATCGGTTATCGTCATGGAATCTCATATCAATTAATATATCATTCATGTTTACACTCCGCATTACAAGTTTACACTTTATCACACATAGCAAACAATCCCCCAACAGTTCAACCCAACCGTTCAGGCCCACTATAAAATCAGTTTTCTTCACAATCCACTAAGTAACTACTTATGTATAATACTAAAAAAATAATGCAGCCCATTACTAACTTGTGTTACGCCCAACCCCCATTCCAACACATCTTCTCATCATTTAATGCTTACTGACAATTATCAAAATTAACAATTTTATATGTTGGTGACATGGTGGATGGCGGCTTTATTAAACAAATTGAGGGATACCAACATGATTCATCATAACATACCCGTAGGCCACATAGTTCAACCCAGCCGCCCCATTGGGCTTTTGTTTGGTCCCTTTATTGCATGACAACACATACGAATTTCCAATGATATACAACCTGCACAATTAATTATTAGTAATACCCAAGCCGCCCCCCATTGGACCTTCATTCGGTCCACTAGATGATCAACACATCATAAAGATCACATGTAATTATCCAGCAAACAATATTTAAAACAATTAAAAACTATTGGACCGCAAATGTCATGCAGCAACACAATTAACTTAGTCTACTGCCCATGTACAACCTTTTCCATTAATGCCCCACCCCATCGATTACCACCCATGTGCTTTTGACAATCCAAACCATTCACAGTAGCCACCAAATTTAATTGGATGATTAATCGGTGATCACTTGACGACTACATGATCTAACATCATCAACATGATCACAACTAACTGCCCATAATATTACGCATAAACAAGAACAGTCACAGAAGGTTGAACAAAACGGATTCACTAACATATTGCATATGAATAGAACAATTATCAGACTCACATGATCCCTATAATCATTCGTTATTCATGTACAACAAATTCATTCGACCATTATAATGTTACGGTCAACTGATTAAGGCTATACCAAGCATGCATAACAATGATTCCACACAACAGAACTATCAATTAAAAATCACTAACCGAGTCGATGGATTCAATCGGCAGAATATCTCGAAGGGGGGGGGGAAATCTTCTGCTGCCGTGTGACGATTTGAGAGAGAGAGATATGGAGTTTGTTATGGTTTTAAACTAGATTGAATTTGATGTTGAGTATAATACGTATGCTCCTACTATGACTGTTATGGGCCGGTGGTTTAGTTTAAACCATAAGGATGTTGGGGCCGGTGGCTCATCTAGCCGATCATGGGCTCAAGCCCAAGTATATATATGCGATACATATGTACTTTAAGTGGGCTGTTAGATTGTTAGTTAATACACCTAATCATGTGGGCTGATACATTAAGTAAACACCTACACAAATGGGCCGATAGTTTGTTGTCAAGTCGCGTGGGCCGAAGATAAGCCCAAACAACTTATATGATTTGATTCGTATGGGCCGGACTAGGTTACATGTTTAACCCGTTTAACAAAGCAAAGATCATGAAAGAGAAATAGCGCGGAATCGAGATTACAAACTAACCTCGGAAGTTCGGGTTGTCACATCATCCCCAACTTGAAAGAAATTTCGTCCCGAAATTGGCAAGCGCCACGTGTGAGAGAAATCAGGATTGTTGCGGGTTCTGCTCAGTTGTGACAAAAACTGGTATGCTACAAATGTTAGAAAAAAGTATATATAAATTGTGTTACATACAATCTAAGACATAAATTTAAACACAGGTGCTGCCAATTGACTTTGCTAAGACTGTATATGGTGATTATTGGCAAAGAACAAAATTAATGATACATCATGAAAGTCAAAGAAGTTGGCCAGTTTCTTTGAGAAGTGTAAGCGGGGAATCTGTTATCACTGACGGATGGCGTAATATGGTAAGGGATCTTCAGTTGAGAAAGCAAACGTTATTGCGCTTAAAGATAATCGAAGATAAAAATATGCAAATGGATTGTTTCGTTGAGAACATGTGTGGTGAATCTTTTTTAACATAAACCGTTACGACATTTTAAAGATAATAGTAAGTATACTAATATGTATGAATCACTTTTTTTGTAGTTGTAAAATGAATGGTATACATATATATTTAACAATAAAATAATACATAACTCTTCAGGTGATTCCAGAAGCGTATGTCACAAAATGTTACTCTTACACGCCAGTCAACGATTATTATAACATATATGCAGCAGGTCAGATTTGGAAAGTTGAGACGGACAAAATAAATTATATTTATGTTTTTTTTACAAAAGGTTGTCCGAAGTTATTTCATGATCTTGGGATAGAAGATGATGATATACTGTTGTTGATGAAGACGGACAGCAACACATTTGAGTTAAAAATTTATCGTCGAGGAGTTGAGGTTGTTTTGACCAACAAAGAAGAAAGTGAAGATGATTCTGTGTTGGAAATACCTAAAGACACATACTACAAAAACGTTCAGTTTGTAAGTATTTTCAACTAAACTATGACGGTTTACTAATAAATACGACTTATTTACGTATCTTATTATATAACAGACATTCTGTGATGATGATGACTCGATAGATCAGTTGATTTCTGAGGTACTAACTTTACATTTATGTAGAATAAAATACATTACAATCAGATTTTGTAATATTATTAACTATCATACACAGATTCATGAAGGTAGTAACAAAGAGGAGTTGAATAAAAATATTGCTGGAAAAGAAAAGTCGAAGGAAGAAACAAAGATTTTGATGAGAGAAGAGACAAACCAAGCAACAAAAGATGATGTAACTATTTCAAACATAATAATAGATGATTTGTTTCATTAATATATGTAGACATATTTAGTTAATAAGAGTTGCTTATTGTTATCTAAAGTTAGTGTTTCTCTTAACAGCTTAAGAAGAAAGGAAAACAGGTTGAGGCATATTGTCATGCGGAGGACAGTAATGAGCTGATATGCGGGACAGAAGTTGAAATGCCAAACGTTTCAATAGTTGGATAGAGAACTCGGAACCGGTTGGTAAGTATATGATAAGATAACAACATTGATTGATCAATATTTTTTTATAAATTAAGATATTAGTCTAAATATAATGTATGTCCTAAAAAATAAGGTAAACGAAAAAAGAAAGAGAAATGATAATGCTTTGAAGATATTGGATGTTGAACGAAAAGTTGTTGCAAGGAAAAATACTGTTGAGGGAAGTGGTAAATATGAATTCACAACAAAAGGAGAAAACCGCATGGTATGTATTTTTTTAACATAGTCAATAATAAACAGAAATACTATAACATGCATAAGCCTAATTTACTTGTTAATTATGACATTCATGCAGAGAATGCCTGCTGATGTTGTAAGATTTGCCGGATTCAGAAATAAAGTGCATGAGTTAAAAGTGACAAACATGAATGGAAAAACCATCGATATGAATCTTAGGCGACAGAAGAATGGAAATGGTGTAAGGTATGCAATCGAAGGTTGGCCGATGTTCATGGAGGAGAATGGCCTTCGTTTGGGTGACACAATGCATTTCACATTTGTAAGTTTAGGAAATCTCCTGATCTTATCACACGTGGATGGGGTTAATGCATGTTAACAACTACTCTAATGATGAAGGTGTTTGTGTAGAACAAATCATGAATCTTTTGTGCTACTGTTTTTATGTTTACTCTTTTTTGGACAAATCATCTATGGTTATCATGTTCTATTTTGTTCCTAAGTAGTTTAAGGTTAAAGACAATTATTATTATATCATCCAACCACGTACCATATTTTTTAATGTAATTAACAGTTGGTATCGTGTATAAACAGTTGTTGGTTATCAATGTTTAAATAGATATATTTACAAACTAACTTGTGGTTGTTTATATGTGATTCAGATTGTTTATATAAGTTGTAAGTAACATGTATTACAAAAGTAATGTAAAAAAATAATCTGAAGTAAAAAAGTAAAGATGAATATAGGAAAAAAGCAACGAATAAAAGGACTGTTGGAAAGTAATATTAAAATAGTGAAACTATAAATCAAACTATAAATTTGAGAATATCTCTTTGTAGACAACATTTGTAGTTTTATTAGTAACGTTCCCATCAGCGTCTAATATTAACATCCTTAAACCATCCATGCTTTTGACTCTTAAAGCTGCAACATATAGTTGTCCGTGAGTGAAAACAGGCTGCTTTAGAAACAAACCAACCTTCGATAATGACTGTCCCTGGCTTTTATTTATCGTCATTGCAAAACACACAGCTATCGGGAATTGCCTTCTTTGAAGCTTGAAAGGTATTCATTTGTCAGAGGGGGAAAGATTGATCCTTGGAATAAAAGTTCTAGTCCCAATATTATTACCAAAAATAATTTTTGCTTCAATAATCCGATCACCAAGTCTAACGACTTGTAATCTTGTACCATTGCACAGACCGTTTTTCTGATCAAGGTTACGTAAAAGCATGATGGGAACACCAACTTATGATTCGACATTCCTGAAACTTTGAGACCATTTAGAACATCGCGGGGGGGGGGGGGGGGGTAAACATTGTGTCGAATATGGTCACTTACATTCTCAGATTGGCAGATAGAATCTGAACTTAGATACTCTTTATGATCACCAGGAAACATTGCTAATAAGGTATCATTTATCTCGTGAACAACGTCGTTCTTTGGAGAAAGTATGGCTCTTTCTTGAAAATAATTTGGATCATTGAACGATTCAAGTATCGAAGAATACACAAAGTTGATCAGACTACTGATAGGGTTAGTGGAATCAGTAATCAACAGTTCTTGAGGTATATCAATAACAGCTTCCCCGTCGTTGCGACCATCAAGTTTTCCCTCGCCAATATCCAAAAGCCATTAAGCAAACTCTTTCGTCTTGTCAATATCGCCATGATTCATGCCAACAGTTAGCCTCATGTTTTTTTTAGCGTTAGTAACTTGCAGTTATTCCATATATATGACGAACTCAGTGAAGCATTCACGATATCTTGTCTAGAGCCATTTGGAACAACAGGAAGAATCTGTCTAAAGTCACCACCAAATACAATTACCTTTCCTCCAAATGGTAAAGCTTCGCTATTTGAACAATCAGGCATCAATATATCTTTTAAGGTTCTATCCAATGCTTCAAAGGCATGTTTATGAATCATTGGAGCCTTATCCCATATAATAAGTTGTGTTTTTTTAAATGATACGCAAGTTCAGATCCAGGCTTCATGCGGCAAAGAGAATCCTCATTTATTCAGAGGGATGGAAAACCGAGAATGGGTTGTTCGACCTCCAGAAAGTAGCAAAGAAGCTATACCACTTGAAGCAACATTTAAAACAATTTCAGACTTACTCCGAATTGCTGCCGACAATGTCTTCCAAAGAAAGGTCTTACCGGTGCCACCATATCCGTAAAGAAAAAACACAACCCCTTTGTTCTTTCTAACAGATTCAATAATCTGATCAAAAACATTACGTTGCTCATCTGTTAAAAGTACTAACATACTATTCAACTCATCTTCCATAGTATTTTGGTCATAGCATAACTCCTCGTTGATCAATCGATTGTTAGAGGAAGAAATAGACTCATCATCAGGGTAAGGCATATTTGAATAGTTCCTCAGCGATGAGTTATTATGAAGTAAGAACTTCTCAATCTCTAACAATGCCAAATTCTTTATTTCCTCATCAGAGTAATGTAAATCTGCAAAAAAAATAAAATAAATAATAAATAAATAAATAAATAAAAACATAGAAGATGTATTTAATAATACAATAAGCAGTACATTTGAATATTAAAATATAGTTTAGTAAATATGATATAAATGAATTTGAAGGGTAAATAATCAACATTTTTTTGATAAATGAAGTTCTTTTTTATTTCATTCAAATAATAAATTTATAAACAGAAAATAATTAAACTGATAAATATATTAATTGAATAAATAGATAACATGCAAAAATTAAAAAAAGACATACCATCAACATGTAAATGTTTTTCTTTTCTATATAAAATGTCATCCGATAATACGTCCACGTCTTCTCCCATACAAAATCTGGTCTAGACAAACTACCAAACATCAGCATTGTTCCAAATAACGTGCGTAGATAAGTAGCGCTTCCATACACATTAGCTTCTTTAATAACTTCAACGTACTCGTTTTCATCATCCAAAAGCCCTAGCGAATAACATGCGTCCCTGAAAGTTGGATACAAAGTACCATTTACAGTACGAAGGTCTTCAAATCATTTTGGCCCCTTTACTTTGTTCAATAATATTCTTAGGTAGTATTCACCAGCTGAAGGAAACATCGAATGAATCCTACCGATTGAAGGATGTCGTTTCCTTACATCCCAACTGCGAGTATTTAATTTAAAGACAAACTTTGAAGGAAACTCAACATAAGTAAAATCACGTGCCATCGGTAATCTTTCGTTACACTTCATCCAAGATAAGAACATAGTAGAAGCAACAAATGGTTTGTTAAGAACCTCGTCAATGTCATCGTTTGCACCATATACTACGTTTTGCTGACTAGGTAAATGAAACGGCAACCGAATAACTGCAGGATATCGATAATGAATATCATAGGAAAAAATCCTCCAAGCAGTTTCGCATGCAGAAATATACCGGCAATCGTAATACTTTTCTATCTCATCGACTACAGGTTCCTCCTCATCATGATTTCCACTTTCAACAACTCTAAGAGTAGTTCTATCTGGGCCTTTGTTAATGTACTTGAACAAATATTTAATAGAACCAACTTGATTGCACCATTCAACATTAATATGTGTAACACCCCGTGTTTTCGAAAGTCAAAGTCAAAGTCAAGATTGAAGTCAAAGGAAGAAAAGACCGCTAATTGCGATCTGTCACTCCTTACTCAATTCCTGTTTTGACTTCTTTGACTACAGTTAGTCTATTTTATGTTTTATGTTAGTTGTATTATGTGGAGTGTCTACAAATGATCGAAGTTTATTCGCTATTATCCGACGTTAATCGCTATTTA